>NC_086449.1:771530427-772248680 GCF_028390025.1 Pseudophryne corroboree | reverse complement strand
GGAGCTTCTTGTACAAACTCAAAAGTACATTGCAGTGTAAGATTTCCAGCATACAGTATGTGGGCTACGTGCTAAAGCAGCCAGTATTTACCCTGCATGCAATAAATAAATAAATGTACAGGTATTTGCACACCTTGCACTGCAACACGATTTGTTCCAGGTACAAAATGACTTGTTCTGTCTCACAATCTGCCCCTGTGCCTCATCCTACGCACAGTTTGCACCTTACATCTCAGTGCAAGTCATTCTGGATAAACTGAGCAGTGAAAAAAATACAGAAACGTTTAGCTAAAACGAAGGTGCCTATTTAATTAATTGGAGGAAATATGTTCGAGATCAGATGGCATTGCACTGGGCCTCCATATATATAAGATGCTTTACTATTAAAATATTTTTTTCCCATTTCCATTTATATTATTTATTAATAAAAAAAAAATATTTTTTTTTTTTTTTTTTTTTTTTTTTTTTTGCTTGAATCTGCTCTGGACGCCCGAGACCCAGCTTCCAGTGTGCCCCGGCAATGAAGGGTCCCTATGGATCGCTTATCGACTTACCACTGCTGGACAGTGTCAAGATGAATATTTTATATCTTGTTAAATAGTCCCCAAAAAAGATAGAAAACCCATTTTTGGTGGGGCCTGTTTCAAAAATAAGACCCTGAGGCAAATGTTTATTGACTAAGCCCTGAACACCGCGGGATCCGGTCTCTAGGTCGACAGTAACTAGGTCAACACTATCTAGGTCGAAAACTATTGGTCGACAGTAACTAGGTCGACAGGGTTTCTAGGTTGATAGGGTCTCTGGGTTGACATGTTCTATGTCGACAGGTCAAAAGTTCGACATGAGTTTTTCACAATTTTTTTTCTTTTTTTGAACTTTTTCATACTTAACGATCCACATGGACTACAATTTGGAACGGTAACCTTGCCCGAAGCATGGCCTGCGAAGCGAGCCATGCAAGGGGACACGGTGCACTAATTGGGGTTCCCGGTCACTCTACGAAGAAAACGACACAACCCCCCCCATTAAAAACTCATGTCGACCTTTTGACCTGTCGACCTAGACCATGTCGACCTAAATAACCTGTCGACCTAGAGACCCTGTCGACCTAGTTACTGTCAACCAATAGTGGTCAACCTAGACACTGTCGACCTAGTTACTATCTACCTTCCATACCACACCCGAACACCGCACCATACTTTGTAGATATAACTGAGCTGGCTTGGTACTTTCACTTGTTAAAAGTAAATAAAGTTCAAAAAATTCAAATGAATGAAAAAAAATATATTTTGATATCTAAAAAGTCAATGATTCAAATAATAAAGCATTTTCTTTAGTGATCTGGATCTGCTATCACCATTGACACCACTGACAGGGGTTATTACCAGCCATAATCGCTACCGTTATATTGTTATGATAAAACTCGTTGCGTATGATAAAATGCGTTGATAAATCATCCCCCTTGTATGTATTGCATTCGCTGCGACCCATGATAGATGCTTCGCTGCAAATCAAGTGACAATGGGGGTCATTCCGAGTTGTTTGCTCGTTATTTTTTTCCCGCAACGGAGCGATTAGTCGCGAATGTGCATGCGCAATGTCCGCAGTGCGACTGCGCCAAGTAAATTTGCTATGCAGTTAGGAATTTTACTCACGGTTTTTTCTTCGTTCTGGTGATCGTAATGTGATTGACAGGAAGTGGGTGTTTCTGGGCGGAAACTGGCCGTTTTATGGGTGTGTGCGAAAAAACGCTACCGTTTCTGTGAAAAACGCGGGAGTGGCTGAAGAAACAGAGGAGTGTCTGGGCGAACGCTGGGTGTGTTTGTGATGTCAAACCAGGAACGACAAGCACTGAACTGATCGCAGATGCCGAGTAAGGTTGAAGCTACTCAGAAACTGCTAAGAGGTGTGTAATAGCAATTGTGAGAATCTTTCGTTTGCAATTTTACTATGCTAAGATTCACTCCCAGTAGGCGGCGGCTTAGCGTGTGTAAAGCTGCTAAAAGCAGCTTGCGAGCGAACAACTCGGAATGAGGGCCCATGATTGGTCTTTGCACAGAATACACCAGACCAGCTGACCCATGGGCCTGTGGCCCGACCGCCCTCTAAAACTGCTGACTGAAGCTGGGACCTCAAGTGCAGTGATTAATCTTCACAAACAGAAGGGGGCTGACATCTAGCTGCAAGTCTAAGCTGGAGAGCAACTGTCTGCTTCAACTATTCCAGTGCTGGGGGCATGCGGAGCGCTGGCACACCCCTTTGGCAATAAAATAGGAGAAAAGTCCACTACTGAGCCAAAGCATTCTGAACCTGCAGTTATGGATAAAAGACAATTCGCTTTAACTGTAACGTAATTACATAGATAATTACCAAGGAATTCCCCCTGATGGTTAGTCATGTGAATAAATGAAATGGCGTCAGGCAATCATAACAGAAGAAAACACAGAAAAACATGTAACACACGGGAGGGCGGAGGAGCGGCCCACCCAGGGACAGAGAGCGCAGGTCCAGCTGTGTCAGGGATCCCGCACTGAGATCACATGTTCCATACACTTTGATCATTAGAGGCAGACGTTAATGCCTGAGTTGTAGCAATGTGCCGTGGTACATGTGCTCCCTGAAAGCACTGGTCATACCAGAGGTATAAATGCCTGCCACAAAAATATCAGATTTAAATTATTAATAAAAAAAAAAAATATATATATATATTATATATATATATATGAAATACATCTAGTGAAACTCACCTGAATGCAGACATTAGTTATTTACTGTAAAGGTGTGTACACAAGGGGCGGGATGTACTAAGCGGAAAATGCGGTAAACCCCGTTTACCGCATTTTCCTGATGTACTATCCCCCGGCCGCCAGGTCAGCGCCGCGGTGGGGTTCACCAGCTTTAGCTGGCGATAGTCTATAGAAGCCTATGGGCTTCTCTCCGCGGCGCTGTGTGAGGGATCCGATCGGATCCCTCCCAGCATGCCCTGCGGCCGCCCCCGTCACCCCGCGCATGTGCAGACTGACTTCTGGGGCCGAATCCCGGAAGTCAGGCTGCCGCTGCGCATCGCGGAGGACAACTCTTATCGGAAGAGCTGTCCTCCGCAATGCTGATCGCATATGTTAGTACATATTCGATCAGCATCGTGGCGCAGGGCAGCGATGGGCGGCGATGTACATTAGTACATCCCGCCCACGGTGAGATAAATCTGTAAGATTTTGACTATATAGTCAAAATCTTAAGAAAAGTTAGTGCAGATCCCAAAGTGTTAAGGCCAGTACTCACTGGCCCATGCGGGAGAGATTTGTGCTGAGCGTGCGGGGGGGAGACGCTCATTTCACCCAGCGGGTGAAATGAGCGATCCGCCTGATTGGCCTGCACGGCAGGCCAATCTAGCACCAGCGATAGCAATGTGCGGGGCTGCGCATCGCTATCGCTATAGGGGGTACACACGGAGCGATCAGGCTTAAAATCTAAGCAATCTAGTCAGATTGCTTAGATTTTAAGCAGCGATCGCTCCGTGAGTACCCCCTTTAGGCAGCTTGCAATACAGATTCGATCCCGATACGTGCTACCGTAGGGTCGGTATCGTGAGGCTAGGTAGACTGTGCAGGTAAGTCAATCTTGACTATCTAGTGTACTATCTAGCACAAAGTATAGTCAAAATTGGTACTTAGCCAAAATCGTACATAGACACCCCCCTGCCTCACGCCGTGAACATCTCTGCTTTGCTTGCATACTGCCATCAGGCTACCTCCCGCTTGCTTGCACCTCTTGTCATCTGTCTGTCGCCCCTCCCCACTAGATTGTTAGCTCTTCAGAGCAGGACCCTCTTTCCTCTTGTTATCAAAACCCTCTTCTCAACACATTTCACTCACAGCTCACTCCTACTCAGCGACCATCTTTAACCGCTTTTTCTCCTGCTGGTAAAGGCTCATCTCTATCTATGGCCGCCAGCCCCAAGTAGTACAATGATCACTCCCTCACTACTTACATCTTAGCTGTATTATGTCTTGAGAATTGTGGTGCTCTTTGTTACCTGTCCTCTATTTCTGTTATTTATTTACTGTAATGTTAAGTTTTGTCTCCCTGTACTGTCCTTTGTACGGCGCTGCGAAACACTTGTGGCGCCTAATAAATAAAATGTAATAATAATAATAATAGTCAAAATCTGTGCTATCTAGATTCTAGGGGAGTTCAAGAGAAATCGTATAGTCAAAAGCGGGCGTAGCAAGGATCTCCCAGTGTGTATACACCAATAATTTTTATATACTTACTATTGGGGACATTTATTACATATTTACAGTAATTACTATTGGGTCATTAAATATATACTTATTACCGGGGATATTCATTATATTGACTTACTGCCGGGGTATTCATGATATATTTACTTACTATCGGGAGCATTCATTATATAGGATGTAACAGGCTAATTTGTCAGTGCATCTGATAAGAGGCTATTTATTTAAAAAAAGTTTTAAAAGTTTTCTTAGAAATACCCTATCACATGGCCCTGATTCAGATGTGGTTGCAACTGAGCAATTATCGGCACACTGCGCATTCGCCGCGACTGCTGTGCGCACGCACCACGGTAAGTTTGCGATGCCGCTCCTAGCGAGGAATCAGTCACAGAGTGATTGACAGGAAGAGGCCCTTTGGGGGAGGAAACGGGGAGTATCTGCAAAGACGCAGGTGTTTTTTGGGGCGTGTCTAAGCGTGCAACTGCAATCTCGTATGCATAAAACATGGCGCCAGTGTCGCTGCTTCTGAGACTATTCTGAGCGTCTATGGAGGCATGATGTTCCTCGCATCTGCGTTGCCGATGCACCGGAGTATGCAGTTGCTGAGTGTGTGTCGATGGCTTTGGTGGGTGATTCTGACCACTTGGGGGCGTCTGCTACACTTGCGATGCCTCACAGTTCCAACAGTAAAACAGATCATTGCTGCATCAGCATTTCAACCTCAACTGAATCAGGCCCTACAGTATATGTAATTTTTTTTTACTATACTGTGTAGTACCGGAGATACAGCATTTTCTTCAGCATGGTATAGCCTGTAGGCAGGATCCTCTGGGCTGCACCATTGTGAGGTAAACAGGAAGTTATAGTAGGAGCCACCATAGAACACTCTGACCTTTCAACCCAGAAACTAATACTATACAAACCCTGAAAGCCCCAATATTTGACATCATTTGTGACTCTCAGAGGGTGAGTGCATATTAGTGTGACAGTGACAGAACTTACAGGTCTTCCTTGGCTGTTGAACAGCAGACACTACATTGGTGCTTCGCTCAATTTTCCATTCAAGGTTGTTTTGTTCTGTCTTGATAGGAATAGGATCCAGCTTCAAAGACTCCTCGGCTAGTCTGGTCCCCTCTTCAGCTGTGGCATCCCCATCATTGGTGAACCCATTGATAGGCTCATCCGGTTCCTCCTCAACTATAGCCCAATGGGCTGTTCTTATTTCCGAGATTTCATCACCGTTATTCTCATTTGGGCTCTCATCGTTGCTATTTTCCACCCTCAGGTACTTGTCTGAGGTAGTATTCCAAGATTCATGCCCAACACCGGCATTCTGAGCCATGTATTCATGGGGAAGTCCACGCACCAGTATGGATCCACCTAATGTACTCTGTGAAAATGGACTGGATTTCAGCATCATGGCTTCTTCCACAAAAAAATGTTCTTCAATTAAAACATTTACAAAACAAATTCCTCAACAGGAACTGTAACGTTGAGTTGTTGATGATTAGGTAAATATCAGCAAAATATGGAGTGACACCAGTCCACTCTGTGTCTATCTAGGTATTGAAGAAAATGCTTCTCTCAAGAAAACCACTGGGGGCAGTGACGCGTTTCACGTTTCCCTTATTAAAAAGTGATGTGTATTATAACGTAGTTCCAGTAATCTGACGCATCACGTATGAACTGAATTTTTGTGTGTCTGTATTTGTCACCTGACTTGGTTACTTCATTTTTGTCCGTTGAAAATTAATAGGTTCTGTGGTTTGTAAATGTATTGTTCTGGAGGGAGGTCAGTTGGAATTAAATTTAATTTAATAGGCAGTCCTCCAAAGGAAACATTGGGCAAAAAAAGAAAAATAACACGCATATGTACATGCAGGTCTGTCACTAATGGACCATTGTTTCCTTATTTTCAATGCTGATTGGTCTCCTCCTTCCTCTTCGGGTTTTCCTCTCCTGTCTCCTAAAACAAAACAAAAATTAATGGTTTGCAAAAAAATTAAAAAAAATAAAGGCAAAAACATTTCTAAAACAGAAAAATAACAACGTAAACCTGTCTACGATGTCTAGATTGTTTACATTCCACAGAGAGACATTTGTTAAATTCCAAGACAAAAAGGAAAAACTAGGGGTAGCTCTAGAGTTATTTAAGGAAATATTATTCTACTGGAACAGTAATAGGTGTTGGGAAGTAATCTCCAATAGCAGTGGCAGTGGTATATTTATAATGGGTGCATAGTGTGGTGCACACCGACCCCCTGGGGGTCCAGGGGGGCCCACACCACACACCCTGCATCCATTAATTTAAATACCCTCCGGCATCCCATGGCGCATCAGCAGCGCTGTAGAGATCATTGGAAAAATGGCACGCCGCTATTTTCCCGGTGATTCGCACATGGACAGTAGGAAAATCACTGGGAAAATGGCCGCCACCATTTTCCCAGTGATTTGCCCATGCGCTCTAGGCTTTGGGACAGTGTTAGGGTCCCCTAGTGCCCAGGGATGCACAGTGCTGCCGGCTAGAGAGGAGGGGGCCCAGACAGATCCTGCACACGGGCCTTCTCCTCTCTAGAAATGCCTCTGAACAGTGGCTTTATCATGAGAGTTAAATAAATCATTATGGGCCTGATTGAAGGGGGGGTGCTGCTGTGTATGCTCTTACTGTACATCTGTTGCCAGGGTCACAGGTGCAATAATATGCAAATGTTAGTTTCACTATTCAAGCTTGGACATGAATGTGCATGTACTTTAATGCCAACATTCTGCGTCTCTCCGTGCTGTGATAACACTTGTGATTCTTGACACGCCACCATCAGCGCGTCATCACATGCACCATCGACACTTGCACCTGACTTACGGCAACAAAACCTTTGTGCGTACCCTCAGGGTAATGCATCATGGGGGTCATTCCGAGTTGATCGCAGCTGTGCTAAATTTAGCACAGCTATGATCATTCACACTGACATGCGGGGGGACGCCCAGCACAGGGCTATCCCGCCCCACATGTCAGTGCGGCCCCCCTCCCGCAGAAGTGCAAAGGCATCGCACAGCGGCGATGCCTTTGCACTTCAAGAGTAGCTCCTGACCAGCGCAGCTTTAGCGTGATGTCACGCAGCTGCCGCGGCCCACCCCCCCACCCCAACGGTCCGCACCCCCTAAATGGCAATCGCTAGGCGCAGTTCCGACCCGATCGCTGCGACAAACTGCAGCGAGCGATCGGGTCGGAATGACCCCCCATGTGCGGTAGGAGTTTGTTCATTACCAGTTATAAAAAAAATGCTAAACTGCAGAACATGAGCAATGTATCAGTGTCTAAAGGTATTTACAGACTGTTGTGTTAAGGCAGAGTCACTCCAAAGATCGTGAGCAAAAGATGTTGATGTATCTGTGCTAGAGGCCTAATTCAGCATGCCATGTGAAGTGTGTGCACACGGCCTAGCCGCACACAGTGAGATGCGGCAGCATCTCACATGTGTGAACGCCTCTGTCTGATTGACAGGCAGAGGCGCTCGCGGGTTGACTCAACGTCACAGCTGCTGCGACCTGAAAGATGGCGTGTAGTCGCCCGTATAGGCTAAGGGCTACCCAAAAAAAACATGCGATAGCATCACCACCATGCGATGCTTTCGCATGTTTGGGCGGGGGGAGGGGGGGGAAGGTCAAGACCCGGCATGCGGTGCAGACTTGCCCTGTGCTGGGCTTCCCCCCGCATGTCAGTCTAATGAGTCGTAGATGAACGATTTTTCGCACATCTACGATGCATGCTGAATTAGGCCCTAAGCCTTGAAGAATTCATCATCAAAAAAATGGTAGAATGTGTGATTGTAATGATCAATTCTGAGCATTTAAATGAAGCTCCTCTATAACTGCAATTCCTTTATCTTATGTTTTATAAACAGTCATTTTCTCCATATCATCCTTTAAGGTACTTTCATGCCTCAACCTCTGGACTCGTTCTCTGGCGCCTGTTTAATTGGCTGTGAGAGGTACGATAGGCAGCTTTGATGCTTGATCATTCCACCGCCTACTGATTAAATGTGTTTGAAAATCAGAATGTTCTTGTGATGTTTAGATGAGCAAGAACTTAATTTCAGACAAGGAGTCTCCACTGAAAGGCATTTTCTGAATTCCCCTTAACGGATGAAGTGGAGGCAACGCTTCATGTACATTATTTCATTTGTGTGTTTGCTCTTTACCTGGTTTTAGGCGTCACAGTGGGGGAAGCTAACGAGGAATTAAAAACCACATACAACAAAGGAACAGAAGTTGCTCTTAGAATCACACGGATAATCACATATTTTCAGGGTAGACTTCAGGTTGTCCACAGTTATTTTTAAGTGTGCTTAGTCATTTCAATATACTGTATGCTCCCAGGACTCACAGGCCCTCTATGCTTCCAGAGGTCATTGTCCACCCACCACTACACCTGATCTCCAGCTGGCAATCACATCCTGGGCAATCAGGAGATTTTTGGCCCTGGTAGTGGGGCTGTGGCAAAGTGTGTGTGGGCGAGGCACCCCTCATTGTGAAACCAGAGAACCACCTTACATGCTGCATTACATACTTCAAGGGTGTGGCTTCTACCACATGCGGTCCTGGGCCCAGGAACCTGCCCCAAAGCCCCCTCTTGCCGCCCCTGGCACCTGCAATCTCTGATCTCTCCACGACACCTAATATCAGTTATTACATTCCATACTTATGGGTCTACTTAACTATTTATCGGCCCCTCTGTGACTTCACATGGAGCTCTGTTCCCTACAATCTACGCAGTTAGGGGGACATTTACTAAGCAGTGATAAGAGCGGAGAAGTGAGCCAGTGGAGAAGTTGCCCCATCAACCAATCAGCAGCTCTATAATTTTATAGTATGCAAATTATAGATGTTACTTCAGTGCTGATTGCTTGCCATGGACACTTCTCCACAGGCTCACTTCTCTGCTCTTATCACTGCTTAGTAAATGTCCCCATTGGTGATCTATGGGATAGTCAGTTTGGACATCAAAGTCAAATAAAAGTATATTTTCGAGGATGGTGTCCAGCCTCCCGTTAACACACTCACAGCAGATGTGTCTACTCAAATAATCGTAGCTCTCCCTGGGGAAGATGTACTAAACCTTGGAAAGTGATAAAGTAGAGAGGAGTCTATTCATGAAGCAGTGAAAAGTGTGGAGAAGTGAGCCAGTGGGGAAGTTGCCCATGGCAACCAATCAGCTTTGAAGTAACATTTGTAATTTGCATACTATACAATTGTACGGAGCAGCTGATTGGTTGCCATGGGCAACTTCTCCACAGGATCATTTCTCCACTCTTTTCACGGCTTAATGAATAGACCCCAGAGAGAGATAAACTATCAAATAATCAGCTTCTGTCATTTTTCGAACACAGCCTGTAACATGTCAGTTAGGAGTTAATTGGCTGGTACTTTATCTCTCTCAACTTTATCACTGTCCAGGGCTTAATACATCTCACCCCCTGACTCCTAAGAGAGTAGACCACTTCCCCAGAGAAGTGGGGGGTCTTGGGGCTCTATGACTTGAGTCATGGCATCGTACAGATATAGCAGTGGGATTGTGATCAGTGCATTGAGAGGGGGAGCGACCTGGGCACGGGTAAGCTGCTATGTTGCATCGCTGCTGAGGGGGACAAATGTTTCCCTGTGCAACCGCCGCCGCTGTTTGGTGGTATGTTGCCACAACTACCAGGATATGGTCACACCCCGTTCAGTACCCGGACCCACTGCCATTCTCGGTGGCCCTGGTCACGATGACACGATTCACGTTCGGGAGAAGCCCAGGTGGGGACACCCTCCCAGGTGGGCATCTGGGCGGCAGTCACCAAGATCTTGCCTACGTAAATTAACACCATCTTCAGATGGCGTTAGCCAATTATCTGCAATTGGGCTGCCATGCCTGAGACAGATCTTGCAATCTCTCTCCGGTGGGCTGCAAGATGTCCCGACCGGGATCCGGTCTGAAGATCGACAGTATCTAGGTCGACAATGTTTAGGTCGACCACTATAGGTCGACAGTCACTAGGTCGACATGGATGGAAGGTCGACAGTGTTTCTAGGTCGACATGTGCTAGGTCAACAGGTCTAAAGGTCGACATGAGTTTTAATTTTTTTTCTTTTTTTCATACTTAACGATCCACGTGGACTACGATTGGAACGGTAAAGTGTGCCGAGCGAAGCGGTAGCGGAGCGAAGGCACCATGCCCGAAGCCGCCATGCGAGGGGACGCGGTGCACTAATTTGGGATCCCGGTCACTCTACGAAGAAAACGACACCAAAAAAAAACAAAACCTCATGTCGACCTTTAGACCTGTCGACCTAGCACATGTCGACCTAGAAACCCTGTCGACCTTCCATCCATGTCGACCTAGTGACTGTCGACCTATAGCGGTCGACCTAAACATTGTCGACCTAGATACTGTCGATTTGATGAACCACACCCGTCCCGACCTGCTTTGCGGCTTTTGCTGCATAAACTTCAAGGTGGTCTGTAGGTAGAATAAAGTCATCACATTCTTAATCACTTTACTTCTTCCTCCTCTTATCGGAGCCCTTGTACCGGTGATTAAAATTGGTACATTTGAATGAAAGAAGAGTTCTTATTGCTACGGCCTGCGGCCATAGGGAGTCTTCATTTTCAGGGACAGACTGCATATTTTAATAACTATACCCCCAAATGATACCAGGTTACCAATGCAGCCAGTAAGGTAATTTTCCCCTGTAACGCTGACCTCCCACACACAATACCCATGTGTTACTTATTCGCTGCTTGGGGCACCAGTATAAATTCAGACAAGAAAACGTTATACTGTAGAATTGAATGTTGTTTACAAAGTTTGCCATCTGGCTTCAGTTTACGTGAACACATCGAGCCAGGGGCAGGGCTTGGAAATTAGGTTGGCAGAAATGGTCCTGTGCTGGATAAAAGTTGATTTCAGCAACGAATAACTCCGTGGCTTCTGTTCAACAATCCATGAAGTCATCTCTTCACATACATGGAAAAAAACCCGTCTACAGGCGATTTGTACAGTTCATTTACCCAGATTACAGAAAAAATATGCCCTGTTTTTATAAATAGGCTTTATTTTCTTATAATTGTGTAGTATAGTAACAACCGTAGGACTGTAGCGAACGGGTGATGTTAGATATCTGCTTTGGAACGTTGAATTTGTTATTCCCTTGTCACAGAGTGGGGCTGCATTGGAAATAAATCTATGGCTATAACTCAAAGGAAACTTGCATGGGAAAAATAGGTGCAGGCTGAACGCACTTCCCAAGATCCACCTCTTTGGTAGGAATATTTGAGAGTGCAAATTGTATATGACATGGCATAGATGCAATCCGTGCATTCATTTTCTGTGTAAATTGATGCAAAATAGGCAAAACAGATGGGTGTATGTTCAATTCTGTCCCCATCTCCAATAACTGATAAAGTGATATAGGAATACATGGAAACTGCGCTTACCACTGAGTACACTGCTGCAGCTTTAGAGGAAACTGCGCTTACCACTGAGTACACTGCTGCAGCTGTAGGAAACTGCGCTTACCACTGAGTACACTGCTGCAGCTGTAGAGGAAACTGCGCTTACCACTGAGTACACTGCTGCAGCTGTAGAGGAAACTGCGCTTACCACTGAGTACACTGCTGCAGCTGTAGAGGAAACTGAGCATACCACTGAGTACACTGCTGCAGCTGTAGAGGAAACTGCGCTTACCACTGAGTACACTGCTGCAGCTTTAGAGGAAACTGCGCTTACCACTGAGTACACTGCTGCAGCTGTAGAGGAAACTGCGCTTACCACTGAGTACACTGCTGCAGCTGTAGAGGAAACTGAGCTTACCACTGAGTACACTGTTGCAGCTGTAGAGGAAACTGAGCTTACCACTGAGTACACTGTTGCAGCTGTAGAAGAAACTGAGCTTACCACTGAGTACACTGCTGCAGCTGTAGAGGAAACTGCACTTTCCACTTTATATAATGGAATGTTCCAGGAGTCTCTCAAATGTGTAGAGTCCCTAGTGATAACTCAGCTCACGCTGGGGGAGAAGTTCTAAGCCTTGAAAAGTGATAAAGTGGAGGGAGATAAAGTACCAGCCAATCAGCTCCTAACTGCCATATTACAGGCTGTGTTTGAAACATGACAGTTAGGAGCTGGTTGGTCGGTAGTAGGGTGGCCAATCTCGGTACCTTTTTTCAATCTGGTGAGTATGAGCGGCAGGAGACGGCTGCGGTCATTCTGGGACTGCGGCAAGGCTTGCGCTGTGCTGCGCAGCTTGACCTCTAACACCATGTCACGCTGCGCTGGGGGTAGGGGGAGCTGGGCTGCATCTGAGCTGTATACTTAACTGACTCAGACGTTGCCCAGCATTCAAAAAAAGCATTGGCCCGAATCCCGGTATTGGAAGCTCCAATCCCAGCCAATTTTTGGCCAAGAAATCCTGGGATCCCACCAATCCCGATCCCAAGATTGGCCACCGTAGTTGGTAGTTTACCGCTTTTTAAGGCTTAGTACATCTGGCCCACTGGATCAATCATCATAACCTCACCTGCTCTGGGTGATGCCACTATTGATGTAGTGTTGAGAAGGAGGGCAAATCCCAGAATTTGGTTACCCCCCACATGGCTCGTCACAGAGGCTGCCTGCATCACTGCCCCACGATGTCTCCCGACGGGGGCTTAATATATGTTGCAAAGTATGCTCTGCTCAATATAGATCCTAACCTTACTTTTATAAGCTGTGATAACACATTTGCCTAGTCTCCCGTTATGGTCACCTGCCTGAATTCCACCGTTACCATAGCTGTTCCCAACCGCTGCTGCCCAATACCATGAATCATGTCATCAAGCAGTAGGGGCATGAACCGCTATGACACAAACTGCAGTGCCACTCCAGCCCACCCCACACACACTTGCCACGTGGACCTCTATAAACAGTACTATGGTTTGACTAGGGTGGGGACATGTGTTGAAGATGAACTGCAGAGGATTAGCCAGAAAACCCTCACAGAGCATCAAAATGTTAACAGCAGCACAGAGCATTAAAGCTCTGCTAACTCCCGTGTGTTCTCCTGCATACAAATCTGAGGCTACTGTGTGGCCATTCCGGGCACCAGAAGCCTAACTCACTCACCTGCCACCACTACAAGGGTCCTATACTCTGCTCTTTTGACAGTGGTGAAGAAAGCTCAAAGGCAGTTCCACTCAACATGCCCCAGCAGGGTTGGTCTGGCCCATAGGGGTGTCGGAGAAACTCCCGGTGGGCCCCACTGTCCGGGTCACCACCCACTCCTCTAGGGATTAGGTTCTAGATTGTGCACTTGAATTATACATATGTTACATTGTACTGCACAGGACTATGGTATTTTTCTACAGTATACTGCTGTTATTAATCTGGTACATTATAATGCATGCACTAGCAGTATTTACATTATATATTTATCAAGGGGCCCTGATCAGGTACTAATGATTAGCCAAGCCTCTAAGCTTGGGCCCCTACCACTGCATTCCCCCCGGTGGGCCCTTCATACCTCAGTCTGACACTGAACCCCAGTCCCCTAGACTGGGTTGTGTTTTTTGCCCTGGCTCAACACTTGATGCCGAAAGGAGATGCCCAAGTGGGAGGTGCAATTTGGGGCACTGTGGAGCAGGGTGCTACACCACGATGATGTGACTCACAGAGAATTGCTTCCCCGAGCCTCCGGACAACCCACTTTTTTGGTGTTTGTAGATGGATCCGGGAGGCCGGTATACTCTCTTGGGAATCTGGTTGAGCACCCTAAATCTGTGAGTCTCCTGGGCATTGTGGGAGACTGGGCAAGTACTGGCCTCTGTCAGACTGGTACGGGAACCTTCTTGTGCTAAAAGCAAAATAATGCCATAAATGATAATATATATTGTGACTTGATTTCTCAGGAACACAATATGGCCTTTGTACCCTTGTTGTTTATCTGTGTGACAAAGTCATAAACATTCATTTAGAAAATAAAAAACAGGATAGTCTAATTTTCGACTATTTCCTGGGCACAGAATCACCCACAGGCAATGACGATCTTACGCAGGACACATAACCCTTTGCCTTTGATTTCTCGCCAGATCACATGGGGGAGAAAAATAATATCACAACACTGCTAAAACGTTACAGAACCGTATTTATTTATTTATTTAGTATCAGTCATTTATATAGCGCACACATATTCTGCAGCGCTTCACAGAGAATATTTGCCCATTCACGTCAGTCCCTGCCCTAGTGGAGTTTACAATCTGTATTATACTGAATTTCGGTTTGGTACAGATGGGACGTCAATGTTAATATCGGAAGGAAAATTGCTCCATTGAAATATACAGTATACTCCACGGAATACATAGGAAATACCGGGGATTGGGATGCCGGCGGTCACATGACTGACAGCGGCATCCTGACACTGAAGATCCCGTCAGCTGAAGGGGTAAGTATTTTTCCCTCCCCTGTCCCTCGGGAGGGGGGTGGCGACTACGGCTAACACACGGGTGGTGGTGGCTATGGCTACCCCCCCTCCCTACCCCTTCCTAAGGTCTAACCCTAACCCTCAACCTCCCGGTCCCTAGCCCTGATACTCACCTTCGGGACGTCGGCTGTCATGATCCAGCGCCGGTCTTCTGAGTGGTGTTGGTATTCCGGCAACGGTCACATGACCACAGGCATCCCGATTGCCAGGCTGCTGATTGGACTATTTATGCTCATGACCTTACATTTTAAATATATTTTGCATCTGTGTGAACTGACTTTGTGGCATTTTGATAGCAACCAATGTCCCCTTCAGCTGTGGAGTATGCATGCATTCTAAAACTGAAGTATAGTAACTTAATAAAAAAAAAATAATAAAAAAAAAAAATAATAATAATAATAATAATAATAATAAAATAAATAAATAATAATAATAATGTATAGACCCCAAGCAGAAACATCTATAATGCACTAATGCATTATAAAATTCTCGAATTCTCTTGTTTTTATTAATATGTTTTCTTTTCAAAACTAGCCGTATAGTATTACCCTAAGAAAAATGGGGCTATTGTCACAATTTCCGTTGTAATCATATAAATGTATACTATTAAAGTGATACATGTGCATCTGGCCATCTGTCTACTCTCAGTTGATTGCATCCCACCAATGTAGTCATTCACTTTTTTTTTTTTTGCTTGTCAAAACATGTGCTCCTCCTGGCCCCAGGAAATGATAATTGGTGCAGGTCAAGATACTTGCATTGATTGAATCATGCATACTCAACTTTATTTGCCTAACTTGAAAGAAAGCATTTGAGAATGCACATATATTTAAACAGATGGCAAACTGTGTTGATTAGACACACGGGACACCTCGTTCAGATTCCATTTTTTTTTCTTTTAATTGTCCCTAAGGAATGTAAAATATGCCAAGTTTGTTTGCTCCTATTTTCTGCACAGAATATTTTCATTTACTCGCAGCTGCACCCCCTTGGTTACCACTAACGATAAACTACGCAGGAAGAGAATTTCACACTAAAGGTGAGTCTGGAACTTGCGTCATTATACAAGAAAGTGATGTCAGGTGATAATATTGGAACATCCTCGGGAATGATTGTGCAATATTTTATTTAGTAGAGAAGTTATTCGATCCAACTATTCAAGCCAGTTCAAGATTCGATCAAACCAGCTTGGTCTGGCTGTGATGGATTGTGGCCGGCGCTGTATCACTTTGATGAGTATTTCTATATAATGCTATGTTGGACCATGCTGCTATATTTGTGTGCCTAGTCTCCCCTTTTTGCGCTTTCTGTGAATATGCACTTTATTATTGGATGCAATAGATTTTTGTCTGGATCGCATTTTCACTATTGTATAGCTTAGTAACCTAGCAAAAAAACTGAGGTATTTATGATCTCGAAGTGACATCAGGGAGAGGAACAATAAAGGAAAAACCACACTTGACACACATGCAGTGTGCCGGCTCCTCAAGTCCAAAGTGACTAAGGGGGTCATTCCGAAAAACAGCTACGATCTTCTTCCCTGACATGCGGAGGACGCCCAGCACAGGGCTAGCCCGCCCCGCATGTCAGTTCGGCCCCCCCTCGCAGAAGTGCAAAGGCATCGCACAGTGGCGATGCCTTTGCACTTAAAGAGTAACTCCCGGCCAGTGCAGCTTTAGCGTGCTGGCCGGGAGCTACTCATCGCTCCCTGGCCCGCAGCGGCTGCGTGTGACGTCACGCAGCCGCTGCGGCCTGCCTCCCGCGCTGGCCGGACCAAACCCACGAAACGGCGGCCAAACGCCGCCGTTCCGCCCTCCTCCCGCCCAGCGATCGCCTCTGCCTGCAATCGCAATCAGGCAGAGGCGATCGCATCCCTGCTACGGTTTTCGGGTGTCTGGCATGCGCCGGCGCACTACGGCGCTGGCGCATGCGCAGCAGGGAACCGTTCGCTCTGCTGCGTTAAAACGCAGCGAGCGAACGGGTCAGAATGACCCCCTAAGGCCCTCATTCCAAGTTGATCGCTCGCTCACTGTTTTTAGCAGCCATGCAAATTCATAGTCGCCGCCCACAGGGGAGTGTATTTTCGCTTTGCAGGAGTGCGAACGCTTGTGCAGCAGAGCGCCTGCAAACACATTTTGTGCAGAACAAGACCAGCCCTGTAGTTACTTATTCTGTGCGATGATTGCTGCGATGAATGACACGGTAATGGTGTCAGATACCCGCCCAGCAAACAGCCGGCCACGCCTACGTTTTCCCAAACACTCCCAGAAAACGGTCAGTTGCCACCCAGAAACTCCCACTTCCAGTCAATCTCCTTGCGACTGCCAGTGCGACTGAGAACCTGTGCAAAACCACAATGCTCTTTGTACCCGTATGCCGCGCGTGCACATTGCAGTGCATACGCATGCGCAGTTTAGCCATTTTTTTAAATGATCGCTATGCAGCGAACAACGGCAGCTAGCGATCAACTCGGAATGAGGGCCTATATGTATATAAATATACAGTATATCTACAATATATCTACATATATTGCACACCCTGAAAAATGATCAGGGTTGCAGTTGTAGATCTCAGGACCAGCTGCTTCTCCCATGGCTTAGTTTAAATTGCTGCGTTTTAAAGTATACAATTCAGTTAGCAGCACAGGGCGTGAGGTATCGGCATTCTGACTGTTTCTCTGACACCCAACAGCTACCACCATCACAAAGTGCACAGGGAAATCTGTGCACAGGGAAAACGGTGGACATCGCAACGGGTGGTCTTCAGTATGCCGACTGACGGGATCCCGGCGCACAGTATAACGGCGCCGGGATCCCGACAGCCGGCATACCGACACTTATTCTCCCTCGTTGGGGTCCACGACCCCCCTGCAGGGAGAAGGCGAGCGCAGCGAGCCCGCAAGGGGCTCATTTGCGCTCGCCACACTGTCGGTAAGCCGGCGGTTGGGCTCCCGGCGCCGGTATGCTGGTCGCCGGGAGCCCGACCGCCGGCATACCATAGTGAACCCATCGCAACAGCTCATTTTCCTTAATTGAATTGCCCTGAAGGAATAAAGTCAGGTCGATATGCTTTGATGCATTTTCCCATGTTTCAAAACAGATGGTTTGCCGGACCTGATTATAAAATGTGCACCGTGAGTGATTAATGGGGGACATGTGAAAACAGTTAAACTGAAAATGACATGTATAACGTCAAGTATGATTAAGAAGGCGGTGATGACGTGGGTTCAACTTCAAACTTTATTTATTGTAGCTGGGCGATCAGTGAGTTTCTTGCTGTATGGGGACTAGTTGCTACACCGTGCACTATACTGCATTCATATACAAAACGGAGACTTCTTTTTGATGGACAATATTGTGCATTTACAGACGTGTCTTTCGGCACCGCATGGGGCAACTTAGACGTTCCACCATGGGTAGTGATTTACGGATTTCAACACTTTTTTCCTACATTTACTGTCTTATCATAGACACATACATAGTCGCTTACTGTAACCTAGGCATTTAGGGGTAAATTTACTAAGGTGTGAGTTTTTTTAGACCTGGTGATGTTGCCCATAGCGATTCTATTATCTTCTAGAAGCAGCTAGATAAATGTTCAGTAGAATATGATTGGTTGCTATGAGCAAAATCACCAGTTCTAATAAACTCCCACCTTAGTAAATTTACCCCTTAGGATTAGTGTTTTTGCACAAAGGAACTGGTAGAAATGTATCAAACCTTCTAATGATCACAAGTGGAGATCAGATTCTATTGTTCTATGTAACGTGCTAGATAAATGGTAGCTAGAATCTAGTTGGTGCTATGGGTAGCAACTGATCATGTCCTCTTCAGAAGGTCTGATTGACACATCTCTTCCTAAATCATGTATTTTACTTCGCCTCAATGAGCTTTTCACCTCAGGTTACGTGCAGTCGCCGGTATGGTCACACAAATGGCCACTTATCATGCACCAGTGTGCTGTCTGCCCAGTGTGGCTGCGAAAGGGTTAAACATCACTAACTAACGCTGCTGTTTTAAACAAGTCTCGCTGTCTTCTCCATGATCCCTTTCCTGTTTCCCAACACTGGTGACTTAGCCTGAGGCAGGAATAAAATGGCTGAGTAAGAGTTCACCGATTCAAAGCATGCGTCAACTTGAATTCAGCTGCAGGATTTGGCGGAAGCCCATGGAACGGAATCACACAGGAGATGTGCAATGTCATCACACTCGTTGCTATGTTTGTGTTGCATAATCTATAGGCGGACATGAGCTTATAATCAATGCCCTCTTTCTCTTTCCAAGTCACATGAATGGAAAGATGAAGAGGCCCCGTTGCAGTAATTTATACAGCTGCATTCACATTTAAATGGAGTCTTATATAGCTAAACATTGTGTTTAATTATCATTAGGTTTCATATTGTCCTGCAGTTATTTGTTGTTATTTTCCCTGACATGGTGAAAAAAAAACCTCAGGGTCTCTACTGTAGCAGCAAAGACATTTCTCTGGGCTTAACCCATATACCAGCACGGCTGTCACTGTACACCTCTATGGCGGCAGCAGAATTAGGCAATTTATCTAGCGGTAAAAAGCTTCTGATGGCATTTCTATAGCCAGCGATGTGGGCCAACGAAGCCCAAGAGGCTTGGTGGGATATATGCTGGGTTAAGCGATTATGAGCACAAGAGGATCTCTGCGCATTTGCTGTTAATCTTTCGCTGGTAGCGCTAGTCTGCCAACATCTGAGAAGCGGAGATTGGCGTAGAGGGAGATGCCACCGATTATCACCACCAAAGGCAAGCAATGATGAATGAGGTACCGGCCGATTGTGGCCCCTAAGGATAAATGATAAATACAGCCCTTAGAGTGACTTCTCTTTGTGTAGAGAATATTTGGTGTTTTTCTGAGCATAATTGTCAACTTTAGAACAGAATTTTCAGGAACAGTTTCCCGCTGGGTAGCTGCACCAAGGGCATAATTCAGATCCAATCGCAGCAGTAAATTTGTTAGCTAATGGGCAAAACCATGTGCACTGCAGGGGGGGGCAAATATAACATGTGCAGAGAGAGTTAAGGCCCATATAGACGGGCCGATGCACGAGAGATGTGTGCTGAGCGAACCGCTCAGCACACATCTCCCCCGCCGCTCAGCACAGTGCGATCTGTGCTGAGCGTGCGGGGGGAGACGGGGGGCCGCTCACTTCACCCAGCGGGTGAATGCAGGCCAATCTAGCAGCAGCGATAGTGATGTGCGGGGCCGCGCATCGCTATCGCTGAGGGGGCTACACACGGAGCGATCATGCTGAAATTCTAAGCAATCTAGTCAGATTGCTTACAATATCGCTCCGTGAATACCCCCCTTTAGATTTGGGTGGGGTGTGTTCAAACTGAAATCTAAATTGCAGTGTAAAAATAAAGCAGCCAGTATTTACCCTGCACAGAAACAAAATAACCCACCCAAATCTAACTCTCTCTGCACATGTTACATCTGCCCCACCTGCAGTGCACATGGTTTTCCCCATTAGCTAACAAATTTGCTGCTGCAATCGGATCTGAATTAGACCCTAAGTACATCAGTCTCGGCCGAACACCCGCACTACGATTCCCATCATAACATGCAAACTGAAACATGGATAGAATGCCATTTTGAGAGGCCCAATGGTTTCCTTGCTTTGTGTCCAAGAACCCCTTAGTCAGTCACGTCATCACCCCTCAATGTATAGTTTCTGGGAAATATCAAATGTTTTGCATCTTTTACAGTTTTGTATAAAAAAAAAACAATATCTCTGCTTGGAATAAATGGAATCTTGATCTTGTTTTCACTGATTATTATAACAGCAGTGTGATCACAAGCATACTTGTGGATAGGCTGGGGACCTTGGGAAGGTGTTTCAGCGTTGGTTGAGCACCTACCTACCAGGCCCTGTTTCTGCCACTGATTGGGGTCATTGGCGTGTATAAAAAGAATAATAAAACTTGTAGGAAGCAGGAAATGAGGCCCTGAGTTTGCTCAGGTCCTGCACAGAGAGACAACCCATAACTACATTATGTCTCTCATATACAGTCCTCTGTGCTAGCCAGGCACACTTAAGCAAGATATTGTAGTTTCTTGTAGTTTACAGCCCCTTCAATATAAATATATTAAACATGAATGAGACAACGGCCCTATAATCCAATGTCATATCTATCTATATATGGAAGAATACATGAATCCTTGAGTGAGGTTAAATTGTTTCATGCCATATACTTTTATTGTTGTGATGTTGCCACAGTATATCTTGAGATAAAGGTCAAGTAGGTCACATGACAGGATAAATCACGTTCCTTGATCACTATGAATCTGTCAAATATTACACAGAACTATCCACCCCAAACTTGTAATTCCAGCGGATATTACCAGGGGATATATTGCACAGCATCAAAACCTGCCCAGGTTCAAATCTCCGTGTTGGCTTCTTGTCACCGTGGACAAGTTAATTTCTTTCCCCTCGTTCCAGGCCACAAAAATAGTGGATGAAATAAAACTTGATGAGTTTAATGCTCTTCCTACAGAACTGTGGGAGGAGACAAGTTGATCATTCCTCACGTGTTCTTCCCGCATTTTTAGCCCGACTTACCCTGGGCGGGATGTATTAAGATACATCGCCGCCCCTCGCAGCGATGTTGTATGTACTAACATATGCGATCAATATCGCAATGCGGTGATGGAGGCCCCCCGCAATACCTGTGAGGTGGTCTGCAGGGGGTCTCCGTCACCTCCCAGGGGTCTCCACACTGCCTACACGCCGGGAAGCAGCAGCAGGCTGCCCCCGACGCCTCCTCCTCCCCCCTGCAGCCAAAAGGACCTCCGGCTGCGTTGCTAGAGGGAGTAGGAGACTAACTTCCGGGACCAGGGCAGCCTGGGGGAAGGTATGCCAGGGGGAGGGGAGTCGGTGTCTGCGGCGGGTTGCGGTGGTCGGCGATAAGAAGCCCATAGGCTTCTATAGGGTATCGCCATCCAGAGATGGTGATACCTTGGACGGCGAAAAACCGGCGGCGGGGTCTTAGTACATTTGAAAATGCAGTAAAACCCCCGAAAACGGGGGTTTTACCGCATTTTTCCTTTAGTACATCCCGCCCCCTAACTTTAATACTATCACACATGGGATGACATAGCTACACTGAATCCATGATTAAAGTGAAGGAAAAAGTGGTGATGTTGCCATAGCGAGCAATCAGATTGTAGCTATCATATCTTGCACATTCTAGGAAATGACAGACAGAATCTTATTGGTTACTATGGGAACACCTCCTCTTTTCCTTTATAGAAGTTATGATAACCCTACCCCTACACACTGATCCAGGGTAGAATCTGCACCAAACTCTGAGCTACTCCTCTTCTTTCTATACTTACATTGCATGCAGTCCATACTTGTCTACTTTTGAAAAAGCATTTCAGGGAGATTGTGTAAGTAACAGCTATCAGTGCGGGCGTGTACTGCTACATCTGAGAGGCGTGTCATAAAAATGACTTACATCCAAATGTACATGAGCCCCAAAGTTTGTAAGATCTACTTGTTGAAGAAAAGACACTGATATTTTTCAGAAATTGTTCGTGTAAAGTGTTTTAGAAGAGCTTCCATATACTGTAAGTGGCCAAGAGAATCCTTATTTAAAATGCATGTAGCCATAGGGATCATTGTGCCTTATAACAATGCAGGGAAATGGCATAATACAAATGAATGTATGTATCTCTGATTTATTTTTTTACCCCAAGAATGTAAAGTAAAATCAGGGAGATTGCTGGTCTATTCAGGGAGTGAGGGAGATTGCTACTATTTCAGGGAGTCTCCTGCAGAATGAGGGAGGGTAGGCAACTCTGATTGCAGTCCAGTATTCAGAGTCAAATGTGATATCAGGGATGTGTTTTCCCAATAAACAGGAGGCAGACGAGAACACAGCTCTCTGAACGCAATGTAATCTCAGTCAGGAAGTAATTCAGCTCTGGAGAACATCACATTTCCACTTACTATAAAATGTCTGCTTGCCTTGACCTTGTTTCTCCTTTTTTCAATTTGTGTCAGGATAGAGCGTTAACTCCAATGGCTAACAGTCTAAGGGGGAGGTGTACTAATGAGTCTATTCATAAAGCAGTGAAAAGAGTGGAGAAGTGAGCCTGTGGAGAGGTTGCCCATGTCAACCAATCAGCTGCTCCGTACAATTGTATAGTATGCAAACTATAACTGTTACTTCAATGCTGATTGGTTGACATGGGCATCTTCTCCACTGGCTCACTTCTCCACTCTTTTCACTGCTTCATGAATAGACACGGTGATAAAGTACCAGCTAATCAGCTCCTAACTGCCATGTTACAGGCTGGGTTTGAAAAATTACAACTAGAAGCTGATTGTTTGGTACTTTATCCCTGTGCAATTTAGCACTTTTCAAGGCTTAGTACATCTGTTCCTAACACAGTGATGGGCAGCCAGAGCCGGCCCTAACCAATATGATGCCCTAAGCAAGATTTTGGCTGGTGCCCCCTAGCACTGCCGCTAGTTCTGCAGGAGATGCCTGGCATGAGTCAGCTGGCAGCTCTGCTAACGTTGGGCGCCTTTTTTGTACGAAAATGCATCACATTATTTGCATTACTATGTGGCTAGGATGCACAAGCAGTTTCTGCTGATTAAAATGATATGCAGCATGCCTATATTCTGTGTGCAACTGTGACTGTATCTGTATACGAAATGCTACATTACAGTGATTTCCAGGAATACACTGTAATGTAGCATTTCGTATGCAGATACAGCCGCAGTCACACACAGAATATAAGCATGCGGCATATCATTTAAATCAGCAGAAGCTGCTGGTGCCCCTAAGCATACCAAATGCCCTAGGCATTTGCTTAGTTAGCCTATGCCTATGGCCGGCTCTGTGGGCAGCAGGTGGTCCTGGGATCTTGTGTTGCCCCCTAAGCTTTCTCTTAGAGCCCCCAGCTCCTTTCCTGCTTTGTTGTCATTTGTGTATCATAGCTTGCTTATTCCTGCTGATATCTAATTACTAATAGGTGTCGCCAGCACATTAAATGTATTCATTTAACTTACTACTGATATTACAAGCAATGGGTCTGATTAAGGTTGGGTTGGATATGCGAGGATCCTGTCCTGAGCATGTGTAGTAAGGGTCCTGCATCCTCGCACGCAGTGAGGCTGCAGACGTCAGGCGATTGACAGTCTGCAGTTGCTTGGGTGTGGGGAGGGTGCGGCAATGGCAGCCGTTTCACAAAACAGAGGCGTGTCTCCTCCGTTTTGTGGGAGCGCCAAGGCCAGGGTTTCCGTCTTCCAATTTCCTTATACCAGACTCCTCCTGCTGCATTACCATATGCAAGCATCGCTACTGCTTCCATGGAAGCAGCAGCTGTATGCCAACTGTGACAGGACCTGATTCAGGCCCAATGCTAGAATATTAAAGGGCCACCCATTTAGGTTGCCAATCACTGATCTAACACCTTCTACCATAACTTGCTCAGCACCGACTGGAGCATCTAACTCGCTTTCAACAGATGAAATACGGAGGTTTGATGCGGTGTTCGCATCATCAAGTCCCATCCACTAGTATAGACTCTGGGGGGGAAATATATCAAGCCTTGGAGAGTGTAAGATGGAGAAGTTGCCTAAACCAACCAATCAGGTTCTTTCGTTTATCTAGCACAGACTTTAAAATAACAAACTGGTTGGTTGCTCTGGCCAACTACTCCACTTTATCTCTCTCCAAGGCTCTCCAAGGCTTGATACACCTCCCCCCCTGTGTACATGCCTGTGTCTAGGAAACAACAACATTTTAATTCGCCATACAGTTGACTTCACAAGCTGGGTTTTCTCTAGGAGAATAGAAACACGCCTTGCAAATGTTTCCACCTCCACAAATATTTCCAGGACTTCCTCTGCCAATTTGGAAACTGGATACTCCAAGTAGTCCAGGGTTCTCTTAACCCCTATCATGCCTGGGGAATTAAATGTATCTTTTTTTTTCTTTTTCTTTTTTTAATCAGATATAAATCTTTTCCGCATTCACAGCGGCCACTAAATAAAAGTTATACATGTTGTCTTAACGGTCTACAGCCCTTGAGTAATATAAAAAAGGAGTTTTAGCTTTGTGGAGTGAAAACAGAATCAGGAATTAACATTTACTCAGTGATAAATAAGAGCAGTCTGTATGGATCAGTGTTTGACTAAGCTCCAGAAGTACTCTTACCAGTTATCCTACAGGATTTCATTGTAAATTGTCCTACCTATACGGACTCACCACAATAAGCTCCACCCTTCCATGGCAGGCCACACCCAGGCTGATTTATTCCCTCAGTGTAGGGAAGGACATCGGAAGCCCAGCATCAAATGATGGATGGACATCGGAAGCCCAGCATCAAATTATGGCAGGGCTCCCACCATCGAAACTTTCAATGTGATGGCAAGTAACCATCGAATCAAAAGTATTTGATGGAAAAAAATAGTCAAATGATTTGCACATGCGCAATACCCCTGTAGCGTGGATGGCAGGGGACGGAACTGAGGGCGGGGCTCGGAGCAGTCACAGATGTAACCTGTTCTGTCCCTACACCCATCTTGATCGTTGGAGGCAGACCGAGGCAGCCTTCAATGATCAAGATGCCCTATGCCTTACGCCCAATTTTTATGACTTCTAATATTCCTTTAATTGTAAGTACTGTTTATAACACACATTGGGCGGGATGTACTAAAGGAAAAATGCGGTAAAACCCCCGAAAACGGGGGTTTTACCGCATTTTCAAATGTACTAAGACCCTACCGCCAGTTTTTCGCCATCCAGGGTATCACCATCTCTGGATGGCGATGCCCAGTAGAAGCCTATGGGCTTCTTATCGCCGACCGCCGCAACCTGCCGCCCCCCCCCCCCCCCCCTGCTGCAGACACCTCCCCCCCCCCCCCCCGGCATACCTTCCTCCAGGCAGCCCTGGTACCGGAAGGCAATCTCCTCCTCCCCCTAGCAAGGCAGCCGGAGGTCTTTCCGGCTGCAGTGGGGAGGAGGAGGCACCGGGGGCAGCCTGCTGCTGCTTCCCGGTGTGTAGGTAGTGTGGAGACCCCTGGGAGGTGACGGAGACCCCCCCGCAGACCACCTCACAGGTATCGCGGGGGGGCCTCCGTCACCGCATTGCGATATTGATCGCATATGTTAGTACATATGCGATCAACATCGCTGCGAAAAGCGGCGAGGGGCGGCGATGTATCTTAATACATCCCGCCCATTTTGCTTTAATCATGAAAACACATCTTGTGGTGAAGGTCCTACAGATGCCTTCACCAACAGTACCATGCCAAGACAGACGCACAGAATAACACAGGCACATAGCCCAAAACAGTTCATTTACGAACCTGGCCAAGGTGAGTTGAGGCATTACTGGCCCGACAGGGCATTTTTGTGGCCAGAAGCTGTGCCCATTGTTGTATTGGCACAGATATGTTGTGATGTGTTCAGATAAACACTGGTTCCTATAAGTGATTTACTATATTGGATACTCAAAAGGACATAAACAGTGGGTTTATACAGTAACTTCAGTGAACTTCTGGCCATATGGCTGAATTGTTACAGACATACACTGACCCAGACACCCAAACACAATCTATCTCAGACAGCAATACATACAGCCAATGTCAGACTGGCCCAGCGTGATAAGGAGGAAATACGTGGTGGGCTGCATGTCACATAACTCCTGCGGACTGCCTGGAGGTGTCAGCACCCCCACTGGCTGAGCATGCCCCCTCCAGCGACATGCTATTATGTGGGCTACTGAATTCCCTGGTGGGAAGAACTCTGAGTGTCAGATCACTGCTAAGTAGGACTATATCAATTATGGATTATGAGAAACAGACGTAAAAGTGGAATGTATACTCTCGTGTTAGGGCCCGGGTTCCTTGCCTGACAAGTAATGTCATTTCAGACGATCTGCAGGCATAGACTATACAAACTCTTAGAATCATAATGGAAGAAGGAAACCCAAAGCAATCAGTTCCAAATCAAAACTGGTCGGTTTAAACATCAATATATTAATATACTCAGGCAACTCCTTTATCCAAACGATAAGCAAAGGAAGTCACTGGTATTAGTCAAAGACAATTCATTGTATGGGAATAAAATAGTGATTAATACCATCACATTTATAGCTGTTTGATAAAGTACAGTACTTTATATGCAGTAGTAACCTGGTCTTGGATATCCAGTCATCCAATGCAGCAGAAAGACCAACCCAACAGTGAGATATTGAATATTGCGCCAGCTCACTGAAGTCACTGACGCACTTCTCCGCAGAATCAGCGTTGTTTCAACATATGCTAAAGAGGCCTGTTTCTTAATGGGTGGAATTCTCTAACTCTGGGTATTTTTGCTATAGCACTGTGCTCTATACGTCAAGGTGCCAGCATAGGGTCGTCTATCCAACAAAGGTGGTCATTCCGAGTTGATCGCAGCCAGCAACTTTTTGCTGCTGCTGCGCTCAACTAGTACACGCCTATGGGGGAGTGTATTTTAGCTTAGCAGGGCTGCGATCGCTTGTGCAGCCCTGCTAAGCGAAAAAAATTTCAAGCAGAACAAGACTAGCCCTGGACATACTTACCCTGTGCAATGATCTCCGCGATGCTGGGGGCGGCTTTGACCTCAGACATCCGTCCTCCGTTCTCCTGGACACGCCTGCGTTTTCCTTACCACTCCCCGAAAACAGCAGCCAACGGTCCGGATCCGCCCAGGAACGCCTTCTTGTCAATCTTCTTGCGGTCGGCTCTGCGACCACTTTCTTCGTAGGACGTGACGTAACCCGGCGACAGGGCGTCGTGCACGAGCATTGCGGCCGACACGCATGCGCATTCCGGACCCGTTCACACCGCAGCGATAAACAGCTGCGTGCGAACGGGTCGGAATGACCCCCAAAGATCCTTGTATTCTCTCTCTCTCTCCATATATACTGTATATTCTCAGACTGGTCCAAAGAAGAGTTAAGTTAACCATAGTTGCTGACATTTGTAATCTCCTCTCCGGGAGATGCCCGGGAAGGAGAAGCAGGTGGGCGGTGATGAGGGCGGGGCTTAGCTAATAGCGTCATTAGGCCTCGTCCACCGAGAAAAGTTACGATTGGACAATATTTGCATAGAGGCGGAGCCAAATGACACCATTAGCATATAAAGCTTTGTTAGGCTCCGCCCCCTCCGCTTTTTCACCTTCTTATTCTCCCCATTCTGCCCACTTCACTAGGAATTGGGCAGTATGCGGGAGGGGTGCCCACTCTTCCGGGGCTGCGGGGGACTACCCGAGAAACCGTGTGTCTCCCGCAGAAATCGGCAGAGTAGGTAAGTATGAAGTTAACCCTAACAGGGCCAGTATCTCAGAGACAACTGGGTATCCCCCACCTGCTTGACAGGACATTAATGGTAAATTTGGCGATTTTCGAAACTGTTATTGGCCCATTTTAATAACTAGACCCCAAAGTCCATTTAAAGTGTATAGAATTGTTAGCAGTGATAGATTTCACATATATTTCCCAAAGTTTTTATTGTGAATATGTCAATAGATGACATCAGCATTACTATTTATAGTAATATAGGATCGGAATATGATAAACGAAGGACAGGAATTCCTACAAAGAAATTCAGTGTTGATAATCCCAAGATTAATGAGGATGAAATTTAAGCAGCGGTGATATCGGTAAATTTACCCAATATCTCCAGATGTGTAAACCCTATAAGATCTTGCACAAATATGAGTCAATCAAAATAATTAATAAAATAAATAATAAAAATTAATAAATAACAAAATGAAATTGACAATATTGTAAATACTACCCTGCTACAGTCCAAATGTCTAATACAGACATAGAGGTCTATTTAGCGGCAGTGGTTCAATAGCTGCGTTAATTCTGAATATGGGGCATATTTATTACAATCTGTATTTTTAAAGCGAATGGATAAATAACTTTGCGTAAATTATAATCATAACAAATGAATATTTCACGAATTTGTAATAATGCTCTTGTTGGGAGACAGTCTCTGTTAAGAGCCCATCCTGGCGAAGAGCGGACTCGGTGCAGACTGCGCATGTACAGCCATTGGCTGGCGCACTGTGGCGCAGAGAGGAGGGGTGGGGGTGGCTACAATTAATCTGGGCCCGGGCTGCTGTAGAGGCCAAGCCAGTGCATGGGTCCACTAATCCCCCCCCCCCCTCGAGTACACCGTCCTGTGCTGTGGCTGGCGGCGACACCATCTTCCCGTTGATATCTTCGGGAATATGGTGCCGCACATAGAAAGCAAAGACTCAAGTGGCCAGCGTGATCTCCTCAAATATAATATAAGCTACACCCACTTTATTAAGCCACACCCCACCCCTTTACCGGGGCCCAGCGTGGCTCTTTACGCCCCTGCTGACACATGTGTCAGTGAGGGGTCAGTGAGAGGGATCCTATGGTCAGGGTCAGACTGCCCCACAGGGGTAGAGGGCATTAAGTAATGTGGCACATTACCTTTGTTGGGGCTGGCCACACACCCTCTGGAGGCTGGCCACACCCCTAATCATGGGCCCCTAACATAGCAATTTCTGGGGCGGGCCCTTCATGCCCCAGTCTGACACTGCCTGCTCTAGACTAACGCCATATTTGGATTGTATTAGCTACTGGGTCCATGCTCTGGAAGGCTTCAATTCCTGAGCATGATAAATCTAACTGTATAGCAGCCCCTATAGAAACTATGGGGCCTGCTACACAGTGATCTGCTGTGGTACCTCCGGGTACCCCCCAAAAACAGGTGTTTTCGGCGGATATCCCGCAATCATTAATTGATAAATAGGTTTCCATGTATATTAAATGGAGGTTTTCTCCCTCTCAGTAGCAGCCTAATGCTGCCGGAACACTGTTACAGTGATATGCACATGTGCACCTAAAGTACTCTATGTTTGTGCATGTTTCTGTGTGACTCCAGAACAAATACTCTCTGGTTACCGCTTCTTAAATTATCTCCACTTCATAAATAATAAATCCCTCAGCTTAGTCACTGACTACTTCTCTCGTAAACTGAACCTCCTCAACCACATTAACTTTCAATGGAGCATAACACAAAGATTATGACTAATATCAAATAGCTACATATTATAGAAAACTAAATGATGTCCCATGGATAATCTAACCTCAAATGTGGCCTATTATTATTATTTATTATTATTATCTATTATTTATATGGCGCCACAAGGGATCCGCAGAGCCCATTACAGAGTACATATATTGTTTGAGACAATATAGGACAAGTACAAGGTACAGTATATACAAAAGACCAGGGGTCAGGTGCCATCAAAGGGCGTATGGAGTATAAGATAGTGTGAGGGAAAGAAAGGCACATGAGGGGAGAAGGCTCTGATCTTGTGAGCTTACATTCTAAAAGATGAAGGGCTTACAGACCGGGGTGACACAGAAGGGGTAGACCGGCGTGAGCATGGACAAGAGGGTTAGGAGGACAGTTGGCTGGGTTTGGGGAAGCCGTACGTCTTGAAAACTCATACCATAAGTACATACAATAATACCTGTGTTCAATGCTAGCCAGAAACCGATACTTGACACGCTCGTATTTATCTAGATGACAGATTTATGATGGGCAGTCATGATTTTTACTGGGATGACCAACGTAAACTGGTTATTACAGATGCATGTGGCCAGATGTGACCCAGAAAGTAAACAATGAGAGATAATTCATGCCCTACCTTGGAAAGATCAGCAAATTGGTTTGAGGTTATTTATGAACATTGTGCAAAGTACAGACCTGCACTAACCCATAGCGGCCAATCAGACTTAAGCTTACACTAGACAGATAAAAGCTAACACTTCATTGGTGGTGTTGGTTCACTGCACATTTCGGCCTTGTGGGCCCAGCACAGAGCCCCTATATTATATGATTTTCCTTTTTCTCTCTCTGTTTGCCCAACTCCTTGAGCTGAAGTATCTCAGAAAATAAATACTATTGTAAGTAATGTCGGTTTTTAGCCACGGACAGAGTGGAAAGTCAGGACTTCAAAGGGAAAGCAATACGATCTGAGAACATCACTTAGAGTCAACACAGACAAGGGATTTAGATGGTGTAATGTGTAATTGTTACAATTAGCACTTTCATCTCACCTATTGCTTGCCTGATGTCACTCACGCTAAACCAGTATGATCTCATCTCCAGGCATCTGCATGAAACACCTCATTCTTCTGATGTTACACTCTCACTGTCCCTATTATTCCTATTGCGGACGTGTTTATTTTTCTAGGTTACCTGTAAGAACGTAATCCTGCAGTTGGGTCCAGATGCAAGCTTCACTCGCACTATCCCAGACTCCAGGCACTGTGCCAGTCTTCTGCACATGTTCTCAGGGCCAGATTAACAATGGGGCGGATGGAGCTCCAGCTCCAGGCCTTCACAAAAAAATAGGCCCATCAAAATGGTAGCAGGATGATAACCAGCCATCCAGTTGGCCATACAGTCAATCATAAATCATAAGTATTTAAATATTTGTTCTAGTTTTCTCAAGTTATGCAATTTTTGTATTATTATGTACTTAAGAAACAGTGGAACTGATAGTGTAGGAGGTGTACACACCCACGTAGCTCTGGCCCCACCCACACATACACTGATCACAGCTCCTCCGCAACTCACAGTAGGCCCTTGAACATTTTTAGCTCCAGGCCCATGTGGCCCTTAATCCGGCCCTGCATGTTCTTACCTCAGCGCTGGCAGCCATAGCATTGGCAGAAGGTCAGTGTATATGGAGTGGGTGCAGGATGTACGGTGGGGCTACATTACGTGAATCGTGTCATTTTAGCCCCGCCCCTTCCATGCGGAGCATGTTGGTGCTAAATAAACATATTACAATGTGCTATACAAGGGTGGTACAATAAGTAAGGTAACTAGACCTCTCACGTGGGTAATGTTCCCTACTTCATTCTAATGTCCCGCCAGGCCAGAGCAGGTAGACCGCTGCTTCTCCTCACGGACATTAGACTGTGCCTCATATCGGTCATACTGTCCCAACATCAGGTGTAAGATGGCAAGGGCTGACGGAAACATGGTCACACAATAAGGCGTGTAGTGTGATCAGATGTCAGCATCTAAAGGTAACATCAGCAGCTGAGATTCATCGCCAACTTGTGGCGGTGTACAGTGGTAACGTCATGTCTCAGAAACAGGTTTGGGTTTGGTGCACTGCCTTTGATAATAGCAGGACAGGCGTTCAAGATGCGCAGCGATGCGGCCGGCCAAACGCGTCCACCACAGGAGACAATTTGTGCCCCAATGAAGGTCTGATTCAGGAGGTCAGACAACTGAAGAAGCCCCTGGGAGGAAGGCGATTTGCAACCGACGTTGAAGTTCAGCAAAACATCATGTCCTGGCTTCAGGCACTTGACACTAATTTCTTCTATGCCAGGATAGATGCATTGGTGTACTGTTGGAACAAATGCTTAGACAAGTATGGGGACTATGTGGAAAATAAGCTGTATAAAGGCCATATTATTGATTATACATGTACAGTATAACTGTCACTGTACCATAGAAACCTATTACAGGGGTTATACAGCTTCAGATAACTTTTAAATGATTGCCTTTTTCTGCCCTCATGCGACTTTTACTAAAGACATATCCTTTCTACAGTATCTTCCTTCATGCATTTGTGACGGGTCTTTATATGAGCAGAGAGCTATTTTTGAGAGCAGCTTTGTGTTGTATCATTGAGAGACAAAAATAAATAAGCAGGCCTAATAATATCTGGGAAACCAGTGTAACTGTCTTGCACACGTTCGTGACAGGAAACTGGATGGAGAATACTGACGCATGGCTGCTCGGGATTCTCCCAGTAGCTAGACTTTCGGGCAGGGAAAGTGCTGAAGGAGATGTCTCAGTCCTGCAGGTTAGGTTCTGGTTGCATTGTCAGGCTACACCCAGCACTTTTCCTGCGCTGTAGACAGATTCCCAGACTAGGGTGGCATACTGTAGCTCACCTCGCATTTGGGGTATTGCACACAAAACAACACAACCCATTTACCTGTAAATATAGGCCATATAGGTGTCACATCTCTTGCATCTACTCTCCTCATGCTGTGAGGATCTGGCCCAACCCAGTGTAATTCTAGAACCAGATAGTTCAGCCGAACGCGGTTACTCAACACATGGTTCCTCATACACAATTACGTAATTATAACAAAGTTATGATCAAATACCGAGCTGCCTCTGTAGCAATAAATCACATGTTTAATCATATTAAACTAGTAACTGAATTAGTTTACTACATAATTATATAGAGGGAATAATGTCAGCCTATAAATCATATTTGGACAACCGCAAATGCTATATGATTAGTTGTGTATAGAACTATAATGGAATATCACATGCATTGGCGTTTCTATCATGGGTGCAATATGTGCGGTGCACTCGGGGGGGGGCACACTGCACACACTGCACCCATGTTGTTCATACTTACCTCCCTGGAGTCCCACAATTAGCGCTACAGCCGCTGCATTTGCGGCAAAAATCCATCCAAGTATGGCCGCCGCGCATGCACAGTTCAAAATTGATCTCCAGACCATGACAGGTGCCATGTATCCGTAGACCTACGCATTCGCAGTATACTCCGGCTTGATACTGGAGCCTGCAGCATTGTGGAGAGGAGGGGGCCCACCCGAAGTCTGCCTCTCTTAAAATGCCCCTGATCACATGGATAACAGAATGTTATGTAGACTGGCTGTAACTCTAAAACACACTTGCAAGGCCCTTACTAGGGGTTAAGCAGCATGACGGTGCAGTGGTTAGCTTGCCATCTCAAAGCACTGCAGTCCTACAGTAGGTTAGATCCCCGCCAAGCCAGTATATGTGGGGAGTTTGTATGTTCTCCGCGTGTTTGCGTGGGTTTCCTGCAAGTGTACGAGTTTCTTCCCACAGTGCAAAAATATACTGATAGGATACATGGCTTCTGACAAAAAAAATCAACCCTGTGGGGTATGTGTACATATGAGAGGGAATATAGATTATATAGGGGGGGCTGGATAGATTTATAAGCTCCACTGGGGCACTGCCCGGGACTGATGTGAATGACTCTGTATTCTCTGTGTACATTATATAAAATAAGAATTTACTTACCGATAATTCTATTTCTCATAGTCCGTAGTGGATGCTGGGGACTCCGAAAGGACCATGGGGAATAGCGGCTCCACAGGAGACTGGGCACAAAGTAAAAGCTTTAGGACTAGCTGGTGTGCACTGGCTCCTCCCCCTATGACCCTCCTCCAAGCCTCAGTTAGGATACTGTGCCCGGACGAGCGTACACAATAAGGAAGGATTTTGAATCCCGGGTAAGACTCATTACCAGCCACACCAATCACACCGTACAACTTGTGATCTGAACCCAGTTAACAGCATGATAACAGAAGGAGCCTCTGAAAAGATGGCTCACAACAACAATAACCCGATTTTTGTAACAATAACTATGTACAAGTAATGCAGACAATCCGCACTTGGGATGGGCGCCCAGCATCCACTACGGACTATGAGAAATAGAATTATCGGTAAGTAAATTCTTATTTTCTCTAACGTCCTAGTGGATGCTGGGGACTCCGAAAAGACCATGGGGATTATACCAAAGCTCCCAAACGGGCGGGAGAGTGCGGATGACTCTGCAGCACCGAATGAGAGAACTCCAGGTCCTCCTCAGCCAGGGTATCAAATCTGTAGAATTTAGCAAACGTGTTTGCCCCTGACCAAGTAGCTGCTCGGCAAAGTTGTAAAGCCGAGACCCCTCGGGCAGCCGCCCAAGATGAGCCCACTTTCCGTGTGGAATGGGCTTTTACAGATTTTGGCTGTGGCAGGCCTGCCACAGAATGTGCAAGCTGAATTGTACTGCAAATCCAACGAGCAATCGTCTGCTTAGAAGCAGGAGCACCCAGCTTGTTGGGTGCATACAGGATAAACAGCGAGTCAGATTTTCTGACTCCAGCCGTCCTGGAAACATATATTTTCAGGGCCCTGACTACGTCCAGCAACTTGGAATCCTCCAAGTCCCTAGTAGCTGCAGGCACCACAATAGGTTGGTTTAAGTGAAATGCTGAAAACACCTTAGGGAGAAATTGAGGACGAGTCCTCAATTCCGCCCTGTCCGAATGGAAAATCAGATAAGGGCTTTTACAGGATAAAGCCGCCAATTCTGACACGCGCCTGGCCCAGGCCAGGGCCAACAGCATGACCACTTTCCATGTGAGATATTTTAACTCCACAGATTTAAGTGGTTCAAACCAATGTGACTTTTGGAATCCAAAAAAAAAAACTACATTGAGATCCCAAGTGCCACTGGAGGCACAAAAGGAGGCTGTATATGCAGTACCCCTTTTACAAACGTCTGAACTTCAGGGACTGAAGCTAGTTCTTTTTGGAAGAAAATTTGACAGGGCCGAAATTTGAACCTTAATGGACCCCAATTTCAGGCCCATAGACACTCCTGTTTGCAGGAAATGTAGGAATCGACCCAGTCGAATTTCCACCGTCAGGTCTTACTGGCCTCGCACCACGCAACATATTTTCGCCAATTGCGGTGATAATGTTTTTGCGGTTACATCCTTCCTGGCTTTGATCAGGATAGGGATGACTTCATCCGGAATGCCCTTTTTCCTTCAGGATCCGGCGTTCAACCGCCATGCCGTCACACGCAGCCGCGGTAAGTCTTGGAACAGACAGGGTCCTTGCTGGAGCAGGTCCCTTCTTAGAGGTAGAGGCCACGGATCCTCCGTGAGCATCTCTTGAAGTTCCGGTTACCAAGTCCTTCTTGGCCAATCCGGAGCCACGAATATAGTGCTTACTCCTCACCATCTTATCAATCTCAGTACCTTGGGTATGAGAGGCAGAGGAGGAAACACATACCCTGACTGGTACACCCACGGTGTTACCAGAGCGTCTACAGCTATTGCATGAGGGTCCCTGGACCTGGCGCAATACCTGTCGAGTTTTTCCCAACGGTTTATAATCCTGTGGAAGACTTCTGGGTGAAGTCCCCACTCTCCCCGGGTGGAGGTCGTGCTGAGGAAGTCTGCTTCCCAGTTGTCCACTCCCGGAATGAATACTGCTGACAGTGCTATCCCATGATTTTCCGCCCAGCGAAGAATCGTTGCAGCTTCTGTCATTGCCCTTCTGCTTCTTGTGCCACCCTGTCTGTTTACGTGGGTGACTGCCGTGATGTTGTCCGACTGGATCAACACCGGCTGTCCTTGAAGCAAAGGTCTTGCTAAGCTTAGAGCATTGTAAATGTCCCTTAGCTTCAGGATATTTATGTGAAGTGATGTCTCCAGGCTTGACCATAAGTCCTGGATATTCCTTCCCTGTGTGACTGCTCCCCAGCCTCGCAGGCTGGCATCCGTGGTTACCAGGACCCAGTCCTGAATGCCGAATCTGCGGCCCTCTAGAAGATGAGCACTCTGCAACCACCACAGGAGGGACACCCTTGTCCTTGGTGACAGGGTTATCCGCTGATGCATCTGAAGATGCGACCCGGACCATTTGTCCAGCAGGTCCCACTGGAAAGTTCTTGCGTGGAATCTGCCAAATGGGATTGCTTCGTAGGAATCCCCCATTTTACCCAGAACCCTTGTGCATTGATGCACTGAGACTTGGCTCGGTTTGAGGAGGTTCCTGACTAGCTCGGATAACTCCCTGGCTTTCTCCTCCGGGAGAAACACCTTTTTCTGGACTGTGTCCAGGATCATCCCTAGGAACAGAAGACACGTCGACGGAACCAGCTGCGATTTTGGAATATTGAGAATCCAATCGTGCTGCCGCAACACTATCTGAGATAGTGCTACACCGACCTCCAACTGTTCCCTGGATCTTACCCTTATCAGGGAATCGTCCAAGTAAGGGATAACTAAAATTCCCTTCCTTCGAAGGAACATCATCATTTCGGCCATTACCTTGGTAAAGACCCGGGGTGCCGTGGACCATCCCTACGGCAGCGTCTGAACTGATAGTGACAGTTCTGTACCATAAACCTGAGGTACCCTCGGTGAGAAGGGTAAATTTTGACATGAAGGTAAGCATCCTTGATGTCCCGAGACATCATGTAGTCCCCTTCTTCCAGGTTCGCAATCACTGCTCTGAGTGACTCAATCTTGAATTTGAACCTCTGTATGTAAGTGTTCAAAGATTTTAGATTTTAGAATCGGTCTCACCGAGCCGTCTGGCTTCGGTACCACAATAGTGTGGAATAATACCCCGTTCCCTGTTGCAGGAGGGGTACCTTGATTATCACCTGCTGGGAATACAGCTTGTGAATGGCTTCCAAAACTGCCTCCCTGTCCGAGGGAGACGTCGGTAAAGTCGACTTTTGGAAACGGCGAGGGGGAGACGTCTCGAATTCCAATATGTACCCCTGAGATATTACCTGAAGGATCCAGGGGTCTACTTGCGAGTGAGCCCACTGCGCACTGAAATTCATTGAGAACGGGCCCCCACCGTGCCTGAGCTTGTAAAGCCCTAGCGTCATACTGAGGGCTTGGCAGAGGCTGGAAAGGGTTTCTGTTCCTGGGAACTGGCTGATCTCTGCAGCCTTTTTCCTCTCCCTCTGTCACGAGCAGAAAAGAGGAACCTTTTGTCCGCTTGCCAACAAAGGACTGCGCCTGATAATACGGCGTCTTATTTTGAGAGGCGACCTGGGGTACAAACGTGGATTTCTCAGCTGTTGCCGTGGCCACCAGGTCTAAAAGACCGACCCCAAATGTCCCCTTTCAAAGGCAATACTTCCAAATGACGTTTGGAATCCGCATCACCTGACCATTTTACTGGTAGAATTGGACAACGCACTTATACTTGATGCCAGTCGGCAATTATTCCGCTGTGCATCATGCATATATAGAAATGCATCTTTTAAATGCTCTATAGGCAATAATATACTATCCTTATCTAGGATATCAATATTTCCAGTCAGGGAATCCGACCATGCCAACCCAGCACTGCACCTCCAGGCTGAGGCGATAGCTGGTCGCAGTATAACACCAGTATGTGTGTAAATACCTTTTCTCTAACGTCCTAGTGGATGCTGGGGACTCCGAAAGGACCATGGGGAATAGCGGCTCCGCAGGAAACTGGGCACAAAGTAAAAGCTTTAGGACTAGCTGGTGTGCACTGGCTCCTCCCCCCATGACCCTCCTCCAAGCCTCAGTTAAGATTTTGTGCCTGAACGAGAAGGGTGCAATCTAGGTGGCTCTCCTGAGCTGCTTAGAGTAAAAGTTTAAATAGGTTTTTTTATTTTCAGTGAGACCTGCTGGCAACAGGCTCACTGCATCGAGGGACTAAGGGGAGAAGAAGCGAACTCACCTGCGTGCAGAGTGGATTGGGCTTCTTAGGCTACTGGACATTAGCTCCAGAGGGACGATCACAGGCCCAGCCATGGATGGGTCCCGGAGCCGCGCCGCCGGCCCCCTTACAGAGCCAGAAGAGTGAAGAGGTCCGGAAAATCGGCGGCAGAAGACGTCCTGTCTTCAATAAGGTAGCGCACAGCACCGCAGCTGTGCGCCATTGCTCTCAGCACACTTCACTCTCCGGTCACTGAGGGTGCAGGGCGCTGGGGGGGGCGCCCTGGGACGCAATGAAAATACCTTAAATGGCTAAAAATACATCACATATAGCTCCTGGGCTATATGGATGTATTTAACCCCTGCCAGTTTTCCACAAAAAAGCGGGAGAAAGGCCGCCGAAAAAGGGGCGGAGCCTATCTCCTCAGCACACAAGCGCCATTTTTTCCTCACAGCTCCGTTGGAGGAAGGCTCCCTGACTCTCCCCTGCAGTCCTGCACTACAGAAACAGGGTAAAACAAGAGAGGGGGGGCACTAACTTGGCATATTAATATATACAGCAGCTATATTAGGGAAAAACACTTATATAAGGTTATCCCTATATATATATAGCGCTCTGGTGTGTGCTGGCAAACTCTCCCTCTGTCTCCCCAAAGGGCTAGTGGGGTCCTGTCCTCTGTCAGAGCATTCCCTGTGTGTGTGCTGTGTGTCGGTACGCTGTGTCGACATGTATGAGGAGGAAAATGGTGTGGAGGCGGAGCAATTGCCTGTGGTAGTGATGTCACCCCCTAGGGAGTCGACACCTGACTGGATGGTCTTATGGAAAGAATTACGTGATAGTGTCGGCACTTTACAAAAGACTGTTGACGACATGAGACAGCCGGCAAATCAGTTAATACCTGTACAGGCGTCTCAAACACCGTCAGGGGCTATAAAACGCCCGTTACCTCAGGTCGATACTGACACGGACACTGACTCCAGTGTCGACGGTGAGGAAACAAACGTATTTTCCAGTAGGGCCACACGTTACATGATCACGGCAATGAAGGAGGTTTTGAACATTTCTGATACTACAAGTACCACAAAAAAGGGTATTATGTGGGGTGTGAAAAAACTACCCGTAGTTTTTCCTGAATCAGATGAATTAAATGAGGTGTGTGATGAAGCGTGGGTTTCCCCCGATAAAAAACTGCTAATTTCTAAAAAATTATTGGCATTATACCCTTTCCCGCCAGAGGTTAGGGCGCGTTGGGAAACACCCCCTAGCGTAGATAAGGCGCTCACACGCTTATCAAAACAAGGGGCGTTACCGTCTCCTGATACGGCCGCCCTCAAGGAACCAGCTGATAGGAAGCTGGAAAATATCCTTAAAAAGTATATACACACATACTGGTATTATACTGCGACCAGCAATCGCCTCAGCCTGGATGTGCAGTGCTGGGGTGGCTTGGTCGGATTCCCTGACTGAAAATATTGATACCCTGGACAGGGACAATATATTATTGACTATAGAACATTTAAAGGATGCATTTCTATATATGCGAGATGCACAGAGGGATATTTGCACTCTGGCATCAAGAGTAAGTGCGATGTCCATTTCCGCCAGAAGAGGATTATGGACGCGACAGTGGTCAGGGGATGCGGATTCCAAACGGCATATGGAAGTATTGCCGTATAAAGGGGAGGAGTTATTTGGGGTCGGTCTATCGGACCTGGTGGCCACGGCAACGGCTGGAAAATCCACCTTTTTACCCCAAGTCACCTCACAGCAGAAAAAGATACCGTCTTTTCAGGCTCAGTCCTTTCGTCCCCATAAGGGCAAGCGGGCAAAAGGCCACTCATATCTGCCCCGGGGCAGAGGAAGGGGAAAAAGACTCCAGCAAACAGCCTCTTCCCACGAACAGAAGCCCTCCCCCGCTTCTGCCAAGTCCTCAGCATGACGCTGGGGCCTTACAAGCGGACTCAGGCACGGTGGGGGCCCGTCTCAAGAATTTCAGCGCGCAGTGGGCTCACTCGCAAGTGGACCCCTGGATCCTGCAGGTAGTATCTCAGGGGTACAAATTGGAATTCGAGACGTCTCCCCCTCGCCGGTTCCTGAAGTCTGCTTTACCAACGTCTCCCCCCGACAGGGAGGCGGTATTGGAAGCCATTCACAAGCTGTATTCCCAGCAGGTGATAATCAAGGTACCCCTCCTACAACAGGGAAAGGGGTATTATTCCACGCTGTTTGTGGTACCGAAGCCGGACGGCTCGGTGAGACCCATTTTAAATCTGAAATCCTTGAACACTTACATAAAAAGGTTCAAGTTTAAGATGGAGTCACTCAGAGCAGTGATAGCGAACCTGGAAGAAGGGGACTATATGGTGTCTCTGGACATCAAGGATGCTTACCTCCATGTCCCAATTTGCCCTTCTCACCAAGGGTACCTCAGGTTTGTGGTACAGAACTGTCACTATCAGTTTCAGACGCTGCCGTTTGGATTGTCCACGGCACCCCGGGTCTTTACCAAGGTAATGGCCGAAATGATGATTCTTCTTCGAAGAAAAGGCGTCTTAATTATCCCTTACTTGGACGATCTCTTGATAAGGGCAAGGTCCAGAGAACAGTTAGAGGTCGGAGTAGCACTATCTCAAGTAGTACTACGACAGCACGGATGGATTCTAAATATTCCAAAATCGCAGCTGATTCCGACGACACGTCTGCTGTTCCTAGGGATGATTCTGGACACAGTACAGAAAAAGGTGTTTCTCCCGGAGGAGAAAGCCAAGGAGTTATCCGACCTAGTCAGGAACCTCCTAAGACCAGACCAAGTGTCAGTACATCAATGCACAAGGGTCCTGGGAAAGATGGTGGCTTCTTACGAAGCGATTCCATTCGTCAGATTCCACGCAAGAACTTTTCAGTGGGATCTGCTGGACAAATGGTCCGGATCGCATCTTCAAATGCATCAGCGGATAACCCTGTCTCCAAGGACAAGGGTGTCTCTCCTGTGGTGGTTACAGAGTGCTCATCTCCTAGAGGGCCGCAGATTCGGCATTCAGGATTGGGTCCTGGTGACCACGGATGCCAGCCTGAGAGGCTGGGGAGCAGTCACACAGGGAAGAAATTTCCAGGGCTTGTGGTCAAGCATGGAAACGTCACTTCACATAAATATCCTGGAACTAAGGGCCATTTACAATGCCCTAAGTCAGGCAAGAACTCTGCTTCAGGGTCAGCCGGTGTTGATCCAGTCGGACAACATCACGGCAGTCGCCCACGTAAACAGACAGGGCGGCACAAGAAGCAGGAGGGCAATGATGGAAGTGGCAAGGATTCTTCGCTGGGCGGAGAATCATGTGATAGCACTGTCAGCAGTGTTCATTCCGGGAGTGGACAACTGGGAAGCAGACTTCCTCAGCAGACACGATCTTCACCCGGGGGAGTGGGGACTTCACCCAGAAGTCTTCCACATGATTGTGAACCGTTGGGAAAAACCAAAGGTGGACATGATGGCGTCCCGCCTCAACAAAAAACTGGACAGATATTGCGCCAGGTCAAGGGACCCTCAGGCAATAGCTGTGGACGCTCTGGTAACACCGTGGGTGTACCAGTCAGTGTATGTGTTCCCTCCTCTTCCTCTCATACCAAAAGTACTGAGAATCATAAGAAGGAGAGGAGTAAAGACTATACTCGTGGCTCCGGATTGGCCAAGAAGGACTTGGTACCCGGAAATTCAAGAGATGCTCACGGAAGACCCGTGGCCTCTACCTCTAAGAAAGGACCTGCTCCAGCAGGGACCATGTCTGTTCCAAGACTTACCGCGGCTGCGTTTGACGGCATGGCGGTTGAACGCCGGATCCTGAAGGAAAAAGGCATTCCGGATGAAGTCATCCCTACCCTGATCAAAGCCAGGAAGGATGTAACCATACAACATTATCACCGTATTTGGCGAAAATATGTTGCGTGGTGCGAGGCCAGGAAGGCCCCTACAGAGGAATTTCAACTGGGTCGTTTCCTGCATTTCCTGCAAACAGGACTGTCTATGGGCCTCAAATTAGGGTCCATTAAGGTTCAAATTTCGGCCCTGTCAATATTCTTCCAAAAAGAACTGGCTTCTGTTCCTGAAGTTCAGACGTTTGTCAAGGGAGTACTGCATATACAGCCTCCTTTTGTGCCTCCAGTGGCACCTTGGGATCTCAATGTAGTTTTGGGATTCCTAAAATCACATTGGTTTGAACCACTCACCACTGTGGACTTAAAATATCTCACATGGAAAGTGGTAATGCTGTTAGCCCTGGTTACAGCCAGGCGTGTCTCAGAATTGGCGGCTTTATCCTATAAAAGCCCTTACCTAATTTTTCATACGGACAGGGCAGAATTGAGGACTCGTCCTCAATTTCTCCCTAAGGTGGTTTCAGCATTTCACTTAAACCAGCCTATTGTGGTGCCTGCGGCTACTAGGGACTTGGAGGATTCCAAGTTGCTGGACGTAGTCAGGGCCCTGAAAATATATGTTTCCAGGACGGCTGGAGTCAGGAAATCTGATTCGCTGTTTATCCTGTATGCACCCAACAAGCTGGGTGCTCCTGCTTCTAAGCAGACGATTGCTCGTTGGATTTGTAGTACAATTCAGCTTGCACATTCTGTGGCAGGCCTGCCACAGCCAAAATCTGTAAAAGCCCATTCCACACGGAAAGTGGGCTCATCTTGGGCGGCTGCCCGAGGGGTCTCGGCTTTACAACTTTGCCGAGCAGCTACTTGGTCAGGGGCAAACAGTGAACACGTTTGCTAAATTCTACAAATTTGATACCCTGGCTGTGGAGGACCTGGAGTTCTCTCATTCGGTGCTGCAGAGTCATCCGCACTCTCCCGCCCGTTTGGGAGCTTTGGTATAATCCCCATGGTCCTTTCGGAGTCCCCAGCATCCACTAGGACGTTAGAGAAAATAAGAATTTACTTACCGATAATTCTATTTCTCGTAGTCCGTAGTGGATGCTGGGCGCCCATCCCAAGTGCGGATTGTCTGCATTACTTGTACATAGTTATTGTTACAAAAATCGGGTTATTGCTGTAGTGAGCCATCTTTTCTAGAGGCTCCTCTGTTATCATGCTGTTAACTGGGTTCAGATCACAAGTTGTACGGTGTGATTGGTGTGGCTGGTATGAGTCTTACCCGGGATTCAAAATCCTTCCTTATTGTGTACGCTCGTCCGGGCACAGTATCCTAACTGAGGCTTGGAGGAGGGTCATGGGGGGAGGAGCCAGTGCACACCAGCTAGTCCTAAAGCTTTTACTTTGTGCCCAGTCTCCTGCGGAGCCGCTATTCCCCATGGTCCTTTCGGAGTCCCCAGCATCCACTACGGACTACGAGAAATAGAATTATCGGTAAGTAAATTCTTATTTTTTTGGATACCCTCCTGCTTTCTATCAGCAGGATCCTTAAGGGCGGCCATCTCATGAGAGGGTAGAGCCCTTGTTCTTACAAGCGTGTGAGCGCCTTATCCCCCCCCGGGGGTGTTTCCCAATGCATCCTAACCTCTGGCGGGAAAGGGTATGCAGCCAATACTTTTTAAGAAATTATTAATTGTTATCGGGGGGAAACCCACGCATCATCACACATTTTATTTCTCAGATTCAGGAAAACTACAGGTAGTTTTTCCCTCACCGAACATAATACCCCTTTTTTGGTGGTACTCGTATTATCAGAAATGTATAAAACATTTTCCATTGTCTCAATCATGTAACGTGTGGCCCTACTGGAAATCACGGTTGTCTCTTCACCGTCGACACAGGAGTCAGTATCCGTGTCGGCGTCTGTATCTGCCATCTGCCTGACGGCCTATGAGACGTCTGGACAGGCACAAGCTGAGTAGCCGGCTGTCTCATGTCAACCACTGTTTTTTTATATAGAGCTGACACGGTCACGTAATTTTCAACAGTACATCCACTCAGGTGTCGACCCCCTAGGGGGTGACATCACTGTTACAGACACTCTGCTCCGACTCCACATCATTTTCCTCCTCATACATGTCGACACACACGTACCGACACCCAGCACACACACAGGGAATGCTCTGATAGAGGACAGGACCCACTTAGCCCTTTGGGGAGACAGAGGGAGAGTTTGCCAGCACACACCAGAGCGCTATATATGTATAGGGACAACCTTACAATAAGTGTCTATCCCTTATAGCTGCTTATATCTGTTATTTTGCCAAATAAGTGCCCCCCTCTCTTTTTTACCCTGTTTCTGTAGTTGCAGGATGCAGGGGAGATTCTGGGAGCCTTCCTACCAGCGGAGCTGTGTGGGGAAAATGGCGCTGTGTGCTGAGGAGATAGGCCCCGCCCCCTTCACGGCGGGCTCTTCTCCCGCTTTTTACTGGAAAACTGGCAGGGGTTAAATACATCCATATAGCCCAGGAGCTATATGTGATGTATTTTTCGCCAACTAAGGTAAATTCATTGCTTCCCAGGGCGCCCCCCCCAGCGTCCTGCACCCTCAGTGACCGGAGTGTGAAGTGTGCTGAGAGCAATGGCGCACAGCTGCAGTGCTATGCGCTACCTTATGAAGACAGGAAAGTCTTCTGCCGCCGATTTATGGACCTCTTCTTGCTTCAGCATCTGTAAGGGGGCCGGCGGCGCGGCTCCGGGACCCATCCATGGCTGGGCCTGTGATCGTCCCTCTGGAGCTAATGTCCAGTAGCCTAAGAAACCCAATCCACTCTGCACGCAGGTGAGTTCACTTCTTCTCCCCTTAGTCCCTCGATGCAGTGAGCCTGTTGCCAGCAGGTCTCACTGAAAATAAAAAACCTATTTAAACTTTTACTCTAAGCAGCTCAGGAGAGCCACCTAGATTGCACCCTTCTCGTTCGGGCACAAAATCTAACTGAGGCTTGGAGGAGGGTCATAGGGGGAGGAGCCAGTGCACACCAGCTAGTCCTAAAGCTTTTACTTTGTGCCCAGTCTCCTGCGGAGCTGCTATTCCCCATGGTCCTTTCGGAGTCCCCAGCATCCACTAGGACGTTAGAGAAATAACTCTTAATAATAGTAATAATTTGAGGTTACAAAATCTACCTGTTCGGATTCCTTACAATATAGACATGCATGCTAGTACTTATAGTTCCACAGCAGCAGGTGAACCACATGTCTCAGCCTGACTGTACTGTAGCTACAGTTCTATACCTTGTGCCTGTAAATAATATTCTGTGATGCCCTATATCATCCTATGATATACAGTACTACCCATTAGGACGGGTTGTGGTTGCGTGGCCGGCACACGAGATCCCGTCAGCAGAATGCCGGTGGAGTGCGCAACAAAGCCCCTAACGGGTTCGCTGCACTCGCCACAGGTTCTATTCCCACTCTACGGATGACCTTTTCGTGCGTCAACCTTTGCCACGTCGACCTAATGCATGTCGACCAATACTGGTCGACCTAATGAGTGTCGATCTAAAGACCAGATACTGTGTAATTATATTGCTTCATTACACGTTACACAGTGCTGTAATCTTTGCCAGTATATAGTTTTTTTGTAATACCATTTATTATTAACATATATAGTGCCAGTATATTCTGCTGTGCTTTACAATTGGGAACTAAACAGTAATGAAATGAGACTGGGTAATAACAGACAGTCAGAGAGGTAAGAGGGCCCTGCTCGCTCGTAAGCTTGCACTCTATATGATAAAAGGAATACATGAGTATAAGTGCCACCCAGAGTATTGCATGGAAGACTGCAGGGGTATATAAAGTGCATTGCTTTGCCACATCTTATACAACCTATGCTCCTACCTAGGGCTCAATGTGCACAAACATATTTTTGTTTTGTTTCGTTTGTTTCAACAAATGGAGGTCGCACAAATAATATATTGCCTAGGAGCCTATGGGGGTCATTCCGACCCGTTCGCACGCAGCGGTTCTTCGCTGCGGAGCGAACCGGTCGGAAATGCGCTGGTGCGGTGGTCACTTTGCGCTCACGCGTCGTTGCCTGGCAACGTCGCTGCCAATGGCAAATGTGATCGCAGCGGCGATCGCAAGAAGATGGACAAGCGGGAGGCGTTCCGGGGCGGATACTTACCGTTTCCAGCTGTTTTCGGGGAGTGGTATGAGAAGCGCAGGCATGTCCAGGAGAACGGAGGGCGGATGTCTGACGTCACAGCCGGGACCTTCATCGCTGGATCCGTCGCACAGGGTAAGTATGTCCAGGGCTGGTCTTGTTTTGAGTGAAACTTTTTTAGCATAGCAGAACTACACAAGCGATCGCAGCCCTGCTATGCTAAAATACACTCCCCCATAGGTGGAGATTAGTTGATCGCACCAGCAGCAAAAAGTTGCTTGGTGCGATCAACTCGGAATAACCCCCTATGAGCAGGGTGTTATACCGGCTCTGCTAGCTATAACTCTGTTACCCTATTTTCTGATATGGCAGTATAGCTCCCTGGCAAGTAACATCCACCCCGAGCCATACCCTTATATGTGCCCCCGACCAAGCAAACCATGCTCCTACTTGCCCGCCAGAAAACATGACTCTTGCTGTGTGCCATCTCATCTAATACTCTATGCCACCCTACCAAACCTACCAACACTCGAGGGCAAACATTTGGCACATAAGAGGCCAATGCCCAGCTCAAACACCCCGTGCCGTTCTTTGGTAAAACGACATGCACAAAAATGGCCATCATAAAAACAGGGTATTGTTGCTACATGCAGGTGTTTTGATGGGTGATCCCTGAGAGAAAAGGACAACGACACCATTAAATAATTCACACTACTACTGATCTAAAAACTTTCATTTTGTTTAGATTCTCTTCATGGTCCTCAAGTTCACTCTTGTGTTGCACCAAACAGTCGTTTCAAGAGCATCCTACACTATACAGTCCATCTAGTTCAATCTATGGGGGAGATGTACTAAGCCTTCAAGAATGATAAACTGGAGAGAGATAAAGGGGGAGATTTATTAAAGCTTGGAGAGAGATAAGTGCAGAGAGATAAAATGGGCCATTCTTAGTTGATCGTAGCAATTTAGCACAGTTACGATCATCTTCCCAGACATGCGGGGTACGCCCAGCACAGGGCTAGTCCACCCCGCATGTCAGTCGTCGTCCCCCTTCCCCCGCATGAGTACAAAAGCTGAAGAGTAACTCCCGGCCAGCGCAGCTCCTGCGGCTGGCCGGGAGTTACTCGTCGCTACCCCGGGTCGCAGCGGCTGCATGTGATGTCACACAGTCGCTGTGGCCCACCCCGAAAACGGTGGCCAAATGCCTCCGTGCCGCCCCCTCCCACCCAGCGACCGCCTCTGCCTGTCAATCAGGCAGAGGCAATCGCTAGGTAGCGACGGACTTCGGCCGTCTGGCATTCGCGGGCGCACTGCGGCGCCGGCGCATGCGCAGTTCCGACTTGATCGCTGCGCTGCGAACAACTGCAGCGTGCGATCGGCTCGGAATGACCCCCAAAGTAAACAACCCATCAGCTCCTGTCATGTTACAGGCTGTGTGTTTGAAAAATGACAGTTAGGAGCTGATTGGTTGATACTTTATCTCTCTCCAATTTATCAGTCTCCAAATTTTGATAAATCTTCCCCTTTGTACCAACCAATCAGCTCCGCACTGCCATGTTACAGGATGTGTTTGAAAAATGACAGTTAGGAGCTGGTTGGTTGGTACTTTATCTCCGTCCCCTTAATCCCGCCCCAAGGCTTAGTACATATACCTCTCTTCTATCTCTTTTCACTTTATCACTCTCCAAGGCTTAGTAAATCTGCCCCTAAATCTAGATGCCGATTTGCCCTCATGGTTTATGCAAAAGTGTCCTTCCTGACCCGATCATTTGTGTTTATAGTTGAGACTTACATAACTGACCCTCTATTACAATGCCATCATTTATGGGCTAGTGCCTTTTGAATGCATTAACATAGGCACATATTTATATAGTGTTGTATACTGTTGTTTGTGTTGTTGCTAGGTTACCTGAGTTTCCGATAAGTGCATGAGGGAGTAGTTGGAGAATTTAGCAAATCTGCCTCCATTTATCTAGATTATGACTGTTCATAATGTCAGTATTCTCCTATACCAATGATAAGGGAACACGGAACACAGGAGCGGTAATATCTATTTATGATCGTTCTGCAAGTGTGAAGAGAAGCAGGAAAATATTCAGCGGCAGGACAGGTGCAGCAGGATAGCAGGGTATTTGGCTGTACAGTAGGTATTACATCTTCCAATAGAACCAAAATTAATATAATAGGATAATAAGGATATCAGTCTAAAAATGGTATACACATACACATTCAGACAAAAGGGTTGGCTGGTAACTGGACTGCAGCAATGACAGGATATTGTCTACAGTGAGTGCAATAGGGACGTGCGGTGAGGTAAATTTCTCAGGAGGCACTGGTTAGTACCAGAGCCGGATTTACACACAATATATGAGCCAAATGGTGCATGTGGGCATTATACACAGGTGCAGAGGTATAAACTCCTGGAAATTCTTTTTACTCCAGAGATTTGACTATAAAAATGATTAGAATAATACAAAGAAGATATTTTTAACATATTCTTTGTATTTTTCATATACTTTATACAGTAAAAACTCTAGCACAGACGTTAGTATGACAGGAAAGGCTCTGCCTCACCTGCCTCACCCCACCGCACGTCACTGGAGTGCAATCCACCTTTGTTGCCATGGTAGCGTGTCACCATCTGCTCAATATGGCAGTGTCACCTGTCTGAAACGTGAGATAAGAACCATCCAGCTTTTAATTTAACAAATAAATGGAGATCTCAAATTTCAACGGCCATTGGGGCCAATGTATTAAGCTTTGGAGAGTGATAATGTGGAGAGTACCAACCAACCAGCTCTTAACTCATTTTTCAAACACTTCCTTTAACATGGCAGTTAGGAGCTGACTGGTTGCTAGTTTATCTCTCTTTGCTTTATTACTCACCAAGGCTTAGTACATCTGCCCCTAGTAAAGCAACAGAAGTTCCAGGGGTGCTGTGTCTTTAATTTAGGAAAACTAAAGCAAGGTACACATCAGAACAAGGTTGTATCCCAGCTGATGGCACGAGTGATGGAATGAGATGTTGGTCGCCTGTACACACTGAACGAATTAGCGCGCAACTGAGCGCTATATAATTTATGGCCACATTCATGGCTGCATTTCAGCAAATGGTGTTGGAGATTTGGTCAAGATTACTGGTGTCCATCATGCAATACCATGAGGGAGGTGTCTGATTGGCTCCAAATTTATTCTGCTGTAATACAACAACCCAAAACATACAGCCAATGTAATTAAGAACTATCTTCAGCGTAAAGAAGAAAAAGGAGTCCTGGAAGAGGTGATATGGCCTCACAGAGCCCTGATCTCAACATCATCGAGTCTGTCTGGGATTACATGAAGAGACAGAAGCATTTGAGCAAGCCTACATCCACAGAAGATCTGTGGTTAGTTCTCCAAGATGTTTGGAACAACCTCCCTGTCAAGTTCCTTCAAAAACTGTGCGCAAGTGTACCTAGAAGAGTTGATGAGGTTTTGAAGGCTAAGGGTGGTTACACCAAATATCGATTTGATTTAGATTTCTCTTCTGTTCATTTACCTTGGAGTTTGTTATTTGCTAAAAATAAACTATTAACACTTCTGATTTTGAAAGCATTCTTACCTTGCAGCATTTTTTCCACACCTGCCTAAAACTGTTGCACAGTACCGTATATATATATATATATATATATATATACATACAGGGTCCAGTCATATTATTATTATGACCGCCAGTTAATAGCCAGAGTAGCCACCGTGTGTAGCACGGACAGCAGCTAGATGTTTGCTGAACATCCCCAGGTTCCTTTTGACAGTGAGCTGCTCCACTGCTGTAGCATGTCGGTCGGCCCTCACGCACCTTCGTAGCTGACGTTCAAATCTCACATCAATGGCACGTGGTGCTCCGCAGTTTCCATGTCTGTTAGTCACAATGGTGCCATTTGACCAGTCACGATACACCTTCACAGGGCCGAAACTAGGATTTCTGTCACCCGGGGCAAGGTAGTCATTTGACACCCCCCCCCCCCCCCCCCCGCCCCCGCAAAAAATAAATAAAATTATTTTACAATAAATAAATAAAAATAATAAAATAAAAAATAAATAAATAAATAAATGAATAAAAATATTATATATATATATATATATATATCTCTTTCAGAACTTTTTAACCTGAAAAACTGCCTTTTCTAACATAAATTTCATATCCAGGAAAAAGTGTCCCCATTTTACACATTGCGGCAGGAAAAAGTGTCCCCATTTTACACATTGCGGCAGGAAAAAGTGTCCCCATTTTACACATTGCGGCAGGCACGTGTCCCCATTTTACACAGTAAGCTGGCAAGTGTCCCCATTTTACACAGTACGCTGGCAAGTGTCCCCATTTTACACATTGCGGCAGGCACAGGTCCCCATTTTACACAGTACGCAGGCACAGGTCCCCATTTTACACAGTACACTGGCAAGTGTCCCCATTTTACACAGTACGCTGGCACAGGTCCCCATTTTACACAGTACGCTGGCACAGGTCCCCATTTTACACAGTACGCTGGCACAGGTCCCCATTTTACACATTACGCTGGCACAGGTCCCCATTTTACACAGTACGCTGGCACAGGTCCCCATTTTACACAGTACGCTGGCACAGGTCCCCATTTTACACAGTACGCAGGCACAGGTCCCCATTTTACACAGTACGCAGGCACAGGTCCCCATTTTACACAGTACGCAGGCACAGGTCCCCATTTTACACAGTACGCTGGCACAGGTCCCCATTTTACACAGTACGCTGGCACAGGTCCCCATTTTACACAGTACGCTGGCACAGGTCCCCATTTTACACAGTACGCTGGCACAGGTCCCCATTTTACACAGTACGCTGGCACAGGTCCCCATTTTACACATTACGCTGGCACAGGTCCCCATTTTACACAGTACGCAGGCACAGGTCCCCATTTTACACAGTACGCTGGCACAGGTCCCCATTTTACACAGTACGCTGGCACAGGTCCCCATTTTACACAGTACGCTGGCACAGGTCCCCATTTTACACAGTACGCTGGCACAGGTCCCCATTTTACACAGTACGCTGGCACAGGTCCCCATTTTACACAGTATGCTGGCACAGGTCCCCATTTTACACAGTACGCTGGCACAGGTCCCCATTTTACACAGTACGCTGGCACAGGTCCCCATTTTACACAGTACGCTGGCACAGGTCCCCATTTTACACAGTACGCAGGCACAGGTCCCCATTTTACACAGTACGCAGGCACAGGTCCCCATTTTAAACATTACGGCAGGTGGTGGGGAGAGGGAGGGAGAGAGAGAGAGAGAGAGAGGAAGGGAGAGGGGCTGACTTACATTTGAAGCGGTTCTCGCCGCTCTTCAGCCGCCTCTCCCTCCTCGTCTGCGCGGCTCCGGGCTCCCCCTTCAGTTCTCCCTCCTCCGGCGGGGTTTCGTTGAATGACGCGTTTGCGCCGTGACGTCACGACGCAATCGCGTCATTCCGCGAAACCCCGCCCCCCGAGCTGGGCACTCGGGAGAAGGGGGTTTAAAAGTGCCGCGGCGGTGTTTGGGGGTCTCGGCGCCCCCTCCAATCCGGCGCCCAGGTCGCCTGCCCCCCTAGCCCCCCCCTAGTTTCGGCCCTGACCTTCACCACAGCAGCACGCGGACAGGTCACACACTGCGCTGTGTCAGAAATACTACCACCCTTGGCCCGAAAGGCAAAAATCATCCCTCATTGCAACTCAGATAAAACTGCCCTTTTACCCTTGACTGCAATGAGTGATATGTGTGCAGATGGCCTATCGCACACCCTATATACCCACCATGCCAACGCATGACTATGTGTAATCCGGCACAACCACTTACCCATAAATACCTGAACTAGGTGCCTTCACCGTAGGTAACAGCAAGCAATGCCAGGAGGTGCGGCATAGTTTCAGTGCTATAATCAAAGCTCACTGTCATCAGGGATGTAAATAAATAAAGCCACTGGTTAGGTCAACGTTTCAGGGACACCTCCCTTTTATCAAGACACAGTGTCAGTGTCTTGATAAAAGGGAGGTGACCCTGAAACGTCGACCTAACCAGCGGCTGTGTTGTCTAAATCATTTCTGAGTGCCACCATTTTTTCCATTTTGTATGCTCATGTGAGGGGTTGCGCACCGGACCAAGTTGCTTTGTTTGTTCAAAGTGTGAGTGCCGGACATATTGTGTATCTATATATACAGTATATATATATATATATATATATATATATATATATTATTGAACATTTCCAGGTTAATGCTCACACTCTCAATGTCATTGAAGTAATATGACAATGTTTTTGTTGTTACATGGTTGCCAGGTTAAAAACATATTTCTGTGTCATAAATGTACAAGTGACACATACGCCCTTAGTATGATTGGACTAACAGTAAAGGCTAAATATAAACTGTATACTGTATATAATTGTGACATGAAATAAATGTGAAATTGGTTTGTGCCTCTGCGATGTCCCAGGCTCCTACTCACACAGTATTGTAGGTCACATTCTCATATATATGTAAGGGGAGCCCATACAATCAACAGCCACAAACAAACTCTACAACTCTGGGGCTCCATAACAGCCTGGGATATCACAGAATGAGATAAATGGGTATAAAGTAAACCACACTTATTATGCAGTGCGGGATCTGATCTGGATCCCGGCTGTCGGAATCCCGTCAGTCGAAATGATGACGCCCGAATACTGACACTGATCAGATTGCCGGCGCCAGTATCACGACAAGGTTTACAATTTTTGGGATCTATTTAATAAGCCTTGGATGGAGGTAAAGTCCACGGAGATAAAGTACCAGCCAATCACATTGTATCTGCCATGTTACAGGCTGGGTTTGAAAAAATAAGAATTTACTTACCGATAATTCTATTTCTCGTAGTCCGTAGTGGATGCTGGGACTCCGTAAGGACCATGGGGAATAGCGGCTCCGCAGGAGACAGGGCACAAAAGTAAAGCTTTAGGATCAGGTGGTGTGCACTGGCTCCTCCCCCTATGACCCTCCTCCAAGCCTCAGTTAGGATACTGTGCCCGGACGAGCGTACATAATAAGGAAGGATTTTGAATCCCGGGTAAGACTCATACCAGCCACACCAATCACACCGTACAACTTGTGATCTGAACCCAGTTAACAGTATGATAAAACGTAGGAGCCTCTGAAAAGATGGCTCACAACAATAAACAACCCGATGTTATTGTAACAATAACTATATACAAGTATTGCAGACAATCCGCACTTGGGATGGGCGCCCAGCATCCACTACGGACTACGAGAAATAGAATTATCGGTAAGTAAATTCTTATTTTCTCTGACGTCCTAAGTGGATGCTGGGACTCCGTAAGGACCATGGGGATTATACCAAAGCTCCCAAACGGGCGGGAGAGTGCGGATGACTCTGCAGCACCGAATGAGAGAACTCCAGGTCCTCCTAAGCCAGGGTATCAAATTTGTAGAATTTAGCAAACGTGTTTGCCCCTGACCAAGTAGCTGCTCGGCAAAGTTGTAAAGCCGAGACCCCTCGGGCAGCCGCCCAAGATGAGCCCACTTTCCTTGTGGAATGGGCTTTAACAGATTTTGTCTGTGGCAGGCCTGCCACAGAGTGTGCAAGCTGAATTGTACTACAAATCCAACGAGCAATCGTCTGCTTAGAAGCAGGAGCACCCAGCTTGTTGGGTGCATACAGGATGAACAGCGAGTCAGATTTTCTGACTCCAGCCGTCCTGGAAACATATATTTTCCGGCCTTGACAACGTCTAGCAACTTGGAGTCCTCCAAGTCCCTAGTAGCCGCAGGCACCACAATAGGTTGGTTCAGGTGGACGCTGAAACCACCTTAGGGAGAAACTGAGGACGAGTCCTCAATTCCGCCCTGTCCGAATGGAAAATCAGATAAGGGCTTTTACAGGATAAAGCCGCCAATTCTGACACGCGCCTGGCCCAGGCCAGAGCCAACAGCATGACCACTTTTCCTGTGAGATATTTTAACTCCATAGATTTAAGTGGGTCAAACCAATGTGACTTTTGGGACCCAAAAACTACATTGAGATCCCAAGGTGCCACTGAAGGCACCAAAGGAGACTGTATATGCAGTACCCCTTTTACAAACGTCTGAACTTCAGGGACTGAAGCTAGTTCTTTTTGGAAGAAAATTGACAGAGCCGAAATTTGAACCTTAATGGACCCCAATTTCAGGCCCATAGACACTCCTGTTTGCAGGAAATGTAGGAATTGTCGAATTTCCTCCGTCGGGCCTTACTGGCCTCGCACCACGCAACATATTTTCGCCAAATGCGGTGATAATGTTTTGCGGTTACATCCTTCCTGGCTTTGATCAGGATAGGGATGACTTCATCCGGAATGCCTTTTTCCTTCAGGATCCGGCGTTCAACCGCCATGCCGTCAAACGCAGCCGCGGTAAGTCTTGGAACAGACAGGGTCCTTGCTGGAGCAGGTCCCTTCTTAGAGGTAGAGGCTACGGATCCTCCGTGAGCATCTCTTGAAGTTCCGGTTACCAAGTCCTTATTGGCCAATCCGGAGCCACGAATATAGTGCTTACTCCTCTCCATCTTATCAATCTCAGTACCTTGGGTATGAGAGGCAGAGGAGGGAACCCATACACTGATTGGTACACCCACGGTGTTACAAGAGCCTTTACAGCTATTGACTGAGGGTCCCTTGACCTGGCGCAATACCTGTCGAGTTTTTCCCAACGGTTTATAATCATGTGGAGGACTTCTGGGTGAAGTTCCCACTCTCCCGGGTGGAGGTCGTGCTGAGGAAATCTGCTTCCCAGTTGTCCACTCCCGGAATGAATACTGCTGACAGTGCTATCACATGGTTTTCCGCCCAGCGAAGAATCCTTGCAGCTTCTGCCATTGCCCTCCTGCTTCTTGTGGCACCCTGTCTGTTTACGTGGGTGACTGCCGTAATGTTGTCCGACTGGATCAACACCGGCTGACCTTGAAGCAGAGGTCTTGCTAAGCTTAGAGCATTGTAAATGGCCCTTAGCTTCAGATATTTATGTGAAGTGATGTCTCCAGGCTTGACCATAAGCCCTGGATATTCCTTCCCTGTGTGACTGCTCCCCAGCCTCGCAGGCTGGCCTCCGTGGTCACCAGGACCCAGTCCTGAATGCCGAATCTGCGGCCCTCTAGAAGATGAGCACTCTGCAACCACCACAGGAGGGATACCCCTGTCCTTGGTGACACGGTTATCCGCTGATGCATCTGAAGATGCGACCCGGACCATTTTTCCAGTAGGTCCCACTGGAAAGTCCTTGCGTGGAATCTGCCAAATGGGATTGCTTCGTAGGAAGCCACCATTTTTACACAGAACCCTTGTGCATTGATGCACTGAGACTTGGCTCGGTTTGAGGAGGTTCCTGACTGGCTCGGATAACTCCCTGGCTTTCTCCTCCGGGAGAAACACCTTCTTTCTGGACTGTGTCCAGGATCATCCCTAGGAACAGAAGACAAGTCGTCGGAACCAGCTGCGATTTTGGAATATTGAGAATCCAATCGTGCTGCCGCAACACTACCTGAGATAGTGCTACACTGACCTCCAACTGTTCCCTGGATCTTACCCTTATCAGGGAATCGTCCAAGTAAAGAATAACTAAAATTCCCTTCCTTCGAAGGAATATCATCATTTCGGTCCTTACTTTAGTAAAGACCCGGGGTGCCGTGGACCATCCCTACGGCAGCGTCTGAACTGATAGTGACAGTTCTGTACCATAACCTGAGGTACCCTTGGTGAGAAGGGTAAATTTTTTGACATGAAGGTAAGCATCCTTGATGTCCCGAGACATCATGTAGTCCCCTTCTTCCAGGTTCGCAATCACTGCTCTGAGTGACTCAATCTTGAATTTGAACCTCTGTATTCAAAGATTTTAGATTTAGAATCGGTCTCACCGAGCCGTCTGGCTTCGGTACCACAATAGTGTGGAATAATACCCCGTTTCCTTTTGCAGGAGGGGTACCTTGATTATCACCTGCTGGGAATACAGCTTGTGAATGGCTTCCAAAACTGCCTCCCTGTCAGAGGGAGACGTCGGTAAAACCGACTTTTGGAAACGGCGAGGGGGAGACGTCTCGAATTCCAATTTGTACCCCTGAAATATTACCTGAAGGATCCAGGGGTCTACTTGCGAGTGAGCCCACTGCGCACTGAAATTCATTGAGAACGGGCCCCCACCGTGCCTGAGCTTGTAAAGCCCTAGCATCATACTGAGGGCTTGGCAGAGGCGGGAAAGGGTTTCTGTTCCTGGGAACTGGCTCATCTCTGTAGCCTTTTTCCTCTCCCTCTGTCACGAGCAGAAAAGAGGAACCTTTTGTCCGCTTGCCAACAAAGGACTGCGCCTGATAATACCGCGTCTTATTTTGAGAGGCGACCTGGGGTACAAACGTGGATATCCCAGCTGTTGCCGTGGCCACCAGGTCTGAAAGACCGACCCCAAATGCCTTTTTTAAGGCAATACTTCCAAATGCCGTTTGGAATCCGCCTCACCTGACCACTTTACTGGTAGAATTGGACAACGCACTTATACTTGATGCCAGTCGGCAATATTCCGCTGTGCATCTCGCATATATTTTAAATGCTCTATAGGCAATAATATACTGTCCTTATCTAGGATATCAATATTTCCAGTCAGGGAATCCGACCACGCCAACCCAGCACTGCACATACAGGCTGAGGCGATTGCTGGTCGCAGTATAACACCAGTATGTGTGTAAATACATTTTAGGATACCCTCCTGCTTTCTATCAGCAGGATCCTTAAGGGCGGCCATCTCAGGAGAGGGTAGAGCCCTTGTTCTTACAAGCGTGTGAGCGCCTTATCCCCCCTAGGGGGTGTTTCCCAACGCACCCTAACCTCTGGCGGGAAAAGGTATACTGCCAATAACTTTTTAGAAATTATCAATTGTTATCGGGGGGAAACCCACGCATCATCACACACCTCATTTTATTTCTCAGATTCAGGAAAACTACAGGTAGTTTTTCCTCACCAAACATAATACCCCTTTTTGGTGGTACTCATAATATCAGAAATGTGTAAACATTTTCCCTTGCCTCAATCATGTAACGTGTGGCCCTATTGAAAATCACGGTTGTCTCTTCACCGTCGACACAGGAGTCAGTATCCGTGTCGGCGTCTGTATCTGCCATCTGAGGTAACGGGCGCTTTAGAGCCCCTGACGGCCTATGAGACGTTTGGACAGGCACAAGCTGAGTAGCCGGCTGTCTCATGTCAACCACTGTCTTTATACAGAGCTGACACTGTCACGTAATTTTCAACAGTACATCCACTCAGGTGTCGACCCCCTAGGGGGTGACATCACGATTACAGACAATCTGCTCCGTCTCCACATCATTTTTCTCCTCATACATGTCGACACAAACGTACCGACACACAGCACACACACAGGGAATGCTCTGATAGAGGACAGGACCCCACTAGCCCTTTGGGGAGACAGAGGGAGAGTTTGCCAGCACACACCAAAGCGCTATAAACTGTATAGGGACAACCTTATAATAAGTGTCTATCCCTTATAGCTGCTTATATATATTTTTAGCCAAATAAGTGCCCCCCCTCTCTGTTGTACCCTGTTTCTGTAGTGCAGTGCAGGGGAGAGTCTGGGAGCCTTCCTACCAGCGGAGCTGTGTGGGAAAATGGCGCCGTGTGCTGAGGAGATAGGCCCCGCCTCCTTCTCGGCGGGCTCTTCTCCCGCTTTTATCTGGAAAACTGGCAGGGGTTAAATACATCCATATAGCCCAGGGGCTATATGTGATGTATTTTTTGCCATAGGAGGTATTTACATTGCTGCCCAGGGCGCCCCCCCCCAGCGCCCTGCACCCTCAGTGACCGCAGTGTGAAGTGTGCTGGGAGCAATGGCGCACAGCTGCAGTGCTGTGCGCTACCTTAATGAAGACAGGAACGTCTTCTGCCGCCGATTTCTGGACCTCTTCACTCTTCAGCATCTGTAAGGGGGCCGGCGGCGCGGCTCCGGGACCCATCCAGGCTGTACCTGTGATCGTCCCTCTGGAGCTAATGTCCAGTAGCCAAGAAGCCCAATCCACTCTGCACGCAGGTGAGTTCGCTTCTTCTCCCCTTAGTCCCTCGATGCAGTGAGCCTGTTGCCAGCAGGTCTCACTGAAAATAAAAAACCTATTTAAACTTTACTTCTAAGCAGCTCAGGAGAGCCACCTAGCCTGCACCCTTCTCGTTCGGGCACAAAAATCTAACTGAGGCTTGGAGGAGGGTCATAGGGGGAGGAGCCAGTGCACACCACCTGATCCTAAAGCTTTACTTTTGTGCCCTGTCTCCTGCGGAGCCGCTATTCCCCATGGTCCTTACGGAGTCCCAGCATCCACTTAGGACGTCAGAGAAATGACAGTTGGGAGCTGATTGGCTGGTACTTTATCTCCATCCCAGGCTTAGTAAATAGATCCCTTGAGACAGCATCAGAATAATTTGGTTTTCAATATTTTATGTCCATCCTCTAACTTCAGCTTACTTTCCACAGTAATACTGGAGGTGGGTGTGTTGGATATAGAGGCACGGCCATGTGCAGGACACAATCTGTAATTTACGGTACATTATTTCACAATGTCTTCTACTGAGACTATTAATACAACCATGGACAACGTAGTCTAGGTAAGAGGGAAGTTCTGAAAGTGTAACCTATCACTAATCATTTCATACACCTTGATGTAATCGTTTGATATTTCTTCTATGTCACTCCACTTCCAGAACAGCGAGACAAAGAGAGTGAATAAGAACACAAACAGCACACCACCTAAGCACACACAGGTAGCTATTTACAGTATATCACTGATTGGGAGCTGTACAGTCCGGGGAGTGAGATTCCACTGCATGGGAAAACGTTCTCAGAGGCTGGGATATCTGTATGTTACAATACGTCCTCTTATAATAACTCTCATGCACCAGAATAGAACTGTATCTGCTGTATATAATCCATGCACATATATCAATCACAATCATCTGCTTACACTGTATCATTTACATACACACCTAGGTTTACCGTTCTGTGCTTAAATATTTGGGACAAGACATTACATTATTGCACGTAGATAGATAGATAGATAGATAGATAGATAGATAGATAGATAGATAGATAAATAGATAGATAAACAATAGAAGAGTTGTTCACACATTCATTTGTTTATATATAGAGAGGGAAAGAGGAAAAGGTACATATATATATATACACACACACATAAATAAAAAGAAGAAAAGGTATATGTATATATATATATATATATATATATATATATATACACCCACACACATAAATAAAAAAAAAGGGAAAGGTAATAAGGTACAGTATATATATATATATATATATATATATATATATATATATATATATACACACCTGTATGGTGCACGCGCGTATACTTGGAAATTTGAAGAGGATAGGATATCTTCTCTCTATCTATCTATCTATCTATCTATCTATCTATCTATCTATCTATCTATCTATCTATCTATCTATCTATCTATCTCCATCATACACATTTCCATTCAGCGATAGCCTCCCCCTAATACAAGGTACACCTTGGGTCTCTGCACACACTGACCAGTACTGGTGGAATATGGAGATCATTGAAGAATTGACATTATCACTAGACAATGAAGTTACTTCCTAACTCTTTCACACAAGACAACTGACAGCGATGTGCACAGTACAACAGTAGTATTCATGATACTGATGACAGAGAAAGCCATTTACATTTCTATTTATTGAAACATCTGTTTCATCACTGACCTGTGTCACCATGTGAAAATGTCACACTTCATTACAAAAGTTACACAAAGTGATAGTGTTGCACAAAGTGTAGTCAGTGCTGTGTCCTGTACACTCCGTGTATTCCTGTCATGCATGGATCCCACCAGTCTATGTTGTCACTGCATCACTGTGATGTATCTCTCCCCCCCTCAGGGACTTACCTTCTCTGCTGAATCCTGCACAAGGCAATCCACTGTCCCTGCACCTATCCACATTGAGCTGGGTCCTGCTGCTGCTGCCTCCCAGCCCTGCACTCTCTCCCTCTCTGTCACTCTGCAGTGCAGCCCCAGGCTCAGGAAGAAGGCAGGAAGAGGGTGCACTGAGGAGGAGAGAAGGAGGTGTGGAGAGGGGAGTTTATTAAACAGAGCACCTATTGTCTGCAAACCCCAGCATATGGTATATTTCATACATATTGAAGGCATTAGGCTGCTATATGTTTCCAGAAGTCAGTGGGCTTGGATGCAGAAGCAGAATATGGGGATCAGTGGGAAAAAAGTTCAGACTTTTTGCTAAGATGATCCCCCAGTTCCAGGCAGCAGTGTGCTGTTACTGTAATGTCTAATATAATGGTGTAATATAGAATATAACGCATCCTTAGTGGGGATAGTGATTATTACAAATAACTAAAAGACAAAACAATTTTACTTACAGATTGTAGCCGCAAAAGTGAAAGGAATTGCGCAGTGTACAGCTTACACACCCATTGTACTTTTACTAGCACTGACACTGCCAGGATAATCACAGCTGCAGGGCAGAGACTCTGATCTCTTATTGCTGTGGGTCAGAGGCCAGCAGAGGCAGACACCACACTCACAGATCCCATAGATAAGAAGGAGATATACTGTATACACTTATAGACCTATAGCTACACTGCATTTGGTTAAATTGCAAGCTCCAGGGAGCAAAAACACCATGACCTTTGTGCTAACTGGGGATAGTAATACAAAGTGCACATAACATGAAGTAGAACATATAGGAGACAGTATAGCTTCCAGCGGTGATGGACTTGGGGGATTGCAGAGGCCACGCAGAATGTCCCAGTGTAGAACTGCATGTACAGTAGATATGTTATGCAGAACACACAGCTACTCACCCATGTACACATGGAAAATGCTCGCTGCCCAGGTGCAGGTATAAACAAAGGTGTAGCCTAATAAGTAGGTGGCAGTCACAGGCTTCTGAATCAGAGACTGTTTAATGAATTGTTGCTGATCTGGTCTGTAGCAGGGAACCACAGAGTGACACTACAGGTGTAGTGTCTTCACCAAAGGTGAGCGTGCTTTTATTTCGATAGTACTCAGCGGCACACAGTATCTGGTTATCCTGTCCTCATTGTCAGTTTTCACACACAACCTGTGACATGACAGTTAGGAGCTGATTGGCTGGTACTTTATATCTCTCCAACCTTTGATCCATATGATATATATGCACCTTCATATCTCACAACTTTATCTCTTCCCCCTATTATTCTTATATCAACTTATAACAGTACAAGTTTCATAACCAAATGCGCTCTCGCTCTCTCTCTCTCTCTCTCTCTCTCTCTCTCTCTCTCTCTCTCTTTCCCTCTTTCTGTCTCTTCCTTTCTCGTGCCTATTCATTATCAGGATCTGGGCGATTTTATTTTATACGTAAGGACCACTTGGGTGGAAATCCCAATGATTCCAGGAGTCCCAATCCTGTTCATTGTCCCAGTGTCTACAACCCACGGAGAACGGGATCCGGTCTGAAGATCGACAGTGTCTAGGTCGACAATGTTTAGGTCGACTGCTATAGGTTGACAGTCACTAGGTCGACAGGGTTTGAAGGTCGACAGGGTTTCTAGGTCGACAGGTTCTAAGTCGACAGGTTAAAAAGGTCGACATGAGTTTTTCCATTTTTTCTTCTATTTTTGAACTTTTTCATACTTACCGATCCACGTGGACCATGATTGGGAATAGTAACCTGTGCCGAGCGCAGCGGTAGCGGAGCGAGGCACCTTGCCCGAAGCATGGCGAGTGAAGCAAGCCATTCGAGGGGACACAGTGCACTAATTGGGCTTCCCGGTCACTGTACGGAGAAAACGACACCCAAAAAAATTAAAAACTCATGTCGACCTTTTGACCTGTCAACCTAGAACATGTCGACCTAGAAACCCTGTCGGCCTTCAAACCCTGACGACCTAGTGACTGTCAACCTATAGTGGTCGACCTAAACATTGTCGACCTAGACACTGTCGATGTAATGATCCACACCCCGGAGAACATGGGTTCTTTTCAATAAAGGGTTGGTAGACGCTGGGAGGTGGCTTGCTTTTTAACACCCCGAAGTGGTACCAACCTCATGCTGATGAGCCTCAATCTAGTTTTCATTATGATTGGGTGACTCCATGCTTATCCCTTGGGTTGGATGAAGGTATTGTGGTAGGGTGAGCACGTGTATCAGTTTACAGCAGAACGGAGTGGGAATGCAAGGAACACAAATCTGCCACTTACTTCAGGTACAACAGTTGTACTCTGACCACTTTTGCAATTAATGAGGGTCATACAGATCCCGTCGGATCTGCTACTTCATGCACAAAGTACTGATGTTTGGTACTTTTCACATGCGGAGGGCCAGTTCTGCGCAGTGCGAACGGGTCTTGCGAAAAAGGAAGCAGGACAAACCAAAAGAGATAAAAGCCGGAACCACAATCTCTTGGTTAAGATGGAAAGATGACACCACCTTAGGGAGATAACCAGGGCGAGCTCTAAGAACTGCACGCCCACAGTGAAAAAATAGAAAGGGTGAACGACAGGACAAAGCACCTAAGTCCGACACCCTTCTAACAGAGGCAATAGCCAACAGAAAAACGACCTTAAGCGTAAGGCATTTAAGGTCCACAGACTCAAGAGGTTCAAATGGGGACTCTTGTAGGGCATTCAGAACAACAGACAGATCCCATGGAGCCACAGGAGGGACATAGGGAGGCTGAATCCGTAAAACACCCTGAGTGAAAGTATGAACGTCAGGAATAGATGCAATTTTTCTCTGAAAACATATCGACAAGGCAGAAATATGAACCTTGAGGGAGGCCAGACGAAGCCCTAAATCTAGGCCTTGTTGCAGACAAGCCAAAAGCTTGGATGTTCTGAACGAATAGGCATCATAATTCTTAGCAGCGCACCATGTGTAGTAAGAGTTCCAGACCCCGTAATAAATCCGTGCAGAAGCCGGTTTGCAGGCCTTCAACGTAGTTTGAATAGCCGCCTCAGAGAATCCCTTGGCCCTCAGGATTGAAACTTCAAGGGCCACGCCGTCAATGCTAGTCTGGCCAGGTCCGGATAGACACAAGGGCCCTGAACGAGGAGGTCTGGGCGTTGAGGAAGTAGAAGAGGATGCTCTATCGAGAGACCCTGCAGGTCTGAGAACCAATGCCGTCGGGGCCACGCTGGAGCGACTAGAAGTAGTATTCCTCTTTCTTGCTTGAACCTCAGCAGTACCCTGGGCAGGAGTGACACAGGAGGGAACACGTAGGGCAGTCAAAAGTTCCATGGAATTGCCAGTGCATCCTCAAACGCTGCTTGAGGATCCCTTGTCCGTGATCTGAAGACCAAAACCTTGTGATTGTGTCAAGACACCCTCAGGTCTACATCTGGTAGGCCCCACTTGTCCACTAGGAGTTGAAAGACTTCCGGATGAAGATTCCACTCTCCGGCGTGAATGTCCTGACGACTGAGGAAATCCGCTTCTCAGTTGAGGACCCCGGGAATGAACACTGCCGATATTGCTGGCAGATGGCGTTCTGCCCAACGGAGGATTTTTGACACTTCCAGCAGAGTGCCGCCTTGATGATTTATGTGCGCCACCATGGTGGCGTTCTCTGATTGTACTTGAACAGTCCTGTTCTGTACTAGAGGCAGGGCCAGTGTCAATGCATTGAACACTGCCCGCAATTCCAGAATGTTTGTCGGGAGGAGAGATTCCTCCCTGGTCCACCGACCCTGGAGAGAGTGTTGCTCCAACACTGCGCACCAATGCCGCAGACTGGCATCCGTCGTTAGGAGGACCCAGTTGGAAATCCAGAAGGGACGGCCCCTGCTCAACTGTTGTTCCTGTAGCCACTAGCTCTGGGACAGACAAACCTCCGGAGTCAAGGAGATCATTTGAGACCTGATCTGATGAGGCAGGCCATCCCACTTGGAAAGAATTAACCTCTGCAGAGGGCGGGAATGAAATTCAGCATACTCTACCATGTCAAAAGCCGAGGCCTAGGACTTGCATCGCCGAGTGTATCGACACTCGTGGGCGAGAGAAGAAGTATCTGATCCAGTCCTGAAGCTTCAGGACTTTCTCTGGAGACAAAAACAATCGTTGGTTGTTTGTGTCCAGCAGTGCCCCCAGGTGCACCATGCTTCGAGCAGGGACCAGCGAGGACTTCTTCCAGTTGATGAGCCACCCATGGGCTTTTAGGAATTGGACCGTCAGTTCCAGATGACTGAGGAGAACCTCTTGGGAGTTCGCCAGGATAAACAAGTCGTCCAGATACGGCAGGATCCTGATTTCCTGACAGCGGAGAAGGGCTTTCACTGCAGCCATGTTCTTGGTGAAGATCTGAGGGGCCGTGGTCAATCCAAAAGGCAAGGCCTGGAATTGTTAATGTAGGTTGCCAATAGCAAACCGCAGATATTGCTGATGTGATATGGCAATAGGTATGTGCAGGTAAGCATCCTGTATGTCCAGGGACACCATATAGTCTTTGGGCTCCATGGCCAGCACATTGGAGCTCAGAGTTTCCATACGGAATTTGGATACTCTCACAAATTTGTTCAAAGATTTGAGGTTGAGTATAGGCCGGAAGGACCCATTTGGCTTCAGAACTAGAAACAGGGTTGAATAGTAACCCTTGCCTCTCTGAGACAGAGGTACTGGCACTACCACTCCTGTGTCCAGGAGGGATCGTACAAACAAGTGAAGGGCTTGCACTTTTAACGGATCCGAAGGGATAATCATCATGCAAAACTGGCGAGGGGAACGTCTCTTGAAAGAGACTGCGTACCCGTGAGAGACAACTTCCCTCACCCAGGCATCCGAAGTAGTCCTTAACCAGGCTTGGGCGAACTGCAGAAGTCGGCCTCCCACCCTGGGGTCCCCCAGGGGGAGGCCCGTCCCATCATGCAGCATGCTTGTCTTGTTTGGAAGCATGCTGACGGGCGACCCAAGATTGTTCAGACTTGGGCTTAGTGGTTTTGGAAGCACCAGCCTGTCTCGGGTACGCCTGACCTTTTGCTTTCCCTGGAGGATGAAAGCAACAAAAAGTGGTACTCTTAGCCTTCGGAGCAGAAGGATTAGTACTTGGGAGAAATGCGGTCTTGGCAGTCGCCAAGTCAGTCACAATCTTGTTCAGATCCTCCCCAAATAGTATGTCTCCCGTAAAAGGGAGCACCTCCAAGGTCTTTCTGGCGTCCAGGTCCACCTTCCAGGACTTCAACCACAGAATCCGGCGAGCCAGGATAGACGTAGTAGACGCTTTGGCCGCCATTACGCCTGCATCAGAGGCCGCCTCCTGAATATAGTGGGAGGCTGGCTGTGGTAATATAGGACAGATATTGTCTGGCAGTGTCAGAAAAATCCTGAGGCAGCTCATCCTCAATTGCCCGAACCCATGCTTCAATTAGTTTCGCAGCCCAGGAGGCTGCTATAGCGGGTCTATGTACAGCAATGGTAAGAGAGTAAATAGACTTCAGCCAATCCTCCACACGCTTATCCGTCGGTTCCTTCAGTGAGGTGACGGTGGTGACAGGCAGAGTAGATGACACCACGAGACAGGCGACATGAGAGTCCACCGGTGGTGGAGTTTCCCACTTGCTACTCAACTCTGCAGGGATAGGATAACGAGCTAGCATCTTTTCAGACAGGGAAAACATCTTTCCTGGAGACGACCAAGATTCCTACCGTATGTCAATTAAATGGTCAGAATGTGATAAAACTACTTTAGCAACCTTCTGACTTTTGAACTTATCAGGCTTCTTAGACGTAGCAGTAGGCTCAATCTCATCCTCAATCTGAAGAATCAGCTTGATAGCCTCCACTAGGTCAGGAACATCAACCTGTGTTGGAGATTCCTCATCAGAAGCAACTGTATCAGTGTCTGATGGATTAGTATATTCCCCATCCTCATCGGAAGAATTATCCGAAATATTAGTGGATTGTGAGGAAGAAATGGCCCGCTTAGATGACCCCTTGGCCCCAGATGGGCATGGGGTAGACTTTTGTCTAACCAAAGATTGAATTAATTGTTGTGACTGGGTAGACAGAGTATCCGCCCAGGGCGGATTAACTACAGGGACAATATGTGGCTGTAATGGCACAGGAGGTCCCACAAGGGGAGTAAGATGTGTTACAAGCGTAGTCAGCATACTTGAAAACACTACCCAAGATGGGTCCTGATTGGCCACAGGTGCCGCAGGTAGACTGGGAGATGTATAGCACCCAGCGCCTGAACCAGCAGCTAACACTTCCCCCACCGGTAAATCCGTGGTGACAGCACTGCAGGATGCAGAAGCATCCACAGATTTCCCGCCCTGTGTGGCAGACATTATAGGGAATGTAGCCTTAGAGCGTAACAGTACAATATAGCCAAGTACAATACCTGTAAATAACCCCCTGTGTTATGTGACAGTAAATACAGGGCACAAACAGAGAATTTAAGCAATATGAGGTGACTGAAATATACAGTAAAAAATACAAAAACACTATATACTGTGTAGCACTATATACTGTATACATGAGACCCTGACGCACCTAGCCCCTCAGGGTACAGAATATAGTGATAGCAATACGTGTGATACAGGAGATGAAATCCACACAGCAGCTACAAGCACACTCAGTCACAGGTACAATGCAGAAGTTATTACATATAAACAATAAAACTGCACTGGACTAGTAAAACTACATATAAATATGTATGAATATAGATATAACAATACGCAGTAAATACTGAATGTATATCACAGAATACTTGTACTAAATATTCAGGTAGCAGTACACTTGTTCTTAAGTAACACTGTCTAAAATGACATGTAGAATACTTAAGTGCCTGTAAATGCACAGTGCTGATGAGACAGGCGGCTGAGTTTACAGAGGATACAGAACCCTGCAGTCCCAGTGATCAGCCCAGCTAGTAGTGAAGATGGCGCCAATTTCTCTGTCAGGGTGTGAGGGAGAGAGAAATGCAGCTCCAGGGTAGATGGTGCCCGGAGCTGGGGGAGGGGCTACAGGTCAGCGCCTTATCCCCTATGCTGGACTTCACCACTGGGTACTACGGAGCATATTGTAAATGGATTTTAGTAAATACAACCTGTGCTCCCTGCCCTGGTGGATATAGTGGGGTCCCTGTGCAGTACAGTGTCCACGCCAGTGGCGCAGTCCATCTCCTGGGACTGCGATTTACCGGTGGGGCCCACCTGGGGGACCCTCTTACCTCCTCCCTGAAGTGCAGCCACGCAATCCAGAGGAGCGTCAGCGGTGTGTGCCTGAAGTCCGGTGCGCCTCTGCTGCAAGTACCCGGGAACCAGGCCGCGGGAGTATGCAGCGCTGCTGGGGAGGCGATGGAGCCACAGCACAGCATGTCAGAATGACATCCACAGTGCTGCGGCCCTTGAACTATTATTAAAAGCTCTTTCTGCTGCGGGGTACACTGGGCTCCACAAGGATGGACAATGGGGTGTAGAGTAGGATCTTGATCCGAGGCACCAACAGGCTCAAAGCTTTGACTGTTCCCAGAATGCACAGCGCCGCCTCCTCTATAACCCCGCCTCTCTGCACAGGCGCTCAGTTTTGTAGTTGGTGCAGCAGTGGCGTGCGGTGAGGTTAGTGGCTGGTGAGGCATGCCCACTACCGCCGCTGCCAGTGCCTACTACTGTACCGTCATCCCCACCAGCTGCCAATGCCTGCTAATGTTGCTGCCAGGTACTGTCCTTACTGCTAATTACCAATCTGATGCTGCCGCCAATGTCCGCAAATTCTGAGGAGCAGCGGCAGCCAAGGCCTGGGCAGCAGAGGTGGCCAGGGTTTAGGAGAACAGCAGAGGGTCTGTCTGGAGGCATGGAAGTAGGATTAGAGCTGCAGGGTGGTTGATTGAGATGGCGGCATTAATCACTCCCGCTACCCTTATACCCCAGCACACATGCAGTAATCTCCACCCCTCCCCTTACATCTGCGCGCACACACAGTAATCACTCCCCCTCCCCTTACACCCATACACTAATCACTCCCTTTATACCCCGGCACATATGCACTATTCACTCCCCCCTCCCCTTATACCAAGCACATATGCAGTAATCACCCCCCCCCCCCCACACACACACACACACACACACACACATATCCCAGCACACATGCAGTAATCACCCCCCACCACCACCACCACACACACACACATTTCCCATCACACGTTTAATAATCACACATCTGCACACATGCAGTAATCACACACACCCTACACTTATAACCGGCACAAACGCACTAATCACCCCCCTCCCCCCTTATACTCTGGCACAGTGTGTACAAATCGCTGGCAGAGCCCACATGGCTGTAAGGAAACTATGAAAGCAGGACAGCAGCGCTCAGCATGGAGACCAGGAGATGGCGGGATATGCACACCGCACACACACACCAGCCGGCTCTCCGCGCTGCTGACCAGAGTGACGGGGACACTGACCTGTGCATGCCGCGGAGCACTTCAATCACAAGTATGAGGCTCCTGCAGGGAAGCGGGCGGGGGGGCTGTGCGCCAGTCTCTGATAGTGCCCGGGACCGGGTGACAGCTGAAGACTATGTCGGGCTGCGGTGCGATATGGTGCCTTACCTGGAGTAATGAAACGGCCAGCCCTGGCGGTAGAGTGTGCAGCTACTCCCAGCTTACAGTGATGATGGATGAAAGAGAGGAGTAATGCCCAATCATATCTCCCTCAGAGACAGGGGCGTGCTTTCATATGGACTGAAAGCACGCCCCTGTCACTGAGGCACGTCTACTAGTGCCACTTATCCTGCTTTTTTAAATGGGCTTTTTACTGCCCATAGCTTGGCCCTACCCCTCACTTCCAGCCCTTTATCATTGGACGCAGGAGGCACCGCTCTCGGTGCCTCCGAAACGAATTGAAACCTATTTTTACAGGGTACAAATGATTACAATAATATAAAGCATATACTTATGACACATAATGTGTGTCATAAGTATCTTCTTTGCATTACTGTAATCATTAATGACAGGAGAGGCACTGCCTCCCCTGCCTCCCCTGACTGCACGTCCCTGGTAAGCAGGCACATAACAGAGGGGCTGCTCCAGGCAGCCCTAAGAAGAGCTTTTTTTGAAGAAAAAAGTTAAGACTTCAAGGGCAGCAACGGTGGTAAATGTCAGAAGACATTCACTGCTGCAGCTCCAGCTCTCCCCAGCGGCGTTGTACACTCCCGAGCCCTGGTTGCCGGGTAACTACAGCAGGAGGCTCCGGTTTTCTTCACGTCAGGCACACACGACGGGGGCTCTCCGGGATCGCGTGGCTGCGCTTCGGGAGGTGGTGAGTGGGTCCCGGCGGGACCCGGTCTTTATCACGATCCGGCGCGGTCAGTGGGAGGCAGGCCGTGCGCACTGGCGGTAGACACTGTGGCAGTACAGGCGATCCCACTAGATCACCAGGGCATGAGTGCAGGTCAGGTTTTCTCTCTAAACCATTTTCAGTAGCCCACAGTACCCGGTGGTTTTGCTAGCAGGGGGATAAGGCTTAGACCTGAAGCCCCTCCCCCAGCCCCAGGGCGCTATTTCCCGCAAATGTTCCCGCCCTGGAGCTGCATATCTGTCTCTTCCTCACTCCCTGTCAGTGTCTGGGCGCCATTATTCCTCAGCTTCACTGTTCCTGGGACTGCTTGGGCAAATCCTCCTGTGTAAAGCCGCCTGGTTGTGCTGTGACTTTACATGACACTTAAGTATTCTACCTGCCTTTTTAGACAGTGCTAGTTAAGAAAGAGTGCATTTAGTCAGGGTTTTCTAGTACAATTACCCTGTGATATACATCCAGTTCTTACTGTGCAGTGTTATATCTATTGACTATGTCAAAGTCGAAAAATATTGTAATACATGCCCCATGTACTAACCCCATGCACATGCCGGCTGCTCGTGCACTCAGTCCTCCGTTCGTGCACATATCCGCAATTTGCGTAGGATCGCTCCGGCGATCATGCGCGTGATATGGGTATTTACGGCGGAGTTTGTGAGCGTGTAGAGGGTTATTAGAACATTACATATTTAACCCAAATAGTGCACATTGTACACATAGCCCCCTGCACCACAACAGAAAGAAATAGCTGTTTAAAATGATAACAGAACAAAGGGATTCACCTTTACAGGATAGGAGGGGACAGAACAAGGTTACAAGGTGGTGTTTGGTATCCAGTTGTAGGGTATTTTAAGGGAAACATTCTGGTGTTGGTTTGAGGAAAATGGCATGTTCCTGAGGATAGTTAGATGCAGAAGCAGAATATAGGTTTAAACTTTATTTGCTGTGTATTGTGTATGCGGGGGGAATCCAGAGGAGACCACCCACAGGAGCAGTTGAGAAAGACATAGCCCACCTTTTCAAATCAACCTATGACCCCTCCCGTAATGAAAGGTACATCTCTGTGTCCAATAGACAAAGGGATTACAGTGACCATTGTATTGTTTTGGATGAAGTGAATAAAGAGAGCTTGCAGCAGGCTTGGGGACACAAGACTCTGAATGCTATCTGTATGACCAGCAGGGGACCGACTCGGGTTGCGCTTGCGAAACATTCTCACGTATGTACATTCTCTGTAGCCATTATTCTGTTTAGAATTTCTTGTTAGCCTGTAGTGTATAAATTGTATTGTTTACCTTTTTGGAATCAATCCACAGTGGCCTTAGAACCCTGTGGTTTCAACTACAAATCGGTGTGGTGTCTTCAATTTCCTGCAAAGGAGTTTAAAGTGTATTTATCTGTATAAGGTGTATAAGTATTGATAAGGTGTACGCACTGCGGGTACTTTATACCGTCAGCGCTACTTAAGGTTTAAGGTATAATATCATTGCAGAGCTTTGCTGCATAAGGTTTAAAGTGTAATCATATCATTGTATTGTATAACTGTATAAGGTTTTAAGGTGTATTAATTGTGTGTGCGCACGCTGTGTGTGCTTTGTACCCACAGTGCGGCGTTTGTACGCTGAGTGCGTATACGGTATGGGACTCTGTGCGCAAATAGCGTACGAAGTATGTCGCGTGAGCTAGCGACCGCAGCAGCTCCATGGTAAAGGTGTGTTTAAAGGTATAGCTTTATGGTTTAAGATAATATCAACATTATCAATTGGGGGGCTACGACCTGGTTTTCCTCATACCCACAGCCTAGCAGGTTAAAGCAGACTCTATCTATCAGCAAAAGGGCGGACAGGTATCCTACGTAAGCTTTTTTTTTGGCTGTAGAATACACTGGTAAACCCTATTTCATTGCTGATAAGATGGTGTCTGCTCTGCAAGGTTTGTTGGGATGCTGGTGGGATCGGGAAGGTAAGAACGCAAAGCTATTTTAAAATCTGTAAATTTCTGTTTGGCGCCAAATGCGCACACAATACAAGCATACACCTATACTCTGCATATCTGATCATATTGTTGCAAAACAAGGTTCAAATGAGTCATGTTGTGTTTGATTCAGATTGGATTGCTTATCTGTTAAGTAGGGTAAAAGTACATTTAAAAGTTGCTGCAAAAGCCTTGATATAGTGTTTTTTTTTTTTATTAACTCAGGCCTAAAATAACTTCAGGGGCTTGCATGGTGTGTGATTTCTTTGTGACAAAGGAAGCCGCATGGTTTGTCCTCCATTTTGGACTAACCACATGGCCTGTCCACCATTTTGTGTAACCCTCATGGATGTGGAAGGGGGAGGAGCAGCGGCCATGTTGGGAAGGTCATTTTTCTAAATGGCTGATTTTCAGTCTGCTCAAGAATCATCAGCCATCCTTGGTCAAAAAGAAATCACCATTTATGAGTTACCAATGCATTTATTTAACCCATGCCATAGTCAATTACAAATAGTTTCAGATGGGGCCTAGTGAAAGTTAATAGTGAGATGGATACTTGATGTAAGAACGACACACAGATATAAACAAAGTTTTTTTTTCCTTCTACCTCTAGGATTCAGTTAACTCTGCTTGCTGTAAGATAGCCATTGAAATGCAAATTAACCTGTGTAACTGCTTTTTCCTAGCAGTGGAAAAAAAACCACCTTTACAGGCAGCCAATAGCACATAGCATTCATATGCAAATTAGAAGCACTTAATGGGTAAATGAGTCTCAGGAGACCAGTGAATGGTACATATATATATAATATTATAATTATGTGTGTGTTTATATCAATGTATGTTCTGCAAGATAGCTATCCAATCTGAATCATACCATTTGAATTATTAAGGATTACTAGATTCATTTTGACCTGTACTGAGAAAATTTGTTGCTATTTAGTTAAAATATAGAGTTAATAGTTAAGGAAATAAGTGTAAGACACACACGCAGCCTGGCCTAGTAAAGGTTTATACAGTAGAAACTGTGTGTAGTGTTAAGTAAGCGATTATAATTAAATATCGCTTACATTTATAGAAGTGTGGGATTTGTAGTACTGCGGATGTACGGCCTTTGTACACGTGTCTCGGACAGCGTGCGGGACTGCGTACGCAACGTAAAGGCCTACGCACGTGGCGTGTTTACGCAACATGCGTAAAAGTACGCCCACTAAATACAAATCACACAATAGCATTGTTTTAGTTTAAGCGCGAGACGGTAACCACGCGATAATAGCACAAATTTGTTCAGTTTCCAATATTTAGTTTAAAAGAACCTTCTCTTACTGTGTCACCTCTGGGACTAGGCTGTTTTATCTGAATGAACGTTAATTTTCTGTACAGAAAACCAAAGTGTATATGAGTGAACGAGCGTGAGTGTGCAAATAAAGGTTTTGTGAACCCAGAATTCGTGATCTCGTAGGAGACCACATCAGGTGAGTGGACACTTGGTGGCGTGGGAGTGGCTTTCTCACATTAACATAGATTAAGGTATAAAGGAGCAATTAGTATAACAGCAGACCAAGAGGTCAGCGAAGTCAGAAATCCGCTGACTAAGTCAAGCGAAGCTCTGAATACCGTGGCCTGAAAAAGGTCAGCGGTGAGAGCGCAGCCCGGGGGTTAGCGTAGTACCCATATAGGCCTGTTCTGGAAAAGCTCCGGTTGAGGTTTCGCAGCCTGAAAAAAAAACTATTCCATTGGTCGTACAGCGGATAAGTAACAGTTACTTATACGCCGTGCGATTGTACAGCGCGTTAGTGTGTGCAATAGTTAGTTCAACTTGATACCCATTACGCCATTTGCGTAAAATCGCGGGATCATAGATGCTAATTGTACACGCAACGTGATTTGTGTAACAGTTTTTTTATTTTAAGGAAGTTTCGCTGGTCACTCAGGAAATCTCCAACGACTAATATTTACTGGGAAGGGTAAGTCACTCCCACACACTCTCAGTAAATAGAGGTTACATAGGGCCCTAGGTTGGGTACGACCAGTGCTGCGGACAGTACTCAGGTGTATTGGCCAACGTGGGCGTGAGTGGGTGAGAGCGCTCTGAGAACTTTCACCGTCGCCTTACCTCTGAGTAATTTGGTTTTTGCAGGGATTAGCTGAGAAGGCAATACCTGCAAAGAATGGGGGCCAGTTGCTCAAGTAAGGGACGATCAACCAGGGTTCAGGTTGATATTCCGCGGCCCAAAGGGTCGGCGAGGTACATAATGTGTGAGAAATATGGATCACACGCAGAGGTCTTATGCAATGAATGGGAACGTATGACTGCGGAAGATAGGGAACCATTCCCTAAGGTAGGCAGTTTTAGTCCTGAGGAGTTGCAAAATTTAAGGAGAAGGATATGTCTAATAAAATCCAGAAAACAAAGGATTAGACATACAGATTGTTTACATTTATGGCAACAGGCGGGTGATATGCAAAGGGAATTAGCTCAAACAGCTGGTTCCAACCCTAGCAGGAAACTGATAGCAACTGCACCACCACCACCGTACATTACAGGAGAGAAAATGGCTACAGAGAATGGCATACTAATATATGATAAGAGTGAACTTAATAAATGTATTAATACTAACCCGTGCAAGTTGTATCCCATCTTAAACTTCCCTCAGGACTGTGACCAAGAAGATGAGCCCACCACGATATCGGCACTCTCTCTAGCAGCCACCATACAAGACACACAAGTGGGCACGGCCCAACCAGTAAGAGCAGTAGCAAAGGCCCCTAGCGGAGGGACAGGTGAGGTCGTGTCCACAGGTAAGTACGGTACAGTACATTATGCAGAGACAATTGCACCTCACATCGTAGAAGCAACCAAGAATGATGTAATTGAACTGAATCCTGTCAGGGTGATCGCAGTCCCCAATGGGAAGACTGACGCTCTGGGAATCACTCCCGTCAGGAACATTGCTATGCATTGCCCCTGGTCCCAGACAGAATTGAGGACAATTATGTCTGAATTTCCCGATCCCAGGAAGGATCTAGCCGCATGTCAGAGGTTTATTAGAGAACTAGGTAACGCCACCGAACCCAATAACAAAGATTGTCGGACAGTGCTACGGGCATGTTTGCCCTCTAATATTGATCCTGTGAAATTAATTGCGGACTGTAAATTAGATGCAGAGGTACCTCTTACTGATGAATACAATCAGGAGAACGTAAAACAGATCAATCTGCAACTAGGAGTATATTTCCCACTGTTGTCAAGTGGAATAAAATCTTCTCCATTAGACAAAAAGAAGGTGAAACTGCTTCTGAATATTTCCATCGAGCACTGCAGGAAATGGCTAGATACACTGGGGTCGCGGATATTAAGGAAAATGTACATCATAGAGAGGTAGCGGTGTCCGTATTAATGGACGGTTTAAAGGAAACGTTGAGAACAAGGGTACAAACCACTCAACCAAATTGGAGAGGTATCTCGGTGGCTGCATTAAGAGAGTCCGCTATTGAGCATGATCGGAACATCATTAGGCACAGGGAGTCACAGGGGGATAAGCTGATGACAGTAAGTATAAAAGCCCTGACAACGAAGCCACATCAGCCTAAACCCCAGACCCCTGATGGTAAGTCGTATGTGGTAAAATGTTTTAAATGTCAGAGGGAAGGACATTACGCACGAAACTGTAATTTTAGAGACCCACATAAGGTATATCGACCCCCTAGACCAGAACATGACCCACATTATGACACACGTAATTGGGATCAGGGATAACATATGAAAAAACTTTTTGGGCCGAACCTGTAGTCTGCAGCCAGTGAAGTTGATTGCTAGCCTTGGTAGTAAACCTGAGGTCACAGTTGATGTAGTTGGTAGATCATTTCTTGTAGATACAGGGGCGGCCAGGTAAACTCTGTGATTTATCTTTAAAGTTTCCTTTTCATCTCTGACGTTCACTGACAGAACTACAGCTCAAACGTCACATGTCTACTCGGTCTTTTCAGAGGTCTGCCCAACCCCAGTATATCTCACCAGCATCATTGTGCCTGGCCATGCACAGAGGGTGGAGAGTGGAAATACTGGTGGAGGGAGACTGTGCAGAGATACCAATAGACATGTTGGTGTGACAGCCTGATGGTGAACGCAAATCTGACAAATTTTCTTTTTATTATTCTCTCTCTCTTTTTTCATTTTTCACGGATGGTTTATTTCACACAACAGTTAGACACCTTGTAATGCAGGATTTATGCTCCCTACAGAAAGGTCGCTGACTCGGAAAGAATATCGTATCACTGGAGTGTCTGTTCCGGGAAGACTGAGAGGCAGCACTGTTGAGACGGCATCTGAGCAAGGAGAACAACAAGACTAGAGGCGGTTGTCGTACCAGTTTTCTTTTTCCTTTTTATTATTTTCTCCATCTCCCATTACCCTCCTTTCCTCCCCCTTTCCTTGCTCCTTCTTCTCTCCCCTTAACAAGATGGACTTACCCCAAGAGACTGCATTCCGGATTTTCCTGTTGACCCTGTTGTTGACCAGAGCAGTCTGTTTCGGTGAGAGTACCAGAGAGGTCGAGAAAGGATCTGGAATGGGTTCTGATGGCAAGGACGGATTTGTAGAATTCCAAGAGCAACACATTCACCGAGCAAAGGCGAGTGTCAGAAAACGATCTAGTAGTCAAGAAACTAGGAGACATTGTGAAGGGTTATTGGCTGAAGAGAATTGTATCTGTAGAAATTGTGAAAACATAGTTGAGGACGGGTGCATCCAGAGATGTCAGTCCAGCCTTAATATCAACATGGACCGTCATCCATTGAGTGACTATCACTCATTAGTGGGTAAGGTTTTAAACCAAACAGAATGCTGGGTGTGCTCACAAGTACCTCAAGGTCAGAGCAAGTCAGGACTAGTACCGTATCCCTTAACAATAGATGAGGTACTTGAATGAAGGGGTGGGAGACCGGTGGACAAGAAATTTTATATTTCTAGGCCCCCTAGTTTGAAGCTCCACCAATATCATGTGGATAGGTCCTTAGTATGTTTCAACATTTCCAATCCCCGAAAGCCGGGAAATTGGGAAGTGACATGGAATAACCAAACCATGGCATTTTCACACAGAGCCAATAGAATGCCCGTAGACTCAGAACTTATACGCCAAATAGCCGACGGTGGGAGATATTTTCGGTACAGGTATACTCTAGGAAGTAGGACCATGCGGGTTGGAGAAGTATCTCCAGGGTACTGTGCGCATATCATACAGCCTGATACGTGTACTGAACAGATGAGAGAGTTAGGGGTAGGATTTTTCACTTGGAAGGTTTGCAATATGGTAATGTCATATTCTGTCCCATATGTTCTCCCCGATGATGCATATTTCATATGCGGGAGGAAGGCGTATAAGTGGCTTGCCCCAAACTCAGAGGGATTGTGTTACATTGGAAGAGTGTTGCCAGAAGTAATGACCATAACCCATAATAAGATGAAAGACGTTCACCGCAATGCTCAAGCTCCTTACACTCACACTCATTATGAACACATCGTTAAGAGACACCTTATAGATAGGACAGAGCACGCAGCCTCTGATTTGATCCACGAATCCACCGGGATTCAATTCCTACTCGCGTTAGATATCACCCGTACAGCCAGAGGAATTATAAATTTTAGGTATATTCATGCGCTAGCGAAGCTGATAGATAATATCACCGAAATGTATGATGACACCTTCAGGTATACAGGGAGGGAATTGCAAGCTTACAAAACGGAACTGATCCAGCACAGGATGGTTCTAAATTATATCACAGCGGTGACAGGCGGGTATTGTGTCACCCTAGCAACTCAGTATGGTGTGAAGTGCTGTACATATATCACAAACAGCACTGATGACCCAACCGAGGTCATAGATCAAAAGATGGATGATATCTTGCAATTGAAATGGGAGTTCCGAAGGAGACACAACCTTACCCTTACTGCTGTGAGTAATGAACTGACCGGCTGGGTCTCATGGTTGAACCCACGCAATTGGTTCTCAGGTTTAGGAGAATGGGCTCAAAATGTTATCGTGAATGTAGGAAATATTCTCCTTTGTATCCTGGGAGTTGTTGTAATGATTGGTTTGATATTTAGATGTGTTCGAGTTTTAATGCGGCGCAAGCATAGTACCAAAGTGATGAGTTTGAGGAGCGGGGGCATTGTTACAACAACTGATTTAATTTATGACCCTTCAATAGAGACAATGTTGTGATAAGACGTGATTCCACGGTCCGTTTCTTTCACCCGTTTCTCCTTTGTTTTCCCTCAGCGAAAATACATCCATCCAGACAAGACTTTTGATGAACACGTAAACCAAAGATACATCCATCCGGAAAAGACTTTAATGGACACCCTAAAGACTTTAATGGACACTCTAAAGACTTTAATGGACACTCACAGCAAAGATACACCCACACGGACAAGACTTCAATCAAAACCCAAGAACGATTGCACAAATGTTATGTGAATGTATTTGTGATACGTTTCTTATCTTCATCTCTACAACCTTCAGGTAGTGTCACACATAGTCGATAGGTAATATCCATATATATATTAGCATTCACATGTGTCCCCCCTTCATGTATCATCAACTAAATTTGCACCCCATTTGTTGAAACAAAAAGCCGAAAAGAGCTCGGTAGTGTTTGTTGGCCCACTTACAGACCCTTAATACGGGATAAGAAGGATTTAATGTATACTTCGCAATAACTCGAAGCTTATCTAGAACATGTACGGCACGATGATACATGCCCCTCAGATGGATTTCATACATACATGCTTTTACTATCCCACTACGTCATACATTTCCCACCTACACCTCTCCTCCTACCATTCAATCCTATGTAGATATTGTATTGTATATTTTTCTGTTTAATGTTTAGATAGTGGCAGTTATTGTTGACTGCCAAAGGGTGGACTGTCAAAGTCGAAAAATATTGTAATACATGCCCCATGTACTAACCCCATGCACATGCCCGCTGCTCGTGCACTCAGTCCTCCGTTCGTGCACATATCCACAATTTGCGTAGGATCGCTCCGGCGATCATGCGCGTGATATGGGTATTTACGGCGGAGTTTGTGAGCGCGTAGAGGGTTATTAGAACATTACATATTTAACCCAAATAGTGCACATTGTACACATAGCCCCCTGCACCACATCAGAAAGAAATAGCTGTTTAAAATGATAACAGAACAAAGGGATTCACCTTTACAGGATAGGAGGGGACAGAACAAGGTTACAAGGTGGTGTTTGGTATCCAGCTGTAGGGTATTTTAAGGGAAACATTCTGGTGTTGGTTTGAGGAAAATCGCATGTTCCTGAGGATAGTTAGATGCAGAAGCAGAATATAGGTTTAAACTTTATTTGCTGTGTATTGTGTATGCGGGGGGAATCCAGAGGAGACCACCCACAGGAGCAGTTGAGAAAGACATAGCCCACCTTTTCAAATCAACCTATGACCCCTCCCGTAATGAAAAGGTACATCTCTGTGTCCAATAGACAAAGGGATTACAGTGACCATTGTATTGTTTTGGATGAAGTGAATAAAGAGAGCTTGCAGCAGGCTTGGGGACACAAGACTCTGAATGCTATCTGTATGACCAGCGGAGGACCGACTCGGGTTGCGCTTGCGAAACATTCTCACGTATGTGCATTCTCTGTAGCCATTATTCTGTTTAGAATTTCTTGTTAGCCTGTAGTGTATAAATTGTATTGTTTACCTTTTTGGAATCAATCCACAGTGGCCTTAGAACCCTGTGGTTTCAACTACAAATCGGTGTGGTGTCTTCAATTTCCTGCAAGGGAGTTTAAAGTGTATTTATCTGTATAAGGTGTATAAGTATTGATAAGGTGTACGCACTGCGGGTACTTTATACCGTCAGCGCTACTTAAGGTTTAAGGTATAACATCATTGCAGAGCTTTGCTGCATAAGGTTTAAAGTGTAATCATATCATTGCATTGTATAACTGTATAAGGTTTTAAGGTGTATTAATTGTGTGTGCGCACGCTGTGTGTGCTTTGTACCCACAGTGCGGCGTTTGTACGCTGAGTGCGTATACGGTACGGGACTCTGTGCGCAAATAGCGTACGAAGTACGTAGCGTGAGCTAGCAACCGCATCAGCTCCCTGGTAAAGGTGTGTTTAAAGGTATAGCTTTATGGTTTAAGATAATATCAACATTATCAACTATATAGCTATATATATAAGCTAGTCCAGTGCAGTATTATTGTTTGTAATAACCTCTGCATTGTACAAACTGTGACTATCTGTGTGTGCATTAGATAGCTGAGTGGTGCCCATTTCGTGTCTTTCACTCAACTTGCTATCCCTATATTCTATAACCTGAGGGGGCTTGGTGCGTCAGGTTTTATATTGATATAGGATTTTCCACAAAGATATACTTTAATACGTATTTTTCTCTGTGATTTAGTCACCATATCTCTCCTTTATATCTGCTAGTGCTGACTACACTGCGCAGGGGTTTGGGTAAGAGGTATTGTGCTGCTGCCAATTGTACTGTGTTACCTGATACTGCAAGTTATATTATGTCTGCTTCTGAGGGTAACGGTTCTGGGGCTGAACACACTGCCGGTGTTGCTGAAGCCACAGATCACTATGGGGAGATTATAGCAGCTGTGGGCTCTGGTTCTGGGGGCTTCTTGCCCCCCGGTGGGACTGTGGCAACGGAGGTACCTAATGACCCGCCGTGGGCCGCTTTTTCCACGCTTCTACATACGCTAGTTAATAAACTAACACCCCCTATGGGACCCCCAATGCCGGTACAACCGTATGTGGTCCCTGCAGCTAACCCGCCGTGGGCGGATGATTTATCTGCTCAATTGAAGAAGTTGAACCAGTCCCTGACTACTAAAAAGTCTGACCATCGCTCGCCTAAGTCCAAGGGGTCCTCTAAGCAAGCGCTTGTCTCCTCACAATCCACTGCTGTCACTGACACCTCGTCTGATGAAGACGGCACTTACACTGACCCCACAGGTTCTGACTCAGATACGGCTGATGGGGAGGGTAGTTCACATGTGGATGTTCCTGATCTTTTGGAGGCTATTAAGTTAATTCTACAGATTACGGATGATCCCGAGCCATCCGTCCCTCCCAAGAAACCAGATAGGTTCAAGCGTCAGAAGGTGGTTAAACAAGTTTTACCTCACTCTGATCACCTAGTGGATATACGTTAGGAACACTGGGAAAACCCGGGTACGAAGTTTGTGCCTCAAAAGAAGATGCTGGCTCGCTATCCCCTCGCACCAGAGCTGTCTAAGAATTGGGAAACGCCTCCTCCAGTAGACTCACATGTGGCTAGGATGGTGGTTTCCTCAACTCTACCTGTCATTACTGTCACGTCTCTAAAAGAGCCTACGGATAAACGTGTGGAGGGTTGTCTTACGGCGATTTACACCCTCACGGGTGCTGCACAAAGGCCCACTATTGCAGCAACTTGGGCTGCAGAGGCTATTGAAGCATGGGCCTTGGAGTTAGAAGCTGAAATCTCTTCTGACCATGCTAGACAATGCTTGTCATATATTGTCACAGCTTCTCGTTATATTAAAGAGGCGGCTTCTGATGCCGGTATCCTAGCAGCCATGGCCTCTACTACGTCAGTCCTGGCTCGCCGGATATTGTGGCTGAGATCCTGGTCTGTGGATCTGGACTCTAGAAAAACCCTGTAGGTACTCCTTTTCAAGGGAGATATTCTGTTTGGGGAGGACTTAAATAAGATAGTGGCTGACTTGGCTACTGCCAAAACTGCCTGTCTGCCAAGTACCGCTCCTTCTGTGTCGAAGGCTAAAGGTACTTCCTTTCGCCCCTTTCATCCTTCAGGTTAAGCAAAAGGTCAGGCGTACAACAAACAGGCCCGCACTTCCAAACCTGGTAAGCCAAAGCCAAAAAAAGCCTGGGCAGCCCGTCAGCCAGCTTCCAAGGCCGATAAGCCTGCCGCATGACGGGGCGGGCCTCCCTTTGGGGGATCCCAGGGTGGGGGGCCGGCTTCTACGGTATTCCCAGGAATGGTTGAAGACCACTTCAGATGCCTGGGTACGGGAAGTCGTCACTCGGGGTTAAGCCTTCAAAAACCGACCCCCTCATCGATTTTGCCAGACAGACGTCCCGTTGGACCAGACAAAGGCAAACACTCTGCATTCGGTGGTACAGACCCTCCTAGATACAGGAGTCGTAGTACAGGTGCCTCCTGCGCAGAGGGGCCGGGGGGAACTATTCTCCGCTGTTTCTAGTCCCGAAACCGAATGGGTCCTCCCGGCCCATTCTCAACCTCAGGGCATTGAACAGGTTTGTGAAGGTTTCCAAGTTCCGTATGGAAACTCTTTGCTCTATAGTTCTGGACTTGGAACCTGGGGACTACATGGTCTCCCTGGATATACAGGATGCTTACCTGCATATTCCTATAGCAGCGTCACATCAGCAATACCTGAGGTTTGCTATTGACAACCTGCATTACCAGTTTCGGGCGTTACCTTTTGGTTTAACAACGGCTCTGCGAGTCTTCACCAAAGTAATGGCGGTGATGACGGTGGTACTCCGCCGTCAAGGGGTCAGGATACTGCCGTATCTGGACGACTTGTTAATCCTGGCAAATTCCCAAGAACTTCTCCTACGTCATCTAGATATGACGGTCCGGTTTCTACAAGCCCACGGGTGGCTCATCAACTGGAAGAAATCCTCCCTGATCCCTGCTCAGAGCATGGTGCATCTGGGAGCGCTATTGGACACTCACAACCAGAGGTTGTTTGTGTCAGGAGAAAGTCCTGAAGCTTCAGGACAGGATTCGTTGCTTCCTTTCTCATCCGCAAGTGTCGATACATTCGGCGATGCTGGGCCTCATGGTATCAGCATTCGACATGGTGGAGTATGCTCAATTCCATTCTCGCCCCCTCCAGAGGCTGATTCTAGCCAAGTGGGATGGCCTGCCTCATCGGATCAGGTCTCAAATGATCTAATTGACTCCGGAGGTCCGTCTGTCGCTGCTCTGGTGGCTCCAAGACCAACAGTTGTGCAGGGGCCGTCCCTTCTGGATATCCAACTGGGTCCTGTTGACGACAGATGCCAGTCTAAGAGGTTGGGGCGTGGTGCTGGAGCAACACTCCCTTCAGGGTCGGTGGTCCAAGGAGGAGTCCCTCCTCTCAATCAACATTCTGGAATTGCGGGCGGTCTTCAATGCATTGAACCTAGCACAGCATTTAATTCAGAACCGTCCTGTTCAAGTGCATTCGGACAACGCCACCACAGTGGCTTACATAAATCATCAAGGCGGCACTCGAAGCCGTCTGGCAACGAAGGAAGTCTCACGGATTATACATTGGGTGGAACGCCATCTACCGGCCATATCGGCAATCTTCATTCCAGGAGTCCTGAATTGGGAAGAGGACTTTCTCAGTCGTCAGGACGTGCATGCTGGCGAGTGGGGCCTCCATCCAGAAGTGTTTCAACTCCTAGTAGATCTGATGGCGTCTCGACACAATCACAAGGTTCCGGTCTTCGGAGCATGGACAAGGGATCCTCAAGCAGCATTCGTGGATGCGCTGGCGGTGCCGTGGAGGTTTCGGCTGCCGTACGTGTTCCCTCCGGTGTCACTTCTGCCCAGGGTAATTCGGAAGTTCAAGCAAGAAAAAGGAATTCTGCTTCTCATAGCTCTAACGTGGCCCAGACGGCACTGGTTCTCAGACCTGCAGGGCCTATCGTCGGAGCGCCCAGTTCTACTTCCACAATGCCCAGACCTCCTTGTTCAGGGCCCCTGTGTCTACCAGGACCTAGCCCGGCTGTATTTGACAGCATGGCTCTTGAAGCTTCCGTCTTGAGGGCTAAGGGTTTTTCTGAGGAGGTCATTAAAACTATATTGCGGGCCTGGAAATCGGCTTCTGCCCGGAATTACCATAGGGCAGAGCTTCCCAAACTGTGTGCCGTGGCTCCCTGGTGTGCCTAGGGACACTTGCAGGGGTGACCTGTGTTGGTGGTCCAGGACCAATTCAAATTATTCATGGTCAATATAATAGGCAAAACCAGTGCTGGTGTCTGCCAGTCATAAAATATGTGGCCAAACAGAAGCACATCTTGTCCCTCACCACACAACTGACACTAAGGATGACATATAAACGCTATCTACTTAATGTAATATTTCTTTCTAAATTTCTCAATAAGAAATTTTTGGCCTAGGGGTGCTGTGAAAAAAATTCTGATATTCTAGGGTGCCGTGATTCAAAAAAGTTTGGAAACCACTGCCATAGGGTCTGGCATTCCTACTTTGTTTTGTGCGCATCTAACAATTATGACGCTTCCAAGTTTAGTACAGCCAAACTTTGGGCTTTTCTGCAGCAGGGCCTGGATTTGGGCCTGCGTCTGGCCTCCCTCAAGGTTCATATTTCTGCCTTGTCGGTGTGATTTCAGAGAAAGATTGCGACTTTACCTGATGTTCATACTTTCACTCAGGGTGTGTTGCGTATCCAACCTCCCTATGTCCCGCCTGTGGCTCCTTGGGACTTGTCGGTGGTTTTGGAGGCGTTGCAGGAGCCTCCGTTTGAACCCCTTGGTTCAGCTGATCTTAAGTGGCTTTCCCTTAAGGTGGTGTTCTTGCTGGCTATTGCCTCTGCTAGAAGAGTGTCGGATTTGGGTGCCCTTTCCTGTAGTTCCCCATATCTGATTTTTCACCGTGACCGGGCGGTACTTCGGACTCATCCCGGTTATTTACCTAAGGTGGTTTCCTCGTTCCACCTTAATCAGGAGATTGTGGTTCCGGCCTTTGTCTCTCCTGAATTGTCTTCCAAAGAGCGGTCTTTGGATGTGGTACGGGCTCTCCGTATTTATGTGAAGAGAACTGCTTCTATTCAAAAATGTGATTCTCTCTTTGTTTTGTTTGGATTTCACAAACGTGGCTAGCCTGCTCACAAGCAGACTCTGGCCAGGTGGATTAGAATGGTGATTGCACATGCTTATGTGAAGGCTGGTCTGTCAGCTCCTGCTCACATTACGGCCCATTCTACTCGGTCTGTTGGACCTTCTTGGGCGGCCCAATGTGGTGCGACCCTTGTCCAATTGTGCAAGGCGGCTACGTAGTCCTCCGTGAACACGTTCATAAGGTTTTATGCCTTCGATACTGCCGCTTCCCAGGATGCTTCCTTTGGACGCCGGGTTCTTGTGCCCGCTACAGTGCGTCCCCACCCCATAAGGAACTGCTTTAGGACATCCCCATTGTCCATCCTTGTGGAGCCCAGTGTTACCCGCAGCAGAAAACGAGTTTTATGGTAAGAACTTACCGTTGTTAAAACTCTTTCTGCGAGGTACACTGGGCTTCACAAGGCGCCCACCCTGACGAACTTAGCATCTTCGGGTTGGTATGGCATTAGCCGCTGACACTTCTCCTGTCGTGAGCGTGTGGTGTATGTGGCTACTAACCGTTGTCGTCTCTTTTCCTGCTACTGCATTGGGCTGGTTAACTAAAAACTGAGCTCCTGTGCAGGGAGGCGGGGTTATAGAGGAGGCGGCGCTGTGCATTCTGGGAACAGTCAAAGCTTTGAGCCTGTTGGTGCCACGGATCAAGATCCTACTCTACTCCCCATTGTCCATCCTTGTGGAGCCCAGTGTATCTCGCAGAAAGAGTTTTAACAACGGTAAGTTCTTACCATAAAACTCGTTTTTCAGAGCTGCCTAGCGCAGCCGCACCTGTTAGTGGCCTGCACTGTAGGCACCAACTTACAAACTGAACTCCAGTGCCTGAAGGTGGGGCTATAGAGGAGGCAGTCCAATGCATTCTGGGAACAGTCAAAGCTTTAGCCTGTTGGTGCCTCAGATCAAGATCCAACTCTACACCCCCCCGATGTATTCCTTGTGGAATCCCAGTGTACCCTGCTGCAGAAATGTAGTGCTCTGATTTCAACAGATTGACCACCCTTGAATCCTGGTTAAGCGAATGAAGGGCTCCATCCACAAGTCCCACATACTTAGCGGAATCGCTCCGTCTTAGCTCCTCCTTCAATTTCTCCAGTTGCTTCTGCAAAAGCCTGATGAGGGGAATGACATGACTCAAGCTGGCAGTGTCTGAACTGACTTCACGTGTGGCAAGTTCAAAGGATTGGAGAACCTTGCACAACACGGAAATCATTCTCCACTGCACTTTAGTCAGAGGCATTCCCCCTCCTTTCCTATATCGTAGGTTGATGTATAGGCTTGAATGGCCTTTTACTGCTCCTCCATCCTCTGAAGCATATAGAGTGTTGAATTCTACCTCGTTACCATCTCTTGCTTTAGTTGATGGCAGGGCATGTTCAGGAGTGTTTGCTGGCGCTCCAGTCTTCGGCACGCGGTGACTGATTGTCGAAAGTGGCCCGACAGCATCTCCTGCACACCCCTGTCATTTAAAAAATAATTCTGCACCACTAAATTCATTGTATGTGCAAAACATGGGACATGCTGGAATTTGCCCAGATGTAATGCACGCACAATATTGGTGGAGTTGTCCGATATCACAAATCCCCAGGAGAGTCTAAATGGGGTAAGCCATTGTGCGATGATGTCCCTCAGTTTCTGTAAGAGGTTGTCAGTGGTGTGCCTTTTACGGAAACCGGTGATACACAGCGTAGCCTGCCTAGGAACAAGCTGGCGTTTGTGAGATGCTGCTATTTGCCCTGCTCCAGTTGTCCACATGTCCATGGTTAAGTGGACACTGGGTACAACTGCATTTTTCAGGACACTGAGGACACTTTACTTAATGTCCTTGTACAGTCCAGGAATCGCTTTCCTAGTGAAGTGGAATCTAGACAGGATTTGGTACCAGGGACACAGTACATCCATCAACTGTCTAAATCCCACTGCACTAATGGCCGATACCGGATGCACGTCTAACACCAGCATAGTTCAGTAATCCGCTTTGTAACAGGGTGACTGCTGTCATATTTTATCTTCTTTGCAATGGACTGTTGGACAGTCAATTGCTTAGCTGAAGTAGTACAAGTGGTCTTCCGACTTCCCCTCTGGGATGACAATCGACTCCCAGCAGCAACAGTGGCAGCAGCACTAGGCGTACCACTCAAGGATCCTCTGGAGGAATCCTGGTTAGGAGAGGATTCGTCAGTCATGCCAGTGACATGGCCTGCAGGACTACTGACGTTCCTGACTGAGAAGGAAATTGACGTTGAAGGAGTTGGTGGTGTGGCTTGCAGGAGCTTTGGTACAACAGGCAGAAGGGATTTAGGTGTCAGTGGGCTGCTGACGCTCTTACCCAAAGTTTCTGAACTTGACAATGACTTCTGATGAATGCGCTGCAGGTGACGTATAAGGGAGGATGTTCCTAGGTGGTTAACGTCCTTACCCCTACTTATTACGTATTGACAAAGGGAACACATGGCTTGACACCTGTTGTCCGGATTTGTAAATAAATAATTCCTTACCGAAGAGGTGGCTTTTTTGGAATTTTGCCCAGGCATGACAATGGACTTTCTCATCCCACGGACATCAACTGTCTCCACTGGTGCCTTATTCAAATAAACCACATCACCATCAGAATCCTCATTGTCAACTTCCTCCTCTGCGCCAGCTACACCTATATACTCCTCATCCTGGTGTACGTCTACAGTGACATGCTCAATCTCAATATCAGCAACTGGACTGGCAGTGCTCTTCCCAGCACTTGCAGGGGGCGTGTAAATGGTGGTAGGAGCCTCCTCTTTCCATACAGTCTTGGAAAGGTCAGGCCTAGACATTTTTCGAGAGGGAGGAGGGCTTCCATCTTCATGAGCTGAGCCACCAGTCATGAACATAGGCCAAGGCCTTAGCCTTTCCTTACCACTTTGTGTCGTGAATGGCATATTGCCAATTTTACTTTTCTCTTTAGATAATTTCTTTTTTTTCTGATTATTCATTTTTGCTTCTTGGATTTTACATGCCTTCTGTGACATTGGGCATCGGCCTTAGCAGACGACGTTGATGGAATTGCATCGTCAATGTCATGACTGGTGGCAGCAGCAGCTTCAGCACTAGTACTAGGAACTGGAAGTGGTTCCTGATCTTCCACTATATTTTCCTCCAAATTGTTGTTCTCCATTTCACAGGACAGCACCCCTTTATTATTACAGCACACAGAACAGTGCCCCTTTATTTTCACAACACTCCTGTATACTTACAGCATACAGGGCCAGTGTAATGTTATTTGAACAGCAACACCCGTATATTTTACAGCATACAAGAGCAGTGTGTTTAAATTTTTAACAACGGCACCTCTGAATTTTTACAACATACAGGGCCAGCAGCGCCCCTATATTGTACAGCATACAGCAGTGTGCTTTTAATTTTTAACTGCACCCCTGAATTTTTACAACATACAGGGCCAGTGGCACCACAGTATTTTACAGCATACAGAAGCAGTGTGCTTTTAATTTTTAGCAACTGCACCTCTGAATTTTTACAACATACAGGGTCAGTGTGATGTAATTTGAACAGCAACACCCCTATATTTTACAGCATACAAGAGTAGTATGCTTTTAATTTTTAGCAACTGCACCTCTGAATTTTTACAACATACAGAGCCAGTGTAATGTTATTTGAACAGCAGCACCCCTATATTTTACAGCATACAGCAGTGTGCTTTTAATTTTTAACTGCACCCCTGAATTTTTACCACAAACAGGGTCAGTGTAATGTTATTTGAACAGCAACACCCCTATATTTTATAGCATACAGCAGTGTGCTTTTACTTTTTAACTGCACCCCTGAATTTTTGCAACATATGGGGCCAGTACCACCCCAATATTTTACAGCATACAGGAGCAGTGTGCTTTTAATTTTTAACAACTGCACCTCTGAATTTTTACAACATACAGGCAGGGCCGGTTCTAGCCCTTGTGGCGCCCTGGGCCATGTAGAGTTATGCCCCCATTTGTGCCCCCACTAGTATTGCCCCCAGTACAGTTGTGGCCCCGTTTGTGCCCCCAGTAGAGATGTGCCACTTATAAAAAATAAAATAAAAAATTAATTAATTAATACTCACCATCCCATCTCCTAAGTCCCGACCGCTGCTGACCTCCGTCTCCGGCCGCCGGCGCCGCTCCTTGGATCAATGGGAGAGATGTCATGACGTCTCTCCCATAGCACAGCATAGACACTAGAGGTCAATTATGACCCCTAGTGTCTATGTGCCGGTCCCACAATGCCATGCGGTGCGCGATGACGTCTTCGTGCACCGCACAGCAGTGACAGCACAGCACTGGGGGGAACCACCAGTAGCGGATCTTACCACGGCGGTGGCGCCCTCCGGAAGGCGGCGCCCCGGGCAAAAATCCTGTGTGCCCGTAGCAAAATCCGCTACTGCATACAGGGCCAGCAGCACCCCTATATTTTAAAGCATAGAGGAGCAGTGTGCTTTTAATTTTTAACAACTGCACCCCTGAATTTTTACAACATACAGGGCCAGCAGCACCCCTATATTTTCCAGCATACAGGAGGACAGTGCCCCTGCACCCTGTACAACACAGTGACAGCCAGGAGAGCAACACCCATGTACAGCTGCAGCACTCGGCCGTAACAGCACATGAAACACCAGTGACAGCCAGGACAGCACCCATAACACAGCACAGGTACACCTCAGTGACTGCAGCAGCACCCCTACAGAGCACACACTAACCCCATCCAACGCCACCACCCACAGAGGGAGACAGAGGTCTGTCTCCCTCACTCTCCAAGTATGGAGCAAAAATGGTGGCAACGCACAGCTGTTTATATGGGATCCAAAACCAGCGAGAATCCAACAGCGGGATGATGACGTTTTGCCTCATTCTGGATCCGGGCTCGGGACAGGATGTTCGGCGGGGTTCGGTTCTCAGGGAACCGAACCCGCTCATCTCTACCACAAATCTGATCACAGGGGCTGGCTCCCAGCTCTGCTATGCCTGTCGGGAACCAGGAGGGGGGAATCCTGCTTAATGCCATCTCCAGATAGCGGCATTGTTATTGCAGGGCTTGACCCATGTTTTTTTTCACAATTGCCCTGAGTAAATTCAGGCAGACCGCATTTCCTATTACTTGAATGGGAAATGCGATCTTCTTACTTCAAACATGCGAATTAAAGGGTTGGGAGTAATTTTTCACACACTGCTCCAAAATCCTTAGAATACATTCAGTGATACTAAAATAATGTGAAAAGGGTGTGAAAACAAAACACCTGTTTTCACATTATTTTAGTAAAAAATTTTTTATAAATAGGACCGTAAGGGTCTTACTAGTCATTATATTAAAGAATATTTTATGGCAGAAATATAGGGGGTCATTCCGAGTTGTTCGCTCGCAAGCTGCTTTTAGCAGCTTTACACACGCTAAGCCGCCGCCTACTGGGAGTGAATCTTAGCTTCTTAAAATAGCGAACGAAAGATTCGCAATATTGCGAAAAGACATCTCTGTGCAGTTTCTGAGTAGCTCGAGACTTACTCTGCCAGTGCGATCAGTTCAGTGCTTGTCGTTCCTGGTTTGACGTCACAAACACACCCAGCGTTCGCCCAGACACTCCTCCGTTTCTCCAGCCACTCCCGCGTTTTTCCCAGAAACGGTAGCGTTTTTTCCCACACGCCCATAAAACGGCCTGTTTCCGCCCAGAAACACCCACTTCCTGTCAATCACATTACGATCACCAGAACGAAGAAAAAGTCGTGAGTAAAATTCCTAACTGCATAGCAAATTTACTTGGCGCAGTCGCAGTGCGAACATTGCGCATGCGCACTAAGCGGAAAATCGCTGCGATGCGAAGAAATTTACCGAGCGAACAACTCGGAATGACCACCATAGCTTTTAATTGTGTACAATATATAAGACTTACCCACCTCCAGGCTAACCCTTTCCATTCCATTGAGGGATCTGTGATGATTTCAGTCTCCACAGAGAGGACTAAAGAACGCGCATGGTGATTCAGTCCCACCATGCTGCTGATTCAGCCGGCAATGTAATTATATTTGTCTCGGCATAGTAAATATTGGTGTTGGGAATTTCAAGGTTTCACTGACATGCTAAAGTTAATGATGGAACAGAGGTATCCTTGTGAAGCCCAATTTGACCACTTCTGGCATCTCAATTGAGGTACCCCCACCAATCCCGTACATGGGATGTTCGATTTAGAAACACTCTACTAGAGCTGCTGCTGTTCTTTAAATATAGTAGACATTTTTTTTATATAATACAGTGAAACTTATGCTGTAGTTAGGGTTAGGGGGCGGGATGTACTAAAGGGAAAATGCGGTAAAACACCCGTTTTGGGGGGTTTTACAGCATTTTCATATGTACTAACCTCCGGCCGCTGGGTTTTCACCGCCGAGGATAACGCCATCTTTTCATGGCGATACCCAATAGAAGCCTATGGGGTATGCACAGGGTGATAAAGAGCGGCTACTAGTACACCACTGCGGTGCAGCAAAGGAAAAACTGCCAAGTCTGTGAGTAACAGCTATTTCACAAATCCTAAATATTTGCACCACTCATATATTTACCAAATCTGGAGGTCGATGAACTTTTTCCATATTGGAATTGAATTCATATCACCTTGAGGACACCCATATGCACGGCTGTGCTAAATATTCTTGTGTCTTTTACATTTGGGCGAGTAATTGATTGCAGATAAAAGCTATTAGAGATTCATCTCTTAACTTAGGTATTGTGACTACCTTCTGAGTACTTATGATTAGTTCTTACCATTGTTCATGCTAGAGGTTTCCGGAACCTCAGTTTTATATGATTATTGTAGTGTGGTCCTGTTTATTTTAATGTGGTATATGTTGTCAGTTTTTGTAATAAATTAGTTTATTTTTAATGCTGTGTCCATCATTGGCATTGAGCGCTCACCTGGTAACTCTTTACAATTGTTCACCGCCAACATTGTAGGGGGGCTAGTATACGGCATTGCGATTAGCATTGCTGCGAGGGGCGGCGATGTATTTTAATACATCCCGCCCAGAATGTGGATAGGCTGTGGTTAAGATTAGGGTTAGGCTATGGTTAGGGTAGGGGTACAGCTTAAATCAGCTAAAAACGCTATGCCGTCATGCCAACACTCGACATTCACAGTGTCTCTGTTGCGGCAATGTCAAAATTATGTCAATATCGACTTTGTGAATGTGGGCATTTCACATGTCAACATAACGTCTGTGACAACATTCTGAATAGTGACATATTGCACCACACCCAGTAATAATAATGCAAACATAATTGTTCATATATAAAAATACCAACCACAGGCTACATCTACACAACACACTCAGATCTTGATTCAGTGATGCAGGTAAGTCAGCCACAGATGAGGTCATTCCTCGTACTTGGAAATAAATGCAGATCATCATTCGTATTCTACCGCACTGCCGCGTTTGTGAAAGTAGCTCTCATCACTATAGGCATGGATTTGCACCAGCCATGTCCTCAAAACACTTCCTGTAGCTTACGTGCCAACGCTCAGTCGCCACCCATTAACAGCCATTTAGCCTTAAGTGGATATTTGCCACGCACATGTCATACCAAGTTACCAGAACTGCCTGCTAAGCAACTGGGTGACAGATTTATTAAGCTCAGTGAAGTGATAAAGTGGAAGGTGATAAAAGACCAGCCAATCAGATCCTTACTGCCATGTCACAGGCTGGGTTTGAAAAATGACAGTTAGGAGCTGCCCGGCTGGTCCTTTATCACCTTCCACTTTATCACTTCACTGAGCTTCGTAAATCTGCCCTTGGGTCTGACCCGTTGCCAGGACTAAATGGGGTGACCTTCCGTTTTCAGCAAATGATGTCTGTAGATGCTGTTATAATGGTAAATAGTAAGGTAAGGAACCGTGATCTGAATTGGGCACTGTAATGTGGTATAATATGAACTGGAGGCACTATAGTATGGCATAATCTGAACTGGGCACTGAATGTGGTATAGTATGATCTGGGGGCACTGCAATGTGGTATAATATAAATTGGGGGCACTATAATGTTGCACTGTAAGAACAGTTGGCATTACAGTGTGGCATCATATGAAGTGGGGCCATTATAATGTGGCATAATGTGAACCTGGGACATTATAATGTAGAATGTGGCATTATTAACTGAGGACACTTCAATGGGACATAATATGTACATGAACAATGTATGGCATAATATGAATTGGGGGCGCTGTGTGGCATAATGTGCACTACAGTGTGGTTTATTGTGAACTAGGGCACTGCTAAGGGACATTATGTGAACTAGGGCTACTATGGGGCATAACATTAACCAGGGCATTACTATGGGGCATGGAATAAACTAGGGCACTACTATGGAGCACACAATGAATTAGGGCACAACTATGGGGCAGACAATTAATTAGGGCACTACTATGGGGCATACAATGAACTAGGCACTACTATGGTGCATACAATGTACTAGGGCAGGGATGGGGAACCTGCAGCCCTCCAACTGTTGTTGAACTACACATACCAGCATGCCTTGCTACAGTTTTGCTATTTGGCCATGCTAAAACTGTTGCAGGGCATGCTGGGATGTGTAGTTCAACAACAGCTGGATGGCCGAAGGTTCCCCATCCCTGTACTAGGGCAATACTATGGGACATTGGGGGTCATTCCAAGTTGTTCGCTCGTTGCCGATTTTCGCTATATTGCGATTAGTCGCTTACTGTGCATGCGCATGGTTCGCAGAGCGCATGCGCTTAGTTATTTTACACAAAAGTTAGGTATTTTACTCACGGCATAACGAGGATTTTTCATCGTTGAAGTGATCGTAGTGTGATTGACAGGAAGTGGGTGTTTCTGGGCGGAAACTGGCCGTTTTCTGGGAGTGTGCGAAAAAACGCTGGCGTTTCTGGGAAAAACGCGGGAGTGTCTGAAGAAACGGGGGAGTGTCTGGCCGAACGCTGGGTGTGTTTGTGACGTCAAACCAGGAACGAAACTGACTGAACTGATCGCAATGTCGGAGTAAGTCTCGAGCTACTCAGAAACTGCTAAGAAATTTCTATTCGCAATTCTGCTAATCTTTCGTTCACAATTCTGCTAAACTAAGATACACTCCCAGAGGGCGGCGGCTTAGCGTGTGCAATGCTGCTAAAAGCAGCTAGCGAGCGAACAACTCGGAATGAGGGCCATTATGTGAACTAGCGATACTATGGGTCATAACATTAATCAGGGCATTACTAATATTAGAGATGAGCGGGTTCGGTTTCTCTGAATCCGAACCCGCCAGAACTTCATGTTTTTTTTCACGGGTCCGAGCGACTCGGATCTTCCCGCCTTGCTCGGTTAACCCGAGCGCGCCCGAACGTCATCATGACGCTGTCGGATTCTCGCGAGGCTCGGATTCTATCGCGAGACTCGGATTCTATATAAGGAGCCGCGCGTCGCCGCCATTTTCACACGTGCATTGAGATTGATAGGGAGAGGACGTGGCTGGCGTCCTCTCCGTTTAGAATAGATTAGAGAGACACTTGATTTACTAATTTTGGGGAGCATTAGGAGTACTCAGTACAGTGCAGAGTTTTGCTGATAGTGACCACCAGTTTTATTTATAATCCGTTCTCTGCCTGAAAAAAGCGATACACAGCACACAGTGACTCAGTCACATACCATATCTGTGTGCACTGCTCAGGCTCAGGCCAGTGTGCTGCATCATCTATTATCTATATATAATATTATATATATCTGTCTGACTGCTCAGCTCACACAGCTTATAATTGTGGGGGAGACTGGGGAGCACTACTGCAGTGCCAGTTATAGGTTATAGCAGGAGCCAGGAGTACATAATATATTATATAGTGAGTGACCACCAGACACACAGTGCAGTTTATTTAATATATCCGTTCTCTGCCTGAAAAAAGCGATACACACAGTGACTCAGTCAGTCACATACCATATCTGTGTGCACTGCTCAGGCTCAGGCCAGTGTGCTGCATCATCTATATATATTATATATCTGTCTGACTGCTCAGCTCACACAGCTTATAATTGTGGGGGAGACTGGGGAGCACTACTGCAGTGCCAGTTATAGGTTATAGCAGGAGCCAGGAGTACATAATATTATATTAAAATTAAACAGTGCACACTTTTGCTGCAGGAGTGCCACTGCCAGTGTGACTAGTGACCAGTGACCTGACCACCAGTATATATAATATTAGTAGTATACTATCTCTTTATCAACCAGTCTATATTAGCAGCAGACACAGTACAGTGCGGTAGTTCACGGCTGTGGCTACCTCTGTGTCGGCACTCGGCAGCCCGTCCATAATTGTATATACCACCTAACCGTGGTTTTTTTTTCTTTCTTTATACATACATACTAGTTACGAGTATACTATCTCTTTATCAACCAGTCTATATTAGCAGCAGACACAGTACAGTGCGGTAGTTCACGGCTGTGGCTACCTCTGTGTCGGCACTCGGCAGCCCGTCCATAATTGTATATACCACCTAACCGTGGTTTTTTTTTCTTTCTTTATACATACATACTAGTTACGAGTATACTATCTCTTTATCAACCAGTCTATATATTAGCAGCAGACACAGTACAGTGCGGTAGTTCACGGCTGTGGCTACCTCTGTGTCGGCACTCGGCAGCCCGTCCATAATTGTATATACCACCTAACCGTGGTTTTTTTTTCTTTCTTTATACATACATACTAGTTACGAGTATACTATCTCTTTATCAACCAGTCTATATATTAGCAGCAGACACAGTACAGTGCGGTAGTTCACGGCTGTGGCTACCTCTGTGTCGGCACTCGGCAGCCCGTCCATAATTGTATATACCACCTAACCGTGTTTTTTTTTTCTTTCTTTATACATACATACTAGTTACGAGTATACTATCTCTTTATCAACCAGTCTATATATTAGCAGCAGACACAGTACAGTGCGGTAGTTCACGGCTGTGGCTACCTCTGTGTCGGCACTCGGCAGCCCGTCCATAATTGTATATACCACCTAACCGTGGTTTTTTTTTCTTTCTTTATACATACATACTAGTTACGAGTATACTATCTCTTTATCAACCAGTCTATATTAGCAGCAGACACAGTACAGTGCGGTAGTTCACGGCTGTGGCTACCTCTGTGTCGGCACTCGGCAGCCCGTCCATAATTGTATATACCACCTAACCGTGGTTTTTTTTTCTTTCTTTATACATACATACTAGTTACGAGTATACTATCTCTTTATCAACCAGTCTATATATTAGCAGCAGACACAGTACAGTGCGGTAGTTCACGGCTGTGGCTACCTCTGTGTCGGCACTCGGCAGCCCGTCCATAATTGTATATACCACCTAACCGTGGTTTTTTTTTCTTTCTTTATACATACATACTAGTTACGAGTATACTATCTCTTTATCAACCAGTCTATATATTAGCAGCAGACACAGTACAGTGCGGTAGTTCACGGCTGTGGCTACCTCAGTGTCGGCACTCGGCAGCCCGTCCATAATTGTATACTAGTATCCAATCCATCCATCTCCATTGTTTACCTGAGGTGCCTTTTAGTTGTGCCTATTAAAATATGGAGAACAAAAATGTTGAGGTTCCAAAATTAGGGAAAGATCAAGATCCACTTCCACCTCGTGCTGAAGCTGCTGCCACTAGTCATGGCCGAGACGATGAAATGCCAGCAACGTCGTCTGCCAAGGCCGATGCCCAATGTCATAGTACAGAGCATGTCAAATCCAAAACACCAAATATCAGTAAAAAAAGGACTCCAAAACCTAAAATAAAATTGTCGGAGGAGAAGCGTAAACTTGCCAATATGCCATTTACCACACGGAGTGGCAAGGAACGGCTGAGGCCCTGGCCTATGTTCATGGCTAGTGGTTCAGCTTCACATGAGGATGGAAGCACTCAGCCTCTCGCTAGAAAAATGAAAAGACTCAAGCTGGCAAAAGCAGCACAGCAAAGAACTGTGCATTCTTCGAAATCCCAAATCCACAAGGAGAGTCCAATTGTGTCGGTTGCGATGCCTGACCTTCCCAACACTGGACGTGAAGAGCATGCGCCTTCCACCATTTGCACGCCCCCTGCAAGTGCTGGAAGGAGCACCCGCAGTCCAGTTCCTGATAGTCAGATTGAAGATGTCAGTGTTGAAGTACACCAGGATGAGGAGGATATGGGTGTTGCTGGCGCTGGGGAGGAAATTGACCAGGAGGATTCTGATGGTGAGGTGGTTTGTTTAAGTCAGGCACCCGGGGAGACACCTGTTGTCCGTGGGAGGAATATGGCCGTTGACATGCCAGGTGAAAATACCAAAAAAATCAGCTCTTCGGTGTGGAGGTATTTCACCAGAAATGCGGACAACAGGTGTCAAGCCGTGTGTTCCCTTTGTCAAGCTGTAATAAGTAGGGGTAAGGACGTTAACCACCTCGGAACATCCTCCCTTATACGTCACCTGCAGCGCATTCATAATAAGTCAGTGACAAGTTCAAAAACTTTGGGTGACAGCGGAAGCAGTCCACTGACCAGTAAATCCCTTCCTCTTGTAACCAAGCTCACGCAAACCACCCCACCAACTCCCTCAGTGTCAATTTCCTCCTTCCCCAGGAATGCCAATAGTCCTGCAGGCCATGTCACTGGCAATTCTGACGAGTCCTCTCCTGCCTGGGATTCCTCCGATGCATCCTTGCGTGTAACGCCTACTGCTGCTGGCGCTGCTGTTGTTGCCGCTGGGAGTCGATGGTCATCCCAGAGGGGAAGTCGTAAGCCCACTTGTACTACTTCCAGTAAGCAATTGACTGTTCAACAGTCCTTTGCGAGGAAGATGAAATATCACAGCAGTCATCCTACTGCAAAGCGGATAACTGAGTCCTTGACAACTATGTTGGTGTTAGACGTGCGTCCGGTATCCGCCGTTAGTTCACAGGGAACTAGACAATTTATTGAGGCAGTGTGCCCCCGTTACCAAATACCATCTAGGTTCCACTTCTCTAGGCAGGCGATACCGAGAATGTACACGGACGTCAGAAAAAGACTCACCAGTGTCCTAAAAAATGCAGTTGTACCCAATGTCCACTTAACCACGGACATGTGGACAAGTGGAGCAGGGCAGGGTCAGGACTATATGACTGTGACAGCCCACTGGGTAGATGTATGGACTCCCGCCGCAAGAACAGCAGCGGCGGCACCAGTAGCAGCATCTCGCAAACGCCAACTCTTTCCTAGGCAGGCTACGCTTTGTATCACCGCTTTCCAGAATACGCACACAGCTGAAAACCTCTTACGGCAACTGAGGAAGATCATCGCGGAATGGCTTACCCCAATTGGACTCTCCTGTGGATTTGTGGCATCGGACAACGCCAGCAATATTGTGTGTGCATTAAATATGGGCAAATTCCAGCACGTCCCATGTTTTGCACATACCTTGAATTTGGTGGTGCAGAATTTTTTAAAAAACGACAGGGGCGTGCAAGAGATGCTGTCGGTGGCCAGAAAAATTGCGGGACACTTTCGGCGTACAGGCACCACGTACAGAAGACTGGAGCACCACCAAAAACTACTGAACCTGCCCTGCCATCATCTGAAGCAAGAAGTGGTAACGAGGTGGAATTCAACCCTCTATATGCTTCAGAGGTTGGAGGAGCAGCAAAAGGCCATTCAAGCCTATACAATTGAGCACGATATAGTAGGTGGAATGCACCTGTCTCAAGTGCAGTGGAGAATGATTTCAACGTTGTGCAAGGTTCTGATGCCCTTTGAACTTGCCACACGTGAAGTCAGTTCAGACACTGCCAGCCTGAGTCAGGTCATTCCCCTCATCAGGCTTTTGCAGAAGAAGCTGGAGGCATTGAAGAAGGAGCTAAAAGGGAGCGATTCCGCTAGGCATGTGGGACTTGTGGATGCAGCCCTTAATTCGCTTAACAAGGATTCACGGGTGGTCAATCTGTTGAAATCAGAGCACTACATTTTGGCCACCGTGCTCGATCCTAGATTTAAAGCCTACCTTGGATCTCTCTTTCCGGCAGACACAGGTCTGCTGGGGTTGAAAGACCTGCTGGTGACAAAATTGTCAAGTCAAGCGGAACGCGACCTGTCAACATCTCCTCCTTCACATTCTCCCGCAACTGGAGGTGCGAGGAAAAGGCTCAGAATTCCGAGCCCACCCGCTGGCGGTGATGCAGGGCAGTCTGGAGCGACTGCTGATGCTGACATCTGGTCCGGACTGAAGGACCTGACAACGATTACGGACATGTCGTCTACTGTCACTGCATATGATTCTCTCAACATTGATAGAATGGTGGAGGATTATATGAGTGACCGCATCCAAGTAGGCACGTCACACAGTCCGTACTTATACTGGCAGGAAAAAGAGGCAATTTGGAGGCCCTTGCACAAACTGGCTTTATTCTACCTAAGTTGCCCTCCCACAAGTGTGTACTCCGAAAGAGTGTTTAGTGCCGCCGCTCACCTTGTCAGCAATCGGCGTACGAGGTTACATCCAGAAAATGTGGAGAAGATGATGTTCATTAAAATGAATTATAATCAATTCCTCCGCGGAGACATTGACCAGCAGCAATTGCCTCCACAAAGTACACAGGGAGCTGAGATGGTGGATTCCAGTGAGGACGAATTGATAATCTGTGAGGAGGGGGATGTACACGGTGATATATCGGAGGGTGAAGATGAGGTGGACATCTTGCCTCTGTAGAGCCAGTTTGTGCAAGGAGAGATTAATTGCTTCTTTTTGGGGGGGGGGTCCAAACCAACCCGTCATATCAGTCACAGTCGTGTGGCAGACCCTGTCACTGAAATGATGGGTTGGTTAAAGTGTGCATGTCCTGTTTTGTTTATACAACATAAGGGTGGGTGGGAGGGCCCAAGGACAATTCCATCTTGCACCTCTTTTTTCTTTTCTTTTTCTTTGCATCATGTGCTGATTGGGGAGGGTTTTTTGGAAGGGACATCCTGCGTGACACTGCAGTGCCACTCCTAGATGGGCCCGGTGTTTGTGTCGGCCACTAGGGTCGCTAATCTTACTCACACAGTCAGCTACCTCATTGCGCCTCTTTTTTTCTTTGCGTCATGTGCTGTTTGGGGAGGGTTTTTTGGAAGGGACATCCTGCGTGACACTGCAGTGCCACTCCTAGATGGGCCCGGTGTTTGTGTCGGCCACTAGGGTCGCTAATCTTACTCACACAGCTACCTCATTGCGCCTCTTTTTTTCTTTGCGTCATGTGCTGTTTGGGGAGGGTTTTTTGGAAGGGACATCCTGCGTGACACTGCAGTGCCACTCCTAGATGGGCCCGGTGTTTGTGTCGGCCACTAGGGTCGCTTATCTTACTCACACAGCGACCTCGGTGCAAATTTTAGGACTAAAAATAATATTGTGAGGTGTGAGGTATTCAGAATAGACTGAAAATGAGTGTAAATTATGGTTTTTGAGGTTAATAATACTTTGGGATCAAAATGACCCCCAAATTCTATGATTTAAGCTGTTTTTTAGTGTTTTTTGAAAAAAACACCCGAATCCAAAACACACCCGAATCCGACAAAAAAAATTCGGTGAGGTTTTGCCAAAACGCGTTCGAACCCAAAACACGGCCGCGGAACCGAACCCAAAACCAAAACACAAAACCCGAAAAATTTCAGGCGCTCATCCCTTACTATGGGCCATAATATGAACAAATGCTACAGAGAAAAGTGTCTCTCTAGACACATTGGTACAGGGGCCCTTTCAAAATGTTGCTATGGGGCCCACAAGGTTTTGGATACGCCTCCGGGCAGTGGATTACAGGGTTGTTCAAAATCAGCTCAGCAGTGAGAAGGTTAATGATAGGTGGCGTATAAAAGCAGATTTTCTTCTTTAAAAGCCGGCAGCAATTAAAATGCACAAGTGTTAATCTGGGACACTGTACAAGCCTCTCTACTTAAACTTGTTACTGTTCAGCCACTCGCGGCTTGTACATACTGACCTGCCAAAGTCATTCTTAGGGTGTGTACACACGGTGAGATTCGGGCTATGCCCGATTCTCACCATGCGACAGGGGCCGGGTCGGCAGTTAGCCAGTATCGCAAGCACATAATGAGTGTGCTTGCGATACTTGCTATGTGCGATTTTGGCTAAGTCCCGATTTTGACTATCTCTTCTATAGAGATAGCCAAAATTGACTTGCCTGCACAGTCTATTTTTTCTTTCGATGCCGACCGCGCGGGACCGCACATCGGCATCGAATCGGGATCGCAAGGTGACTGTCACCTTGCGATCTGCACTAACTTTTCTTCCGATTCTGACTATATAGTCAGAAACGGAAGAAAAAATCTCACCGTGTGTACACACCCTTAGACTCTTCCGTTTACTAGTTTCCTACACAAAATCTAAAAATTAGATGGAAATTTGGAATTAACTAGAAAAAATATAAAATTATGAAGAACTAAAAAAGTTGCAGCAGAGTTGCCGTTCTTGAGAGTTTTGGAGCAGCATTGCTTGATAAGTGCAAGGTCCGGGCGGTTATTTACAAAGAACCCGACGCTTATGAGCAAGTTTATGCCCCATATTAAAAAGGGCAATGCATTTACTAGTATGACATGGCCATTAAAAGCATTGCCCTTTACAATATTGAGCAAAAACAGGCTCAGAAGTACTTAGTAAATAAACCCCTTGGTGTCAAGATACAGCAAATGCAATTTGACATAGTCACAAGTAGAAACCCCAGAATTTCTAACCATCAAGTTTCTTATCCCAATAGAGCATGCTGGCAGTTGTGGTTCTCCAAGTGCCTTCATGCTCTGGCAGGCTTGTGGAACATTAAGTATAAATATTCATTACTATTACCTCTGTACCCAAAGCTCCAGGGCTCTTTGTCCATCGGGAGGAGGGGACCCCTTTTTTTGGGGGGAGTGCCGACTTTCCGAGGGATTCCAGCATTGGGCTAGACCAGTTTGGGGCTGGTTAATGTTATGGCAGGGGGACCCCACGCTGTGTGTCTCCCTGCTACAGCATTATCCCCGTGGCTGGTTCAGTCTGGTGCTGCTTTTTGGAAGATAGGGGGAACCACCTCACACTATTTTATCCCTCTACACCCCTATATTCCACTAGCAGCTCAGGCTGAGAGGTTCTCGGATGGTTATTGATTTGGGGAGGAGGCCCAAGACAGGCAACCCGGGTCAAAGTTCTGCCCAGCTTACACCAGCGGGAGGTCCGACTGGGACCCAACCCCCTAGTATGTCTAATGGGGTCCAACGTTGTCACTCTGTGTAGTTTTTATCCAAATGCATCAAGTGGAAGGCCCAGAACAGGCTCTCAGGTCAAAGTTCTGCCTGGTGAACACTAACAGGAATACCAACCAGGACCCCAACCCCCTATTATGTTTTCTGGGATCCAGTGTTGCCACTTTGTGAAGTTTTGTCCACATCCATCCAGTGGAAGGCTCACAACAGGCTCCCCAGTTCAAAGTTCTACCCAGCGTCCCCCCACAAACATGACCAGGATCCAACTGGATCAACTTGCATTGGTTTTATGCCCATGGACTCAGGGATGTCCGAATGCGTAAACAGACAGACAAAAAAACCCCGAAAACACCAGTTAATTTTTTCTGTAAGATATAAAGCCTGCAAAGATCACAGTGATCTCGCCAGTGCTTTAAAACCATTGGAAAGGGGTTATATCTGAAGGGGTTGCACTGGATATCACGTCAGAGTTCTACGGACGCTCAAATCCGGTGGTTATTAAATACAGTAGCTTTACATAGTACCCTGATGGCTATGTCCAGTGGACTGCAATAGAATTCAAACGTGATTCTTAGTAAATGTTACTCTTTGTGTTGATTAAGTGATCTAGGGCAGATTTTCCCAGTTTCTTCATATCTTGGTATAAAGGGGGTCATTCCGAGTTGTTCGCTCGTTGCCGATTTTCGCTATACTGCGATTAGTCGCTTACTGCGCATGCGCAAGGTTCGCAGAGCGCATACGCTTAGTTATTTTACACAAAAGTTAGGTATTTTACTCATGGCATAACGTAGCTTTTTCATCGCTGTGCTGATCGTAGTGTGATTGACAGGAAGTGGGTGTTTCTGGGCGGAAACTGGCCGTTTTATGGGAGTGTGCGGAAAAACGCAGGCGTTCGAGTTGCAAAACGCAGGAGTGGCTGGAGAAACGGGGGAGTGGTTGGGCAAACGCTGGGTGTGTTTGTGACGTCAAACCAGGAACGAAAAGGACTGAGCTGGTCGCAATGGCTGAGTAAGTCTGGAGCTACTCAAAAACTGCTAAGAAATTTCTATTCGCAATTCTGCTAATCTTACGTTCGCAATTCTGCTAAGCTAAGATACACTCCCAGAGGGCGGCGGCCTAGCGTGTGCAATGCTGCTAAAAGCAGCTAGCGAGCGAACAACTCGGAATCACCCCCAAAGTGTGTGTGTGGTGGTGGTGGGGTAACATCTATAAATACAAAAGGGTAAAGACCATCTTGGACCCTTGTTACGCAAGCCTTAGGGGTTTATTTACTAAGTGTCGGGTTCTAAAACACGGTGCTTCTATTGTATTTATGCCCGAAAAATTAAAATGGCAATGATTACACTAGCAAAACATGGCTTGTAAAATCATTGCCATTTTAAATATCGGACCTAAACATGAAACCGGCGCTTAGTAAACCCTTTAAGGTCAGTAATCCATGCTGTTTTTAATCCAAATTGTTGCCAAGGTCCCTACCAACATTTGCCAATGTGTGCCAACCTATTTCCCACTGTACAGCACTTGCAACAGTACAGTGGGACAAAAGCACAAAACCCACCAAAAATGAATGAGGAGAAAAATGGAAAAATACAAAATGGATTACAGTAGGTTGAGTTTAAGGTGAGATTTTTTCCTATGTCGGCATCTAATACCGGCTGTCACTATACTGACAGTGGCATCCTGTCAGAATCCCGGCAACGAGGCAGCGGGTCCCCTTGCAGGCTCGCTGAGCTCGTCACGCTACGGGCAAGGTTATATTCCCACTCGTTTGGTGTCGTGGACCCCCCACCGAGTGGAAATACCCCGCATTTGTTGGGATGCCGGCTGCATTTTACCGGCTGTCAGGATTCTGCCGTCGGTCTCCTGAACGCCGGGATCCCAACAGCCGGTATATTAACTACATCCCCTCATACCATACGCCTGCAAATGGTCGTGTAAAACATCTGTACACAGGCACCTCCCTAACTCAGATGTTCCCCTCAGTATAGGCACTGCCAGTGGCGTAACTACTGCTCCCACAGCCACTGCTGAAAACCCCTGGCACCGTGCATGGAACCAAGAGCATGAAACCCCTGGCAATGAGCAGGTAATTTAAAAGTAATTAGAAGCCTTACTGTAGGACTTAATTTGTATAGGGCATTGCGGTGTGTGGCATAATGTATCACGGACATTGCGGTGTGTGTCATAATGTGTCACAGGCATTACGGTGTGTGGCATACTATATCATGGGCATTGTGGTATGTGGTATAATGTCTAAGGGGAATTGCAGTGTGTGGCATAATGTATAACGGGCATTGCGGTATGTGTCACAGGCATTACGGTGTGTGGTATACTATATCACGGGCATTGTGCTATAATGTATCACGGACATTGCGGTGTGTATCATAATGTGTCACAGGCATTGTATGTGCTATAATGTATCAGGGGCATTGCAGTGTGTAGCATAATGTATAACGGGCATTGCGATGCGTGTCATAATGTGTCACAGGCATTACAGTGTGTGGCATAATGTGTCGGGGGCATTATGGTGTGTCGCATATTGTGTCATTGGCATTATTGTGTGTGACATAATGTCTAAGGGCCATTGTAATATGTGGCATAATGTGTACTGGGCATTACTATAAGGAGGAAAAATGACAAATAATGTAAGGGGCATGAATCAGGATTATTTTTTTTCCTGTGGTGGCTAACGTCTGGGCGTGCAGGTTGCAAAGTATTTCCCTGCAATGCCTTGCCCCTTTATGCAAAGCCACACCCATTTCAGCAAGGCCACACACCCTTTTGCACCACGCGCAGATTTATCATTTACTAGTAGGGGGGGGGGGGGGGGTTTAGGGCGCCAGAGAATGTTTTGGTTTGGGGGAAAAAAAATTCTAGTTACGCCACTGGGCACCGCTGTCATAATTATGCATTCGCCATACAATCACACAGTGCATGCCTGTATTTCTACCAGTTCCTTAATGAAGGCTAATGCTCGTTTCACTAGCCCTGTCTAATTATGCTGGAAACAAACATTAATCTTAAATCTACACAACGCTAACTAGTACTTAATTTGCTTTGTTATTAGGGTTCTGTTTTGTTATCGTGCGTCTGTCTGTTAGCTCAGTCATCAGCATGTCGCACAACAGTTTATTGATGGTAAACTGCTGAAGTGGAAAGCGCTTAGCAAAGTATTAGCAGCTTCATAGTCTGTTGACCAGAAGCACAGACAATGGAAAAAGAATACAAGTATATAACACACTAATGCTTGTTCCCAGTGCCCTGGCTAAGAAGGAACGCGGGTGCTCAGAGAAATGGGCAGATTAGTGTTAGAAAATGGTTCTCAGATCTAGGTGACAGAGGAAGGTGTGGCTGCCACGGGTGCAATGGTGCAATACGGCTTCAGGGCGCTGATCCATCCCTGAAATCAGCTTTTCATCTACTTCAATGAATCTGCATTGCAGCAACCTGTGTGTTACAGTAAGTCAGTGTTTAGTCACTATTGACTGGCACATGTAGCTCATATTCTCTGTTTTTTACATTGATTTTAGATTATACATAGCCATCTAAAGAACATGCTGGATCAGAGGGCAAAGGTTCAAGCACAACATTGGATGGTCCCAGCGTGACCACTGGAGCCAGCGTGACATGTCCTGTTGGAAAGTACATTCTTATGGTGCTTCATAGCGGCATGATGTGGTGTTGGTGGCTATGCCTGGGTGGTGGTGGTGGTGGTGGTGGGGGTTAAGTCTCCATTGGTTTCCTGGTCCCCTACAGAGGTAATTTGCACTTGCTGCCATCCCATAGCTGCACTCCTGGGCAAGTGCAGGAATTGCACAGTGAATATTTTATGACATTGGTTGCAGTACAAGTAAAGGTGCAACGGAAAGATGCAAAATGTATACCACTAAATTATAGGTCTGAGACTTCTTCCCAGAGGTGGCGGGAATGCAAAAGTCCTTTTGTGGGAAGACCGGGACCCCCTTTGTATATGTTCCTTTTCAATCCATTTGACTAATTTATAGAACCTAAAATAAAATCTTGTTTTTTACATGTGGGTGGAAAGGTGGCACACTCATGCACCTCATCTGAATTTAGAAGGGTATTCCCCGGATCATCCAATCTCCTCTCATCAACCTTCTTGGACAACACCCTGTCCTGTAAAGCCAGATGCAATTGCACACAGAAAGAGCAAAGGAGAAAGGCCCTCATTCCGAGTTGTTCGCTCGTTGCCGAATTTCGCTATATTGCGATTAGTCACTTACTGCGCATGCGCAATGTTCGCAGAGCGCATGCGCTTAGTTATTTTATTCAAAAGTTAGGTATTTTACTCACGGTATTACGAGGATTTTTCTTCATTCTGGTGATCGGAGTGTGATTGACAGAAAGTGGGTGTTTCTGGGCGGAAACTGGCCGTTTTATGGGTGTGTGTGAAAAAACGCTGCCGTTTCTGGGAAAAACGCGGGAGTGGCTGGAGAAACGGAGGAGTGTCTGGGCGAACGCTGGGTGTGTTTGTGACGTCAAACCAGGAACGAAACTGACTGAACTGATCGCAGTGGCAGAGTAAGTGTCGAACTACTCGGAAACTGCTAAGAAATTTCTATTCGCAATTTTGCTAATCTTTCGTTCGCAATTCTGCTATGCTAAGATACAATCCCAGAGGGCGGCGGCTTAGCGTGTGCAATGCTGCTAAAAGCAGCTAGCGAGCGTACAACTCGGCATGAGGGCCAATATGTGCTGTTTTCCACTTTCATGGTTCCTGAATGGTCCTCAATATCTCTCATTAGTGCCATCCCAATTTATGGTAATGTGACCTGACTGTAGGTGGAATATGGATGACAGTACATGTGAAAGTGAAAGCGAAAAAAAAATAAAAAATCATGAAGACAAAATATATGAATTAGCTCTGCGTAAGTTCTAAATCATTGCAGGCTGTAGTCCATACTGTCACCATAGCTGTATTCTGTTTTCAGATTATTTACCTATCTTTTTTCACTCCTTACATTCATTATCCCAAATATTTGATTGAGCCGCTTCATGAGATGGGGTTGGGCATGATTTGCCGGCGGTTTGTATTCTGGCGGTCAGAATAACGACTGTGGCATTCCGAAAGATCGCAATTCCGACAGGGGAGCCTAACCCTAATCCCCGGCAGTGGTGCCTAAACCTACCACCCCCCTCTCCACAGCCTAAACCTAACACCCCCCCCCCCCCATGCAGCCTAACCCTCCAAGGGGGTGCCTACTAACCCCCTCTGCAGGACACGGCCTAACCCTTCCCCCGCAGCCTAAACCAAACCACCCACACCCCCTACTGCTTACCACCTGTTCGGAGTCCCACTGGGGCTTGATGTTTGGCATCCTGGCTGTTGGGATTGTGGTGCAGGGCTGGTGAACTTATTCTGGATGCTGGTATCGGCATTTCTGAATAGTGTCGGGATTCCGGCTTCAGTATTCTGACAGCCAGTATCCCGAGAGCCCCGGATCCTGACCAGATCCCATGAGATGCAGTAGCATTACTTTACCAAGAAAAACCTCACAATATTAGTAAATTAGGAATGGAGGCATGGCTGTGCCAGGCAGTGGGTGTGGCCACTTTCCTGTGGGCATTATTTGCACTTTTTTCCTCCTGCCAGGTCACCATTTACACTGGGGCACCTACGTACAGTATGGCAATATACCTTTCTGCAAATCAGGAATACCTGCTAATTGCGTGACTATTCTGCCAAAACCGGGACAGTTACGAATTATGCAAAAAATAAATATCTACTAGTTTCAGCGTTAGGGATTGACAAATAAGCGTAGTTACATAATCTTGTTAATAGTTCCGGGGATAGAGTTATTTTTATACATTTTATGAATTATTTTTTTTAAACCAAGTGTAAGCCACGCCCCTTTTTGCTGGAATCATATTAGCTTGTGTGTGTCCTTTGGATTCGTCTGCTATAAACACCACTGCTTTGGAACCTTAGACATTATATAGATTTAGTTGATAACTCTGCACACTGTGGACATCATGTATGAAGCACACTGCCAAATGGCTTGATTTTGCCCCAATGTGTATAACTGGTCCACTCAGTCCATATCAAGTGCCTGTCTACTACTCGTCACTCGCGACACACATCCAAAACTTGAAGTGGACTCAGTATGCAGAGAGACGGGGAAACTTGAAGAAGACAAAAATGAGTAAGTGTCACATCAGAGCAGGGCAGTAACGACGGTTACAGAGGGGACAGCATGATTGCTCCCCCGACCGAACCTGTTTTCAGTTTGTGGGGTGCCTGGAGAATCATGCTGCTACATAGGGGTACCCTGCTCTTGGCGCTTGTTTTGTTATGTGATAACATCCCATACGAGGGGGCGGGGAGCATCTCTGTGAACTGTGACGGCACTGCATCAGAGTCCAACCTCATACCACTTTTCAACCACCTCTTTCATTAAACAACATTTATCTGTTATACTACTCAATTATGGGTAACATGAATCACAAGAGCGAGGGGGCATTGTTTTTATTGGTTTTTTTTTGTGTGTATGTATTTGACGCTTTTTATCATATTGCCTAGATGTAACCTGGAATGTCAATACAATAGCCTTACGCGTTACGTTGGCAGACCCAACTTCATCAGAGGGATCCATTGTTCTGCCTCAGACATTGCCTTCACCACCACAGACCTCCATCCACACTTCACACACCAGTTCTGGATTTATAATTTTCACCATTCCCCAATTTCATCCTCCTTTCCAGGGCCAGTGCAAGGTTTCTCAGCACCAGTAGCGGATCTTGCCACGGGCAAGCAGGACTTTTGCCCGGGGCGCCGCTTCCGGAGGGCGCAGGGCACCATCCGGAGGGCGCCGCACCAGGGCAAGATCCGCTGCTGCTGTGCCCCCCCACTGCCTGCTGTGAAGGGAAACTAGACGCGTACGCGTCTAGTTTCCCTTCGTGGAGAGGTCCTCTACTGTGCGGTGCGCGATGACGTCATCGCGCACCGCACAGCAAAGGTCCTCTCCACGAAGGGAACTAGACGCGTAGCGCACCGCACCGCACATCATTTCAGTCTGTACAGGGGGCGTAAATGACCACGCCCCCTGTACAAAGCCACGCCCCCTATTGCCACCCGTGGCGCACAGAGCCCCAGAACCAGGCTCAGCACCCTAGGCAAAACTTTAGCCTACTGCCACCATCCACCACCAGTACCTACTTTCCAACCCTTGAGATGAAAGTGTGACTTATAAGTTCCAGAGCCACCACTTGCATTAAATACAACAAGGAAGTTTCTTCCTTAATTTTGTGATGAGCAGACTCAGTGGTGGCGCAAACCCCCCCCCCCCCTTCCCCCTTCCAGATCCCAGCACCCTAGGCAGCTGCCTAATGGTAGAGCCAGCCCATATCCTTTCATTAATAAACCAGGACCTGTATTTCTACATTTCAGACTATTTATAATGAGCAGCTGCAATGCAGGCCTGATGTGGTTCTTTACATTTCCCTATTACGGATCTTGCCACGGGCAAGCAGGACTTTTGCCCGGGGCGCCGCTTCCGGAGGGCGCAGGGCGCCATCCGGAGGGCGCCGCACCAGGGCAAGATCCGCTGCTGCTGTGCCCCCCCACTGCCCGCTGTGAAGGGAAACTAGACGCGTATGCGTCTAGTTTCCCTTCGTGGAGAGGTCCTCTACTGTGCGGTACGCGATGACGTCATCGCGCACCGCACACAAAGGTCCTCTCCACGAAGGGAACTAGACGCGTAGCGCACCGCACATCATTTCAGTCTGTACAGGGGGCGTAAACGACCACGCCCCCTATTGCCGCCCGGGGCGCACAGAGCCCCAGAACCGGCCCTGCTCAGCACCCTAGGCAAAACTTTAGCCTACTGCCACCATCCACCACCAGTACCTACTTTCCAACCCTTGAGATGAAAGTGCAACAATATACGTATATATTTAATATTGACTTACTGTTTCAACCTTTGAAACCATTGTTTTGTCTAGGTTTAATAAATACATTTATATATGTCATGCAGTAGTTCACTTGATTATTGTATTACTCTGTATTATTGAAGTTATATATTTTGACCTTAATGTAAAATAAGTCATGAGTTGCAACTTGCAGGCAGGGGCGTGAATTTGGCCATGTTGCCTTCAGATATAAAGCACCAAATTTTATTTAAAGGGAAAACCAGGTGCTTGCAAACAAAGTGCAGCTTTAAATCTTGAAGCTACATTGCCAAAATCTCACCGTTGTCTGTATTTTCACAGACTATTCCATTTGGACCTTTAAATCAAGCTCAGACCCTTAATTCTGTAATTTCAGAAAAATGATGGGTTTGTAGCAAGAGGCTCAGGAAATCCTGGAAACAAAGACCAGATTGCAGCACTATAAATATGTTATTGTAATATGACTACACTAAATTACAGTGCACACAAAAACAAATTCTATTACACTTACATAGAACCTAACCCATAAACGAGGCTGTGCTATTCCCTGGGCTAATTAGGCCTGTAAACAGAAGTTTCTCCCAGCTCTTAATCAAAACATTAAGTTACGTTTTCTGCACAGAGCTCATCAAATGTATTCCTTTTCCAGTGGAAACAGAAATTACCAAGGTCTGCTGAGGAAAATTTATTGCAAGTAAAACAAACACGGCATTGGATAAGGAAGTGATTGTGAAAGTATGGGGGTGTCATTTTATATTCCTGCCATGTAAAAATAACTCAATCTTAAGGTTTAACATGGAAACTACAGTATGTTAAACTCCCACATACTGGAGAGGGCCTATATTTTGTTTTACTACTTACAGCTGATGCACTGACATCGTTGTCTTATAAAGTGGAATAGCTTCAACTTTTGACCAATGCGTTTATACTTCATAAGACCTACACATTCAATGGGTATCCGGTCTCTTGGTCAACCACACCTCTGTTGACACTGTCTAGGTCGACCACTATTGGTCGACAATAAGTATGTCAACATGGCTACTAGGTGGACGGGGACTCTAGGTCGACGTGACAAAAGGTCGACATGAGATCTTCACATTTCTTTTACATTTTTTGGACTTTTTCCTACTTTACAATCCACATGGACTACAATTGGGAGCGGTAACCTGTGCCGAGTGCAGCGAAGCACCTTGCCCGAAGCGGCGAGCCATGCAAGGGGACACGATGCACTAATTGGGGATCCCGATCACTGTACGGAGAAAACTACACCTAAAAAAGTGCAAAAACTCATGTTGACCTTCTGTAATGTCAACCTAGTACATGTTGACCTAGAGTCACTGTCGACCTAGAAACCATGTCGACCTACTTACTGTTGACTAATAGAGGTCAAGCTAGACACTGTCGACCTAAGTGTGGTCGACCTTACATACCACACCTCATTCAATGTTCTCTGGGCATGTACAGGCCATTGAGACTATCGGGGAGATGTATCAAGAGGACAAGTAAAGGTGTTGGCCATAGCATCGATTCAGATTCTAGCTATCATTATTATAATAATTATTATTATTATTTTTTTATATGGCGCCACAAGGGTAAGAAAGTACAAAAAAAAACCCAGTGAATTACATTACAAGACAAAGGGGTCTATTTACTAATCCTTGGAGATAGATAAAGTGGGTACCAGCCAATAAGCTCATAACTGCCATGTGCCAGGTTGTGTTTAAAAATGACAGGAGCTGATTGGATGGTACTTTATTTTTGTCCACTTTATCTCTCTCCAAGACTTAGTACATAGACTACTAAGGTGGAGATTTAGGTGAGATAAAGGGGTCTATATAATGTACATATTGATTTCTATGTATTGGTGTCTATGGACACCCACAGAGGGAGAATAGCCTGTCTCACCGGTATTCCGGCGTTGGCATTGTACTGCAGTGCGAGATTCTGGCATCGGCATTGTAATCGCCAGGATCCCGTGTGGCGGTATCTTTACCACTTCCCAATTAAAGGGTATATTTCAGTGGTACTCAAACTGTGTGCCTTGGATTGGTAGTCCATGACCTTGCAGGGGTGCCTTGGATTGGTGGTCCAGGACCTTCCAGGGGTGCCTTGGATTGGTGGTCCAGGACCTTCCAGGGGTGCCTTGGATTGGTGGTCCAGGACCTTCCAGGGGTGCCTTGGATTGATGGTCCAGGACCTTGCAGAGGTGGCTTGGATTGGTTGTTTAGGACCAATTCAAAATATTTATGGTCAATGTAATGGTCAAAACCAGTGCTGGTGGCTGCCAATAATAAAATATTTGGACCAACAGAAGCGAATCCTGTCCCTCACCACATAACTGAACTCAAGGATGACATATAAACACAATGTACTTATTTTACTATTTCTTTCTAAATTTCTCAAATGAAACTTTTGGTCTAGCGGTGCTGGGAAAAAAATGTGAATACTCTAGGGTGCCGTGATTCAGGAAAGTTTGGGAGCCACTGCTCTGTTTATTAAAGAGCCATTTGAAGGATTTAGGGTTTCTCTTTATTTATAATTCCTAGTAGGTTGCAGTGGTCATCAGTGGGTATTTCCAGAGGCGGATCTCACACAGGTTCTCCTGCCATTGCTTCCACACATCTGAGGCTGGTGAAAGCAGGATGCAATACATGGAAAATGCTTTAGTAAGATCAATTTTATTTTTTTAAGTATTATTTTTTTCATCTTTGGAGAATCTGCAGTGGAAGCCGAAGACCGTGTTTCAAGTGAAGTGGGCACATATATATCAGGTCACCCATGTGCAGAAGTGCCCCAACTGTCCAGTGAAGTAGTAAGTCAATGCATACCACTGCTGTGCCAGGACCGCCTGGGAGCTGAGTATACTGGTAACATGTTACTGATAGATGGGGCCGCAGTTCCATTTTCGGATGAGTTAGATAGTAACTAGGTCGACAGTGTCTAGGTCGACCACTGTTGGTTGACAGTAACTAGGTCAACAGGGTCTCTAGGCCGACAGAGTCTTTAGGTCGAGATGGTATAAGTCAAGAGATCAAAAGGTCAACATGAGTTTTTTATGTGTTTTTTTGTGTCGTTTTCTTCGTTGAGTGACCGGGAACCCCAATTAGTGCACCGTGTCCCCTCGCATGGCTCGCTTTGCTCGCCATGCTTCGGTCAAGGTGCCTCGCTCCGCTACTGCTGCGCTCGGCACAGGTTACTGTTTCCAATTGTAGTCCACGTGTATCGTTAAGTATGAAAAGGTTCAAAAAAAGAAAAAACTCATGTCGACCTTTTGACCTGTCGACCTAGAACATGTCGACCTAGAGACCCTGTCAACCTAGAAACCCTGTCGACCAAGTTACTGTTGACCAATAGTTGTCAACTTAGTGTCGACGTAGTTACTGTCAACCTAGAGAGTGAATCCCACCAAATCCTGAGGTCTTCCCTTGTAATAACTGTACAGCCACTTTAATCAAGGACAACCAATAAGTATGACTGTTTAAGCCCAACACAGGATATATCGTATTATCTTATTCTCTTTTCTTTCTTTCTTTATTTTATTATCATCATTTATTATCATTTACCATATCTGCCCAAATTATTAATTTAAAAAAACAAAACTAAACAATTACAACAGTGATATCCTATATCTTTTTCTATTCAGGATGGGCCGGGTGGCAATTAGCAATTCATTTTATTGTTTCCTATTGAAAGTTCATGGGAATTATAAAAGTGGGACCTTATGACAGGGAATTGGCTATTTGCCATTTGTTTTCACGACAGATTAACTTCCTTATGCCTTAATATGACTAATTGCACTTACCCTTGTATTTTCTATTTTTCTTCTCTAAACTTTATTGGATTTAAACATTTTTGAAAAAATAAAATCAAAAGGTACAGAAAGTATTGATGAGCAATTGTGTAAAAAATAGTAATGGTATTAGAGTATATATCACAGTAGAAAAGTTAACAAACTTGTGTAAACTGGACCATTTTTTCAGAAACGATAACGAAATACCATGGAAAAGATTAGACATAAAATTAAACTAATAAGGAAACCTTTACATCAAACAGTAGTAATGCGGGTTAACAACAACATAGGAGGGAAGGGACAGGGAGGGAGAAGGGATGGGGACAGATTGAAGTGGGTAACAACAAAGAGAGCTCTGAGTATACTTAGTGGAGTATATCCATGAAGTTCAATTCAACCTTAAATGTCTTGGTGGCATTGAATACATCATTGAAGTATTTAAGTAGATTAAAGGAGGTGATGCTGAAATCATAACCCCAATAAAAAGAAAAATATTAAGGGTTAGAGGATACATTTCTATGTAAATACCAATTGGACTTCTCAAAGACGTTGGTAATCTGGGTTTGGGTTTGAAGGTCTATAAATTAAGACCATTTTGAAAGGAACCTACCAATACCATTGTCTACATCAGGGAAAATACTTTGCCTATCAAAGTATAATAGTTGTAGGAGCTTTGTTTAACCTCAATGAGTATAGGTGCACTCTTAGAGGTCCAATGAATCAGGATCACCTTCTTTACTACTGTAACAATGGAGATTAACAGTGGTAAGTTTTTTCCTCCTAGGGCCTAATGTCCAGTTTTTTAAAGTTAGCACAGAGACAGGCAAGTGAGTCAGGTTTAAAGTATAGAGTAAACATTTTGTTCACAATAGACAATGGGCAGGATTTAATGAAGTCCGAGTTCGGACGGAATCCGGCAAGGCCGCCAAATTTGGACTTAATTACATCCCGGTCAATATCTTGCACCTACATTTTTTGATTTTGCCACATTCCCATATACAATGGATACAATTGGCACTAGAGGCATGGCATTTCAAACAAACACCAGATTCATTTGGAACCATATGGCTATGTTGGTCTGGGAAAATGTATTCCCTAAAAATAGTTCTGACGTGAACTTCCTGGAAATACGCTGGCTGTAAAACCCGAAGCGCTGTGTCATAAAGTTCAAATAGATCTACAGTGGAAGACAGGTCTGTTATATCAGCTTGCCAGGAATGTGAGATGGGTAGCCATGGTTAAGAAGTGTGACCTGGCAAAGGCTGGGTGTAGAGGTATTTAGTGTGATCGGGGATAGAATGAAGTGATCTGAGTAAGAAACACAGTGGATCACAGGATGACCCTTGTATTTTTAGATGTGTCACTCAATGTATCACTTATCCTGATCTCAATGATAATGATTAAAAACAGCTGACAAAAAATGTCAGTGGTCTTCTGAAGTCTATTGTATCTCAGAAGCTAAACTACTCATATGGGTAAAAGTCAGTTATTTATACATTATTAAAGTGACACATATTATGAAGGAAATAAGGAATCAACAAAGGTTGCTGAGTAAGATCTAATTTAACTTAACAGATTGACTATAACTTGTTTAAAAAGTGTAATTCCTCTGAATAAATTGCATTAATCATGGAGAAACTATATATATATATATATATATATATATATAATATATACAGTTGTGCTCATAAGTTTACATACCCTAGCAGAATTTGTGATTTTCTGGCCATTTGTCAGAGAATATGAATGATAACTCAAACTTTTCTTTCACTCATGGTTAGTGGTTGGGTAAAGCCATTTATTGTCAAACAACTGTGTTTACTCTTTTTAAATCATAATGACAACAGAAACTACCCAAATGACCCTGATCAGAAGTTTACATACCCTGGAGATTTTGGCCTGATAACATGCACACAAGTTGACACAAACGGGTTTGAATGGCTACTAAAGGTAACCATCCTCACCTGTGATCTGTTTGCTTGTAATCAGTGTGTGTGTATAAAAGGTCAAGGAGTTTCTGGACTCCTGAAAGACCCTTGCATCTTTCATCCAGTGCTGCACTGACGTGTCTGGATTCTGAGTCATGGGGAAAGCAAAAGAATTGTCAAAGGATCTGCAGGAAAAGGTAATTGAACTGTATAAAACAGGAAAGGTATATAAAAAGATATCCAAGCAATTGAGAATGCCAATCAGCAGTGTTCAAACTCTAATTAAGAAGTGGAAAATGAGGGATTCTGTGGAAACCAAATCACGGTCAGGTAGACCAACAAAAATTTCAGCCACAACTGCCAGGAAAATTGTTCGGGATACAAAGAAAAATCCACAAATAACTTCATCTGAAATACAGGGCTCTCTGAAAAAAAGTGGTGTGGTTGATTCAAGATGCACAATAAGGAGGCATTTGAAGAAAAATGGGCTGCATGGTCAAGTCGCCAGAAGAAAGCCATTACTATGCAAATGCCACAAAGCATCCCGCTTACAATACTCCAAACAGCACAGAGACAAGCCTCAAAACTTCTGGAACAAAGTCATTTAGAGTCATGAGACCAAAATTGAACTTTTTGGCCACAACCATAAACGTTACATTTGGAGAGGAGTCAACAAGGCCTATGATGAAAGGTACACCATAACTACTGTGAAACACGGAGGTGGATCGCTGATGTTTTGGGGATGTGTGAGCTACAAAGGCACTGGAAACTTGGCCAAAATTGATGGCAAGATGAATGCAGCATGTTATCAGAAAATACAGGAGGAAAATTTGCACTCATCAGCCCAGAAGCTGCGCATGGGACGTACTTGGACGTTCCAACTAGTGATGTGCACCGGAAATTTTTCGGGTTTTGGTTTTGGATTCGGTTCCGCGGCCGTGTTTTGGATTCGGACGCGTTTTGGTAAAACATCCCTGAAAATTTTTTGTCGGATTCGGGTGTGTTTTGGATTCGGGTGTTTTTTACAAAAAACCCTCAAAAACAGCTTAAATCATAGAATTTGGGGGTCATTTTATCCCATAGTATTATTAACCTCAATAACCATAATTTCCACTCATTTTCAGTCTATTCTGAACACCTCACACCTCACAATATTATTTTTAGTCCTAAAATTTGCACCGAGGTCGCTGGATGGCTAAGCTAAGCGACACAAGTGGCCGACACAAACACCTGGCCCATCTAGGAGTGGCACTGCAGTGTCAGGCAGGATGGCACTTCAAAAAAATTGTCCCCAAACAGCACATGATGCAAAGAAAAAAAGAGGCGCACCAAGGTCGCTGTGTGACTAAGCTAAGCGACCCAAGTGGCCGACACAAACACCTGGCCCATCTAGGAGTGGCACTGCAGTGTCAGGCAGGATGGCACTTCAAAAAAATAGTCCCCAAACAGCACATGATGCAAAGAAAAAAAAAGGCGCAATGAGGTAGCTGTGTGACTAAGCTAAGCGACCCAAGTGGCCGACACAAAGACCCAATTGGCCGACACAAACACCTGGCCCATCTAGGAGTGGCACTGCAGTGTCAGACAGGATGGTACTTCAAAAAAAATAGTCCCCAAACAGCACATGATGCAAAGAAAAAAAGAGGCGCAATGAGGTAGCTGTGTGACTAAGCTAAGCGACCCAAGTGGCCGACACAAACACCTGGCCCATCTAGGAGTGGCACTGCAGTGTCAGGCAGGATGGCACTTCAAAAAAATAGTCCCCAAACAGCACATGATGCAAAGAAAAAAAGAGGCGCACCAAGGTCGCTGTGTGACTAAGCTAAGCGACACAAGTGGCCGACACAAACACCTGGCCCATCTAGGAGTGGCACTGCAGTTTTCTAGCGAGAGGATGAGTGCTTCCACCCCTCATGTGAAGCTGAACCACTAGCCATGAACATAGGCCAGGGCCTCAGCCGTTCCTTGCCACTCCGTGTCGTAAATGGCATATTGGCAAGTTTACGCTTCTCATCAGACGCTTTTAATTTTGATTTTTGGGTCATTTTACTGAACTTTTGTTTTTGGGATTTTACATGCACTCTACTATGACATTGGGCATCGGCCTTGGCAGACGACGTTGATGGCATTTCATCGTCTCGGCCATGACTAGTGGCAGCAGCTTCAGCACGAGGTGGAAGTGGATCTTGATCTTTCCCTATTTTACCCTCCACATTTTTGTTCTCCATTTTTTAATGTGTGGAATTATATGCCAGTATCAATAGCAATGGCCTACTACTATATATACTGCGCACAACTGAAATGCACCACAGGTATGGATGGATAGTATACTTGACGACACAGAGGTAGGTAGAGCAGTGGCCTTCCGTACCGTACTGCTATATATACTGGTGGTCACTGTCAGCAAACTGCAAAACTAAAATGCACCACAGGTATAGAATCTAGATGGATAGTATACTTGACGACAGAGAGGTAGGTAGCAGTGCCGTAACTAGGCATTTTAGCGCTGTGTGCAAGAAACGACAGTGGCGCCCCCCATGTAAGACAGGGGCAGTGCGCGCCGTAGGCGTGCAAAAAATATATAGGGGCGTGGCTTCATGGGGAAGGGGCGTGGCCACAAAATAATAGCAATTCATACTACGGTGCACAGTAGTCTACATTATTCAAATTACGCTGCACAGTAGCGCCACTACACCAGGTAGAGCCCCTTTTATACATTACAGCAGACAACGTCCCCCTTTTTACACATTACAGCAGACAGTCTCCCTTTTAACACATTGCGGCAGCCAGTCCCCCTTTTTACACATTGCGGCAGACAGCGTCCCCTTTTTTACACACTACAGCAGACAGCGTCCCCTTTTTTAACATTACGGCAGACAGCGTCCCCTTTTTACACATTACAGCAGACAGCGTCCCCGTTTTTACACATTACGGCAGACGGTGTCCCCCTTTATACACATTGCGGCAGCCAGTCCCCCTTTTTACACATTATGGCAGCCAGTCCCCCTTTTTACACATAGCCAGTCCCCATTTTTACACATTGCGGCAGCCAGTCCCTATTTTTACACATTGCGGCAGCCAGTCCCCCTTTTTACACATTACGGCAGCCAGTCCCCATTTTTACACATTACGGCAGCCAGGCTCCATTTTTACACATTGCAGCAGCCAGTCCCCCTTTTTACACATTGCGGCAGCCAGGCCCCCTTTTTACACATTGCGGCAGCCAGTCCCCCTTTTTACACATTACGGCAGCCAGTCCCCCTTTTTACACATTGCGGCAGCCAGTCCCCCTTTTTACACATTGTGGCAGCCAGTCACCCTTTTTACACATTACGGCAGCCAGTCCCCTTTTTACACATTACAGCAGACAGCGTCCCCGTTTTTACACATTACGGCAGACGGTGTCCCCCTTTATACACATTGCGGCAGCCAGTCCCCCTTTTTACACATTATGGCAGCCAGTCCCCCTTTTTACACATAGCCAGTCCCCATTTTTACACATTGCGGCAGCCAGTCCCCATTTTTACACATTGCGGCAGCCAGTCCCCCTTTTTACACATTACGGCAGCCAGTCCCCATTTTTACACATTACGGCAGCCAGGCCCCATTTTTACACATTGCAGCAGCCAGTCCCCCTTTTTACACATTGCGGCAGCCAGGCCCCCTTTTTAAACATTGCGGCAGCCAGTCCCCCTTTTTACACATTACGGCAGCCAGTCCCCCTTTTTACACATTGCGGCAGCCAGTCCCCCTTTTTACACATTGCGGCAGCCAGTCCCCCTTTTTACACATTGTGGCAGCCAGTCACCCTTTTTACACATTACGGCAGCCAGTCCCCATTTTTACACATTACGGCAGCCAGGCCCCATTTTTACACATTGCGGCAGCCAGTCCCCCTTTTTACACATTGCGGCAGCCAGTCCCCCTTTTTAGACATTGCGGCAGCCAGTCCCCCTTTTTACACATTGCGGCAGCCAGTCCCCCTCCCCCTTTAGTTTTTACACATTGCGGCAGCCAGGCCCCCTTTTTACACATTATGGCAGACGGTGTCCCCCAGAGAGAGAGAGAGAGAGAGAGAGAGAGAGAGAGAGAGAGACATACTTACCATCTCCCCGCTGACAGGCTCCTCGTGCAGCTCCCTCGGTGCAGGCAGGTGAGAAGGAGGAGGAGGACTGGAGCCGCAGCAGCGCTATTTCATTGGTAGTAAGCGCCGCTGCAGCATCCCCCTCTCCTTCCGTATTGGCTGCCCGGCGCTGCTGTGGATGCTGGGATGGAGGAACCGCATCCCAGCATCCACAGCAGCGCCGGGCAGCCAATACGGAAGGAGAGGGGGATGCTGCAGCGGCGCTTACTACCAATGAAATAGCGCTGCTGCGGCTCCAGTCCCCCTCCCTCCTCCTCCTTCTCCGCTGCCCGGCACTGCTGACTTCTCCCTCCACAGCGCGGCGCACGGCGCAGACTTCAGAGGCGGCATGTAATGAGTCAATTTGACTCATTACATGCCGCTGGCCGTGCGCCCTCAGGGCAACTGCGCTGTGTGCCAAGCCCACTTGGCACACACGTAGTTAGGGCCCTGGTAGGTAGAGCAGTGGCCTTCCGTACCGTACTGCTATATATACTGGTGGTCACTGTCAGCAAACTGCAAAACTAAAATGCACCACAGGTATAGAATCTAGATGGATAGTATACTTGACGACACAGAGGTAGGTAGAGCAGTGGCCTTCCGTACCGTACTGCTATATATACTGGTGGTCACTGTCAGCAAACTGCAAAACTAAAATGCACCACAGGTATAGAATCTAGATGGATAGTATACTTGACGACACAGAGGTAGGTAGAGCAGTGGCCTTCCGTACCGTACTGCTATATATACTGGTGGTCACTGGTCAGCAAAACTCTGCACTGTACTCCTCCTATATAATATACTGGTGGTCCCCAGTCCCCACAATAAAGCAGTGTGAGCACAGATATATGCAGCACACTGAGCACAGATATGGAGCGTTTTTCAGGCAGAGAACGTATAATACTGGTGGTCACTGGTCAGCAAAACTCTGCACTGTACTCCTCCTATATAATATTATACTGGTGGTCCCCAGTCCCCACAATAAAGCAGCACACTGAGCACAGATATGGAGTGTTTTTCAGGCAGACAACGTATACTGGTGGTCACTGGTCAGCAAAACTCTGCACTGTACTCCTCCTATATAATACAGCTGCTCCCCAGTCCCCACAATTAAGCTGTGTGAGCACAGATATATGCAGCACACTGAGCACAGATATGGAGTGTTTTTCAGGCAGACAACGTATACTGGTGGTCACTGGTCAGCAAAACTCTGCACTGTACTCCTCCTATATAATACAGCTGCTCCCCAGTCCCCACAATTAAGCAATAAGCACTGCAGCACAAATATTATTAATAAACGGAGAGGACGCCAGCCACGTCCTCTCCCTAACATTTCCAATGCACGAGTGAAAATGGCGGCGACGCGCGGCTGCTTATATAGAATCCGAATCTCGCGAGAATCCGACAGCGGGATGATGACGTTCGGGCGCGCTCGGATTAACCGAGCCATACGGGAGAATCCGAGTATGCCTCGGACCCGTGTAAAATGGGTGAAGTTCGGGGGGGTTCGGTTTCCGAGGAACCGAACCCGCTCATCACTAGTTCCAACATGACAATGATCCAAAACACAAGGCCAAGTCGACCTGTCATTGGCTACAGCAGAATAAAGTGAAAGTCCTGGAGTGGCCAACTCAGTCTCCTGACCTCAATATTATTGAGCCACTCTGGGGAGATCTCAAACGTGCAGTTCATGCAAGACAGCCCAAGAATTTACAGGAACTGGAGGCTTTTTGCCAAAAAAAATGGGCAGCTTTACCATCTGAGAAAATAAAGAGCCTCATCTACAACTACCACAAAAGACTTCAAGCTGTCATTGATGTTAAAGGGGGCAATACACGGTATTAAGAACTGGGGTATGTAAACTTTTGATCAGGGTCATTTGGGTAGTTTCTGTTGTCATTATGATTTAAAAAGAGTAAACACAGTTGTCTGACAATAAATGGCTTCACCCAACCACTAACCATGGCCTATATTTACTAATAATCCGAGTTTGACCGATTTGTGTTTTTTTTTCTAAGTCCCAACACGGGAATTCACTAAGCACAAATCTCGGCAGTGTTTGGGCTATTCGTTATGGTTTTCAAGGCTAAGTTCAGAAATACGAATGAATAGACCATCGGTCAAATGCAGCTGTTATTTCATACAACACGGGTATTCACTATTAATTCGTATTTGGGTGTTAGTCTCTGAATGCTCAAGTGCGGGTGTTTTTTTTTGCGATTCGTTAAAAAAAGCAGCAAAAAAATAGACCTGCTTTTTCCTGGCGAGTTTGGATAATCATGCACGGATCAGTGAGATCTGTGCATGGTTATCTATGGGAAAGGGTCGTTTAGTGTAAAAACTTTTAAAAAAATTGCGTGGGGTCCCCCCTCCTAAGCACAACCAGCCTCAGGCTCGGGTTTTTGCTTTCCGAAGCCTGGTAAATCTGACAGGTTTGCATCCCCCATAGAAATCTATCTGCTGTCAGAAATGGAGGGACTGCTGCAAATACCTTACATTCTGGAGATACATAATATGTGCGGGTAACCCCTCCAAACATAGTGTTTTGGGGGGATATGCTGCAAATGTAGAATTTTCTAGATTATTTTCTTTGCTGTATGTATTAAAAACGTTTATAAATAAAGACCATCTGTGGTTATTATCGGCACTATACTGCAGACTATTTCACATTACATTGCATGGTTAACAGTTTAGAAAGCTGCTCTAAGTGGATTTATATCTGTACTATGGGGGTAATTCTGAGTTGATCGCAATTGGGCAAAACCATGTGCACTGCAAGGGGGACAGATGTAACATGTGCAGAGAGAGTTAGATTTGGGTGGGTTATTTCGTTTCTGTGCAGGGTAAATACTGGCTGCTTTATTTTTACACTGTAATTTAGAGTTCAGTTTGAATATACCCCACCCAAATCTAACTCTCTCTGCACATGTTACATCTGCCTCCCCTGCAGTGCACATGGTTTTGCCCAATTGCTAAAAAACTTGCTGCTGCGATCAACTCAGAATTACCCCCTATGCTAAAAACTTATAGTGATTGAGTGGGGTCTACTGACCTTACATTTGTAAAGGGCCCCATACACTACAACGATCTCATGTCGGAGGTGATCGCAGGCGATCACCCTGGCAGCCTCCCGGGGGGCAGGATCGGCCATATGCTTCCCATTTGCATACAATATATCTTGGCCCCCAGGTCAGACCAGATTGAATGTGCAGCACATTCAATCTGGAGGATCCGATCCGATGCTCCCGGGAACACGCATCGGATCGATTCGGGAACGCCTGTAAAATGCCCGATTTCAGCCAATATATCGGGCATTATCGCTCTAGTGTACGGGGCCTTTTAGATTTGAGTAACACCTTTTGCTGAAGGTGGAGGGTTGCTGTGTGGGGGAGGGGGTTGTAATCAGGATGAACATGTGTCTGTAGACTTATTTATTCAGTATAGGTCAGGACGCCAGTACTTTAGGATGCTGCAGTGTCTAGTATATGGAGCGTCTAGTTATAAAGTGGCAGCTAAAATCAATAGCAGTGTTATACCTGTGTTAAACCGAAGGAAAACAGAAGGCAAGCAAACCAACCAGATAACAGAAGGACTGCGTTACAACCACAAAACTCAGGATTACGTGGCCTCCCCTCACCTCTACCATCAGAACTCCAGGTCCAGGCTTACCACCTCTCTGGCTGAGAACATCAAGTCTGTCCCTGGGACTAACCCTCAAGATGAGCAGGGCACTGTGGGGGGAGAGCACCAGGACCAGGCTCAGCAGGGAGGTCCCCATTGCTCCTGAGTGTGCTCCCCACATTCTCATACCCACCCGTACTATGATCTTATCAAAATAATGTTATCCCAATTCTCCTTCTGCCACTGGTTACCTGCAATTGTCCCCCCCCCCCCCCCTTCTCTTCCACCCCACTGTGTGCTTTTCCTGTAATATTCACCTCCACTGATTGCACACCCTGCCATTGCGGCCTACATACAGGGTACATCATACTACTACACAAGTGTCAGATCTCCCATATATGCACTGGGCCCTTGTATGGCTCACCTCCCACAGTGTAACCTTCGAAGTGCGCCCAACATGGCTGCCTCATCTGGTACATTTGTGGATGGGATGAAAAATACATGGACCTGGTGGTTTTTGTTGGAACCCTACTCTGAACTTTAGGATTCTGAAATCACCCCATTTTGTGTCATCTCTTCTAAGTGTAGACTATTCCACCCTGGGTAATCCTACGCTGTGCGCCCAAGATGGCTGACACACCTGGTACCTTGTGAGGGTGGAATACACAACCCTTAGACATTATTACCCAAAATGCCTACACCAATCACGCATTATGCTTTCTGTGTGCTTAAGGTTTTCTTTTATGTCTGTGTGGCTGATCTATTGCTGTATTATTCAAATCCTCTGTATTATGTGCATTGTTTTTGATGTCTGTAAAGAGGAGAAAGGGCGCTATATAAATAAAATTATTATTATTATTATTATTATAATTATTACTTTAGCAGCTTTCCATTTTCTTGTAGGCTCCAAAGCAGCTTCTATCCTGAAACGTTCACCCCTACTGTATTTTCAAGATCATTAATTGGCCCTTTTTGGGCATAAAGATCCCTTTTGCATTTATAAGTACTGTAACTACAACTGTGCTTTTAGAAAGTTGTGAGCTTGTTGTAACTTCTTCTGGGGCTCCCTTAACATCATGACAACCGTGCCTCTGTTCCTAACCATGCCTGGCATGGCATTTGAGGGTAAAAAGATCCGGCCACACAACGGACATGCTTAAACAGGTCTACAAGCCATAGACAGCACTTTGAGTCAGTAGGTTAGGTCATACACACCCATAATTAGCGCAGTATAAACTATTTTGAATTGTCTTAATAATCTGACAGCTTTGAATTATTTTACATTACTTATGGGTGGAGACAATTCCAGCGGCAGGATCTCTGCATTTTTTGGGGGGGAAACCAATCAAATATTTATCTGTATTTGTCTATGTAGTAGTTGTTGAAGCCAAACTGTACTACTATGGGGTTAAGAAATGATTCTGTGTTTTGCTCATTCCTTTAACCCTGCATCAGGGCAGGAAAGCACAATGTTTATATACATGTCTCGGCCTGCCGAATGAAGGGAAATGGGTAATTGTTGAGTCGCTGGACCCATCCGCTAGCTAAGTGTTTTGGCTGCGGCTTTATGCCTTATCTCTGTTCAGTCCAGCGTGAAAGCAAAGAGTGACCCTGCCGATGGCCTGGAGGGAGTGGGTAATGTGGCTTTCAGGGTACGGTATGTGAAAAGAAAAACAAAAATACATTTCTGTCTGTCATCTAATACCAGCCTGCGTGGCCCATATAGAGGAATAAGTCTGTACTGAGACAGATGACAGTCACTGCTCTGACAATGACTAACCGAGGCACTTATTAACTTGATGAATACCCTATACCACATACAGTGTACAGCCGGGTCACCGTGACACTGAGCACTGGCACTCTCTTTTACTATCCCTTATTTCTAAACCATCCAACCTATTTCTCAGCATTGTATAATCAGGGAATGTCAGACACGTCTTTCCCTGCACTAGTGGTATGGGAGCTAATATCTAATGGTGCCCATACACTTGTGCGATGCCACACGACGCGACATGGCGGGGCATCGCACCGGCAGTTCAGGTGCGATGAAATCGCACCTGAACTGCCAAAGTCATTACTATGCGATCATGCAATAGATCGCATGGTAATCACGTGATGGGCACGTCACCGCCGAGTGGGAGCGGCCTCCATCCGCTCCCGGTGGGTGCCCATCGCACATCGCAGTGCGATATATAGCATGTGTTTTAAAAACACATGCGATCACACTGTGATTCGATAAATATTAAGTGCAGCACATACTATCTTGAGACGTGAGAATCGACCGGCGTGCCCGCACATCGCGTCGAAACGTACCTAAAATGTGCATGCAATCCTTCTATTTCTCTCACAGATGTGGTCGAAATCGAAGGTTAGCACCGATTATCTCACAAGTGTATGGGCACCATTAGATGTGCAGCGATGTGACTTTATCCTGTTCATGCTATAACACACTGTATATGTTTTACAAGTATATAAAGCATGTGCTCTGACTGTTATTGTTGGTATTATAATGCCACCACTGGGTTGGAGAGGATGTGTTATCTATATTATACTGTAGGAAGTAAGCATGTTTATTCTAAGAAAGGGTCATTATCCCACACAGACCACCCCACACCTTCCAACATGCCACACAGAGCTCCCCACACCTTCCCACATGCCACACAGACAACCCCACACCTTCCCACATGCCAGACAGACCTGCCCACATCTCCCCACATGCAACACAGACCTCCCCACTTCTCCCCACATGCCACACAGATCTCTCCACATCTCCCCACATGCCACACAGACCTCCCCACATCTTCCCACATGCCACACAGACCTCCCTACACCTTCCCACATGCCACACAGATCTCTCCACATCTTCCCACATGCCACACAGATCTCTCCACATCTTCCCACATGCCACACAGATCTCTCCACATCTCCCCACATGCCACACAGACCTCCCCACATCTTCCCACATGCCACACAGACCTCCCCACACCTTCCCACATGCCACACAGACCTCCCCACATCTTCCCACATGCCACACAGACCTCCCCACATCTTCCCACATGCCACACAGACCTCCCCACTTCTCCCCACATGCAACACAGACCTCCCCACACCTTCCCACATGCCACACAGATCTCTCCACATCTCCCCACATGCCACACAGACCTCCCCACATCTTCCCACATGCCACACAGACCTCCCCACACCTTCCCACATGCCACAAAGATCTCTCCACATCTTCCCACATGCCACACAGACCTCCCCACACCTTCCCACATGCCACACAGACCTCTCCACTTCTACCCACATGCCACACAGACCTCCCCACTTCTCCCCACATGCCACACAGACCTCCCCACATGCCACACAGACCTCCCCACATGCCACACAGACCTCCCCACTTCTCCCCACATGCCACACAGTATTCTAATTGTTGGGATGCTGGTGTCAATCATGTGACCACCGGCATCCTGACTGCCGGTACATTGTATCACATACATCTGGATGTCTTATGCCTTGTGCCTAGATATCCAGACATAGCTTCTCTATTATTTTCAACTTCCCCATGTAAATTTGGGGAATTTATTCAAATTTGACAACATCAGACAAAAGTACAAACAAGTTATAAGTTTTGGAGCTTTCTTCAGTCTGTGAAACCAAAATGGATTTAGCCACCCCAGGTATCTGCATTCCAGATCTAAATTTGGAAAAACAATATACAAATCCTAAATAGGAAACATGTTTGTCAAATTGGCAAAGCAATGTTGTATTGGTTTAATGTTTTAATTTTGCAGAAATTCCTGCACTGCTTTAAATTGTTTTGTTTTGTTTAATTGTTTTGCGTAATCCCTAAAGACCGCTGGTTTCTTCACAGGAAGGGTCTGTGATTGGAACAAGTTTCTTAACACTCTCAAAGTGCAAGGTCATTAAACAAAATAAATGTTTTCTTCCTCACTAATTATCGCCGTAGTTTCCCTAAGCACAACCTTGCTGACACTTTTTATTATAAATTAATAATATAAAATGTCAGTGCACTATTCAGACTACATGTAAAGGTCTGGCTTTAGGAAAAGCACTGTAATATGAATAAGGTGAGCTACCAAAAGGTCCAGCATCTAGCGGACAGGATAGATCATTTACTAACTGCAAAATATGTGGCAGAATTATTTGCTATATGTGGCAGAATGATTTGCTATTTGCACATACTGTATGCAGCTTATTGTCTGTCTTATGCTTAACCTCTACATAGACACTGGGATGCCATGAGAAAAGTTGAGTCGCTGTACCATTGGGGGGGGGGGGGGGGGCATGCTGCCACTGCTGATGCTGGGCACGGCGAACACAATTTGGGGACATCCTTGCCGTTGTGGCAGGCCAGGGCACCAGAGAGTTTCAGGCCCTCCCCTCTCGGTGCCCTTGGACACAGGTGTTATGAGTGACTAACATAATCCTGAGCCTGCAGAACCAACTTGCTGAGTACTTCATCTATAACAGCCCCTGTCCTGGAACTACCATTGTTCACTGGTACTCGGCTGCCGCCAGGACTTTAACTGTAAGTAGTGCAGGCTCAAGATTATAGACACATATATTTAAAGGGAAAAGAACACTCCAGAAGGTGTGAATAGCAAAAGGAACTTAAAGCTCTAGCTAAATGTGCCATTTTTCTTAATGGCACTAAAAACTAAATGCACTAGCTGAATAAATAAGCCAATTTAATAGGAATAACTAAATAATACTAAAAATATATATAAAACAGCTAAATGGATCTTCAGAATAGCACTGGCAATTTCCAGAAAGCGTATGCTAGCAGGTTTCCTACATAGCAAAGATAACTGCAATGCAGAGATAAGCTGGGCAATCTTCAAAATTGAACAGGTAATTTGCACAGTAGAGAAATGCTGACAGGTAACAGGTTTTCTGAATAGAACAAATTATTTCTACTGTGACAACATGCTGACAGCTCTTCCAAATAGCAAAGGTAATTTGCACAGTGAAAAAAATGCTGATACGTAACAGGTTTTCTAAATAGAACAGATTAGTTGAACTGTGGATAATGCTGGCAGAGCTTCCAGATAGCACAGATAAATGAGCTCCACTAAGTAGCACAGAGCAGGTATTCAAGTAATCGCCAGGACTAACAGAATCAGATTGTTTACAACCCAAAAAGGATTGTCAAAGGCAATTCCCTGAAAAGCTGACCAACCAATTATCCAGTCCAAAAACCAAGCAAGGCTCTTAACTCAGCTGCCACAATCAAGAGTCCAAACACAGCCCAGCACGATGACTCCTGGTCTGCACACATGACTGGTTGCCAGGAGACTGATTAAAGCCACTAGAGCTAACCTCAACAGAAGCTGCTGAACTGTCCAGATTCTAACAAAAAGTCAACTTGTCTGATTCTAAATCTGGTCCTAGTTATAGTATATCAGATTCAAAAACTACCTGTGCACTGACAGTGTTTTGGGGGGGTCCCTCCTATCCAGATGGTCACATAAACTGACTAATCATCCCACCTAGCCAGTTATATGACCTGGCTTAACCCCTCCACATTGTCCAATTCTATAACCCAACTCACTACTCCTACCTCACCCACTTACATGGCACGGGTCAGTTCTCCCAGCTCAATTATGCAAATGAAGTGGCTCACCTGTCACTCACTTTACTTTATATATGATGCTGGGAACGTATATTATACATTGCCGGCAGTGAAGGGGACTAAGAATAATGCACTGTTAGTAGGTGCAGGGAGCTGCTGTGCAAGGTGGGTAATGACCCCCCCACCCTTCCTTACCACACTCCCGCACCCTTACGAAATATTGTAACTAACAAGTTTAGACTCCTGAAGGTGTTATTTTGATAACATTTGAAGGTTTCAAGTTAATCCCTTTATAACTTTGAAGTGGTTAGTCCATTAATATACCTTACAGGACACCTTTTATAGGACCCGTTGCATATTTCTCGGTGACGGTTACAGGATGCCTGATATTTTCAGTTTCATGGTCTTTTTAAAGCCTTTGAGATGTAATGAGAAGCTGACTCTGGACTCTGAGCCTTCCCACACATGTCAGATTCCTGACTGAGTCCTAAGATAACTGGTGATAATGTCATTCCCAGCTCCTACTTGTTAGGTGTGATCTCCCCATCTTTCTGCACGGTGACACTGATGAGTCATTAAGCCACAGTTTTGTGAGCAAGCAGTGAAGGTGCCATTTATGTTTAAATTGGAAATGCGCTCTTGTTGTACGGGTTATAGCATTTATTGTCTTTGTTAGTTACAAACATTTATATATTTGCAAGAGAGCAAAATCGTAATGGTGAAAAGGGTCTGATACAAAGTGCAAAAATGAAACTCCTAATTGGGGTTCCCCGTTACTTTACGAAGAAAACGACACCATTTTTTTTTTTAAAACTCATGTCGACCTTTTTCCATGTTGACCTTTTCCATGTCGACCTAATGACCGCGTCAACCTATTTCAGGTGTTGACCTAGTCACTGTCGACCTAGTTACTGTCGATCCAACATTCCACATCCGCACCAGCGAGATGGTCTGGAAAAACGTGAACTGTTAGTGGTTCTCGAGGACCAGGTTGGCTACCCCTGGATATACTGTAGTTACACTCGGGCATGTCCCCTCGCTTACAATATCCATGAACATTAGATGCAGATTCATTTTCTGGCCAGTTACCAAATCTCAGACGTGAGAGTGCGCCTATGTATTAGCTCAGAGGGGATCAGTACTAAATGCCGCCAGCCGGAATCCCGGCGGTCAAAATACCGACACTGGAATCCCGACCACACAATCCAGACAGGGGTGGCGAGCGGAACGCAGCCCCTTGCAGGCTCGCTTCGCTCGCCACGCAGCGGGCACGGTGCCTCGCTACGCTCGGCACACTATTATATTCTCCCTCTATGGGTGTCGTGGACACCCACGGAGGGAGAATATGTCGGGATTGTGGCGGTCGGGATTCCGGCGTCGGTATTTCGACCGCCGGGATTCCGGCCGGCAGCATCTTGACCGCATCCCGCTCAGAGAACATACATGTGTATTGGGTATGGGTCATTAGGTCGACCACACTTAGGTCGACAGTCATTAGGTCGACCACTATTGGTCAACATGCAGGAGGTCGACATGGTCAATAGGTCGACATGAGGTTTTTTTTTACTGTTTTTGGTGTTGTTTTCTTTGTAAAGTGACGGGGAATCCCAATTAGTGCACCGTGTCCCCTCTGCTTCGGGCAAGGTGCCTCACTCCGCTACTGCTGCGCCCAGCACAGATTACCATTCCCAATTTTAGTCCGCTTGGATCGTAAAGTATGAAAAAGTAAAAAAAATGTTTAATTTTTCTTTAAAAACTCATGTCGACCTTTTTCCATGTCGACCTAGTACACGTCGGCATATGGACCACGTCGACATAGTGACAATGTCGACCTAATGCATGTCGACCAATAGTGGTCGACCTAATGACTGTCGACCTAAGAGCTGTCGACATGATGACCGTATCCCGGTGTATTTGCCCAAATGTCATGTCAGAATGTTGATATGGAAGCTATGTCGGCATATGACCTAGCAGCATGTTTACAGTGTCAGCTTTGTGCATTTCAACAGTAAGAATGTTGACATATTGTTTTTCCAGTGGTAGATCCCTAACCGAACCCTACCAGCGGGTGGTCTTCAGGTTGCCGGAATCCCGACACCCAGCATACCGACACTTTTTCTCCCTCTTGGGGGTCCACGACCCCCCTGTAGGGAGAATAGATAGCGTGGCGAGCGCTGTGAGCCTGCAAGGGACTCATTTGCGCTCGCCCAGCTCTCGGTATGCTGGCGGTCAGGATTCCGGCGCTGGTATACTGGTCGCTGGGAGCCCGGCCGCCGGCAAACCCTACTACACCCCTAACAGCAGCCTAACCCTAATGCAGCCTAAACCTAACCCCAACCCTAACAGTGACATGTATTGTCAATACTATGACTGTCGACATTCCTAATCTGCTCAGGTAACTTCAAAAGTTCATTAATTGGTAAGTTCAGGAGCAGAACATTGTGTATGGAGTAGCATATCTGCTTTGTCCTGTACTCATAATTCTTATCTTATGTACAGGTTACATATGCTATGTTGCCGACGTAGATGCAGACATATTTCTATTATAACGTTTGGTGCACACTGACTTTCTTCTTTTAAGACATTTAAGTAAACAAATGTCATGTTAGCCCCTCCCAAGCACTTACTGGTTTTGTGTTTCTGGACCTTCAGAGAGGAGATGAGCCGGCTCGGTGGGTGCTGGCACATATAGCTGCAAACACAGAAACAGTTTGCTTACACTTCAAGATTAACACCTCCAGTGATGAGATGGAGCATGCTTAAATCATTAGAACCCTGCACTCAGTTGGATTAGCAATGTTTGCTGACTCATATGTAAGGATTGACTTAAAGGTCTTTATTTTTGTTTGTTTGTTGGAGCAGTTTGTTATATCACTGCTATGAAGTCTGAGGACAAATTAATTTTCACGTCATGTGCTCACTGCATTTAGGGGGTCATTCCAAGATGATCGTAGCTGTGCTAAATTTAGCACAGCTACGATCAGGCACTCAGACATGCGGGGGACGCCCAGAACAGGGCTATCCCGCCCCGCATTTCAGTGTCGGCCCCCTCCCGCAGAAGTGCAAATGCATCGGACAGCGGCGATGCCTTTGCACTTCAAGAGTAGCTCCCGACCAGCGCAGCTACTCATCGCTCCCCGGCCCGCAGCGGCTGCGTGTGACGTCACGCAGCCACTGTGGCCCGTTCCCGTTCGGTCCGGCTACGCCTGTGTTGGCCGGACCGCGCCTATGAAACGGCGGCCAAACGCTGCCGTTCCGCCCCCCCGCCCAGCGACCGCCTCTGCCTGTCAATCAGGCAGAGGCGATCGTAGCGGCCCGACGGCCTTCTGACCCGATCGCACCGCTGCGATAAACTGCAGTGTGCGATCTGGTCAGAATGACTCCCTAAGTACATGATTCAGGTTGGATTGCAAATTCTGTGAAGTAGTAGTAAGATTGCATGCTCGGGGCTGTCCATCGCAGGGCAAGACCACCCAGCATGCTGACCGCTAACCCCCCCCCCCCCCCCCCTTGACCAAGCAGAAATTGCGGTGTGCAATTTCTGCTTGATCGTAAAAATTTGGCTTAGTCTCCTGCTGGAGACCCACTGCCATTATTCCGATCGCAGCTGCTGCATGTGATGTCATGCAGCCCCCCGATCAAGCCCCCATCACGCCCACCGTTTCTCCGTCACTGCCCCCATTTCTTTGTCACTGCCCCCACAACGCTATGGCTCTGCCTTGGAAATAGAGCGTTGCCACACACACCCCCCACTCAGCCTCACAAACGCCTCTGCCTGATTGACAGGCAGAGGCATTCACATTCTCTGTGGGCACTTGTGCAGGACGGGCGCTGCGAATGCTCCCGCATCCTTTTTGTAATTTTTGCGGTTGGATTGGTTATTGCGATCCATTCTGAATCAGCGCCTAAGGCACTGAGTCCACTGATATCTAAAATTTTCAGAAATGTCTCACTAGTTCCATTTGTCCATGTACTGCTGTGATCCTGAGCTGCACTTGTCCGTGTACTGCTGTGTTCCTGTTCTGCCACTTGTCCATGTACTGCTGTGTTCCTGTGCTGCACTTGTCCATGTACTGCTGTGTTCCTGTGCTGCACTTGTCCATGTACTGCTGTGTTCCTGTTCTGACACTTGTCCATGTACTGCTGTGTTCCTGTGCTGCCACTTGTCCATGTACTGCTGTGTTCCTGTGCTGCCACTTGTCCATGTATTGCTGTGTTCCTGTGCTGCCACTTGTCCATGTATTGCTGTGTTCCTGTGCTGCCACTTGTCCATGTACTGCTGTGTTCCTGTGCTGCCACTTGTCCATGTACTGCTGTGTTCCTGTGCTGCCACTTGTCCATGTATTGCTGGGTTCCTGTGCTCTGTGTTCCTGTGCTGCACTTGTCCATGTAATGCTGTGTTCCTGTGCTGCCACTTGTCCATGTACTGCTGTGTTCCTGTGCTGCCACTTGTCCATGTATTGCTGTGTTCCTGTGCTGCCACTTGTCCATGTATTGCTGTGTTCCTGTGCTGCCACTTGTCCATGTATTGCTGTGTTCCTGTACTCTGTGTTCCTGTGCTGCACTTGTCCATGTATTGCTGTATTCCTGTACTCTGTGTTCCTGTGCTGCACTTGTCCATGAACTGCTGTTTCTGTGCTGCCACTTGTCCATGTAATGCTACGTTCCTGTGCTGCCACTTGACCATGTACTGCTGTGTTCCTGTGCTGCACTTGTCCATGAACTGCTGTTTCTGTGCTGCACTTGTCCATGTATTGCTGTGTTCCTGAGCTGCCACTTGTCCATGTAATGCTGTGTTCCTGTGCTGCCACTTGACCATGTACTGCTGTGTTCCTGTGTTGCACTTGTCCATGTACTGCTGTGTTCCTGTGCTGCCACTTGTCCATGTACTGCTGTGTTCCTGGTCTGCCACTTGTCCATGTACTGCTGTGTTCCTGTGCTGCACTTGTCCATGTATTGCTGTGTTCCTGTGCTGCTACTTGACCATGTACTGCTGTGTTCCTGTGCTGCACTTGTCCATGTACTGCTGTGTTCCTGTGCTGCCACTTGTCCATGTAGTGCTGTGTTCCTGTGCTGCTACTTGACCATGTACTGCTGTGTTCCTGTGCTGCACTTGTCCATGTACTGCTGTGTTCCTGGTCTGCCACTTGTCCATGTACTGCTGTGTTCCTGGTCTGCCACTTGTCCATGTACTGCTGTGTTCCTGTGCTGCCACTTGTCCATGTATTGCTGTATTTCTGTGCTGCACTTGCCCATGTATTGCTGTGTTCCTGTGCTGCACTTGTCCATGTATTGCTGTGTTCCTGTTCTGCCACTTGTCCATGTACTGCTGTGTTCCTGTTCTGCATTTGTCCATGTATTGCTGTGCTCCTGTTCTGCCACTTGTCCATGTACTGCTGTTTTCCTACTTGACCTCTAGCGTCTAGGAAGTGCCGGGACCCGCGGGAGCGCATAGTGCTGGCTGCGGCACCCTGCAGCCCTGCCACCTTGCTACACTGGCGTGGTGGCGGCAGCAGCAACGGGGGGATCGGGCAGTGGTGCCCACTGCACACTACAACCTTCAGAGGCAGCAGGAAGGGGGGATCAGGCAGCATTACCCGCGGCTCACCACAACCTACAGTGGCAGCAGGAAGGGGGGATCGGGCAGCATTGCCCGCGGCTCACTAAACAGTGGAGGACGGGTTGGGCAGCATTACTCCCTAGCAACAACTAACAAGCATGACACCCAGTGCATGAAATCCCTAGCAACAAGCATTACCCCTGGCAACGAGCTTGACACCCAGCGCATGAAACCTCTGGCAACGAGCATGACACCCAGTGCATGAAATCCCTGGCAACGAGCTTGACACCCAGCGCATGAAACCTCTGGCAACGAGCATAACACCCAGCGCATTAAACCTCTGGCAACGAGCATGACACCCAGAGCATGAAATCCCTAGCAACAAGCATTACCCCCTGGCAACAAGCTTGACACCCAGTGCATGAAACCTCTGGCAACGAGCATAACACCCAACGCATGAAACCCCTGGCAACGAGCATGACACCCTGTGGTATGTGGTATAATGTATAACGGGCATTGCGGTTTGTGGCATAATGTGTCACAGGCATGCCGGTGTGTGGTATACTGTATCACGGGCATTGTATGTGGTATAATATCTCAGGGGCATTGTAGTGTGTAGAATAATGTATAACAGGCATTGTGATGTGTGGCATAATGTGTCACAGGCATTACAGTGTGTGTCATAATGTGTCACAGGCATTATGGTGTGTGTTATAATGTGTCACAGGCATTATGGTGTGTGTTATAAACTTATAATGTGTCACAGGCATTATGGTGTGTGGTATAATGTCTCAGGGACACTGCAGTGTGTGGCATAATTTATAATGGGCATTGCAGTGTGGCATAATCTGTCACAGGCATTACGGTGTGTGGCATAATGCCTAAGAGCCATTTAGTGTGTGGCATAATGTGTAAGGGGTATTACTATAAGGAGGAATAATGACAAAAAATGTAAGGGGCATGAATCAGGATTATTCTTTTTTCCTGTGGTCGCCAATGTCTCGGCTTGCAGGTTGCAAAACTGGGGTATAAGGTAGTCTTTTCCTGCAATGCCACGCCACGCCACTTTCAGCGAAGTCACACCCATTTTAATGAAGCCACACCCCTTCGGTGTGCGCAACTTCTTCGCTTTGCTAGTGCCAATTATGAGGGGGGGGGGGCGCCAGAGAATTTTTTGGTTTGGGGGAGAAAAATTTCTAGTTACGCCACTGGTGCTGCCACTTGTCCATATACTGCTGTTTTCCTGTGCTGCACTTGTCCATGTACTGCTGTGTTCCTGTGCTGCACTTGTCCATGTACTGCTGTGTTCCTGTGCTGCACTTGTCCATGTACTGCTGTGTTCCTGTGCTGACACTTGTACATGTACTGCTGTGTTCCTGTGCTGCACTTGTCCATGTACTGCTGTGTTCCTGTGCTGCACTTGTCCATGTACTGCTGTGTTCCTGTGCTGCACTTGTCCATGTACTGCTGTGTTCCTGTGCTGCCACTTGTCCATGTAGTGCTGTGTTCCTGTGCTGCCACTTGTCCATATACTGCTGTTTTCCTGTGCTGCACTTGTCCATGTACTGCTGTGTTCCTGTGCTGCACTTGTCTATGTACTGATGTGTTCCTGTGCTGCACTTGTCCATGTACTGCTGTGTTCCTTTGCTGCACTTGTCCATGTACTGATGTGTTCCTGTGCTGCCACTTGTCCATGTACTGCTGTGTTCCTGTGCTGCACTTGTCCATGTAGTGCTGTGTTCCTGTGCTGCACTTGTCCATGTACTGCTGTGTTCCTGTGCTGCACTTGTCCATGTACTGCTGTGTTCCTGTGCTGCCACTTGTCCATATACTGCTGTGTTCCTGTGCTGCCACTTGTCCATGTACTGCTGTTTTCCTGTGCTGCACTTGTCCATGTACTGCTGTGTTCCTGTGCTGCCACTTGTCCATGTACTGCTGTGTTCCTGTGCTGCACTTGTCCATGTACTAATGTATTCCTGTGCTGACACTTGTCCATGTAGTGCTGTGTTCCTGTGCTGCCACTTGTCCATGTACTGCTTTGTTCCTTTGCTGCACTTGTCCATGTACTGCTGTGTTCCTGTGCTGCACTTGTCCATGTACTGATGTGTTCCTGTGCTGCCACTTGTACATGTAGTGCTGTGTTCCTGTGCTGCCACTTGTCCATGTATTGATGTGTTCCTGTGCTGCACTTGTCCATGTACTGCTGTGTTCCTGTGCTGCCACTTGTTCATGTACTGCTGTGTTCCTTTGCTGTACTTGTCCATGTACTGATGTGTTCCTGTGCTGCCACTTGTCCATGTACTGCTGTGTTCCTTTGCTGCACTTGTCCATATAGTGCTGTGTTCCTGTGCTGCACTTGTCCATGTACTGCTGTGTTCCTGTGCTGCACTTGTCCATGTATTGCTGTGTTCCTGTGCTGCACTTGTCCATGTACTGCTGTGTTCCTTTGCTGCACTTGCCCATATAGTGCTGTGTTCCTGTGCTGCACTTGTCCATATACTGCTGTTTTCCTGTGCTGCACTTGTCCATGTACTGCTGTGTTCCTGTGCTGCACTTGTCCATGTAGTGCTGTGTTCCTGTGCTGCACTTGTCCATGTACTGCTGTGTTCCTGTGCTGCCACTTGTACATGTACTGCTGTGTTCCTGTGCTGCACTTGTCCATGTACTGCTGTGTTCCTGTGCTGCACTTGTCCATGTACTGCTGTGTTCCTGTGCTGCACTTGTCCATGTACTGCTGTGTTCCTGTGCTGCCACTTGTCCATGTAGTGCTGTGTTCCTGTGCTGCCACTTGTCCATATACTGCTGTTTTCCTGTGCTGCACTTGTCCATGTACTGCTGTGTTCCTGTGCTGCCACTTGTCCATGTAGTGCTGTGTTCCTGTGCTGCCACTTGTCCATATACTGCTGTTTTCCTGTGCTGCACTTGTCCATGTACTGCTGTGTTCCTGTGCTGCACTTGTCCATGTACTGCTGTGTTCCTGTGCTGCACTTGTCCATGTACTGATGTGTTCCTGTGCTGCACTTGTCCATGTATTGCTGTGTTCCTTTGCTGCACTTGTCCATGTACTGATGTGTTCCTGTGCTGCCACTTGTCCATGTACTGATGTGTTCCTGTGCTGCCACTTGTCCATGTACTGATGTGTTCCTATGCTGCCACTTGTCCATGTACTGATGTGTTCCTGTGCTGCACTTGACCATGTACTGATGTGTTCCTGTGCTGCCACTTGTCCATATACTGCTGTTTTCCTGTGCTGCACTTGTCCATGTACTGATGTATTCCTGTGCTGCACTTGTCCATGTACTGCTGTGTTCCTGTGCTGCACTTGTCCATGTACTGATGTATTCCTGTGCTGACACTTGTCCATGTACTGCTGTGTTCCTGTGCTGCACTTGTCCATGTACTGATGTGTTCCTGTGCTGCACTTGTACATGTACTGCTGTGTTCCTGTGCTGCACTTGTCCATGGACTGCTGTGTTCCTGTGCTGCACTTGTCCATGTATTGCTGTGTTCCTTTGCTGCACTTGTCCATGTACTTATGTGTTCCTGTGCTGCCACTTGTCCATGTACTGATGTGTTCCTGTGCTGCTACTTGTCCATGTACTGCTGTGTTCCTGTGCTGCACTTGACCATGTACTGATGTGTTCCTGTGCTGCCACTTGTCCATATACTGCTGTTTTCCTGTGCTGCACTTGTCCATGTACTGATGTATTCCTATGCTGCACTTGTCCATGTACTGCTGTGTTCCTGTGCTGCACTTGTCCATGTACTGCTGTGTTCCTGTGCTGCACTTGTCCATGTACTGATGTATTCCTGTGCTGACACTTGTCCATGTATTGCTGTGTTCCTGTGCTGCCACTTGTCCATGTACTGCTGTGTTCCTTTGTTGCACTTGTCCATGTACTGCTGTGTTCCTGTGCTGCCACTTGTACATGTACTGATGTGTTCCTGTGCTGCCACTTGTCCATGTACTGATGTGTTCCTGTTCTGCACTTGTCCATGTACTGCTGTGTTCCTGTGCTGCCACTTGTTCATGTACTGCTGTGTTCCTTTGCTGCACTTGTCCATGTACTGATGTGTTCCTGTGCTGCACTTGTCCATGTAGTGATGTGTTCCTGTGCTGCCACTTGTCCATGTACTGCTGTGTTCCTGTGCTGCCACTTGTCCATGTACTGCTGTTGTCAAAGTCAGAAAAATATCAAGCTGCACGTTGCCATATATGCACCTCATGCGTGTGCACGCTACATATTTAATCAAAATAATGGATTTTATAAGTTAATATTCCCCTGAGTCCAGCAGGTATCAGTGGGTCTCAAATGGCTCTTTGACCTTAGAGATTCCCCAAACAATAGTTTGCATGTTGGGAGGGCTTCACATCTTCATATGCATAGGTAAGCACAGGAATAGTAATTGAAGATTAATTGTATTCCAAATCAGTATCTTTCCTGCAGACGGAGTACAATAGCCTTTAATTACACTGAGCTTTGAGACTCAATGAGGAGGGTCAACACCTGTGTTTACAAATGGGGCTGGATTTGTCTCCAGAAGAATGATTGCTGAGATGTCATTGTCTCAACTGAGAGTGGACAGTGAGATAGTTTTCGCCAAACAATAGCTTCCCACAAGACAGGAATGTGTTGGTCATCACCCATTGTTTTGCATAACCAAGGCCACTGATGCAGCTGGCTCACATGCTGTGAGGGACACACACATCTTGTTGTTGACACACCCCCACAGCTGGAATGCAGGTATGATATTATCCACTGGAAATCACAGGGCTCACTCACTCACACAGCTACCTGGCACCCAGCAGCATGGCGGCTACATCCCCAGGACTGACCTCCAAACTAAAGGCTAAGTATTGAATTCACATGGCTAGATAAGGAAATATAGACAGATTGCTTTAAGGTCAATGGTGCTGGTTTAAATAGGATATTGTAACTTGGTTGTGTGATTGTTGGGTGTTTGTGTTGATACTCTGTGAAGTCTGTGATGAATTGGAACAGTAGACAATCTGTAGCATAGTATTTGTGGTATTTGTTTGCCTATGGTGATTTAAAATAGATTGTGCTGGTTAGTTATAATATATCTTGTTAATCATAAATACCACCATGCAGTTACGTTTGAACATGTGCTGGTAGCAATGGCAGGCTGATATGTGTGGTTACATTGTGATCTGGTCTTGTGATGAATATGCTCTGGTTATTGAGATACTGAAGTTGTTTGGAATGTGAAATTGAATAAGATGGTTCTAGGAAGTTGTTTGGGATGTGAAATTGAATAAGATGGTTCTAGGAAGTTGGATTGAAATTGTGAAAGGTGATTTAGATGGTTTGGAATTGTAAAATCAGAACATATGCATTGTTCTGAGGCTTGGACATTTTGGAATAAAATGGAGTCTTGTGTCTTCTGCTATGTGATTGTGGTGTAGCAGAGAGTGCCATGTGTTTGGACCTGCAAATCTAAAATGGCTGCTGTTGGGTATTTTCCCCTCCCCCTTTCAACCATGTGGTGCAGTCTTTGGAATCATGGGAGCTTTCCCAAAATGGAGTCTAGCTTCTGTCCCATGCGGTATTGTAGGGTTGTGTATATAGGGACAGCCAGTATGGGTAAGGTCAAGTATTTTCTCCACAAAGATTCTCAGCATTGACTAACTGCGCAGCGATTGTTCCTCACATGTGTAAGTTTTCTCCGCAATCATATTGATCTTACTGTTATTGTGAGCCATATCTCTCTCTCTCTCTCTTCTCCTCTTTCTCTCTTATTTTCCCTTAAAACGTAATTGTATTGTATTGTATTTCCCGTGTAGTTATCTGGTTAGTTAGTCTATGTTATATTGTAGTGTATGACTTGTATTGTATTAATTCTTATATATATAAGGCGTTGGACCCTAAGCACGGTATCTGTGTATTTCTTATAGTGTTAAGTATTCTCAGAGCGTCGGTGACGCTCAAACAGCTTTGAAGTTAATAAGGTTACACTGTGTTGCATCTACACTCTACCACTACACAGAGGTTTACAGTATAAGTACATTCCTTAAGGTATAGTTATTCTAGTTTAATTCTGTAAGTATCTGCAATGCCTGTGTTCACACCCTGTGCACAGCGTCTGCACATACCCTTGCGGTACCTTTTGCGCCAATTGCGTACTGTGTTCTTTAACCTTTAACGTGTTTTTAATAGGACAAATATTATAGACATTGTCAATTGGGGAGCTCCTCCGGTCTTCACATATCTGCACTAGGTAACTTCAGCAGACATTATCGGTCAGCAAAGAGTGGAAGGTAGTATCCCTCGTTAAACCGTTTGGAGGTCGGGGATACTGCAGTGCTGACCAGATAAGCGCCTGCTTCACTTGGTAAGGAGTGCTGAGGGAATTCGGGAACTGGAAGGTAAGAACAGTACGTTATTGTCTTTGTAAATCTGGTTTTTATTTCGATTTGGTGCCAACTGTACACGCAAATTGGATGGTTTGTCTGTTTAAATAGGTTTAAAATTATTTTTAATCGCTCTGCATAGCGTGATAACTAAAAGGGGCTGGCATGATGATTTTTCTTTGTGACAAAAATCTGTCCCCCATTTTGTGTAAACCTCATGGATGGGGGAGGAGCAGCGGCCATTTTGGGAAGGTAAAAAAAAAAAAAAATTTTTTTGACCGGCTGATTTTCAGTTGACTCAGGAAATAATCAGCCATCCATTGTCAAAAAGAAATCATCATTTAATGAGTTTTTTTTTAATGCATTTGTTTAGTCCATATCATAGTCAATCATAAGTAATAGTGATTGGTACTTATATGTAAAATCTATATGCGTGTGCTTACATCAATGTATGTTATTAAATTAAATTTAGAATTGCATTTTCATCTGTGTACTTTCACATATCTCACCTTCCTGTTTGCCATTTGCATTGATAACGTGCTAAAAGAGATTTGTCGCTATTTAAATAGTTAAAGTATAAAAGTAATACATTAAGGTATAGAACACACACAGCTTTACCTGAGATACAAGAAAGACCTGTGTGGGGCTTGGTAGATGATTACAGTTAAAAGAATCATCTACATTAATAAACGTGCTAATTGTATTTTGTGGCCAGCGTACACGTGTCTCTAACAAAAGGCTGAGACTCGCGAACACAACCCAAAGGCCGACGCACGCAGCGTATATTACGCAACGGAGCGTCTGGGTACGCCCACCGAAACTCAAATCGCACAATAGCATTGTTTTAGTGGGGGCGGTATAGCATAGCCACGTGATAATAGCACAAATTGATTTCAGTTTTTCCAAAACTTAGTTTAAATACCTTACTTTACTGTAATGCCTCTGGGGACAGCTATCAGACTACGGGAAATGATTTTTCTGATCAGAAAACTATAAGAATGATAGTGGGTTGAAAACGGTATGAGTGTATTGAATCCCGCTTTGTGAACTGAGTGATCTGGGTGATCTTTGGTGGAACGTGATGAGCACGGTCTGAGTGAAAACGTGCAACAGAGTGTGATAAAGTTTTCGTTGTATTACGCTCTGGCTGTTTTGGAGCACAGTAGGGAGACTCCAATGATCCTACCATTTATGGGCAACAAGTGTTTATAAGTGGTACGATTGGACCGCACGGTTGTAGGTGTGACCAATAACGCAACGTGATACGAGGTAAATTGCCCTCATACGTGTTGTGGGAAGCACATGCAAGCGTAATTTGTGTAAAGAAAAAGGAAGGGAATTTTCACTGGTCACAGGAAAATCTCTAGAGATAGGGCCTGCAACGGTTACACGTGTCTGCTAGAAGGCGGACCGGAGATACCCGGAGCAGAAGAAGCTGGTGGAAGAGCTTGGAAAACTCCCACCGTAGACTGTGTTTGGTGCATTTTAGGAAGTTTTTCTGTGTAAGGTCCACAATGGAAGCCAAGTGCACAACACAGGGACGTTCAGCAGTCAGGGTTCAGACTGCAGAGGCTTGCAGACCCCGAGGGTCTGCTCGGTTAGTAATGTGGAGGAGGTATGGTCCCCACACTGAGACCTTTTGTGATGAATGGACACGAATGACTGCGGGGGATAAGGCACCATTTCCCGGGATAGGTAGTTTTGACTTAGAGGTATTGCATAATTTAAGGCAAAGGATCTGTCTCATAAAATCCTGGAAACAACGAGTTAAACATGATGATTGTTTGCAGATATGGCTACAGGAAAGTGACATGCAAAGAAATGTAACTTACATACCTAACTTTCATCTTGAGAGGAGAGACATGGCAATGGAGAGGATTATGGTTGCGGAGAAAGGCACAATGGGGTGCGATAAAAGTGCACTTAGTAACTATATTAAGAATGAATGTAACAAACGTAATAAGGTTTATAAAAATGAAAGTGTTAAATGGACAACTATTAACCCATGCAAGTCGCACCCCTTGTTAAACTTTCCTCAGGAACACCAACAAGAAAGTGAGCCCAGCACAATGTCGGAGCCTTTTCCAGCAGCCATCACACAAGACATCCAGGTGGACGCGACCAAATCGGTAAAGACTGTAATCAAACCCCCTAACGGAGGGTCAGGTGAGGTCGTGTCCACAGGTACGTATGGTATTATACATCACGCACAAACAAATGTACCTCATATCGTGGAATCAATTCAGAATGACGTTACTGGACTTAATCCTGTCAGGGTAATTGCAGTACCAAATGGGAAAACTGACTCTTCAGGAGTCACTCCTGTCAGGAACATCGCCATGTACTGCCCCTTTTCCCGAACAGAATTAAGAACAATTCTGTCTGAATTTCCTGATCCCAGGAAAGACTTAGTTGCTTGTCAAAAATACATTAGAGTGCTAGGAAACACTGCAGAGCCAAATAACAAAGATTGGAGGACAGTTTTAAGGGCATGTTTACCCCCCGATGTTGATTCATTGAAATTTATCGCTGATTGTAAGCTAGATGAGGAAGTACCACTAACAGACAAGTATAACCAAGATAATGTAAAAAGAATCAATCTACAGTTGAAAGAATATTTTCCTGCAGTAGTAAAGTGGAATAAAATCTTTACAATAAAACAAAAAGAAGGTGAATCCGCATCTGAGTATTTTCACCGGGCTCTGCAGGATATGGCTAGGTACACTGGTATAGATGACATTGAAACTAACGTACACCACAGAGAGGTAGCTGTGTCTGTATTAATGGACAGCTTAAAAGACACACTAAAAATTAGGGTACAAACCTCTATACCTCATTGGAGAGGTATCTCGGTGGCTGCATTAAGAGAGTCCGCTATCGAGCATGACCAAAATATCCAAAGAACCAGGGAAGCACAGGGAGAGCGGTTGATGGTACTGAGCATCCAAGCACTAGAGGAGGCATCAAGTCGACCGGAACCCCAGGCCCCTAGCACATGGAGAAAGCCAAGGATTTGTTATCATTGTAGAAGAGAAGGGCATTATGCCAGCAACTGTAATAACCCACATAAAGTCAGACCCCCTAGACCAAGAAATGAGCAAAATTATAACACACACAATTATAATCAGGGATCTTTTAGGAAGAATTTTGGGCCACACCCATGATATGTAGTCAGGAAAGGTGATCATTAGGACTGATGGTAAGCCTGAGGTTACGGTTGATAAATTGGGAGGTCATTCACTGAAGACACAGGAATGACAAGGTGAAACGTTGTAAATGTATTTGTGAAAAATGTTTTTTTTCTCTCTCTCTCCCCATCTCTGACGATTATTAGTAAGGACTCAAACATTGCATATCCGCTTGGACTTTGCAGAAGTCTACCAAACCCCAGCATGACCTATCCGCATCAATGTATCCTGGCCAGATACAGACAGTGGAGTAATGCAGGTGCTGGTGGGGAGGGACTGCGCAAGGAAACCATTGGACATGTAGATATGACAGCCTGATGATCTGACAATGTTTAAAAAAAAAAAATGTTCGAAAACTGTTTTTTTCTCTTTTCCTATTGCTGGTTATTGTTGATTTATGTAATATATATATGCATATGAATTGTTCTCTCTCTTTTGTTTTTTTATTTTCCTCTCTTCTCACTCATGTTTTCATGGTTTAAAGATGGTATGTCATACATCAGCTAGACAAATGGTAATGCAAGATTTTTGCTCCTTACAGAAAGATCGCTGGTTTGGAAGAAATATTGCATCACCGGAATGTTCGTTTGGAAGACTGAGAGACAGCACCTTTGAGATGACAGCAGAAAAAGAAGAACAACAAGACTAGAGAACTTAATTATCGTAACAAGTTTCTCTCCCCCTCAAACTGTTTTTCTGTACCCCATTACAAATTTCTTCTTTTCTCCTCCTGTAAGATGGACTTGCCACAAGAGACTGTGATATGGATTTTCCTGTTGACCATGACGTTGACCAGAGCAGTCTGTTCCGGCGAGAGTACCATGGAGGTCGAGAGAGGTTCTGGAATGGGTTCTGATGACAGAGATGGAGGCGTAGTTTTCCGAGAACAACATAATCAACAAGCAAAGGCGAGTATCAGAAAACGATCCGATAGCATTGACCATAGAAGGAATTGTGAAGGATTGTTAGCTGAAGAAAACTGTATCTGTAGGCTCTGTGACAATGTAGTTGAGGATGGATGCATCAAGAAATGCCAATCCAGTTTTAATATCCACATGGACCGGCATCCCTTGAGTGACTATCACTCCTTAGTGGGTAGTGTGCTAAATCAAACAGATTGTTGGGTATGCTCTCAAGTACCTCAAGGTCATAGCAAATCAGGACTAGTACCATTTCCTTTAACGATAGGGGAGGTACTTGAGCTAAGTGGTGGGAGGCCGGTGGACAGGAGGTTTAATATCTCCAGTCCTCCTAGTTTGAAGCTCCACCAATATCATGTGGATAGATCCCTCATATGTTTTAACATTTCCAATCCCCGAAAGCCGGGAAATTGGGAAGTGTCATGGAGTAACCAAACCATGACCTTTTCATATAGAGCAGATAGAATGCCGACAGATACAGAGCTTATACGCCACATAGCCAGTAGAGGAAAATCTTTCCGATATAGGTATACCCTAGGAAATAGGATCACGAGAGTTGGAGAGGTATCACTAGGATACAGTGCACAGATCGTACAAACTGATAGGTGTACTAAACAGATGGGAGAATTAGGGTTAGGAGAGTTCACATGGAAGATGTGTAATATGGTAATGTCCTACTCCGTCCCATATGTTCTCCCCGATGATGCATATTTCATATGCGGGAGGAAGGCGTATAAAGTGGCTTGCCCCAAACTCTGAAGGATTGTGTTATATTGGAAAAGTACTACCTGAGGTAATGAGTCTAAGGAGTGAGGAAATTGTAATTCCAATAGATTTGATTTATGACCCAACTGTAGAAACAATGATGTGATGAAAATGCGATTATACGGTCCGTTTCTTTCACCTGTTTTTCCGTTTTCCTCCAAGGTAAAAAGACCCACTTGGACGAGGAATTTGATGAGCCGATATACAGACAACTGATGGATTAAAGAAGAAGTTTTGACAACCTTATACACAGATATTTGATGAACTATGCCATAGATCCCCAGTTTCCCTAGAAATTTTAAAATTACGCTAGCCCAACACTTTTGTAAATCTATGGACATTGACAAAGCTTTCTGCTCGCACCTTATGGGCAAAAGCACAAAGAAGACTGCAATCAACAGACACCGAACAAGACTTCAACCGACAAATGTACATTAACCCGACATAGAATACCACTGCATTTACCATAAGTGTTCTTTATCTTCATTTCTACAACCCTCAGGTAGTGACACACATAGTCGATAGGGAATACAGGCACAGATATCAGCAATCACATACCTCCCCCATTCATGTATCATCAACTAAAATGTGCTCCCCCATTTTGTTACAACCACAGCCGAAAAAGAGCTCGGTAGAGTATGACAGCCCATCCACAGACCCTTAATACGGGATAAGAAGGAATTCAAATGTATACTTCGCAATACCTCGAAGCTTGATTTACAACACGTACGGCACGATGATACATGACCCCCCAAACATGGATTCATACACACATGCTTCTGCTATCTCACTAGGTCATACCCTCTTCACACCTTCTCCTCTCTCCTCCCTTACCCAACCATGGAAATGTATTAACCCCTGACATATATTTTTCTCTTTTTGAAATGTTTTAGAAGGTGGCAGTTATTGTTGACTGCCAAAGGGTGGACTGTCAAAGTCAGAAAAATATCACGCTGCACGTTGCCATATATGCACCTCATGCGTGTGCACGCTACATATTTAATCAAAATAATGGATTTTATAAGTTAATATTCCCCTGAGTCCAGCAGGTATCAGTGGGTCTCAAATGGCTCTTTGACCTTAGAGATTCCCCAAACAATAGTTTGCATGTTGGGAGGGCTTCACATCTTCATATGCATAGGTAAGCACAGGAATAGTAATTGAAGATTAATTGTATTCCAAATCAGTATCTTTCCTGCAGACGGAGTACAATAGCCTTTAATTACACTGAGCTTTGAGACTCAATGAGGAGGGCCAACACCTGTGTTTACAAATGGGGCTGGATTTGTCTCCAGAAGAATGACTGCTGAGATGTCATTGTCTCAACTGAGAGTGGACAGTGAGATAGTATTCGCCAAACAATAGCTTCCCACAAGACAGGAATGTGTTGGTCATCACCCATTGTTTTGCATAACCAAGGCCACTGATGCAGCTGGCTCACATGCTGTGAGGGACACACACATCTTGTTGTTGACACACCCCCACAGCTGGAATGCAGGTATGATATTATCCACTGGAAATCACAGGGCTCACTCACTCACACAGCTACCTGGCACCCAGCAGCATGGCGGCTACATCCCCAGGACTGACCTCCAAACTAAAGGCTAAGTATTGAATTCACATGGCTAGATAAGGAAATATAGAGATTGCTTTAAGGTCAATGGTGCTGGTTTAAATAGGATATTGTAACTTGGTTGTGTGATTGTTGGGTGTTTGTGTTGATACTCTGTGAAGTCTGTGATGAATTGGAACAGTAGACAATCTGTAGCATAGTATTTGTGGTATTTTTTTGCCTATGGTGATTTAAAATAGATTGTGCTGGTTAGTTATAATATATCTTGTTAATCATAAATACCACCATGCAGTTACGTTTGAACATGTGCTGGTAGCAATGGCAGGCTGATATGTGTGGTTACATTGTGATCTGGTCTTGTGATGAATATGCTCTGGTTATTGAGATACTGAAGTTGTTTGGAATGTGAAATTGAATAAGATGGTTCTAGGAAGTTGTTTGGGATGTGAAATTGAATAAGATGGTTCTAGGAAGTTGGATTGAAATTGTGAAAGGTGATTTAGATGGTTTGGAATTGTAAAATCAGAACATATGCATTGTTCTGAGGCTTGGACATTTTGGAATAAAATGGAGTCTTGTGTCTTCTGCTATGTGATTGTGGTGTAGCAGAGAGTGCCATGTGTTTGGACCTGCAAATCTAAAATGGCTGCTGTTGGGTATTTTCCCCTCCCCCTTTCAACCATGTGGTGCAGTCTTTGGAATCATGGGAGCTTTCCCAAAATGGAGTCTAGCTTCTGTCCCATGCGGTATTGTAGGGTTGTGTATATAGGGACAGCCAGTATGGGTAAGGTCAAGTATTTTCTCCACAAAGATTCTCAGCATTGACTAACTGCGCAGCGATTGTTCCTCACATGTGTAAGTTTTCTCCGCAATCATATTGATCTTACTGTTATTGTGAGCCATATCTCTCTCTCTCTCTCTTCTCCTCTTTCTCTCTTATTTTCCCTTAAAACGTAATTGTATTGTATTGTATTTCCCGTGTAGTTATCTGGTTAGTTAGTCTATGTTATATTGTAGTGTATGACTTGTATTGTATTAATTCTTTTGCAAGTATAACATTCATAATATATATATAAGGCGTTGGACCCTAAGCACGGTATCTGTGTATTTCTTATAGTGTTAAGTATTCTCAGAGCGTCGGTGACGCTCAAACAGCTTTGAAGTTAATAAGGTTACACTGTGTTGCATCTACACTCTACCACTACACAGAGGTTTACAGTATAAGTACATTCCTTAAGGTATAGTTATTCTAGTTTAATTCTGTAAGTATCTGCAATGCCTGTGTTCACACCCTGTGCACAGCGTCTGCACATACCCTTGCGGTACCTTTTGCGCCAATTGCGTACTGTGTTCTTTAACCTTTAACGTGTTTTTAATAGGACAAATATTATAGACATTGTCAATTGGGGAGCTCCTCCGGTCTTCACATATCTGCACTAGGTAACTTCAGCAGACATTATCGGTCAGCAAAGAGTGGAAGGTAGTATCCCTCGTTAAACCGTTTGGAGGTCGGGGATACTGCAGTGCTGACCAGATAAGCGCCTGCTTCACTTGGTAAGGAGTGCTGAGGGAATTCGGGAACTGGAAGGTAAGAACAGTACGTTATTGTCTTTGTAAATCTGGTTTTTATTTCGATTTGGTGCCAACTGTACACGCAAATTGGATGGTTTGTCTGTTTAAATAGGTTTAAAATTATTTTTAATCGCTCTGCATAGCGTGATAACTAAAAGGGGCTGGCATGATGATTTTTCTTTGTGACAAAAATCTGTCCCCCATTTTGTGTAAACCTCATGGATGGGGGAGGAGCAGCGGCCATTTTGGGAAGGTAAAAAAAAAAAAAAATTTTTTTGACCGGCTGATTTTCAGTTGACTCAGGAAATAATCAGCCATCCATTGTCAAAAAGAAATCATCATTTAATGAGTTTTTTTTTAATGCATTTGTTTAGTCCATATCATAGTCAATCATAAGTAATAGTGATTGGTACTTATATGTAAAATCTATATGCGTGTGCTTACATCAATGTATGTTATTAAATTAAATTTAGAATTGCATTTTCATCTGTGTACTTTCACATATCTCACCTTCCTGTTTGCCATTTGCATTGATAACGTGCTAAAAGAGATTTGTCGCTATTTAAATAGTTAAAGTATAAAAGTAATACATTAAGGTATAGAACACACACAGCTTTACCTGAGATACAAGAAAGACCTGTGTGGGGCTTGGTAGATGATTACAGTTAAAAGAATCATCTACATTAATAAACGTGCTAATTGTATTTTGTGGCCAGCGTACACGTGTCTCTAACAAAAGGCTGAGACTCGCGAACACAACCCAAAGGCCGACGCACGCAGCGTATATTACGCAACGGAGCGTCTGGGTACGCCCACCGAAACTCAAATCGCACAATAGCATTGTTTTAGTGGGGGCGGTATAGCATAGCCACGTGATAATAGCACAAATTGATTTCAGTTTTTCCAAAACTTAGTTTAAATACCTTACTTTACTGTAATGCCTCTGGGGACAGCTATCAGACTACGGGAAATGATTTTTCTGATCAGAAAACTATAAGAATGATAGTGGGTTGAAAACGGTATGAGTGTATTGAATCCCGCTTTGTGAACTGAGTGATCTGGGTGATCTTTGGTGGAACGTGATGAGCACGGTCTGAGTGAAAACGTGCAACAGAGTGTGATAAAGTTTTCGTTGTATTACGCTCTGGCTGTTTTGGAGCACAGTAGGGAGACTCCAATGATCCTACCATTTATGGGCAACAAGTGTTTATAAGTGGTACGATTGGACCGCACGGTTGTAGGTGTGACCAATAACGCAACGTGATACGAGGTAAATTGCCCTCAAACGTGTTGTGGGAAGCACATGCAAGCGTGATTTGTGTAAAGAAAAAGGAAGGGAATTTTCACTGGTCACAGGAAAATCTCTAGAGATAGGGCCTGCAACGGTTACACGTGTCTGCTAGAAGGCGGACCGGAGATACCCGGAGCAGAAGAAGCTGGTGGAAGAGCTTGGAAAACTCCCACCGTAGACTGTGTTTGGTGCATTTTAGGAAGTTTTTCTGTGTAAGGTCCACAATGGAAGCCAAGTGCACAACACAGGGACGTTCAGCAGTCAGGGTTCAGACTGCAGAGGCTTGCAGACCCCGAGGGTCTGCTCGGTTAGTAATGTGGAGGAGGTATGGTCCCCACACTGAGACCTTTTGTGATGAATGGACACGAATGACTGCGGGGGATAAGGCACCATTTCCCGGGATAGGTAGTTTTGATTTAGAGGTATTGCATAATTTAAGGCAAAGGATCTGTCTCATAAAATCCTGGAAACAACGAGTTAAACATGATGATTGTTTGCAGATATGGCTACAGGAAAGTGACATGCAAAGAAATGTAACTTACATACCTAACTTTCATCTTGAGAGGAGAGACATGGCAATGGAGAGGATTATGGTTGCGGAGAAAGGCACAATGGGGTGCGATAAAAGTGCACTTAGTAACTATATTAAGAATGAATGTAACAAACGTAATAAGGTTTATAAAAATGAAAGTGTTAAATGGACAACTATTAACCCATGCAAGTCGCACCCCTTGTTAAACTTTCCTCAGGAACACCAACAAGAAAGTGAGCCCAGCACAATGTCGGAGCCTTTTCCAGCAGCCATCACACAAGACATCCAGGTGGACGCGACCAAATCGGTAAAGACTGTAATCAAACCCCCTAACGGAGGGTCAGGTGAGGTCGTGTCCACAGGTACGTATGGTATTATACATCACGCACAAACAAATGTACCTCATATCGTGGAATCAATTCAGAATGACGTTACTGGACTTAATCCTGTCAGGGTAATTGCAGTACCAAATGGGAAAACTGACTCTTCAGGAGTCACTCCTGTCAGGAACATCGCCATGTACTGCCCCTTTTCCCGAACAGAATTAAGAACAATTCTGTCTGAATTTCCTGATCCCAATAAAGACTTAGTTGCTTGTCAAAAATACATTAGAGTGCTAGGAAACACTGCAGAGCCAAATAACAAAGATTGGAGGACAGTTTTGAGGGCATGTTTACCCCCCGATGTTGATTCATTGAAATTTATCGCTGATTGTAAGCTAGATGAGGAAGTACCACTAACAGACAAGTATAACCAAGATAATGTAAAAAGAATCAATCTACAGTTGAAAGAATATTTTCCTGCAGTAGTAAAGTGGAATAAAATCTTTACAATAAAACAAAAAGAAGGTGAATCCGCATCAGAGTATTTTCACCGGGCTCTGCAGGATATGGCTAGGTACACTGGTATAGATGACATTGAAACTAACGTACACCACAGAGAGGTAGCTGTGTCTGTATTAATGGACAGCTTAAAAGACACACTAAAAATTAGGGTACAAACCTCTATACCTCATTGGAGAGGTATCTCGGTGGCTGCATTAAGAGAGTCCGCTATCGAGCATGACCAAAATATCCAAAGAACCAGGGAAGCACAGGGAGAGCGGTTGATGGTACTGAGCATCCAAGCACTAGAGGAGGCATCAAGTCGACCGGAACCCCAGGCCCCTAGCACATGGAGAAAGCCAAGGATTTGTTATCATTGTAGAAGAGAAGGGCATTATGCCAGCAACTGTAATAACCCACATAAAGTCAGACCCCCTAGACCAAGAAATGAGCAAAATTATAACACACACAATTATAATCAGGGATCTTTTAGGAAGAATTTTGGGCCACACCCATGATATGTAGTCAGGAAAGGTGATCATTAGGACTGATGGTAAGCCTGAGGTTACGGTTAATAAATTGGGAGGTCATTCACTGAAGACACAGGAATGACAAGGTGAAACGTTGTAAATGTATTTGTGAAAAATGTTTTTTTTCTCTCTCTCTCCCCATCTCTGACGATTATTAGTAAGGACTCAAACATTGCATATCCGCTTGGTCTTTGCAGAAGTCTACCAAACCCCAGCATGACCTATCCGCATCAATGTATCCTGGCCAGATACAGACAGTGGAGTAATGCAGGTGCTGGTGGGGAGGGACTGCGCAAGGAAACCATTGGACATGTAGATATGACAGCCTGATGATCTGACAATGTTTAAAAAAAAAAAATGTTCGAAAAATGTTTTTTTCTCTTTTCCTATTGCTGGTTATTGTTGATTTATGTAATATATATATGCATATGAATTGTTCTCTCTCTTTTGTTTTTTTATTTTCCTCTCTTCTCACTCATGTTTTCATGGTTTAAAGATGGTATGTCATACATCAGCTAGACAAATGGTAATGCAAGATTTTTGCTCCTTACAGAAAGATCGCTGGTTTGGAAGAAATATTGCATCACCGGAATGTTCGTTTGGAAGACTGAGAGACAGCACCTTTGAGATGACAGCAGAAAAAGAAGAACAACAAGACTAGAGAACTTAATTATCGTAACAAGTTTCTCTCCCCCTCAAACTGTTTTTCTGTACCCCATTACAAATTTCTTCTTTTCTCCTCCTGTAAGATGGACTTGCCACAAGAGACTGTGATATGGATTTTCCTGTTGACCATGACGTTGACCAGAGCAGTCTGTTCCGGCGAGAGTACCATGGAGGTCGAGAGAGGTTCTGGAATGGGTTCTGATGACAGAGATGGAGGCGTAGTTTTCCGAGAACAACATAATCAACAAGCAAAGGCGAGTATCAGAAAACGATCCGATAGCATTGACCATAGAAGGAATTGTGAAGGATTGTTAGCTGAAGAAAACTGTATCTGTAGGCTCTGTGACAATGTAGTTGAGGATGGATGCATCAAGAAATGCCAATCCAGTTTTAATATCCACATGGACCGGCATCCCTTGAGTGACTATCACTCCTTAGTGGGTAGTGTGCTAAATCAAACAGATTGTTGGGTATGCTCTCAAGTACCTCAAGGTCATAGCAAATCAGGACTAGTACCATTTCCTTTAACGATAGGGGAGGTACTTGAGCTAAGTGGTGGGAGGCCGGTGGACAGGAGGTTTAATATCTCCAGTCCTCCTAGTTTGAAGCTCCACCAATATCATGTGGATAGATCCCTCATATGTTTTAACATTTCCAATCCCCGAAAGCCGGGAAATTGGGAAGTGTCATGGAGTAACCAAACCATGACCTTTTCATATAGAGCAGATAGAATGCCGACAGATACAGAGCTTATACGCCACATAGCCAGTAGAGGAAAATCTTTCCGATATAGGTATACCCTAGGAAATAGGATCACGAGAGTTGGAGAGGTATCACTAGGATACAGTGCACAGATCGTACAAACTGATAGGTGTACTAAACAGATGGGAGAATTAGGGTTAGGAGAGTTCACATGGAAGATGTGTAATATGGTAATGTCCTACTCCGTCCCATATGTTCTCCCCGATGATGCATATTTCATATGCGGGAGGAAGGCGTATAAAGTGGCTTGCCCCAAACTCTGAAGGATTGTGTTATATTGGAAAAGTACTACCTGAGGTAATGAGTCTAAGGAGTGAGGAAATTGTAATTCCAATAGATTTGATTTATGACCCAACTGTAGAAACAATGATGTGATGAAAATGCGATTATACGGTCCGTTTCTTTCACCTGTTTTTCCGTTTTCCTCCAAGGTAAAAAGACCCACTTGGACGAGGAATTTGATGAGCCGATATACAGACAACTGATGGATTAAAGAAGAAGTTTTGACAACCTTATACACAGATATTTGATGAACTATGCCATAGATCCCCAGTTTCCCTAGAAATTTTAAAACTACGCTAGCCCAACACTTTTGTAAATCTATGGACATTGACAAAGCTTTCTGCTCGCACCTTATGGGCAAAAGCAGAAAGAAGACTGCAATCAACAGACACCGAACAAGACTTCAACCGACAAATGTACATTAACCCGACATAGAATACCACTGCATTTACCATAAGTGTTCTTTATCTTAATTTCTACAACCCTCAGGTAGTGACACACATAGTCGATAGGGAATACAGGCACAGATATCAGCAATCACATACCTCCCCCATTCATGTATCATCAACTAAAATGTGCTCCCCCATTTTGTTACAACCACAGCCGAAAAAGAGCTCGGTAGAGTTTGACAGCCCATCCACAGACCCTTAATACGGGATAAGAAGGAATTCAAATGTATACTTCGCAATACCTCGAAGCTTGATTTACAACACGTACGGCACGATGATACATGACCCCCCAAACATGGATTCATACACACATGCTTCTGCTATCTCACTAGGTCATACCCTCTTCACACCTTCTCCTCTCTCCTCCCTTACCCAACCATGGAAATGTATTAACCCCTGACATATATTTTTCTCTTTTTGAAATGTTTTAGAAGGTGGCAGTTATTGTTGACTGCCAAAGGGTGGACTGTCAAAGTCAGAAAAATATCACGCTGCACGTTGCCATATATGCACCTCATGCGTGTGCACGCTACATATTTAATCAAAATAATGGATTTTATAAGTTAATATTCCCCTGAGTCCAGCAGGTATCAGTGGGTCTCAAATGGCTCTTTGACCTTAGAGATTCCCCAAACAATAGTTTGCATGTTGGGAGGGCTTCACATCTTCATATGCATAGGTAAGCACAGGAATAGTAATTGAAGATTAATTGTATTCCAAATCAGTATCTTTCCTGCAGACGGAGTACAATAGCCTTTAATTACACTGAGCTTTGAGACTCAATGAGGAGGGCCAACACCTGTGTTTACAAATGGGGCTGGATTTGTCTCCAGAAGAATGATTGCTGAGATGTCATTGTCTCAACTGAGAGTGGACAGTGAGATAGTATTCGCCAAACAATAGCTTCCCACAAGACAGGAATGTGTTGGTCATCACCCATTGTTTTGCATAACCAAGGCCACTGATGCAGCTGGCTCACATGCTGTGAGGGACACACACATCTTGTTGTTGACACACCCCCACAGCTGGAATGCAGGTATGATATTATCCACTGGAAATCACAGGGCTCACTCACTCACACAGCTACCTGGCACCCAGCAGCATGGCGGCTACATCCCCAGGACTGACCTCCAAACTAAAGGCTAAGTATTGAATTCACATGGCTAGATAAGGAAATATAGACAGATTGCTTTAAGGTCAATGGTGCTGGTTTAAATAGGATATTGTAACTTGGTTGTGTGATTGTTGGGTGTTTGTGTTGATACTCTGTGAAGTCTGTGATGAATTGGAACAGTAGACAATCTGTAGCATAGTATTTGTGGTATTTGTTTGCCTATGGTGATTTAAAATAGATTGTGCTGGTTAGTTATAATATATCTTGTTAATCATAAATACCACCATGCAGTTACGTTTGAACATGTGCTGGTAGCAATGGCAGGCTGATATGTGTGGTTACATTGTGATCTGGTCTTGTGATGAATATGCTCTGGTTATTGAGATACTGAAGTTGTTTGGAATGTGAAATTGAATAAGATGGTTCTAGGAAGTTGTTTGGGATGTGAAATTGAATAAGATGGTTCTAGGAAGTTGGATTGAAATTGTGAAAGGTGATTTAGATGGTTTGGAATTGTAAAATCAGAACATATGCATTGTTCTGAGGCTTGGACATTTTGGAATAAAATGGAGTCTTGTGTCTTCTGCTATGTGATTGTGGTGTAGCAGAGAGTGCCATGTGTTTGGACCTGCAAATCTAAAATGGCTGCTGTTGGGTATTTTCCCCTCCCCCTTTCAACCATGTGGTGCAGTCTTTGGAATCATGGGAGCTTTCCCAAAATGGAGTCTAGCTTCTGTCCCATGCGGTATTGTAGGGTTGTGTATATAGGGACAGCCAGTATGGGTAAGGTCAAGTATTTTCTCCACAAAGATTCTCAGCATTGACTAACTGCGCAGCGATTGTTCCTCACATGTGTAAGTTTTCTCCGCAATCATATTGATCTTACTGTTATTGTGAGCCATATCTCTCTCTCTCTCTCTTCTCCTCTTTCTCTCTTATTTTCCCTTAAAACGTAATTGTATTGTATTGTATTTCCCGTGTAGTTATCTGGTTAGTTAGTCTATGTTATATTGTAGTGTATGACTTGTATTGTATTAATTCTTTTGCAAGTATAACATTCATAATATATATATAAGGCGTTGGACCCTAAGCACGGTATCTGTGTATTTCTTATAGTGTTAAGTATTCTCAGAGCGTCTGTGACGCTCAAACAGCTTTGAAGTTAATAAGGTTACACTGTGTTGCATCTACACTCTACCACTACACAGAGGTTTACAGTATAAGTACATTCCTTAAGGTATAGTTATTCTAGTTTAATTCTGTAAGTATCTGCAATGCCTGTGTTCACACCCTGTGCACAGCGTCTGCACATACCCTTGCGGTACCTTTTGCGCCAATTGCGTACTGTGTTCTTTAACCTTTAACGTGTTTTTAATAGGACAAATATTATAGACATTGTCACTGTGTTCCTGTGCTGCCACTTGTCCATGTACTGCTGTGTTCCTGTTCTGCACTTGTCCATGTAGTGCTGGGTTCCTTTGCTGCAGTTGTCCATGTACTGCTACGTTCCTGTTCTGCACTTGTCCATGTACTGCTGTGTTCCTGTGCTGCCACTTGTCCATGTACTGATGTGTTCCTGTGCTGCACTTGTCCATGTACTGCTGTGTTCCTGTTCTGCCACTTGTCCATGTACTGCTGTGTTCCTGTGCTGCACTTGTCCATGTAGTGCTGTGTTCCTGTGCTGCCACTTGTCCATGTACTGCTGTGTTCCTGTTCTGCACTTGTCTATGTAGTGCTGGGTTCCTTTGCTGCAGTTGTCCATGTACTGCTGTGTTCCTGTTCTGCACTTGTCCATGTGCTGCTGGGTTACTGTGCTGCACTTGTCCATGTACTGCTGTGTTCCTGTGCTGCCACTTGTCCATGTACTGCTGTGTTCCTGTGCTGCACTTGTCCATGTACTGCTGTGTTCCTTTGCTGCACTTGTCCATGTACTGCTGTGTTCCTGTGCTGCCACTTGTACATGTACTGATGTGTTCCTGTGCTGCCACTTGTCCATGTACTGATGTGTTCCTGTGCTGCACTTGTCCATGTACTGCTGTGTTCCTGTGCTGCCACTTGTTCATGTACTGCTGTGTTCCTTTGCTGCACTTGTCCATGTACTGATGTGTTCCTGTGCTGCACTTGTCCATGTAGTGATGTGTTCCTGTGCTGCCACTTGTCCATGTAGTGATGTGTTCCTGTGCTGCCACTTGTCCATGTACTGCTGTGTTCCAGTGCTGCCACTTGTCCATGTACTGCTGTGTTCCTGTGCTGCCACTTGTCCATGTACTGCTGTGTTCCTGTTCTGCACTTGTCCATGTAGTGCTGGGTTCCTTTGCTGCAGTTGTCCATGTACTGCTACGTTCCTGTTCTGCACTTGTCCATGTACTGCTGTGTTCCTGTGCTGCCACTTGTCCATGTACTGATGTGTTCCTGTGCTGCACTTGTCCATGTACTGCTGTGTTCCTGTTCTGCCACTTGTCCATGTACTGCTGTGTTCCTGTGCTGCACTTGTCCATGTAGTGCTGTGTTCCTGTGCTGCCACTTGTCCATGTACTGCTGTGTTCCTGTTCTGCACTTGTCCATGTGCTGCTGGGTTACTGTGCTGCACTTGTCCATGTACTGCTGTGTTCCTGTGCTGCCACTTGTCCATGTACTGCTGTGTTCCTGTGCTGCACTTGTCCATGTACTGCTACGTTCCTGTTCTGCACTTGTCCATGTGCTGCTGGGTTACTGTGCTGCACTTGTCCATGTACTGCTGTGTTCCTGTGCTGCCACTTGTCCATGTACTGCTGTGTTCCTGTGCTGCCACTTGTCCATGTACTGCTGTGTTCCTGTGCTGCCACTTGTCCATGTACTGCTGTGTTCCTGTGCTGCCACTTGTCCATGTATTGCTGTGTTCCTGTTCTGCCACTTGTCCATGTACTGCTGTGTTCCTGTGCTGCCACTTGTCCATGTACTGCTGTGTTCCTTTGCTGCACTTGTCCATGTAGTGCTGTGTTCCTGTGCTGCCACTTGTCCATGTACTGCTGTGTTCCTGTTCTGCCACTTGCCCATGTATTGCTGTGTTCCTGTGCTGCACTTGTCCATGTAGTGCTGTGTTCCTGTGCTGCCACTTGTCCATGTACTGCTGTGTTCCTGTTCTGCACTTGTCCATGTAGTGCTGGGTTCCTTTGCTGCAGTTGTCCATGTACTGCTGTGTTCCTGTTCTGCACTTGTCCATGTGCTGCTGGGTTACTGTGCTGCACTTGTCCATGTACTGCTGTGTTCCTGTGCTGCCACTTGTCCATGTACTGCTGTGTTCCTGTGCTGCACTTGTCCATGTACTGCTACGTTCCTGTTCTGCACTTGTCCATGTGCTGCTGGGTTACTGTGCTGCACTTGTCCATGTACTGCTGTATTCCTGTGCTGCCACTTGTCCATGTACTGCTGTGTTCCTGTGCTGCCACTTGTCCATGTACTGCTGTGTTCCTGTGCTGCCACTTGTCCATGTACTGCTGTGTTCCTGTGCTGCACTTGTCCATATACTGCTGTGTTCCTGTGCTGCCACTTGTCCATGTACTGCTGTGTTCCTGTTCTGCACTTGTCCATGTACTGCTGTGTTCCTGTGCTGCCACTTGTCCATGTAGTGCTGTGTTCCTGTTCTGCCACTTGTCCATGTAGTGCTGTGTTCCTGTTCTGCCACTTGTCCATGTAGTGCTGTGTTCCTGTGCTGCCACTTGTCCATGTACTGCTGTATTCCTGTGCTGCACTTGTCCATGTACTGCTGTATTCCTGTGCTGCACTTGTCCCTGTACTGCTACTTTCCTGTGCCAACACTTGTCCCTGTATTGCTACTTTCCTGTGCCAACACTTGTCCCTGTATTGCTAATTTACTGTGCCAACACTTGTCCCTGTGTAAGAGGCACGGGGGTGGGGGACCTGTGGAAGGGCTACGGCGCGCTCACTTACCAGTACTACGTACTTCACGCCTCCCTTCCTCCACCTTCAGTCCGTCGAGGTAGCTCAGACGATACTGGCACACGTCCAGACACACTGAAGAACTTCCTGGGGTGACCTGAAAAGAATGGGGGACACACTACGCAGGGGTGGCCTACACTGGGCTCAGTGAAGGGTCATAATTGGCACTTGTGGCCTCAGACTGGGTGCCCCCGTAGTGGTGCGAAGCACCAGGGGCGACCCTGAACGAAAACGCCCAAAGGGGAGGTGGGGGAGGGGGCAACATACACCACGAACACACACGAAACACCTTTATGCTCACCAGCTATATACTCGGCTTCCGCCTAGCGCCGGATCAATAGATACCACGGCCTAGCGCCGACTTACCACACCTGCGGCGTAGCGCCGACTTCAGCGACCTGCGGCCTAGCGCCGACTTCAGCCACCTGCTGCGTATCGCCGACTTCCCATACACACAATTGCGTTGGGTTTCCTTGCCCTGGATGCCCCCTACCTATGGCTGCCTATCTGGGGGGTAATGGGGGCCTTGCGCCCTCTGCTACTCAGGCCATGGGCCTGCCTAACTGTGGGGGGTAATGGGGGGGGGGCTGGCGCCCTCTGCTGCTCAGGCCGTGGGGCTGCCTATGTTGCCTCAGGCCTAGTGCCTGCCTAACTGTGGGGGGTAATGGGGGGGCCTAGCGCCCTCTGCTGCTCAGGCCGTGGGCCTGCCTATGTTGCCTCAGGCCTAGTGCCTGCTTTGCCCCACAGGCCTAGTGCCAGAATACCTGGTGGTCTGGGGAAAGGGGGGGGGGGGGGAGGGGGCACCACCTGTACTTACCCGTCCAAAGGGCCACGTCTGGACCAAGCCTGGTCAAGCCGCGCCCACCGCGTTGTCTTCACCGGAGGCGGGATGGCTCCCACCACCTCCGGGCTTCACCTGGGCAGCGGTGGCCCGTGCAAGCTCTTTTGCGTTGCACACCGCTGGCCCAGGGCTTCCGACGTCTTCCCCGACGGGTGTCGGCTCTTTGTACTTCACCCGGCGGGCGGCGGCGTGTAACAGCTCTTTCGCAACCGCCGCCGCCCTCCAGGACTTCCGGCGCCGTCTTCTCGCTGCAGTCTTCAGGAGCTCTTCTCTGCTCCCTCCCGGCCGACGAACTGAGCCCTCGCGCCCGGCGCTGGCTAATACAAGCCAGTGCCAGGGGCGGGGCTATGACGCGGCGAGCCGGGATTGGCTCGCCGCCGCCACTCCTGATTGGCTGCCAGCTCACGAGCCGCGATTGGCTCGCGGCTGGCGCCAAATTCAAAAAGCTGCACGGTGATTGGCGGGGCCTGAGTCCCGGAGGATGCAGGCCCGCCGCCATCACCCGTGTGGAGCGGCGGTGGATACGCACTGCCGCCCCCACGCCCGCTGCCGAACTCTGCATTCCGCTGGGCAGGTGGAGACCGGACCAGGTCCGGTCCCCAGTGCCGCCCGAAGCCAGCGCTACCTCCGGCCCTATGGGACGGCGCCGGGCCGTCCCAGGTGAGGGGGACGCGCATGCTAGTAGCAGGGCCAGTGACCGCACGAGTACACTGGCCCTCGCTACATTCCTCCATGCTTTTTCCTTTGTGGTCCCCACAAAGCTGGCCATCACCCTGGTTCCGGCGTCGGAGCCTCCATCACCTGTCTTGGCGGTTGGCCCCTGTTCAGGTGCCCCATCCGGTGTATCTGCGCCTGCATCTGTGGAGGGAAAACTCACCTTCCCCCTTTGGCCTGGGGGTGTTATCCCCTCGGGGACCACCGTGGGTGGTAGACCCTCCATGGTGATGGCGGTGGCCTCCTGGAGCTGGTTCCGGCTCTCTAGGACAGAGAAATCCCCATCGGATGGCATATCCTCCCATCCGTTGTCGTCATCCGGGTTGTCTGCAGGTTGGTCAGCAACACTGGGTTCCTCATCTGATGACATAGTCTCCCACCCATCGTCGTCGGGGTCTTCCAGGTCTGTCCAGCTGGAGGATAGGCCATCCCTAGGCCAGGGGCACTCAGGCCGTTCGTGGTCGCGATCGCGGCAGCCCGTACATCTCTCTACCTCCCCTTCGCTCCGGTCGTCGTCCCAGGTGCAGCCCTTGTGGTCGCCGTTGTAGTCGTCACAGGCAGACCAGTTGACCTCCTGCTCCTCCTGGCACCTGTCCGACGCTCCCTTTCTCTCGGCTTGCCCTTGGCGCCAATTCCTAATCGCCCGGGATGAGGCGTGTGGGCAATCCGGCGATTCATGGTCCACTTCTCCACAGAGCGCGCACCAGGGCTAGTCCAAGCTCTGCTGGGTCCAGTGTGGCCCCTCCGATTGGACGGCTTGGTCACTGCACTCTCGGGGCCAATCCCTATGTTCCACGGGGATCGTTGATCTTGGGGGCTCGGATGTGAAGTAATGCCCGCTGCTATGGATCCCTGCGACCAACGGCTGCGTCTCGACATCCACTCTAGCAGCAGGTGGCCGGGGGTACTCCGCCGTCTGCTGGCCCGTAGTGGTGGCTTTCTGACGCTTCTTCTGGCGGCGCTCCTCTCGGTTACGCTTTACGGCTTGCTGCACTGCCCGTAGTAGGTCAGCGGACGTGAGGACGGGCCAGTTACTTCTATCCTCACATGCCAGGGGGTGGATCCGTTCTGGTGGCGTTCTCCACATCGTGTCTGTCGTCCGCAGATCCTGTCAGCTACGCCAAATGTAAGAGGCACTGGGGTGGGGGACCTGGGGAAGGGCTACGGCGCACTTACCAGGCCTACGTACTTCACGCCTCCCGTCCTCCACCTTCAGTCCGTCGAGGTAGCTCAGACGATACTGGCACACGTCCAGACACACTGAAGAACTTCCTGGGGTGACCTGAAAAGAATGGGGGACACACTACGCAGGGGTGGCCTACACTGGGCTCAGTGAAGGGTCATCATTGGCACTTGTGGCCTCAGACTGGGTGCCCGGGGAGGTGGGGGAGGGGCAACATACACCACGAACACACACGAAACACCTTTATGCTCACCAGCTATATACTCGGCTTCCGTCAGGCGACTGGCCCTTCTTCTTCTTTGCTCCTGTAAGAGAACACACAACACAGCCCACGGGACGTGGCGCTGCTTACGCTTTATGATGGAGAGACACTTATACAGAGGTTATAGCATGACACCGTAATACTGTTTCAACCTTGTGGTACTCACCAACGCGTACTTCCGACAGCCTACCTTTCATGGGGGCCTGGCTGTGGGGAAAACTGAGAACTCATCACACATGCGGCGTAGTGCCAACTTATGCGAACCGCGGCCTAGCGACGACTTCAGCCACATGCGGCGTATCGCCGACTTTACACACCCTGCGGCCTAGCGCCGGATCAATAGATACCACGGCCTAGCGCCGACTTACCACACCTGCGGCGTAGCGCCGACTTCAGCGACCTGCGGCCTAGCGCCAACTTCAGCCACCTGCGGCGTATCGCCGACTTTACACACCCTGCGGCCTAGCGCCGGATCAATAGATACCACGGCCTAGCGCCGACTTACCACACCTGCGGCGTAGCGCCGACTTCAGCGACCTGCGGCCTAGCGCCAACTTCAGCCACCTGCGGCGTATCGCCGACTTTACACTCCCTGCGGCCTAGCGCCGGATCAATAGATACCACGGCCTAGCGCCGACTTACCACACCTGCGGTGTAGCGCCGACTTCAGCGACCTGCGGCCTAGCGCCGACTTCAGCCACCTGCGGCGTATCGCCGACTTCCCATACACACAATTGCGTTGGGTTTCCTTGCCCTGGATGCCCCCTACCTATGGCTGCCTATCTGGGGGGGTAATGGGGGCCTTGCGCCCTCTGCTGCTCAGGCCATGGGCCTGCCTAACTGTGGGGGGTAATGGGGGAGGGGGCCTGGCGCCCTCTGCTGCTCAGGCCGTGAGCCTGCCTATGTTGCCTCAGGCCTAGTGCCTGCCTGTGGGGGGTAATGGGGGGGCCTAGCACCCTCTGCTGCTCAGGCCGTGGGCCTGCCTATGTTGCCTCAGGCCTAGTGCCTGCTTTGCCCCACGGGCCTAGTGCCCGAATACCTGGTGGTCTGGGGAAAGGGGGGGGGAGGGGGCACCACCTGTACTTACCCGTCCAAAGGGCCACGGCTGGACCAAGCCTGGTCAAGCCGCGCCCACCGCGTTGTCTTCACCGGAGGCGGGATGGCTCCCACCACCTCCGGGCTTCCTGGAGGCTTCACCTGGGCAGCGGTGGCCCGTGCAAGCTCTTTTGCGTTTCACACCGCTGGCCCAGGGCTTCCGACGTCTTCCCCGACGGGTGTCGGCTCTTTGTACTTCACCCGGCGGGTGGCGGCGTGTAACAGCTCTTTCGCAACCGCCGCCGCCCTCCAGGACTTCCGGCGCCGTCTTCTCGCTGCAGTCTTCAGGAGCTCTTCTCTGCTCCCTCCCGGCCGACGAACTGAGCCCTCGCGCCCGGCGCTGGCTAATACAAGCCAGTGCCAGGGGGCGGGGCTATGACGCGGTGAGCCGGGATTGGCTCGCCGCCGCCACTCCTGATTGGCTGCCAGCTCACGAGCCGCGATTGGCTCGCAGCTGGCGCCAAATTCAAAAAGCTGCACGGTGATTGGCGGGGCCTGAGTCCCGGAGGATGCAGGCCCGCCGCCATCACCCGCGTGGAGCGGCGGTGGATACGCACCGCCGCCCCCACGCCCGCTGCCAAACTCTGCATTCCGCTGGGCAGGTGGAGACCGGACCAAGTCCGGTCCCCAGTGCCGCCCGAAGCCAGCGCTACCTCCGGCCCCATGGGACGGCGCCGGGCCGTCCCAGGTGAGGAGGGACGCGCATGCTAGTAGCAGGGCCAGTGACCGCACGAGTACACTGGCCCTCGCTACACCTGTACTGCTGCTTTCCCGTGGCAACACTTGTCCCTGTACTGCTGCTTTCCCGTGGCAACACTTGTCCCTGTACTGCTGCTTTCCCGTGGCAACACTTGTCCCTGTACTGCTACTTTCCCGTGGCAACACTTGTCCCTGTACTGCTGCTTTCCCGTGGCAACACTTGTCCCTGTACTGCTGCTTTCCCGTGGCAACACTTGTCCCTGTACTGCTACTTTCCCGTGGCAACACTTGTCCCTGTACTGCTACTTTCCCATGGCAACACTTGTCCCTGTACTGCTACATTCCCATGGCAACACTTGTCCCTGTACTGCTGCTTTCCCGTGGCAACACTTGTCCCTGTACTGCTACTTTCCCGTGGCAACACTTGTCCCTGTACTGCTACTTTCCCATGGCAACACTTGTCCCTGTACTGCTACATTCCCATGGCAACACTTGTCCCTGTACTGCTACTTTCCCGTGGCAACACTTGTCCCTGTACTGCTACTTACCTGTGGCAAAACATACTGTGTCCCTGTGACCAATAGATCAAACTTCACAGTTTATTCCAGACTCCGGTTGTGCAACACTGATACCACCATTCCAGAATCAGCGCTGTGCCAGCTATCCAGAATTCCTGATCTACGGCAACCAGTCAGGAAGGATTCCGCCAGGGCAACCAGCAAAACAATTCTGCTGCTGCCAGACATTGCCCAAAAGGTGTCAGTGGTTCTAGGTGCTGGTGAAGTAGCCTGGTGGTGGCAACAATTACCAGAGTGATAAAGTGGAGAGAGATAAAGAATCAAACAATCAGCTCCTAACTGCCAGGTTACAGGTTGTGTTTGAAAAATGACAGTTAGGACCTGATTGTTTGATTCTTTATCTCTCTCCGCTTTTTCACTCGCTAAGGCTTAGTACATATGCCCATAGTCATTAAACTATTGGATGTGGGCACTGTCCTCCTGGAAGAACCCTCTCCTCTAAGAAAAGAAAAAACGCAAAACATATAAAGAATATGGTCATCTTTTCCTGTGATAGCCACCATAAGATTTAAAACAGTAAAACTCTTAACGCTTAGGGATAGATTTACTAAAGCTTCTAAACCAGACAAGTGGAAGTGTTGCCCATAGCAACCGATCAAATTCTATCTATCATTTCTCTATTGCATCCTAGAAAATGATAGCCAGAATCTGATTGGTTGCTACAGGAAACACCACTACTTGTCTGTCTTTGAAGCTTTACTAAAGCTACCCCTTATAGTCACCCACATCCTAGTAAATTATATACAGCATACATCAGGCGTTCTCTCTGCTTAATGTATTACCCTGGCATTTAGAAATTCACACCAGGACATACTGTCAGTGGTGCTGAGAGAGGGGGAAAGAGGTTACAAATTACCTGGGCCCAGGTCTGATGTAGGGGCCCAGTGAAGTCCCAGTGGGGGCCCACTGCTGAGTGCTGGGCTGCAGTGTGACCATGGAGGCACTTAAAATTCCTTTTTTTTAAATCAGTATATTTTTTTTAAGGGTGCATGACCACGCCTCCTGTGATTAGGCCACACCCCTGAAAAATACCTGGGCCCAGCCAGGCTCTCAACTGCCCTCCATACTGTAAGGGGTCAGTGTCAGTAATAATTAGCCCATGATCTCCCTTCCAGCTCAGAGGGATGCATTCATCCTCCCAGACTAAATAGAAAGGTAATCCTTCCCTTTCCTGTGCGCTGTTTTACATGAATTTCCCACAAAGAAACGTTTTATAAATACTCACAGAGTCACATTAGGAACTACTGTCTGGATTTCCTACACGCTACTCTCAGGTTGTGATAAATACTCCTTGGTTTATTCACTTACATGGTAAATGGATGCCTAGAACAGCAAGTAAAGAAACTACTGGAATTTAAAATATAAGTAGTAGGGAAAATATGGAAGCAGCATAAAATCACTTAAAAAGCAATGTATTCCACTGCAGCCAATACCAGTGCTGTATGTACAGTATATGGGGCCTACTTCAGACGTTTTTTTGCACTGCTGCGAACAGACAGTCGCCACCCAGAACTAGTTTGCAGGAATCTATGACCTGCAAACTGGATTTGTTCTAGGGAACGGACTGCCACCTAGCAACAGCAGGTGGGTAGGAAGCAAGCCTTCCTGGATTTTGCTGAGGCAGAGGGGAGTGAATAAAAAGAAAATTCACCCCCCTGCCTATAAAACGGACCGGGAGCGCGCGCATGCCCGCGGACACGTGCACGTTAGTCACAGGCACGCTCACGGCTACGTGCACGCGCACGTCGGGTCGGCTGATCAGATTTTTCCGGAAGCTCACTGGTGGCAAACCCTTTCCCTACAGAGATAGTAGAGAAGAACGGTAAGTGTTGGCCTGACAACTGACGCATTACTGAGTGTGTCTATCAGGACCGAAGGAAGGAAAGGACACAGTTATTACTACCATGTATGCAAGCAAGAAACAAAAGTTTATTAAACTTTAAATGCAAGCTAAAGGACTGAGATTGCATGTTTGTTCAAACTGGAAGGTAGAAGAACTGAGGAGACATCGTTGGCTTTAAACTGCGCGAAGTAGTCCCAATGCTGGGAAGTGAAGGTTATTTCTGCTCGTTACTGGTTGAGGCTTCTTTTGACACTTCGCTGCGCCTTCGAGAGTAATAAGAAAGATATTAGAGACTGACCCGGGTGTACCAGAGTACAGTAGGGTGGGAAAGGGTTAGCTGTTGCTAGGTGGCAATCCTTTCCCTAGAACAAATCCACGGCTGCTAAAACTAGCCAGCGAGCGATCAACTCGGAATGACCCCCATAGACCGAATCGGATTGTTCTTAGTAACCACCTGTCTGTGGTAATGTTCAACCATTCCGGATATGACACCCTGTGAGTACTGTGGGGAGAAAGGCGTATGGGTAAATTTACCATAGTTGTGGCCTTTTCTGGCATTGTTCCTTGCGCCTGAGGTTGATCCTCTAGAGTTGTCTCTAGGTCTGTTGCTGAAACCTCCTCTATGGCCTCCTCTTGTGCCTTGGAAGTCTCGGGCCGGACCTGCGGCTTTTGAAGTCCGACTACCTTGGGGAAAGAGCCTCTTGAAGCTCTCTTCGCCCTTTTTAAGGTCAGAAAAGTATTTTTGGGCTTTGTGGCGAATTTTGACCTCCTCTATAAACTGCGGATCGAATAGGTTGGCATCGGAGAGGTTTGAAAACTCCAGGGATTTTGGTGCTAAATCAGCAAACCCTGCGCTAGATAACCACCTAGCTCTGCGGGTATTGGTGATATTATTAAAAGTTTGGCCTATTATTAGAGTAGCTCTGCTAATGGCCTTAAGTAGGGCTAGTTTTGATGCCACTAAAGAATCTAGGGAGGTACTAGACTCACCCTCTCTTTCTGCTTTATCTAGCACAAATAGCAGAGGACCGGCTGCGTCCGCTATTTTATATTGTATCTTTTTTAATATACGGTCTGTGGCGTCATTTTGCCTTTTGTCTGCCACAATAGAGGTTAATGCCGGGTCAATGTTAGGGAGCAGGGGCGAATAACGCTGGTACATCGGGCAGCCCCGTATGGGAACGCATTACCAACTCCTCTTCTTTAACGAGAGTTGCTCTAAAAGCCAGTTGTGCAAACTTCTGGACTTCTGAGTCGGGTTTTAGGGCCCAGTGTGTGGAATACAATTATGATGGTGGAGCTTTCCTTGCTAAAGCTACTCTAGCCATTTGTATTTCACTAAATTCACCACGCTAGGATGAGGCAGATGTTCTCATGACTTCCTCTAATTCCCAGTCTACTGTGGAACTATATTTAGGGGAGAGGTGTGACTCTGGCGGGTGACCCCATAACCTGAGTACGGGCCCCTTTGTGCTGTTGGCTATGGACAGAAGTGGTTTGCCAGCTACAGGCAGAAAGCGTGTGCTTGCTCCGAGCACTAGATTGTTGTCTGCTCCGGACAATACCAGGCAATGGGGGAATATCACCTGAACAGTTGTCCCTGGGGTAAAGTTTACCTTTATTTTTACTTTTGTGCTTTCTCTTATGTGCCTTCAGGCTTTCCGAACTGGATGAAGAGATGGCAGCTTCCTGAGGTTTATTATTTACCTCAGACTCTGAGGAGCTGGAGGAGCACAGGTCCCTAGCTGGGACTACCTTTTTCCTTTTATAGCTAATAATTCCCTCAGAGGAGTCAGAAGAGGAAGGGGAAGACCTTGGCCTTTTATGGGCTCTCTTCCCCTTAACACTGCCAGCAACAGAGGACATATTAAATTAATCTGTCGCAGTGACAGAAACTGTGTCCTCCATTTGTGCTGACAGGAAAAATCTGATCAGCGGACCGGCGTGCACGTGCATGTAGCTGCAAGCATTCACGTGACCTAACGTGCATGTGCAGTCTCTGAGTAGCCCAGGACTTACTCAGCCGCTGCGATCACTTCAGCCTGTCCGGGACCGGAATTGACGTCAGTAACCCTCCATGCAAATGCTTGGACACGCCTGCGTTTTTCCAACCACTCCCAGAAAACGGTCAGTTGCCACCCACAAACGCCTTCTTCCTGTCAATCTCCTTGCGAACGCCCGTGCGAATGGATTCTTCATTGCTGAGCGGTGATCCTCTTTGTACATGTGCGACGCGCCTGCACATTGCGGTGCATACGCAGTTCTGACCTGATCGCAGCGATGCAAAAAACGCAAGCAAGCGATCAGGTCTGAATTACCCCCATGGTGTACAGGGGCTCATATGCCTCCATCCCGCCCACCCCCACACATACATACACTATTGCTCCAGGTGGCACCATCTTTCCTGTGATGTATTCGGAAAAGAGTCTGGGGTCTATTCATGAAGCAGTGAAAAGAGTGGAGAAGTGAGCCTGTGGAGAAGTTGTCCATGGCAACCAATCAGCTGCTCCGTACAACTGTATAGTATGCAAATTATAAATGTTACTTCAATGCTGGTTGCCATGGGCAACTTCTCCACTGGCTCACTTCTCCACACTTTTCACTGCTTCATGAATAGACCCCTATCTTCTTTGCAGGTGTCAACTTTCTGAATACATCACCGGAAAATATGGTTACACCGTGAGAAATAAGTATAGGTGGTGGTGTAATTGGCTTTGCATGGACCCCCCTGCCAACACAGGTATGTGTGGGCTCGCTGCCCAGTGTGAGTCTCACTGCACATGAACCCTTTCACCTCTTATAATGCCCCTGGACTAATGTCTCTAATTACACAGCAGAGATGCAGCAGTGATCTTCTAGGAAAACATCACAGATGAGTTCCTTATGTTCTCCTGTTTCTCCTAGATTTGCAGTATATTACAGTTAGTGCCGATAGAAAAAGTCTTTCTGTTTTGTATACATATATGGCATTAATACTGCCACGCAGCTGGTACCATGTACATTATGGGTAAATCTAAGTGCTGGCATATTTCTTTTCTATAACAGCAAATACTAGTGGAATCCAGATACAGGTACACCACCGTTATACACTCAGTGGATCTCAGATTGATTAGAAGAACATACAGAGAGGACTGTCATGTATGAGGGTAGCGGTGCAGCAATCTAGTGGTATTTGCAGGATACTAGCAGCAGGGTCTCTAGAGTAGAACACATCTAAAATGTGCATGCACAGAAGACAAATGGCAGCCATTTTGGTAAAGGAGAATGCTTTACTTATGGAGCATTCATGGAGGTAGCCCAGTAGACCACTCCATAGTTCAACAGATAAAAGTAACAGAGCTTGTTGTGTGTCAGGATTAGGTTGCAGTGAAACAACGGTGTCCACTCTACTGGCAGTCCCCACATGGGGGCAGGACTCAAAAATATCCATCACTGGGAAGATGGAGGTGCCCAGTATATGTAATGCTCAGGCAGGGATGCTTCTTGCCCCAGTAGATACTGCATCCACCCACTCCAGGCTCACATCCAGCTGATCGCAGCACCAGGGCACAGCAGCTGTAGTTATTATTGTTGGTGGTTATGAACTGAGCTGGAGCGCTGCCCACATTCTGTAAAGCGTGCTGTGTTCTGGAGTGCGCGACTTGCAGTTGTTTAGTCTACACAGCTTGGACTTGGTCATGGTCCAAAAATTAGAGATGAGCGCCTGAAATTTTTCGGGTTTTGTGTTTTGGTTTTGGGTTCGGTTCCGCGGCCGTGTTTTGGGTTCGACCGCGTTTTGGCAAAACCTCACCGAATTTTTTTTGTCGGATTCGGGTGTGTTTTGGATTCGGGTGTTTTTTTCAAAAAACCCTAAAAAACAGCTTAAATCATAGAATTTGGGGGTAATTTTGATCCCAAAGTATTATTAACCTCAAAAAACATAATTTACACTCATTTTCAGCCTATTCTGAACACATCACACCTCACAATATTATTTTTAGTCCTAAAATTTGCACCGAGGTCGCTGTGTGAGTAAGATAAGCGACCCTAGTGGCCGACACAAACACCGGGCCCATCTAGGAGTGGCACTGCAGTGTCACGCAGGATGTCCCTTCCAAAAAACCCTCCCCAAACAGCACATGACGCAAAGAAAAAAAGAGGCGCAATGAGGTAGCTGACTGTGTGAGAAAGATAAGCGACCCTAGTGGCCGACACAAACACCGGGCCCATCTAGGAGTGGCACTGCAGTGTCACGCAGGATGTCCCTTCCAAAAAACCCTCCCCAATCAGCACATGATGCAAAGAAAAAGAAAAGAAAAAAGAGGTGCAAGATGGAATTATCCTTGGGCCCTCCCACCCACCCTTATGTTGTATAAACAAAACAGGACATGCACACTTTAACCAACCCATCATTTCAGTGACAGGGTCTGCCACACGACTGTGACTGATATGACGGGTTGGTTTGGACCCCCCCCAAAAAAGAAGCAATTAATCTCTCCTTGCACAAACTGGCTCTACAGAGGCAAGATGTCCACCTCATCTTCACCCTCCGATATATCACCGTGTACATCCCCCTCCTCACAGATTATCAATTCGTCCCCACTGGAATCCACCATCTCAGCTCCCTGTGTACTTTGTGGAGGCAATTGCTGCTGGTCAATGTCTCCGCGGAGGAATTGATTATAATTCATTTTAATGAACATCATCTTCTCCACATTTTCTGGATGTAACCTCGTACGCCGATTGCTGACAAGGTGAGCGGCGGCACTAAACACTCTTTCGGAGTACACACTTGTGGGAGGGCAACTTAGGTAGAATAAAGCCAGTTTGTGCAAGGGCCTCCAAATTGCCTCTTTTTCCTGCCAGTATAAGTACGGACTGTGTGACGTGCCTACTTGGATGCGGTCACTCATATAATCCTCCACCATTCTATCAATGTTGAGAGAATCATATGCAGTGACAGTAGACGACATGTCCGTAATCGTTGTCAGGTCCTTCAGTCCGGACCAGATGTCAGCATCAGCAGTCGCTCCAGACTGCCCTGCATCACCGCCAGCGGGTGGGCTCGGAATTCTGAGCCTTTTCCTCGCACCCCCAGTTGCGGGAGAATGTGAAGGAGGAGATGTTGACAGGTCGCGTTCCGCTTGACTTGACAATTTTGTCACCAGCAGGTCTTTCAACCCCAGCAGACCTGTGTCTGCCGGAAAGAGAGATCCAAGGTAGGCTTTAAATCTAGGATCGAGCACGGTGGCCAAAATGTAGTGCTCTGATTTCAACAGATTGACCACCCGTGAATCCTTGTTAAGCGAATTAAGGGCTGCATCCACAAGTCCCACATGCCTAGCGGAATCGCTCCGTGTTAGCTCCTTCTTCAATGCCTCCAGCTTCTTCTGCAAAAGCCTGATGAGGGGAATGACCTGACTCAGGCTGGCAGTGTCTGAACTGACTTCACGTGTGGCAAGTTCAAAGGGCATCAGAACCTTGCACAACGTTGAAATCATTCTCCACTGCACTTGAGACAGGTGCATTCCATCTCCTATATCGTGCTCAATTGTATAGGCTTGAATGGCCTTTTGCTGCTCCTCCAACCTCTGAAGCATATAGAGGGTTGAATTCCACCTCGTTACCACTTCTTGCTTCAGATGATGGCAGGGCAGGTTCAGTAGTTTTTGGTGGTGCTCCAGTCTTCTGTACGTGGTGCCTGTACGCCGAAAGTGTCCCGCAATTTTTCTGGCCACCGACAGCATCTCTTGCACGCCCCTGTCGTTTTTTAAAAAATTCTGCACCACCAAATTCAAGGTATGTGCAAAACATGGGACGTGCTGGAATTTGCCCATATTTAATGCACACACAATATTGCTGGCGTTGTCCGATGCCACAAATCCACAGGAGAGTCCAATTGGGGTAAGCCATTCCGCGATGATCTTCCTCAGTTGCCGTAAGAGGTTTTCAGCTGTGTGCGTATTCTGGAAAGCGGTGATACAAAGCGTAGCCTGCCTAGGAAAGAGTTGGCGTTTGCGAGATGCTGCTACTGGTGCCGCCGCTGCTGTTCTTGCGGCGGGAGTCCATACATCTACCCAGTGGGCTGTCACAGTCATATAGTCCTGACCCTGCCCTGCTCCACTTGTCCACATGTCCGTGGTTAAGTGGACATTGGGTACAACTGCATTTTTTAGGACACTGGTGAGTCTTTTTCTGACGTCCGTGTACATTCTCGGTATCGCCTGCCTAGAGAAGTGGAACCTAGATGGTATTTGGTAACGGGGGCACACTGCCTCAATAAATTGTCTAGTTCCCTGTGAACTAACGGCGGATACCGGACGCACGTCTAACACCAACATAGTTGTCAAGGACTCAGTTATCCGCTTTGCAGTAGGATGACTGCTGTGATATTTCATCTTCCTCGCAAAGGACTGTTGAACAGTCAATTGCTTACTGGAAGTAGTACAAGTGGGCTTACGACTTCCCCTCTGGGATGACCATCGACTCCCAGCGGCAACAACAGCAGCGCCAGCAGCAGTAGGCGTTACACGCAAGGATGCATCGGAGGAATCACAGGCAGGAGAGGACTCGTCAGACTTGCCAGTGACATGGCCTGCAGGACTATTGGCATTCCTGGGGAAGGAGGAAATTGACACTGAGGGAGTTGGTGGGGTGGTTTGCGTGAGCTTGGTTACAAGAGGAAGGGATTTACTGGTCAGTGGACTGCTTCCGCTGTCACCCAAAGTTTTTGAACTTGTCACTGACTTATTATGAATGCGCTGCAGGTGACGTATAAGGGAGGATGTTCCGAGGTGGTTAACGTCCTTACCCCTACTTATTACAGCTTGACAAAGGGAACACACGGCTTGACACCTGTTGTCCGCATTTCTGGTGAAATACCTCCACACCGAAGAGCTGATTTTTTTGGTATTTTCACCTGGCATGTCAACGGCCATATTCCTCCCACGGACAACAGGTGTCTCCCCGGGTGCCTGACTTAAACAAACCACCTCACCATCAGAATCCTCCTGGTCAATTTCCTCCCCAGCGCCAGCAACACCCATATCCTCCTCATCCTGGTGTACTTCAACACTGACATCTTCAATCTGACTATCAGGAACTGGACTGCGGGTGCTCCTTCCAGCACTTGCAGGGGGCATGCAAATAGTGGAAGGCGCATGCTCTTCACGTCCAGTGTTGGGAAGGTCAGGCATCGCAAACGACACAATTGGACTCTCCTTGTGGATTTGGGATTTCAAAGAACGCACAGTTCTTTGCGGTGCTTTTGCCAGCTTGAGTCTTTTCAGTTTTCTAGCGAGAGGCTGAGTGCTTCCATCCTCATGTGAAGCTGAACCACTAGCCATGAACATAGGCCAGGGCCTCAGCCGTTCCTTGCCACTCCGTGTGGTAAATGGCATATTGGCAAGTTTACGCTTCTCCTCCGACAATTTTATTTTAGGTTTTGGAGTCCTTTTTTTTCTGATATTTGGTGTTTTGGATTTGACATGCTCTGTACTATGACATTGGGCATCGGCCTTGGCAGACGACGTTGCTGGCATTTCATCGTCTCGGCCATGACTAGTGGCAGCAGCTTCAGCACGAGGTGGAAGTGGATCTTGATCTTTCCCTAATTTTGGAACCTCAACTTTTTTGTTCTCCATATTTTATAGGCAGAACTAAAAGGCACCTCAGGTAAACAATGGAGATGGATGGATTGGATACTAGTATACAATTATGGACGGACTGCCACGGTTAGGTGGTATAAAAAAACCACGGTTAGGTGGTATATATTATAATAATAATACAATTATGGATGGACGGACTGCCTGCCGACTGCCGACACAGAGGTAGCCACAGCCGTGAACTACCGCACTGTACACTGGTTGATAAAGAGATAGTAGTATACTCGTAACAACTAGTATGACACTATGACGACGGTATAAAGAAAGAAAAAAAAATACCACAGTTAGGTGGTATATATTATAATAATAATACAATTATGGATGGACGGACTGCCTGCCGACTGCCGACACAGAGGTAGCCACAGCCGTGAACTACCGCACTGTACACTGGTTGATAAAGAGATAGTAGTATACTCGTAACAACTAGTATGACACTATGACGACGGTATAAAGAATGAAAAAAAAACCACGGTTAGGTGGTATATATTATAATAATAATACAATTATGGATGGACGGACTGCCTGCCGAGTGCCGACACAGAGGTAGCCACAGCCGTGAACTACCGCACTGTACACTGGTTGATAAAGAGATAGTAGTATACTCGTAACAACTAGTATGACACTATGACGACGGTATAAAGAAAGAAAAAAAAATACCACGGTTAGGTGGTATATATTATAATAATAATACAATTATGGATGGACGGACTGCCTGCCGACTGCCGACACAGAGGTAGCCACAGCCGTGAACTACCGCACTGTACACTGGTTGATAAAGAGATAGTAGTATACTCGTAACAACTAGTATGACACTATGACGACGGTATAAAGAAAGAAAAAAAAATACCACAGTTAGGTGGTATATATTATAATAATAATACAATTATGGATGGACGGACTGCCTGCCGACTGCCGACACAGAGGTAGCCACAGCCGTGAACTACCGCACTGTACACTGGTTGATAAAGAGATAGTAGTATACTCGTAACAACTAGTATGACACTATGACGACGGTATAAAGAATGAAAAAAAAAACCACGGTTAGGTGGTATATATTATAATAATAATACAATTATGGATGGACGGACTGCCTGCCGACTGCCGACACAGAGGTAGCCACAGCCGTGAACTACCGCACTGTACACTGGTTGATAAAGAGATAGTAGTATACTCGTAACAACTAGTATGACACTATGACGACGGTATAAAGAAAGAAAAAAAAATACCACAGTTAGGTGGTATATATTATAATAATAATACAATTATGGATGGACGGACTGCCTGCCGACTGCCGACACAGAGGTAGCCACAGCCGTGAACTACCGCACTGTACACTGGTTGATAAAGAGATAGTAGTATACTCGTAACAACTAGTATGACACTATGACGACGGTATAAAGAAAGAAAAAAAAATACCACAGTTAGGTGGTATATATTATAATAATAATACAATTATGGATGGACGGACTGCCTGCCGAGTGCCGACACAGAGGTAGCCACAGCCGTGAACTACCGCACTGTACACTGGTTGATAAAGAGATAGTAGTATACTCGTAACAACTAGTATGACACTATGACGACGGTATAAAGAATGAAAAAAAAACCACGGTTAGGTGGTATATATTATAATAATAATACAATTATGGATGGACGGACTGCCTGCCGACTGCCGACACAGAGGTAGCCACAGCCGTGAACTACCGCACTGTACACTGGTTGATAAAGAGATAGTAGTATACTCGTAACAACTAGTATGACACTATGACGACGGTATAAAGAATGAAAAAAAAACCACGGTTAGGTGGTATATATTATAATAATAATACAATTATGGATGGACGGACTGCCTGCCGAGTGCCGACACAGAGGTAGCCACAGCCGTGAACTACCGCACTGTACACTGGTTGATAAAGAGATAGTAGTATACTCGTAACAACTAGTATGACACTATGACGGTATAAAGAATGAAAAAAAAACCACGGTTAGGTGGTATATATTATAATAATAATACAATTATGGATGGACGGACTGCCTGCCGACTGCCGACACAGAGGTAGCCACAGCCGTGAACTACCGCACTGTACACTGGTTGATAAAGAGATAGTAGTATACTCGTAACAACTAGTATGACACTATGACGACGGTATAAAGAAAGAAAAAAAAATACCACGGTTAGGTGGTATATATTGTAATACAATTATGGATGGACGGACTGCCTGCCGAGTTCCGACTGCCGACACAGAGGTAGCCACAGCCGTGAACTACCGCACTGTACTGTGTCTGCTGCTAATATAGACTGGTTGATAAAGAGATAGTATACAATACATACAACAATATACTACTATACTGGTGGTCAGGCACTGGTCACCACTAGTCACACTGGCAGTGGCACTCCTGCAGCAAAAGTGTGCACTGTTTAATTTTAAATTAATATAATATTATGTACTCCTGGGGGCTCCTGCTATAACAACCTGCAGTGCTCCCCAGTCTCCCCCACAATTATTATAAGCTTTGCCTTTTATACATTGATGTGCAGCACACTGGGCTGAGCTGAGTGCACACAGACTGAGTCACACTGTGTGACTGGCTGCTGCTGTGTATCGTTTTTTTTCAGGCAGAGAACGGATATAGCAGAGAACGGATATATATTATATTAAAATAAATAAAAGTTAACTAACAACAACTGCACTGGTCACTGTGGTAAACTCTGTCTGACTCTGCACAATCTCTCTCTCTCTTCTAATCTAATTTCTAATGGAGAGGACGCCAGCCACGTCCTCTCCCTATCAATCTCAATGCACGTGTGAAAATGGCGGCGACGCGCGGCTCCTTATATAGAATCCGAGTCTCGCGAGAATCCGACAGCGTCATGATGACGTTCGGGCGCGCTCGGGTTAACCGAGCAAGGCGGGAGGATCCGAGTCTGCTCGGACCCGTAAAAAAAACATGAAGTTCGTGCGGGTTCGGTTTCAGAGAAACCGAACCCGCTCATCTCTACCAAAAATGCCTCCAAACAGGGGTCCAATCAAGTCCTTTGCTTCCAGAACGAAGCTGCTGTTCTAGAAACCTATTGGGTTAATGGGATAACATCACTAAAACACAATTACCTTCACTTTATTGTCAAATTTAGCAAAGATATATAAAAACATTTATTTGAAAGCTGATAAAGGTGATTTACTAACTTGCTATCAAAGTGCTATTCAGTTGTTTGCCAATCAGGTGTATGATTTCTACTGGCTGCCTCCTGAGGTGACGAGTGGAAATCTGCAAAAAGTCAGCTGTTTGGGTGCCCCGTACACAACACATGGCATTTGGGCATGACAAGTGCAATAAGTAATGCAGTTGCGCAAAATTAGCAAAACAATGGAACAGCTCCGTCGGGCGCCATTACTTATTGCCGCCAAAAAACTATTGAATTCCTCCCTTTGTGTGATTGGTTGCTTTGTGGCCTTTGTTGCATGAGTCAGATGTGGTGTATCAGGATTTTTGAATGGAGAGAGTACCAGCCAACCAGCTCCTGTCATTTTTCAAATCCAGCCTGTGATGTGGCAGTTAGGAGCTGATTGGCTGGTACTTTATCTCTGTCCTCTTTATCGCCATCCAAGGCTTAGTAAATAGACCCATAGACAGAGCAGATATGAGCTACTATAAAGGACTGGAAGAGCATATGGATGCAAATCCACATAAGTCTAAAGCTACACATTCCCTCCCACTTATTTAGTTGACAGTGCAGTATTTCAGAAGTAGGTAATCTCTTGCCCTTAGCTGATGTGGAACTACAAATCTCAGCCTGTCCTTCTTGACGTTTATTAACATATGCCTGTTTATTGGAAGTCCATACAGGTCATACCCATCCCTTCTCAATAGATCTTGCTAATACAGATCTATGAAAGATTCTATCTGCAAGATCAATCAAGGTTATAATTGTGTAAATGGTGCCAGAACACCTGGAAGGAGATACTATACATGTATTATCATTATATAATTAATGATGTCATTTAGATATGAGAATTTGGTGGTAGGCCAAATTATTTGCATAATCAAGTGCTCAGCAACTTGCAGGGCAAAAAACCTCCACAGCTGGTTGAATAATTAACAACACCCAATGACAATGGGTGGCCGCCTCAGGATTTTACTATAATAATTCAATACCTGTCACAATAAGCCTTTCCCTGTACTGGGCTCAGTTATTATTACAGTATGATGCTAAATCTGAGAATCAGTTCCTAATTTCATAGGTTCAGCAGCTGCAAATAAATTACTGAATTGTTCCTGATTTGACGGCTATTTTCAGAAGGAAGACAACCCACTAGAGAACTGGCCAATCGCAGCGCACGGAATGTGAGGATCAGGGCCGGTTCTAGCCCTTTTGTCACCCCGGGCGGAAAATGGGGGTGTGGCTTCATAAAGGGGGCGTGGTCAGTTACGCCCCCATTTGTGCCCCCTGTAGGAGTAGCGCCGCTTACACACCAAAAAAAATTAATACTTACAATCCCCTGCTCCTGATTCCCGACCGCTGCAGACCTCCCCCTGCGCCGCTCCTCTCCTCGGATATATGGGAAAGACGTCATGACGTCTCTCCCATAGCACAGCATAGACAGACACTAGAGGTCAATTATGACCCCTAGCGTCTGTGTCAGTCCCACAATGCTGTGCGGTGCGCGCACAGCAAAGGTCCTCTCCACGAAGGGAAACTAGACGGCTAGCGTCTAGTTCCCTTCACAGTGGGAGGGACGGGGGGGACAGCGGGCACAACGGGGCGCACAGTAGCTGATCCTGCCATTGTGCGGCGCCCTCCGCATGGTGCCGGCGCCCTCCGGAAGGCGGCGCCCCGGGCAAAAGTCCTGCTTGCCCGTGGCAAGATCCGCTACTGGTGAGGATATAACTCAGCAACAATCAACACATGTCATAGATCAGTAGCCTTATAATAGAAGCTTATAGCCTGTACTGTACTAGGGAAAAGATCTCTGTGACTGTGTCCAGTATTTGTCCAAGCGACTGTATCCTTGCGGGTGCAGGGCTGGTGCGACCATTAGGCTAGGGCACATGTTTAGTCACTGAATGAATGACATGATGTCCCATGGCAGAGAAGCAGAGAAGGTCTACAGACATATCAAGCACAACTACAGTAGTCTGGCCCAAAATATTTAACAAGAGTCCAGCTTGGATGTGGTGCTATGCCTCCCAGACCCAGCTCGGTATTAAATAATACTGGTGAGAAGGGACTGTGGGCCTAATTCAGAGTTGATCACAGCAGCAAATTTGTTAGCAGTTGGGCAAAACCATGGGGGTAATTCCAAGTTGATCGCAGCAGGATTTTTGATAGCAATTGGGCAAAACCAGGGCCCTCATTCCGAGTTGATCGGTCGCAAGGCGAATTTAGCAGAGTTACACACGCTAAGCCTACGCCTACTGGGAGTGTATCTTAGCTTCTTAAAATTGCGACCGATGTATTCGCAATATTGCGATTACAAACTACTTTGCAGTTTCTGAGTAACTTCAACCTTACTCTGCCTGTGCGATCAGTTCAGTGCTTGTCGTTCCTGGTTTGACGTCACAAACACACCCAGCGTTCGCTCAGACACTCCCCCGTTTCTCCAGCCACTCCTGCGTTTTTTCCGGAAACGGTAGCGTTTTCATCCACACGCCCATAAAACGCCGTGTTTCCGCCCAGTAACACCCATTTCCTGTCAATCACATTACGATCGCCGGAGCGATGAAAAAGCCGTGAGTAAAAATACTATCTTCATTGTTAAATTACTTGGCGCAGTCGCAGTGCGAATATTGCGCATGCGTACTAAGCGGATTTTCATTGCGATGCGATGAAAAATACCGACCGATCAACTCGGAATGAGGGCCCATGTGCACTGCAGGGGAGGCAGATATAACATGTGCAGAGAGAGTTAGATTTGGGTGGGTTATTTTATTTCTGTGCAGGGTAAATACTGGCTGCTTTATTTTTACACTGCAAATTAGATTGCAGATTGAACACACCACACCCAAATCTAACTCTCTCTGCACATGTTATATCTGCCTCCCCTGCACTGCACATGGTTTTGCCCAATTGCTAACAAAAATCCTGCTGCGATCAACTTGGAATTACCCCCCATGTGCACTGCAGGGTGGGGCAGATGTAACATGTGCAGAGAGAGTTAGATTTGGGTGGGGTGTGTTAAAACTGAAATCTAAATTGCAGTGTAAAAATAAAGCAGCCAATATTTAACCTGCACAGAAACAATATAACCCACCCAAATCTAACTCTCTCTGCACATGTTATATCTGCCCCACCTGCAGTGCACATGGGGGGTAATTCCAAGTTGATCGCAGCAGGACATTTTTTAGCAGTTGGGCAAAACCATGTGCACTGCAGGGGGGGCAGATATAACATGTGCAGAGAGAGTTAGATTTGGGTGGGTTATTTTGTTTCTGTGCAGGGTAAATACTGGCTGCTTTATTTTTACACTGCAATTTAGATTTCAGATTGAACTCACCACACCCAAATCTATCTCTCTCTGCACATGTTATATCTGCCCCACCTGCAGTGCACATGGTTTTGCCCAACTGCTAACAAATTTGCTGCTGCGACCAACTCTGAATTACCCCCTGTGTAATGGATGAATAAGTATCTGTTTGAAATAAAAACTTAATTAGCTTATAACAGCATGCCCACATTGATACGCCTTTCACACCGCACAAATAACCAGGTATATTTCCGGGTCGATGCAGGTCGCTGTGCGGTGTGAAAGGGTCACTCCCGAATTCCTGGGTCGCCTAACCCGGTAATTCAACCCGGGAATGAAGAAGGGTTATTCCCGTGCTATTACCGGGTCAGGTGCAGTGTGAATGGGTTTCCCGGGCCGATGCGACCCGGTACCCGTGCACGGCATAGGGAGAGGCGATGCAGAGGTGATCTCATCTCCTAGCGCCGCCCCCATCCCCAATGATGCCGCGGCCCCCGCCCCTGATAGAAGCCAGTTCTCAGGGTCCTATGCTGGGATGGACCCGTTTCCAATTCCCGGGTGCGACCCGGCATTAGCGACCTGGAAGTGGTATCGGAGAGCTACATGTTTTCTGGTCATGCCTATTTTCTCAATGTCGTTCTCTTTATTTCTATCATTCAAGGATGACATCTCTGTGTTGGTGATCCAGTGAAACTATAAGAACACCTGTATGCCTTTAGATCTGATATCTTCCCTGGTGTCAAACTGTCAATACATCTATCCTACAGCATTACTAAGCTTAAGAGATAACACCAGTGCCAGAGCACGGCAATTTTCCACCCTGTGATGGCCCAGAACCTAGACCCCCTCCCCCCTCCTCGAACGTCATGATGTCACCTGGAAGGAGCTGGTCTGCAGCACCAGGATGTAAAAAAGACTGCAAGGAGGTGACTCTACAGGCACAGGGTACGTGTCTAGAGCATCCTTTGGTGCCATGGGGGATTGTTGACAAGGACAGATCAGGAAGGGGGGGGGGGGGGGGGCAGTCAGGGTCCTAGTGCCCAACGGCTGTCTTTCTCTCTATTGGCCGGGCCACCAATCAGCAACATCGCCCACACACCCCTTCCCTTCCCCCCTGTGAGAGAAGTAGGACTGGGGCACCTAGAAGCTGGCCTGCCCACTGGGAACTGTCCAATGTTTCTGGTGGGCCAATCCACCCTTAGCTCTGATTACACCTGCCCCATCAACACAAGCAGTTAGGGAGAGGGGAGAAGTTAGGATTGATTCTTAAACTGCCCCTTATATAAGAAAAATGTATCTCTGCCCCTAATTAGCCAAGTACACTCCAGAATAATTATCTGCTGCTACACTAATTAATTAAATAATTTTATATTGTTGCAATGAGTGGTGATGGAAACTAGGACTTTTCAGGGATTTGTTTAATGACTAGAGTCCTAGTCTTCTTGGTGTGGTCATGTAAGTCATCCAGTCGTGAAGTGGTTAATGTCACCCAGATTTGTTGTGTATATCGTGCCTAATTCAGTAAGGATTGCAGAATTTGCAATCCTTTTGCTAGCATGCTGGGGGCCGCCCATCACAGGGCAAGGCCGCCCAGCATACTGACCGCCGCCACTCCCCCCCTTCCCCCTTCAACAAGCAGAAATTGCGAATGCATTGCAATTTCTGCTTGTTAGCAGAAATAGAGGATGCCTCCTGCCGGCGCCCGCAGGGGGCCCATAGCCATCTTCCCGTTCACAGCGGCTGCAGGTGCCGCGATCACGCCCCCAACACGCCCCCATGTGCACCGCACCGCTCCCTCTCTGCCCTGAAAATGGAGCGTTGCCGCCCCGCGACCGCCTCTGCCTGATTGACAGGCACAGGCGATCGCATTTTCTGCGCAACACCCCCCCCCCCCCCCCCCCCCGGCGCGCGCAGAAAGTGCTGACGCATGCGCAGGATGGGCGCTGCACATGCACCTGTGGGGCCATCGTAATAATTCCGGTTGTATTGTTATTTGCGATCCAACCTGAATTAGCCCCATTGTAAATAATTTTTCCCACTTTGATTTATGGTGTGATTCCACTGCAGCATACATTATTATGTTATTATAATCGTGCCTGGGAGACATTTCAAAGGATTGAACCATTCAGTTCCATAAAAAACATCTCAGCATTGGCCATTCTCTAATACCGCTTTCACATTGAAAATGCCGGTCACACCCGGGAATTGTAAGCGGGTCATTCCTGGGTGCGACCCGGCATTCAACCTTTTTCAACTGGCTTCCCGACCCCGGCACATTGCCCGTGTTAAGCTGGAGGTAACTTTTAAAGGATATTCAATAAGGACATTTTTTTATTACAACCATCGGAATTTTCTTTTCGGATTAGCAAGTTGGCCTGTAACAGACGCATTGATGATTGTGGATGTTCCAAATTCTTCTCGGCACAGACTGAAATGAAAACAGGACTCAGCTGGATGAATTCCTCATCCACCCCTTCATCCTCTTGAAGCAAATAGGGAGTTCTTTCGCTCTCCACGGACAGTAAGAGAACAGTGGGAGAGCTGGTCAGGGGTTCCCATGCTATAGACATTTTCTGCACCTCTCTCATGATCTTTCCCTTTGCATAAAAAGGATGTTCTCATCGGAGAAGTAACAACACTTTTAAACAAGCGTATTGTCAAGAGGAGTGCGAAATAAAGTATTATAGCCATGGGGGTTGACGGTAGGTCCAACATAGGTGATCCTATAGCAAGTGCAATTTTGTTTTTTAGATTAACTCAGTGAAGGTCACAGAAAACTAAGGGGGTATTTATCAAAGCGTGTAGAGCGATAAAGGAGATTAAGGGGTTAATTCAGACCTGATCGCACACTAGGTTTTTTTGCAGCGCTGCGATCAGGTCAGAACTGCGCATGCGTATGCGCCACAATGCGCAGGCACGTCACACGGGTACAAAGTGGATCGTTGCTGTGCAATGGGTTTTACGAAGAATCCATTCGCACAGCGGATCGCAAGGTGATTGACAGGAAGAAGGCGTTTGTGGGTGGCAACTGACCGTTTTCTGGGAGTGGTTGGAAAAATGCAGGCGTGTCCAAGCGTTTGCAGGGCAGGTGTCTGATGTCAATTCTGGCCCCGTACAGGCAGAAATGATCGCAGCAGCTGAGTAAGTTCTGAGCTACTCAGAAACTGCACAAAACTTTTTTGTACCACTCGGCAGCACATGCGATCGCACACTTGCAAATCAAAAATACACTCCCCTATGGGTGGCGACTATCTGCTCGCAGCGCTGCAAAAAAAAACCTAGCGAGCGATCAGGTCTGAATTAGGCCCCATGTGCACTGCAGGGAGGCAGATATAACATGTGCAGAGAGAGGTAGATTTGGGTGGGTTATATTGTTTCTGTGCAGGGTAAATACTGGCTGCTTTATTTTTACACTGCAATTTAGGTTTTAGATTGAACACACCACACCCAAATCTACTCTCTCTGCACATGTTATATCTGCCCCCCCCTCCCCCCTGCACGGCACATGGGGGGTCATTCCGACCCGTTCGCTCGCTGCGTTTTAAAGCAGCAGAGCGAATGGGTCTCTGCTGCACATGTGCCGGCGCCGTAGTAGACAACGATTGCCTCTGCCTGATTGACAGGCAGAAGCGATCGATGGGCGGGAGGGGGCGAATCGGCGGCGTTTTCCCGCCGTTTCATAGGTGCGGTCTGGCCAACGCAGGCGTGGCCAGACCAAACGGGGGGCGGGCCGCAGCGGCTGCGTGACGTCATACTCAGCTGCTGCGGGCCAGGAAGCGAGGAGTAGCTCCCGGCCAGCACGCTAAAGCTGCGCTGGCTGGGAGTTACTCCTGAAGTGCAAAGGCATCGCTGCTGTGTGATGCCTTTTCACTTCTGCGAGGGGGGCCGGACTGACATGCGGGTCGGACTAGCCCTGTGCTGGTCCCCCCGCGTGTCAGGAAAGATGATCGTAGCGATGCAAAAATTTGCACAGCTACGATCAACTAGGAATGACCCCCATGGTTTTGCCCAACTGCTAACAAATTTGCTGCTACGATCAGGTCTGAATTACCCCCTAAGAACAAGCCAATCAGCTTTTAACTGTCATTTTTCAAACACAGATTTATGAGAGCATGGAGAGAGATAAAGCAATAATCAATAAGCTTCTAACTTTTATTTTACAGACTGTGGGGGAGATGTGTCAAGCCATGGAGAGAGATAACCTAACAACCAATCAGCCCCTGTCATTTTTCAAGCAGAGACTGTAAAATGACAGAAGCTGATTGGCTGGTATTTTATCTCTCTCCACTTTATCTTTTTCCAGGCTTTGATAAATCTCCCCCAAAGTGCCAATCAATTAGCTTCAAACTGTCATTTTTCAAACACAGCCTGTACATGGCAGTTAGGAGCTGATTGACTTGGTACTTTATCTCCATCTTTAGTTTTGATAAATCTCCCCCACAGTCTTTAAAATCAGAGTCAGAAGTTGATTGGTTAGTGCTTTATCTCTCTCCAAATATCTCTCTACATGATTTGATAAATAGCCCCCAAAATCAGCAATATATGTTCATATAATAATAATAATAATAATAATAATAATAATACTATACACATTTCCTACATTAATGTAAGTAGCAGAGGTAGATGCCAAGGTCACAATGATGAAAGTGCACAGGGGGCAGTATTGCGCACACCAGACACACTGGCATCGCCAGCTTCTGGCAAGACATTACAAACTTCTGCTGTTAACAGCAATCAGCAACACCCGATTGCAAAGTACGTCTCATATACATTGTATATATATCATGTACGCTGGTTTTCGACCTTTGCATTGCACAGCTGCTGTGCTCCCAGCTCCCTTTTACAGAACTGAACGCTGTAAGCGTTGGATTCGAGCTCTTTTATTGCTATTATAACAATATATATATATATATATATATATATATATATAAAATCGTATGTATGTATGTATGTATGTATGTATGTATGTGTATATGTGTGTATGTATGTATGTATGTATGTATGTATGTATGTGTATATGTGTGTATGTATGTTCCATCATAACTCTGGAATGCCTGGAGCAATTTACACCAAACTTGGTACACATACGTCTTACAATCTGGAAAGAAATACTGTGGTGGTGAGACACCCCTAGAACCCCTAGGGGTGGGGGGTGGGAAGGGGGTGACATGTAAAAATCCATAGTTTTCGGTCATAACTCTGGAATGTCTGGAGCAATTTACACAGAGGCACCCACGGTTTGGGGCAGAGGCACCCACAAGTAGCAGCAGAAGCACACACAGGTAGGGGCAGAGGCACCCACAGGTAAGGATAGAGGCACACACTCGTTGGGGAAGAGGCACCCACAAGTAGGGGCAGAGGCACCCACTAGTAGCGGCAGAGGCACACACGGGTAGGGGCAGAGGCACCCACAGGTAAGGATAGAGGCACACACGGGTAGGGGCAGAGGCACACACAGGTAAGGATAGAGGCACACACGGGTAGGGGCAGAGGCACACACGGGTAGGGGCAGAGGCACCCACAGGTAAGGATAGAGGCACACATGGGTAAGGGCAGAGGCACACATGAGTAGGGGCATAGGCATATGGGTAGGAGCAGAGGCACCTACGGGTAAGGGCAGATGCACACACGGGTAGGGGTACAGGTACACACGGGTGGGGGTAGAGGCATACTGTAGTTTTGAAGCTAAGCAAGGAGACCTAGGGCCCTTTGACATAGAGTCAGGCTGCAAACCTGACATATGTAACATACAGCGGGCGGAGCTTGTCCTGTCGTCCCAGCATTTACAGCACTGAGCAGGGCAGCATCAGAGGCGGGACGGGGCAGAGAAGGAGGCGGATTATTCTCCTCAGCACCAGCATTTTCACAGCATCAGTCTGGGGAAGCCCAGAGGTGCGGCCTGACAAAGATTCCTATTATTCTTTACATTCCGTAGTGAAACACGGGTATTCAGCTAGTAGTAATGAGAATAAACAGGCACAAGTAAAGTGTAATTGGCTGAAACGCTCCTCAATTCCTCGTTTACAAAAATGTTTATTTTCTTCTTTCTTCCTTCTTGATCTGTCATAGGGGGTAATTTATACCTGAGCGCCAGGCTGCGTTTTCGTACAGTGGACGATCAGTTCTAAACTGTGCATGCGTATGCACCACAATGCGCAGGCGCATCGTACGGGTACAAAGCGGATCGCCGCTCAGCGATGGGTTTGTGAGTAAAGTGGGTGGTCCGGGCAGTCGATGACGTGATTCTTGTTGAATCGCGTCATCATAGCCACGCCCCCTGCAGTATTATGTTAGAACTTGATGGACCTGCGTCTTTTTTCAACCTTACTATGTGACTAAGATGTGGTCAGTAGGCTTTGATTTAGTGGGTTGCTGTAATTTCTTTTGATGATTCCTTGTAATTCCTGTTCTTTAATTAGACATGTTCTGCGGCAATGGACAAGTGCTGCAACAGGCAACTGTCCTAATTATAAACAGCCTGGTAACTTTTATACCCGGCGCGGAGGCTGCTTCATGTCCAAACAGATGTTATTCCCGTGACGGCTTCACGATGAAGCTTCAGAAATTGACTATGATGTTTTTCCTTCGTAGCAACAGGATTTATAAATACCGCATTTTCTGAACATTGTGCAAAAGTGTCACATGACTCAAGTAATGAGCATTATTACAGGGGCACGTCATCAGGGGAAGGGACTGTCAAACACATCTTCTTAGGAGCTGAACACATGACAGTTGGGAGCTGATTGGCTGGAGCACCATTTATCATAGGCAACGAGTTTTACCATTAACAACAAGTTTTATCACTCGTTGAAAAATGAAGTCTTAGGTTCTCCTGGGTCCTAAAGAGGGTGGAAGCATGCAGTGATGTTATGGGTATGACAGTGATTCCAGGGAATGACAACCACCTAAGGGGATGCTACAAAATAGTTTTAGGGTCAATTCATGAAGCAGTGAAAAGACTGGAGAAAAGGTCCAGTAGAGAAGCAACCAATCAGCTTTGAAGGAAGCCTTTGTCAAGTACATTCTATGAAATGTAAGGGAGATGCTGATTGGTTGCCATGGTCAACTTCTCCACTGGCCTGTTTCTCCCCTCTTTTCACTGCTTCATGAATAGACCCCATAGACTGTAATAGTTGTGTGGAGTAAAGATAATGGAACCACGCAGTCAGTTGTTACTCTAATGTACTCAGCTCTCATTTCTTTTTTTCGTTGAAATGTACAGTAGATGGTGGTAGTGTCAGAGAGCGGATCCTGCCAGAGGATGTACAGTATAATAGGTAGCAGCCGCCTATGTTAATGAATTGCTTCTGGATTTTATTTATACATAGTCTACTAAGCCAGACACACATGTTGTGACACCCAGGACTATTATACACTGTCTGGTGCTCATTTCCATGAAGGTAGGTTATTTCATGACTGACTCCGCTCTAAATGGAGCAGATTCCTGGAAGTCATTAAACTGATTCCTCTGGCTCCCGGCCCTGCCTCTAATTTTATTTTTTCCTCTTATAACAAATATTTATATCCTTAGATCCGTGCTCTCTGTATAAACACAACCAGAGGGTCTGTTGCAGGTCAGAGTGCTCTTACTTTAATCTCCTGCTAATAGCCTGCAAAAACATTGTTTTAATTAGTTTACAATTTAAAGCTTTTGGAAAGCACAAAACACATGCCACAGAGATATTCCAGTGTGATTCTAGTGATGCCGCAGCGATACACCAGTGTGATTCCACAGCGATACACCAGTGTGATTCCACAGCGATACACCAGTGTGATTCCACAGCGATACACCAGTGTGATTCCACAGCGATACACCAGTGTGATTCCACAGCGATACACCAGTGTGATTCCACAGCGATACACCAGTGTGATTCCACAGCGATACACCAGTGTGATTCCACAGCGATACACCAGTGTGATGCCACAGCGATACACCAGAGTGATTCCACAGCGATGCCGCAGCGATACACCAGTGTGATTCCACAGAGATACACCAGTGTGATTCCACAGCGATGCCACAGCAATACACCAGTGTGATTCCACAGCGATACACCAGTGTGATTCCACAGCTATGCCACAGCGATACACCAGTGTGATTCCACAGCGAAGACGCATCTATACACCAGCGTGATTCCACAGCGATACACCAGTGATTCCACAGCTATGCCGCAGCAATACACCAGTGTGATTCCACAGCGATACACCAGTGTGATTCCACAGTGATACACCAGTGTGATTCCACAGCTATACACCAGTGTGATTCCACAGCGATGCCACATCGATACACCAGTGTGATTCCACAGCTATGCCACAGCGATACACCAGTGTGATTCCACAGCTATGCCACAGCGATACACCAGTGTGATTCCACAGCGATGCCACAGCAATACACCAGTGTGATTCCACAGCTATGCCACAGCGATACACCAGTGTGATTCCACAGCTATGCCACAGCGATACACCAGTGTGATTCCACAGCGATACACCAGTGTGATTCCACAGCTATGCCACAGCGATACACCAGTGTGATTCCACAGCTATGCCACAGCGATACACCAGTGTGATTCCACAGCTATGCCACAGCGATACACCAGTGTGATTCCACAGCTATGCCACAGCAATACACCAGTGTGATTCCACAGCGATACACCAGTGTGATTCCACAGCTATGCCACAGCAATACACCAGTGTGATGCCACATCGATACACCAGTGTGATTCCACAGCTATACACCAGTGTGATTCCACAGCGATACACCAGTGTGATTCCACAGCTATACACCAGTGTGATTCCACAGCGATGCCACAGCGATACACCAGTGTGATTCCACAGCGATACACCAGTGTGATTCCACAGCAATACACCAGTGTGATTCCACAGCGATGCCACAGCGATACACCAGTGTGATTCCACAGCGATACACCAGTGTGATTCCACAGCGATACACCAGTGTGATTCCACAGATATACCCCAGTGTGATTCCACAGCGATGCTGCAGTGATACACCAGTGTGATTCCACAGCTATGCCACAGCGATACACCAGTGTGATTCCACAGCTATGCCACAGCGATACACCAGTGTGATTCCACAGCGATGCCACAGCAATACACCAGTGTGATTCCACAGCGATACACCAGTGTGATTCCACAGCGATACACCAGTGTGATTCCACAGCTATGCCACAGCGATACACCAGTGTGATTCCACAGCGATACACCAGTGTGATTCCACAGCAATACACCAGTGTGATTCCACAGCGATGCCACAGCGATACACCAGTGTGATTCCACAGTGATGCCACACAAATCTCAGCAGTGTTGGGTCAATTCGTATTGAGATATACTGCCATCTAAAGCCAGAAGCAGGTCTATTTGAAAGTTCTATTTGTGTACGAATTCAATCCATTTCCGGCAGTGTATGGCTATTGTCGGCAGTGATTGACAATACGAATCCTTAGTAAATTCCCGTGTTGTATGAAGTGTATGTGAAAATCCAACTGTGTTTGGTTGATGGTCTATTGATTCGTATTTGTGTGGACGGCAGTGTATCTCAATACGAATTGGCCCAACACTGCCAAGATTTGTGTTTAGTAAATGTCCGAGTGGCATTTTCGTATGAAAATGCAATCTCGAATCAAATCGTGACTTTAGTAAATTTCCACAATAGACTTTGGTGGCAGATAAGAACCACATGGCCCATCAAGTCTGCCTCTTTTTTTAACCTTTATTTAACCTGAAACCTTAGTTCTTTGTAAGTATATTCATGCCCGGTAGATGAACCAATGCATGAGTAATAGAGGAAAGGATTGGACATAAGTGAGGTCAATTTAGAGATCCTTGACTACCTTTTATAATTGGTATAGTAAAGCAAAATGCACGCTGTCTCTTGCGTTGCTAATCTGGAGCCTGCAAGAAAGGCTTTGTGCTAAAACCGTATGATGTTTCATTCATTAGGTTTATGAGCAAAGTTACCTATTATATTGATTATGTTGGTTGCCCTCTGTACCTACAGCATAAATCTATCGGTATAGCTTGCAGATACGTTATCTTAATATGTATCATTAATTGTCACTGAGATTATTTTTTTCTAGTTTTGTTTCCTTAAGCAGAGTGGTGTAAAGGACACAGAAAATGCAGCGTCACGGTTTGCTCGCAATTAAAACAGAAAACTGACTAAAGGAACTATTATTTTCATTCTTTTTAAAGACTCAGCAGAGACGGCCTTAGGCATAGGCAGACCAGGCAAATGCCTAGGGGCACTCATTCCAAGCCTGGGGCCGGCTCAGCGTCAGCTTGACCCAGGGGGCAGCGGTGGGATGGGCAGACGGCACCAGCAGCTCTGCATTTGCTGCCCTACCACAATCAGAGCTTTCAGCTAAGCTCCGATCTGGAGGCAGCATATACAGCTGAGTCAGCAGCGGGAGCATCTGAGTGGGGAGCAGTGACTAGGGGCATCAGGCAGTAACAGAAATGCTATTGAAAAAGTCTCTCCCAAAATGGCCGCCACCTCAGAGGAGACAATTGTGGCAGACGCTAGAGGACCAGTAGAAACTCTAGTAACAGAAACTAGCATACATCTCTGAATGTGACTCTCCTTTATATGTTGTATGTAGTATTGTAATTTTTGCCCTTCCCTTTGCTAATTTGTGATGAACACAAAGGGGGTTATGTAATAGGGTCTGAGATGAAGGTGTGATTTTGACGCTAAATTTAAATTGACAGTTATAGGGCTGGTTTTGCCTTATAATTGACTGTCGCTTTAAATTTAGTGGAGAACTCGCCAAAATCAAGCTGCTTGCTTTATCTATGGAACCTATTACACACCTCCCAATGCCTTTCTTTCGCATCTGTCATCCATTTTTAACTACTTTTCAAATATAACATAAAAGACTGGTACTGGTAAAAACTGCGGTCAAGATTCCACCGGACGGAATCCCGGCTGTCGAAATACCGGCGCTGGAATCCCGACCGGCACAATCCCGACATATCCTCCCTCCGTGGGTATCCACGACACCCATAGAGGGAGAATACATTAGTGTGCCGAGCGTACCGAGGCACCGTTCCCGCAGGGTGGCGAGCGAAGCGTGCCCGCAAGAGGCTGCGCTCCGCTTGCCACCCCTGTCGGGATTGTGTGGTCGGGATTCCGGCGTCGGTATTTCGACCACCGGGATTCCATCCGCGGGATTTAGTACTGATCCCGCAGTACCATCAAGTGTAAAAACGGGCGGAAGCTGGCAATACCCTGATGTCTACCAAATGGAAACGGTTTAACAATAATTGCACTGGTATTATATTTTCCCCGCAACACTTTTTGGACTCTTAATGGCAAATTTACACTGTTTTTAAGGAGTCACAGAAGTTCATTTGTAGAGGACTTCAATGTCCAGCGCGATTATGTTTCAACAAGTCTCCACTTGAATACACACAGACCACATATGGCTGTGAGGCCATGTACAATTAATAATGCAGGGACTGTCTCACTGGGTCACAAAGTGGATATACTGTTAAATAAAAGTTATCCTGCTTTTACCCAAATGAGTAGAACAAACTGCTGCAAGAAGATTCTGTAGTCGTGAGACATAGTTACCACTAAACCCGGAAATATCTGATATGTTATAATCTACGAAAGCAGCGAAATATCCTGTAATTTATATAAAGTGTCAAATACTGTATAGTGGGCTAGATGTGCATCATCGCTTGAAGTGTGATCAAATGGAGAGACAAAAAGCACCAGCCAATCAGCTCCTACATGCCATATTACAGGCTGTGTTTGAAAATGACAGTTAGGAGATGATTGGCTGGTACTTTATCTCTCTCCATTTTATCACTCCCCAAGCAACGACGCATCTCACCCTGTGTCTTTTTAAAAGAGGATTTTACACGGAGAAAAGTAAAGGAATTAATGGCAGGTTAATTGGGATTCCAGGTCAGGGTAACATTCTGTCATGGAAACAACAATACTAGAGGTACTGTAAGAAGGGCTGCCAAGAGTTATGCCAGGCCTTGCTGCAGCCTAGGATAGCTTAACGTATAGGCACACTGGGCAGATGCCAAGGGCCCCACAATTCTAGGGATCTTTGAGCAAGGTCGGGTGGTCACACAATCAGAGCAGCAAGGCCTCACTCTCTACCTGCCTCCCAGCCTGTAGCCAGACAGTGAATGGCTGTCAGCATTCCGATTGGTGCATGGCTGGAGCTATCCACCAATCAGATTACTGACAGACATTCACTGTTTGGAAGCATGTGGAGATAAGGCGCAGGACCGCAGGAGGAGCGTGCTACTGTATGATTTATATTTTTTATTTATTTATTTATTTATTTCTGAGTATAATTAACCCTATACTCATAGGCGTTTCTATAATGGGTGCAGTGTGTGTGTGGTGCACACGGGCCCCTGGGCATGGGAGGGCCCACAGCGCACACACTGCACTCATAGAGTATACTTACCCCTCCAGAGTCCCGCAGCGACAGCCCTGTAATGCGGGCACAAATCACTTCGAAAATGGCCGCCTCTGTGATTTGCGCAGGCCGCCGCGAGTGATTTGCGCGGGCACCATGTTACCGGAGACCTGCGCATGTGCAGTACACTCTGGCACTATGGCAGAGTCTACTAGCTCCTGGGGGGGCCCGCAATGGAGGCTGCATGCGTGTCCCCTCCTCTCTTAAAATGCCCCTGCATGTACTATAAATGTAAAGTCCATAAATTCAGTATTAAAAAAAAATTGCTGTTTGCAAGACAGCATGAGAGATCCACAGTTTCAGATGAAAAAACAGAAGTGTTTTGCATTTAATATTATTGCTAGAGATTTGCACTTGCCCATTTGGGTTTTGACAAAACTGCATCACTGGTTTTGAATCTGGATTTTTTATTTAAAATCCGAATTCCGAACTGCAGGTAGATCCGAACCCAGACTCTGTTCGGTTCCGATCTTCTCCAGAGATCCAGACCAGGTTTTGGCTCACTTCAGATCCACAAAATGTGGGTGGAGAACCGAACCGCACATCTCTAATTATTGCCATATTAAATCTCGGAGCCAGAACCACCAACAAGACTTTTACAATTCTTCTGCGTCTTTTCCTTCAATTAACCAAATTGTCACAGGTATAATCGACACATTTAGTTTAAAAAAAAAAAGTGGGCAACCATATGTATTAAAAGATATCATTAATTTATTTAATCAGAGTAAAATTTAGTTATGCATACCAAAAGAACACAATTTGGCAGCATATACTCGTAAATCAGTCAAGATTGTTCCTGATTTTGGAAACTTGACAAACAGCAGTTCAGGAGGCAAAGGCATACAATACCAGCATTCAGCAGGAAATCGTCTTAGTATGTGAAAGACTACGCGTTTCTCCACTCCAGACTTGGCACTGTGCACCTTAGGCACATAAAGGGCAAAAGCTAATCAGAGTCAATGATGTCATAATAATTATACAGCATTTTAGGTACTGGCATGGCAACTAGGAAGTAAAGACGTTGTTGCAGCATGAAGTTACTTCATTGTCCGTTCACTGCTGGTCTGCTTAGCAACTGGTGTGTGTGACAGTGAAAGGGTAATAGGATGGAGGGCAAAGGCAGGTAAGGGGTACTCAGGTACCTTTCACTGGTCACGGCCATGCCACCATCATATTGCAGACGACCTGACCTTGCCCCCATTTGCTCATATCCAATGATGGGAGGCATCTTCTAAAAGCTTGCACGACTGCCTTCTCCTCTTTCTTAAGGATCCTAGGCTCCCCCCCTCCCACATTCCCCATTTCTCTATCGTCCTAGTGGATGCTGGGGTTCCTGAAAGGACCATGGGGGAATAGCGGCTCCGCAGGAGACAGGGCACAAAAAGTAAAGCTTTAGGATCAGGTGGTGTGCACTGGCTCCTCCCCCTATGACCCTCCTCCAAGCCAGTTAGATTTTTGTGCCCGGCCGAGAAGGGTGCAATCTAGGTGGCTCTCCTAAAGAGCTGCTTAGGAAAGTTTAGCTTAGGTTTTTTATTTTACAGTGAGTCCTGCTGGCAACAGGATCACTGCAACGAGGGACTTAGGGGAGAAGAAGTGAACTCACCTGCGTGCAGGATGGATTGGCTTCTTGGCTACTGGACATCAGCTCCAGAGGGACGATCACAGGTACAGCCTGGATGGTCACCGGAGCCTTGCCGCCGGCCCCCTTGCAGATGCTGAAGTAAGAAGAGGTCCAGAATCGGCGGCAGAAGACTCCTCAGTCTTCTAAAGGTAGCGCACAGCACTGCAGCTGTGCGCCATTTTCCTCTCAGCACACTTCACACGGCAGTCACTGAGGGTGCAGGGCGCTGGGAGGGGGGCGCCCTGGGAGGCAAATGAATACCTATTTTGGCTAAAAATACCTCACATATAGCCTCCGGAGGCTATATGGAGATATTTAACCCCTGCCAGAATCCGTTAAGAGCGGGAGACGAGGCCGCCGAAAAAGGGGCGGGGCCTATCTCCTCAGCACACAGCGCCATTTTCCCTCACAGAAAGGCTGGAGGGAAGGCTCCCAGGCTCTCCCCTGCACTGCACTACAGAAACAGGGTTAAAACAGAGAGGGGGGGCACTAATTTGGCGATATGCTTATATATATATTAAGATGCTATAAGGGAAAACACTTATATAAGGTTGTCCCTATATAATTATAGCGTTTTTGGTGTGTGCTGGCAAACTCTCCCTCTGTCTCTCCAAAGGGCTAGTGGGTCCTGTCCTCTATCAGAGCATTCCCTGTGTGTGTGCTGTGTGTCGGTACGTGTGTGTCGACAGGTAGGAGGACGATGTTGGTGAGGAGGCGGAGCAATTGCCTGTAATGGTGATGTCACTCTCTAGGGAGTCGACACCGGAATGGATGGCTTATTTAGGAAATTACGTGATAATGTCAACACGCTGCAAGGTCGGTTGACGACATGAGACGGCCGACAAACAATTAGTACGGTCCAGACGTCTCAAAAACACCGTCAAGGGTTTTAAAACGCCCGTTTACTTTAGTCGGTCGACACAGACACAGACAGGGACACTGAATCCAGTGTCGACGGTGAATAAACAAACGTATTCCTTATTAGGGCCACACGTTAAAGGCAATGAAGGAGGTGTTACGTATTTCTGATACTACAAGTACCACAAAAGAGGGTATTATGTGGGATGTGAAAAAACTACCATAGTTTTTCCTGAATCAGATAAATTAAATAAAGTGTGTGATGATGCGTGGGTTCCCCCCGATAGAAAATTATGGGCGGTATACCCTTTCCCGCCAGAAGTTAGGGCGCGTTGGGAAACACCCTTTAAGGTGGATAAGGCGCTCACACGCTTATCAAAACAAGTGGCGGTACCGTCTATAGATAGGGCCGTCCTCAAGGACCAGCTGACAAGGCTGGAAAATATAATAAAAAGTATATACACACATACTGGTGTTATACTGCGGCCAGCGATCGCCTCAGCCTGGATGTGCAGAGCTAGGGTGGCTTGGTCGGATTCCCTGACTAAAAATATTGATACCCTTGACAGGGACAGTATTTTATTGACTATAGAGCATTTCTATATATGCAAGATGCACAGAGGGATATTTGCACTCTGGCATCATGAATAAACGCGATGTCCATAACTGCCAGAAGATGTTATGGACACGACAGTGGTCAGGTGATGCAGATTCCAAACGGCACAGTATGGCCGTATACAGGAAGAGGACTTGTTTGGGGTCGGTCCATCGGACCTGGTGGTCACGGCAACTGCTGGAAAATCCACCGTTTTTTACCCTAAGTCACATCTCTGCAGAAAAAGACACCGTCTTTTCAGCCTCAGTCCTCTCGTCCCTATAAGATCATATCTGCCCAGGGATAGAGGAAAGGGAAGAAGACTGCAGCAGGCAGCCCATTCCCAGGAACAGAAGCGTTCCACCGCGTCTGACAAGTTCTCAGCATGGCGCTGAGACCGTACAGGACCCCTGGATCCTACAAGTAGTATCCCGGGGGTACAGATGGGAATGTCGAGACGTTTCCCCTTCGCAGGCTCCTGAAGTCTGCTTTACCAAGTCTCCCTCCGACAAGGAGGTAGTATGGGAAAAAATTCACAAGCTGTATTCCCAGCAGGTGATAATTAAATTACCCCTCCTACTACAGAAAAGGGGTATTATTCCACACTATATTGTGGTACTGAAGCCAGAAGGCTAGGTGAGACTTATTCTAAAAATTTGTTTTTGAACACTTACAAAGGTTCAAATTAAGATGAAGTCACTCAGAGCAGTGATAACGAACCAGGAATAAGGGGACTATATAGTGTCCCGGGACATCAGGGATGCTTACCTCTATGTCCCAAATTTGCCCTTCTCACTAAGGGTACCTCAGGTTCGTGGTGCAGAACTGTCACTATCAGTTTCAGACGCTGCCGTTTGGATTGTCCACGGCACCCTGGGGTCTTTACCAAGGTAATGGCCGAATTGATGATTCTTCTTCGAAGAAAAGGCGTCTTAATTATCCCTTACTTGGACGATCTCCTGATAGGGGCATAGTCCAGGGAACAGTTGGAGGTCGGAGTAGCACTATCTCGGATACTGCTACAATCAGCACGGGTGGATTCTAAATATTCCAAAATCGCAGCTGATCCCGACGACACGTCTGCTGTGCCTAGGGATGATTCTGGACACAGTCCAGAAAAAGGTGTTTCTCCCGGAAGAGAAAGCCAGGGAGTTATCCGAGCAAGTCAGGAACCTCCTAAAAACAGTGCATCATTGCACAAGGGTCCTGGTAAAAATGGTGGCTTCCTACGAAGCAATTCCATTCGGCAGATTTCACGTAAGAACTTTTCAGTGGGATCTGCTGGACAAATGGTCCGGATCGCATCTTCAGATGCATCAGCGGATAACCCAATATCCAAGGACAAGGGTGTCTCTCTTGTGGTGGTTATAGAGTGCTCATCTTCTAGAGGGCAGCAGATTCGGCATTCAGGATTGGATGCTGGTAACCACGGAGCCCAGCCTGAGAGGCTGGGGAGCAGTCACACAAGGAAAAAATTTCCAGGGAGTGTGATCAAGTATGGAGACTTTTCTCCACATAAATATACTGGAGCTAAGGGTAAATTTATAATGCTCTAAGCTTAGCAAGACCTCTGCTTCAAGGTCAGCCGGTATTGATCCAGTGGGAAAAACATCACGGCAGTCGCCCACGTAAACAGACAGGGCGACACAAGAAGCAGGAGGGCAATGGCAGAAACTGCAAGGACTTTTCGCTGGGCGGAAAATCATGTGATAACACTGTCAGCAGTTTTTCATCCCGGGAATGGAAACTGGGAAGCAGACTTCCTCAGCACGACCTCCACCCGGGAGAGTGGAAACTTCATTGAGAAGTTTTTTCCACATGATTGTAAACCGTTGGGAAATACCAAAGGTGGACATGATGGCGTCCCGTCTGAACAAAAAACGGGACAGGTATTGCGCCAGGTCAAGAGACCCTCAGGCAATAGATGTGGACGTTCTGGTAACACCGTGGGTGTACCAGTCGGTGTATGTGTTCCCTCCTCTGCTTCTCATACCTAAGGTGCTGAGAATTATAAGACGTAGAGGAGTAAGAACTATACTCATGGCTCCGGATTGGCCAAGAAGGACTTGGTACCCGGAACTTCAAGAGATGCTTACAGAGGTCTTATGGCCTCTGCCGCTAAGAAGGGACTTGCTTCAGCAAGTACCATGTCTGTTCCAAGACTTACCGCAGCTGCGTTTGTCGGCATGGCGATGGAAAGCCGGATCCTAAGGGAAAAAAGGCATTCCGGAAGAGGTCATTCCTACCCTGGTCAAAGCCAGAAAGGAGGTGACCGCACAACATTATCACCACGTGTGGCGAAAATATGTTGCGTGGTGTGAGGCCAGGAAGGCCCCACAAAGAAATTTCAACTCGGTCGTTTCCTGCATTTCCTGCAAACAGGAGTGTCTATGGGCCTCAAATTGGGGTCCATTAAGGTTCAAATTCGGCCCTGTAAATTTTCTTCCAGAAAGAATTGGCTTCAGTTCCTGAAGTCCAGAAGTTTGTCAAGGGAGTATTGCATATACAAACCCCTTTTTTGTGCCTCCAGTGGCACTGTGGGATCTCAACGTAGTTCTGGGATTCCTCAAATCACATTGGTTTAAAACCAGTCAAATATGTGGATTTGAAGCATCTCACATAAAAAGTGACCATGCTCTTGGCCCTGGCCTGGACCAGGCGAGTGTCAAATTGGTGGTTTTTTCTCAAAAAAGCCCATATCTGTTTGTCCATTCGGACAGGGCAGAGCTGCGGACTCGTCCCCAGTTCTCTCCCTAAGGTGGTGTCAGTGTTTCACCTGAACCAGCTTATTGTGGTGCCTGGCACCTACTAGGGACTTGGAGGACTCCAAGTTGCTAGGAGTTGTCAGGGCCCTGAAAATATGTTCCAGGACAGCTGGAGTCAGAAAATCTGACTCGCTGTTTATACTGTATGCACCCAACAAGTTGGGTGCGCCTGCTTCTAAGCAGGCGATTGCTCGTTGGATTTGTAACACAATTCAACTTGCACATTCTGAGGCAGGCCTGCCACAGTCTAAATCGGTTAAGGCCCATTCCACAAGGAAGGTGGGCTCATCTTGGGCGGCTGCCCGAGAGGTCTCGGCATTACAACTCTGCCGAGCAGCTACGTGGTCAGGGGAGAACACGTTTGTAAAATTCTACAAATTTGATATCCTGGCAAAAGAGGACCTGGAGTTCTCTCATTCGGTGCTGCAGAGTCATCCGCACTCTCCCGCCCGTTTGGGAGCTTTGGTATAATCCCCATGGTCCTTTCAGGAACCCCAGCATCCACTAGGACGATAGAGAAAATAAGAATTTACTTACCGATAATTCTATTTCTCGGAGTCCGTAGTGGATGCTGGGCGCCCATCCCAAGTGCGGATTATCTGCAATACTTGTACATAGTTACAAAAATCGGGTTATTATTGTTGTGAGCCATCTTTTCAGAGGCTCCGCTGTTATCATACTGTTAACTGGGTTTAGATCACAAGTTGTACGGTGTGATTGGTGTGGCTGGTATGAGTCTTACCCGGGATTCATAATTCCTCCCTTATTGTGTACGCTCGTCCGGGCACAGTACCTAACTGGCTTGGAGGAGGGTCATAGGGGGAGGAGCCAGTGCACACCACCTGATCCTAAAGCTTTACTTTTTGTGCCCTGTCTCCTGCGGAGCCGCTATTCCCCCATGGTCCTTTCAGGAACCCCAGCATCCACTACGGACTCCGAGAAATAGAATTATCGGTAAGTAAATTCTTATTTTCCTATACACATCCCTATATCTGCCACCTTAAAATTTGGTCCTCATAATTTCTCCCATATACAGTATGCCCTCTTCTTCTCCCTTTCCTACTGAGCAGGGCCAAGCCTGGATATCTTAGCACGCAGGGTAAAAAACCACGCCAAGCCCCTCCTGCAGTTCTCCAGGATCCTTTCTTCTTATATTTTCATCTTTCTTCTTCCTATCTTCTATTCTTATTTGTCTTCTTCGTCCCAGGATCTGCTGGTCACTCCAATAGGCTTCCCTTTACTGTCATTGATACAAGATGATATCAAATGCTGCCTGGTTGCTATGATAGGCACCAACCCATCCCTGCTTAAAAGCAGGGCCGGTCCTAGTTCTTTTGGCGCCCCGGGTGGAGAATAGGGGCGTGGCTTCATACAGGGGGCGTGGTCAGTTACGCCCCCTGTAGAGTTGTGCCCCCATTTGTGCCCCCTGTAGCGTAGCGCCCCTTGCACACACAAAAAAAAAATACTTACAATCCCCGCTCCTGACCGCTGCAGACCTCCGCCGGCGCCGCTCGTCTCCTCGGATCTATGGGGGAGACGTCATGATGTCTCTCCCATAGCACACCATACACAGACACTAGATGTCAAATATGACCCCTAGCGTCTGTCAGTCCCACAATGCTGTGCGCGATGATGTCATCGCGCACCGCACAGCAAAGGTCCTCTCCACGAAGGGAAACTAGACGCGTAGCGTCTAGTTCCCTTCACATCTGGGGACCAGCGGGGGACACAGCGGGGGTCACAGTAGCGGATCTTGCCATGGAGCGGCGCCCTCCGGAAGGCGGCTCCCGGGCAAAAGTCCTGCTTGCCCGTGGCAAGATCCGCTACTGCTTAAAAGCCCCTAAACTATCGGTTCCCTGGGCAGCTGCCCAGTGTGCCTATATGTTAAGATTGCCCTGTCCTTGTGCCCCGTGTATAGTAGGAGGTCCTTTGAGTCTCCTCTATACCATTTCCCTACTTACATATATTGGATGCAAATAGCACCAGCCATTGAGTGTTTAAGTCAAGTCAATATGAGTTCTAGGAGGGAGACTTTGGGACTTAAGGGCCCTACACACTGGGCGATTTGGCCAATGAAACCGACCAACGATATTATCGTTTGTTGATATCTTCATCAACAATTTTTGCATATACACTGGACGATATCGATGGCCGATTTGGACAATATGACATTACATACATCAATATCGTCCAAATTGGCTTGCATGTTTAAACGATGATTGTTTATAGTATAGGACACATGGGCACTTACTGAGGTTAGAGGAGAAAAAATTCCGCACACAACGTAGGAAAGTGTTCTTCACAGTTAGGGCAATAAAGGTTTGGAACTCCCTGCCAGAGAAGGTGGTAATGGCAGACTCGGTAAATACATTCAAAAACGGATTACCGTATATACTCGAGTATAAGTCGCCACGAATATAAGCCGAGGCACCTAATTTTACCACAAAAACCTGGGAAAACTTATTGACTCAAGTATAAGCCTAGGGTGGGAAATGCAGCTCTAGCCGTACACAGCCCTCACACTGCCAGATATGCCCCCACAGTGCCAGATATGCCCTCACACTGCCAGATATGCCCCCCACAGTGCCAGATATGTCCTCACACTGCCAGATATGCCCCCACAGTGCCAGATATGCCCTCACAGTGCCAGATATGCCCCCTCAGTGCCAGATATGCCCCCTCAGTGCCAAATATGCCCTCATAGTGCCAGATATGCCCCCTCATAGTGCCAGATATGCCCCCTCACAGTGCCAGATATGCCCCCTCAGTGCCAGATATGCCCTCATAGTGCCAGATATGCCCCCTCATAGTGCCAGATATGCCCCCTCAGTGCCAGATATGCCCCCTCATAGTGCCAGATATGCCCCCTCATACTGCCAGATATGCCCCCTCAGTGCCAGATATGCCCTCATAGTGCCAGATATGCACCCCCCCAAGTGCCAAATATGCTCCCCCAGTGCCAGTTACTTACCTTCCGCCGCTCCCGTGCTGTCTTGTGAAGGAGGGACATGGAGGGCACAGCGCGCGCCTCTCCTGCGGATCCGGCGGCCGCGGCGGGTCTGTAAAATGAAGTGCCGGTTCGTGAGCCAATCAGAGCTCACGAACGGGTACTTCCTCTAATAGACCCGCCACTGCCGCTGGAGACGCAGGAGGGACACAGGAGAGGCGCGCGCTGTGCCCTCCTCCGTGTCCCTCCTTCACACTGCACTGACTGCTCTCCGTGTCCCCACTCCTTCCCTGTACTGACTCGAGTATAAGCCAAGGGGGATTTTTCAGCACAAAAAAAAAGTGCTGAAAAAGTCGGCTTATACTCCAGTATATACGGTAGATAAATTTCTAACTAAAAAAGATATCCAAGGTTACAGCATTTAAAACATTTTTTTTTTACATGAATTATAGTTGTTAATTAATCCTAAAAACATTACTTCAGCAGGGACATGATAGTGAGCTCAGCTAATACAGAATACAGGTTGAACCCGATGGGCATTTTGCCTCTTTTCAACTTTATTAACTATGTTACTATGTTACTATTAACTATGAACAATTGCGGGGACGCGCATCGTTCATCGTTGTAGCATACACACTGAAAGATATGAACGATATATCGATATCAGTTATATCTTTCAAAAATATTGCCCAGTGTCATGTGTAGGGCCATGATGAGTTTGATTATGTAAACGGAGGTTCTGGAATCCAGTGATGGTGAGAGGAGTCGGTACTGAGTGTTAGCACAGGTTGAGTCTCCCATATTCAAAAATCCGAAATATGGGATTTTGGTGAGTACAGAATCTTTTCAGTATGACTGAGATAGTTATAGAAAAACACTGAGCTTGGGACACTGGAACACTGATAGACACTTGATTGATTTAAAGCGCCGGTACCTAAACAACCTGTAACCAAGGTCTCCGTTTGTTTATTTTTGTTTCAATGTCTGAGATAGTGTCACTTTGCCTTCTGATGGCTCAGTGCACACAGACTTTGTTTCATGCACACAATTATTATTGTACAAAATTACCTGCTGTGGGGGTAATTCAGATCTGATCGTAGATGTGCTAACTTTAGCAAATCTACGATCATTTACTCAGACATGCGGGGGGACGCCCAGCACAGGGCTAGTCCGCCCGGCACTTCTGGCTCTGTACCACACGCACAGGTGCAAAAGCACGACAGCAGTGCTTTTGCACCTGGCGAGTACCCCCCTTCCTGCGCATCTCCTGCGCACTGGCAGGGAGCTACCCGCCGCATCCCGGGACGCAGCGGCTGCATGTGAAGTCACGCAGACACCGCGGGCCACCCCCGCAATGGACCGTACATGCCTGCGTTGTCCGGACCGAGCCCCGCCAACGGCGTTCTAGCTCCATTGACACGACCCCTCCCGTCCCCCTGCGTGTGCGCACTCCACAAAGTAATTCAGACTGCAATCGCTGCCGCTGCAGCAATCCAATCTGAATTAGCCCGTGTGTATAAGGTGTATGTGAAATATAAATGCATTTCATGTTCAGACTTGCATCCCATCCCCAAGATATCTCATTATGCCATGCAAGCAGAGTTGGACTCGCCCAGAGGGGAACAGGGGAGACCACCAGTGGGCCCCACTACCTGGGGGCCCCACCTCCTCTAAGAAATCAGGTTTCATTATACATACAGTATATTACCTTATATTGCACAGGGCTATGGTGTAGTCTCTACAGTGCATTTCTGTTATTAATCTGGTACATTATAAATGCATGCACTAGCAGTCCATGCACTCTTTAATGGTTAGCCAATACTCTGAAGTTTGGCCACACCCCTAAACATGGGCCCCTAAAAATGCATTCCCCCGGTAGGCCCTTTATGCCCCAGTCCAACACTGCATGGCAAGTATTCCAAACTACAGGAAGTCCGTCCGGGAGGAGCGTGTGTCGGAACTGTCCACCCAACAGTATCAAGTGTATCAGAATGTAGCAGTTAAGGTGAAGACATCACCTGAAAGCAGAGGCGTCGGAACTGGGGGGGCAAGGGGGCAGCTCGCCCCCCCCACCAAACATAGAGGCGCCGATCATTTACAGGAGGAGCGATGTGCGCTCAGGTGAAAGACCGCACATAACATCCTCCGCTCTTCGCTACCCGCCCCGCAAGGTCTGCAAAGCAGGGAGGCGCTGTCCCTGCTCTGCTACCTTGCTGATATGCAGTGTTGCTGCCGGAGCTGCGCCTGTCACACTGACAGGCAGCGCGTCGGCAGCATGAGCGGAAGCTCTTCACACTCTGGTCTCCCACCCACTGCACGCTCCTCCCCGCTGCACTAGCCAAAACAAGCAGCAGTGTCGCCCCTCCAGTCCTCCCTCCCCTCCCCACTGAAGACACAGCAGTCTTCAGCAGCACTCACCCCTCCCCTGCTATCAGCGGTGGGTTCACGTACGGGACAGCAATGCACAGACAGGAAGTCATGTGATGTACACCTGACTGGAGGAGCCAGCAGCCACATGAAGAGGAGCAGCCCTGTTAGTGCACTATCAGCCAGCTACACAGCGGGACAAAGACTCCGCAGAGGCTCAGGTACTGTAGTGCTGCCTCAGATAATTAAGGGGAGCGAGGGGAGGAGAGAAACTATCACATTAATGTGTGTTGGGGGGAGGGGGTGTCATAATAATGTGTGCTGGGGAGGGGGGTCATAATAATGTGTGCTGGGGAGGGGTGGGGTCATAATGATGTGTGCTGGGGAGGGGGGGGTCATAATGATGTGTGCTGGGGAGGGGGGTGTCATAATAATGTGTGTTGGGGGAGGGGGGGTCATAATAATGTGTGCTGGGGAGGGGGGGTCATAATAATGTGTGCTGGGGAGGGGAGGGTCATAATAATGTGTGCTGGGGAGGGGGGTGTCATAATAATGTGTGTTGGGGGGAGGGGGTGTCATAATAATGTGTGCTGGGGAGGGGGGTCATAATAATGTGTGCTGTGGAGGGGAGGGTCATAATAATGTGTGCTGGGGAGGGGGGTGTCATAATAATGTGTGTTGGGGGGAGGGGGTGTCATAATAATGTGTGCTGGGGAGGGGGGATGTCATAATAATGTGTGCTGGGGAGGGGAGGGTCATAATAATGTGTGCTAGGGAGGGGGGTGTCATAATAATGTGTGTTGGGGGGAGGGGGTGTCATAATAATGTGTGCTGGGGAGGGGGGTCATAATAATGTGTGCTGGGGAGGGGAGGGTCATAATAATGTGTGCTGGGGAGGGGGGTGTCATAATAATGTGTGTTGGGGGGAGGGGGTGTCATAATAATGTGTGCTGGGGAGGGGGGATGTCATAATAATGTGTGCTGGGGAGAGGGGGTCATAATAATGTGTGCTGGGGAGGGGGGATGTCATAATAATGTGTGCTGGGGAGGGGGGGTCATAATAATGTGTGCTGGGGAGGGGGGTGTCATAATAATGTGTGCAGGGGAGGGGGGTGTCATAATAATGTGTGCAGGGGAGGGGGGAGGTCATAATAATGTGTGCTGGGGAGGGGGGGTCATAATAATGTGTACTGGGGAGGGGGGGTCATAATAATGTGTGCTGGGGAGGGGGTGTCATAATAATGTGTGTTGGGGGGAGGGGGGGTCATAATAATGTGTGCTGGGGAGGGGAGGGGGTGTCATAATAATGTGTGCTGGGGAGGGGGGGGGGTCATAATAATGTGTGCTGGGGAGGGGGGAGGGGGGTCATAATAATGTGTGCTGGGGTGGGGGGTCATAATAATATGTGCTGGATGGATCATAATATGTGCTGGGGAGGGGGGGTCATAATAATGTGTGCTGGGGAAAGGGGGTGTTATAATAATTTGTGCTCGGGAGGGGGGTCATAATAATGTGCGCTGGGGAGGGGGTGTCATAATGTGTGCTGGGAAGAGGGGTAGTGTGATATTAATGTGTGCTGGGGAGGAGGGTAGTGTGATATTAATGTGTGCTGGGGAGGGGGGGTAGTGTCATATTAATGTGTGCTGGGAAGGGGGGTAGTGTGATATTAATGTGTGCGAGGGAGGGGGGGGTAGTGTCATATAAATTTGTGTTGGGGAGGGGGTAGTGTCATATTAATGTGTGCTGGGGAGAGGGGTCATACTACGGGTTGCTAATGAACAAAAGAAACTGGGTCACTGCGCATATGTAACAGAAACCTAATGCAGCATCTTTCTATTCCATGGAACCTTCACCTTGGTTCCAACAACAATTAACCAATAGAAAAAAAGGAGTAATAGAAAATTGCGCAATCATCTCTTACCACACGTTCTCACTTATTAAAATGAATAGAAAAAACATGTAATCACTTGTAAATATGTTGTAATTTCCTCATATTGTCGGTAAGTTCATAGGATATTGCCAATATAGGGGGTCATTCCGACCTGATCGCACACTGCAGTTTTTCGCAGCGCAGCATTCAGGTCACTACTGCACATGCGTATACACCGCAATGCGCAGGTGCTTTGTACGGGTACAAAGCGGATCGTTGCTGAGCGATGGATTTAACAAAGAATCCATTCGCACAGCCGATTGCAAGGAGATTGACAGGAAGAAGGCATTTGTGGGTGGCAACTGACTGTTTTCTGGGAGTGGTTGGAAAAAGCAGGCGTGTCCAGGCCTTTGCAGGGCGGGTGTCTGACGTCAATTCCAGGACCAGACAGGCTGAAGTGATCGCAGCAGCTGAGTAAGTTCTGACCTACTCAGAAACTGCATAAAATGTGTTTGCTGCGCTCGGCTGCACAGTCGTTCGCACACTTGCAAAGCGAAAAATACACTCCCCTGTGGGCGGAGACGATGCGTTTGCACGGCTGCTATAAACAGCTAGCGAGCAATCAACTCGGAATGACCCCCATAGAGAGATCCTTCAATCCCTTATGTTGTGCAATTCATAAGGTGAATTCACATTTCCACAACATATAGTGATTCTCATAAAAGAGAAAGAAAGACCAACAGTGTAGATAACTCAAGATAATTGGCTCCAGTGTCTGAAGGCGCTTTGTGTTCCAGCGTGCGTTGCACCTATGTGCGCATAACCGGAAGTTAAGTCTTTCTAGGTTCCTTATCATACCAATGGAAAGACTTGACTTCCGGTTATACGCACATAGGTGGAACACATGCGGGAACGCAAAACGCATTCAGACACCAGAGGCGATCGGACATTCTGCATTGCTTAACACTTTATAATGTTTAAGTGTGGGCACCTGCTCCTCATTAGAAAAGGTATAAAACCTCGATCAATGTCACTAGCCACCAGACGCTTCTGAGGAAGAACCGCAAGGTTTGAAACCCATTAAGCGTGAGTGGCTTCTAACACTGACCAACTGAGTTATACTACCCTGAGCTTGGATACCACGTTTGGGTTGCTGGAGTGTCCGGGCACCTTTTTTTCCTACCGATTACCATTAGGTCCAGTTGGGTTATGAGATGAACCATCGCCAGTCAGGTGTTTTTTACATGCTTGTGTATAATATATGAAATGTGAGTGCTATGTACATTAAATTTGTCCAATTACCTTTTAGTTATCTGCACTGCTGGTCTTTTTTTTCCTGTTGTGGAAACGGGAATTCACCTTATGAATTGCGAAAACTCATTTTATGGACAGTTAAAGATCTCTTTATATTGGCAATATCCTATGAACTTACAGACAATGGGGGTCATTCTGACCCAATCGCACGCTGAGCTTCTTTGCAGTCGTGCGATCGGGTCGGAAATGCGCAGCGACGCCTCCAATAAAGAAAGCTGTCGCAGCGGTGACCGCAAGAAGAATGACAGGAGGAAGGCGGATCCATCAACTCACCGTTTTCGGGGCGTGGAGAGCCGAACGCAGGTGTGTCGAGGCGTTTGGAGGGCGGATGTCTGACGTCAGTTCCGGGTCCTGCAACGCTGAAGTGATCGCACAGGGTAAGTAAGTCTTACCCTAGTCTAGTTCTGCACAAAACTTTTCTTACATAGCAGGGCTGCTCAAGCAATCGCAGCCTTGCTATGCAAAAATCCATACCCCCCATAGGCGGTGTCTACTTGATCGCACAGGCAGCAAAAAGTTGCAGCATGCGATCAGGTCAGACGTTCCGCTAGACGTTCACGGCGCGCTGTGAGGAAGTCTGCCGGCAGACATCACCATCTCCCCCAGAGAAGGACGATCACCATCAAGGGACATCCGGGCATTCGGAACGCACCACGGAGGAGGTAAGGAATTCATCCCCACCTCACTCTATACAGAGCAGCTATACGGGTAATACAGTATACCCACACATGACACATCATACCAATTGCCACACGGGGCTTTTGCCTAATTAAGGACGCGGTTTATACATGGGCTAATCCCACACATTTGGTAATCTAGGGACATCACCTAACTGGTTCAGTAAAGCTGTACCTATTACAACGGCATATGAGAGTAAGATGCAGCATAGCGCTTCACACTGCCATTCACATAGGTTGTTTGTATATGTTTGTGTTCTGTCTGTGTCTCTGACAATATATGTTTGTTTGTCAAGTGTACCGGTACTAGGATTGTACACTATCATTCCTATTCCCTATATACCAAACCTCCCAACTTTTCCCTTCTGTAAAGAGGGACACACGTGCGCGCTCCCGAAAAGGGGGCGTGGCCTACAAAAGTGGGCGTGGCTTCACCCCGTTTTCGTCACTGAAGGGGCATGCCCAGCGCTCTGTGAGCTGCTGGCATGCCCCCTCTGCCTCTGTCTCCAATGAATAGACCCTGTGTGCATGTGCACAGCGTCTATTCACCGCTGCTCTGCTAAGCAGGGCAGCGAGAGACAGAGCCTCCCAACTGCCCCCCCCCCCCTTCCCCGCCGCGGGACACTGCGGCCCGCGGGTGGGACAGCGGGACAGTCCCCAAAAAATGGGACAGTTGGGAGGTAGGATATACTTATATAGGAACCACCCATTCATATATCACGTCCATAGCCCCCCATGGCCATTCCAGTAGAACAGGCACATGCTACGGGTACATGAGTACTTTATATTTTATTCCTGTTGGGTAGTGCGCAGGGAGCAACCACCTATTTTTTCCTCCCTCTAACTCCCCTGTCAGCATCCCTGCCCTCACCCTCCCTCTAACTCCACTGTCAGTGCACCCGCCCTCACCCTACCTGTAACTACCCCCCAGTGCCCCTTCCCTCACCCTCCCTGTAACTCCCCCCTCAGTGCTCCTCACACTCCTTCTAGCTCCCTTTAAGCATCCCTGCCCTCAGCCTCTCTGTAACTCCCCCTCAGCATTCCTGCCCTAGCCCTCCCTGTAACTCCCCCTCAGCATCCCTGCCCTCGCCCTCCCTGTAACTCCCACGGCCACTACAATCAGTCACCTCAGTGCCAGCACTGCATTGGTCACTGCCAGTGTTTGATCTACTCTCCCTGCTACATGGGGCATATGGTGGGAAACTAGAGGGACATGGGAGAGCTGAAGTGACATCATACAATCAGACATTCTGGTCTCTAATTACAGATGTTGCCACGATGCATATGCATGGGCATATGCATCGCAACAAGCTGCAGCGTACGCTGTGCTGCAACTAGTCACAGCTGGTGATTGCACCATTGAAGTCTATGGCGTGCATGCCATAGATGCGGGAACACTAGCCACGCCATCCATCTCGTGATGATGAGCGTGGTTACATCTGTACATGAGGCAGCCCAAAAAATTGTATGCTTTTCTGGGTGTGGGAATTTAGTGTGGATCTGGCCTTCTCGATGTATTTTATGTGGATCTGGCCTTTAGCGATTCAGCAATGTAGGGGCGCCAAAATGAGATTATATCTTGCCCCCCCAACCTAAAAACGTTCTGACGCCCCTGCCTGAAAGGGTTAGTGAAAATGGCATATGAATTATGAAGTGCCCTGGGAGTGAGGCAATTCTAACCACACACATCACCTCTGGGTATTCCTCAGCTGCAACCAAGAACTCTGCCTTAGTGATGTAACGACAGTGATGGTTTCTGTCATCAGAGAGATGGTCTGGTGGTGCCCACTTACTGGTCAGCTGTGATCGCACTGTTCTGATGTGCCTGTGTCTGCTTCTCCCTATACTTTCTTCTTACTAAACCTACATGTGCTGGAGCATCTGTACACATAACTACTGAGCCTTGTTAAGAGTGAGGCATAAATGAGATCTGCACAGTTTTTTGCCGTCAGGTTGCATTTTTGTTAATGCAATTGTGCAATTTTGATAATGTGTCTTTTTCATGCATACACCCGATCTGTAATTGCGTATGACTATGTAGCTTAGACTGGGCCTGGAATGGTACAGTAAGCGGGTGAGCATACAGATGTGAAGTACGACTAAAACATCTGTATGTTTTAGTCGCACATACAGAAAAAAACCGCATGCGCACAGCATCTGTTCACCGCTGCTCTTGAGTGGCAGGGGTCCTCCCAACACCCCCCCTTGCCTCACCGCGGGACACTGCGGCCAGCGGGTGAGAAAGCTACACAGTCCAGGAAAAATATGACTGTGCTGCAAAAATTGGGACAGTTGGGAGGTGTGGCCACCTGGAGGATTCTGGACTGGACGATCGCAAGAAGATTGACAGCGGGGAGGTGTTCCGGGGCGGGTACTCGCCGTTTTCCAGCCGTGGAGATCCGAACGCAGGCGTGTCCAGGCGTTTGGAGGGCGGTGGTCTGACGTCAAATCCGGGACCTTCATCGCTGTATCCATCGTACAGGGTAAGTAACTGCAGGGCTAGTCTAGTTTTACATGAAACTTTTTAGCATAGCAGGGCTGCACAAGCGATCGCAGCCCTGCTATGCTAAAATACACTCCCCCATAGGCAGCGGCTAGTTGGTCGCATGAGCAGCAAAAAGTTGCTGCGTGCAATCAACTCGGAATGACCCCCTATAACTGTTGCAAGCACGTTTATAAAGTCACTTTACACTACACTGAACTTTCATTTATATAAAGAATGCCTCGTACTCATTTCTCAGAAGGGGAAACCTGCAAGTACATTGTTAAGTGTGGCCATGAAAAATAAAAAAATGAAATATATTTGTGTCTTCTTTGCTTTGCATTTTGAGATGTTTCAAGCCACTTGGGAGCCTGTTATCGGCACTGTCCTGCCATAATCTGCACTGCGTATCCATTGTGTTCTGCGATTTCCAGCATTTTAAAAACTCTGGGGTCTATATACTAATCCTTGGAGCGAGATAAAGTGGAGACAAAGTGTCAACCAATCAGCTCCTAACTGCCATGTTACAAGCTGTGTTTGGAAAATGACAGGAGCTGATTGGGTGGTTGGTACTTTACCACTCTTTTTAAGGCTTGGGGTTCTATTTATTAACATTATTTTTACTAAAATAATGTGAAAAAGGGTGTTTTGTTTTCACACCCTTTTCACATTATTTTAGTATCACCTGAATGTATTAAAGGGAATTTGGAGCAGTTCTCATGAAAAACTGCCCCAAACCCTTTAATTCACTTTTTTTCCCCCGTAACCCACATCGCATTCCCCATACTTAGAATGGGAAATGCGATCTGACCAGATTTACAAAAAAATTAAAAAATGTGAAAAAATACAGCAGTGTGCCCTGTAATAATCCCGCCAGCTCGGGCTGGCGAGATCACAGGGCAGCACTGCGATAATGTGGCATTTGCCCAGCTTTCTCTGCACCTGGCAGAGAAAGTTGAGTAAGACCGGGCTCCAGTGATCAGCTATGTGTGTCCGAGTGTAAAAAGAAAAAAAAAAGGAAAAATAACCCCAAAAACATACTTCCCTGTCCAGAGAGTCGGTGTCCGCTGCTCCTGTGAGTGCTGCCGGGTGCCGGGTCCCCCATGTGCTGCAATGTGACCCTAGTGCTGTAAAGTGACGCTGCAAAGCGACAGCGCACTTTACAGCACCGGGGGTCACCGCAGCACACAGGATCCGGCAGCCCAGCAGGAGCAGTGCGGACCGGCTCCCTGGACTGGTAAGTATATTGATATGCTGGGGAAGGGGGGGGGGGGGGTTCCGTGTTGCGGCGGCAATAGTGGCGGGGGCGGCACATGTGCATCAGGACATCAGGGTATTTTTTACGAAAAATACCCCGATGATGCTGCGGAGTGTTCCTGCATGCGATAATTGATACATCCCTGCGATGTAATCAATTATCGCAGTGCGAGTTTGGGCGATTTTATCACCTGTCATCTGCATCCTGGATGCGGATAGTGATAAATAGGCCCGTTAGCCCATCTTTGGGCTATAAGTAGTATAATTTTAATTTTATGTAGAGATAACCTTTAAAAAACCCCTGAATATATTTTTTATTTTTGCAGAGACTGATCCACTTTAAGCCACCCAGCTGTGTGAGCAGCAGCTTCTAGCAGAAAGGAAACGCACTGTCGTAAGTGCAGAAGAGGATGTCTCTGCCCAGATTATTATCGCATCATGCCAAAACTGTACACAAATGTCATAGTTATTTAATCTGGACATTAATTATGAGCCCTCTAACATATATATCTGTAGCCTGCACAGAAATATGTAGGTCAGTGCCAAAGTATATTTTTGATAACAGAAGAAACGTTTGCATTCATATAACAAATAAACTTTCATTTCTGTGACAAATAACATAAGAAATACGGAGCTGGTCTGGATCTTGTTACATTTGTGTTTCATATTAATATTTATAAACAATTGTTGAATATGGAAAAATTCCAGATGGCATTTTTCATTGCTATGCAAGATTTAATTGCCTGATTAAATATATCGCAGACTGGGACCAGTAAGAAATCCTCTGAGCAGTCTCACAGGTCATCCGATGCCTTTAGCGTACGGTACAGTATGTCTAGATCTAGAATCTATGTCTAGCGATCTGAAACAGCTGATACCAACTGCTGGAATAATAAGGAATGTGGGAGATGTGGGAGAGAGTGGCTCGGAAAATCTTCATATGTTTTTTTTTTAGCAAATACCACTCAAAAAATGTATCCGTTTTAAAAAGCCTGCAATGGTTTCTAGCAGCTAGCTGTGGGCCTAACTGAGACCTGATCGCAGCATCAAAATTGTTCTCTAATGGGCAAAATCATGTACACTGCAGGTGGGACCGATGTAACATGTGCAGAGAGAGTTAGATTTGGTTGGGTTATTTTGTTTCTGTGCAGGGTAAATACTGGCTGCTTTATTTTTACACTGCAATTTAGATTTCAGTTTGAACACACCCCACCCAAATCTAACTCTCTCTTCACATGTTACATCTGCCCCGCCTGCACTGCACATGGTTTTGCCCATTAGAGAACAAATTTTCTGCTGCGATCAGGACTGAGGGGGTCATTCCGAGTTGATCGCTCGCTAGCTGTTTTTTGCAGCCGTGCAAACGCCTAGTCGCCGCCCACAGGGGAGTGTATTTTAGCTTTGCAAGTGTGCGAACGCATGTGCAGCCGAGCTCTGCAAAAACATTTTGTGCAGTTTCTGAACTTACTCAGCCTTTGCGATCACTTCAGCCTGTCCTGTCCCGGAATTGACGTCAGGCACCCGCCCTGCAAACGCTTGGACACGCCTGTGTTTTTCCAAACACTCCCAGAAAACGGTCAGTTGACACCCAGAAACGCCTTCTTCCTGTCAATCTCCTTGCGATCGCCTGTGCGAATGGATTCTTCGTTAAATCCATCGCCCTGCAACAATCCGCTTTGTACCCTTACGACGCGCCTGTGCATTGCGGTGCATATGCATGCGCAGTAGTGACCTGATCGATGCGCTGCGAAAAACGGCAGCGTGCGATCAGGTCAGAATGACCCCCTGAATTAGGCCCTTTTATTGCTGGCCATATCTACGGACTGATTCTAGCGATATGCACTTAGAAACTCGCAGCTGTGAATGAGTACGCAGCAAATACGCGAAAATATGCTTATGCAGCAGGCTTACCTACTTTGCTGCCTCCTCCTCCGGAAGGAGGCAGCGTTGTAGGTGAATGGGGGCGTGGCCGGCAGCAGGACGGGTGGTTCTTGGGCGTGTCCGGCAGCAGGATGGGCGGTCCGGGGGCGTTGCATCAAGGTCGCGTCATCGTGACTCCACCCCCTGCTGTGCTGTGCCGAGAAACGAGGCGCTGCAAAGCGGGGGGCGGAGCTACAATGACGCGATTCAGCGCGAATCGCGTCATCGGACCCCCTCGGCCCGCCTACTTGTTCACTGCTGCGGGCGGCCGAGGGGGAAAGCGGGAGGCTTGCCCACCTTTCCGGGGGGGCGGGAGGGTCACCCGATTTTCGGGAGCCTCCCGGCCATTCCGGGAGGGTAGGCAAGTATGTTATGCAGCCACCGCCTGGAAATGTACTGAGACGCACACTGGCGGATTGGGAGCCCCAGCGGCGCCGTACAATGTTACAGGCTGTGTTTCAAAAATGACAGAAGGTGATTGGTTGGTACTTTATCTCTCTCAACTTTATCTCTGTCCAAGGCTTAGTACATAGACCCCCTACCCTGAAACCACACCCCCAGCCAGACTCCAGCCATCTCTGACCTGGGTGTATGAAGATGAGGAAGTCCCAGCCACAAAGTTACATTGACTCTCAATCAATCGCAAAGATGCAACTTATTTTATTGATTTTTTTGTCAAACTCCCGTCCCAAAAGAGGTTTAGAACCTTGCCAGCCACACAAGTAATGACAATAAAGTAAAACTTTGAACTTTGAACAAAGACTCAGCGTTGCTTGTAGTCGGAGCCCTTGATACTGAATACGGGATTGCAGATCATACTCACCCGAAATGGCCTTAAGGCTCACGAAAATCAGGTGGCGCTCCCGGCCACCAGGAAGAGTGGGCAAGTCTCAAATCATCGTAGCTACACCCCCCAATTTACAATGCTATGTATCTTGGCATTGTAAAGTAAGGGGTGTGGCCATGGCGATGCAATTGTGCAGCCATGCCCCACATGGTCTCCTCAGTCACGTCACGCCCCCACACCCAGAGCCGGATTAAGGGGGGGGGGGTGACAGGGGGTATTTACCATGGGCCCCACTCTCTCAGGGCCCCCCATCCCTTAAATACAGTTGCAGTACAGGGCAGGACTGCACTGCCAGCTGGAGAAGAGATGGGATTGCGCCTGTCCCTTGTACAGATGCGGCCACTGGACTAGCCTCTCTCACACACTCTCCCTTGCTGCTTGCTCTACCTGTGACACCTGATGTCACCAGGAGGCGGGCCATAAGTCTGAGATGGCGTCAGGCCTGGAGACAGGTATTAACTCCGGATGGAGCTTACACCTAGCGCAGCTAGGTACTACACATTCTGTGTGGTTTTTTTTGTATTTTTGTTTCCTCAGGTTCTGTATGTTATCCTCATCCTCATCCCTTTGTTCCATATCTCACCCTTTCTCTTCTTCACTAATCTGTTTTCTCTGTCTATTCTCTTCCCCCTAATCTTTATCCCTCTGTCCTATCTCTCTCTGAAATTTAAGACCTGATTGGTCTGTTGTGGCTTTACCCCAATTCAGTAACATCTTCACTACAAAACTTCATTATCTTATATTGTTTCAGGGACTGATGTCTAAAAATATTGAGATTTTGGTTCTGCTAGCGTTCTGTAAAATGCAAGAACCAAAGTAATCTTCCCTCCCCTGTTCCCCTGTTGTTTACCGCAGAAGTCTTTCTGTAGCTCAACTATATGTGTATATATATATATATATATATATATATATATATATATATACATAGTACTGTATATATATATATATATATATATATACTGTATATATATAGATAGATAGATAGATAGATAGATATATATACATACATATATAAACTGCCAGCCCTGAGTTGGGCAAGCAATATGCATTCCAACCTCTACTTGGTACTGATGATGTGTAATTGGGCCGCAATGTAGAATGCAATGTTCAGTGTCAGCAGAACTGCAGGGCCAGAAGGGCGCGTAGTATTCAGACATACTGTAGGGATGGTGCAAGTGCGCACTGATAGCAAAACAGGTTCTCAGGCTAAGCCAGCAGATAGGCGCAGTCTTATATCTAGAGAATACGGAATGTGTGGTGCGTTCTGGCTCACTGTTACAATCCCTCATGCTTCCTGACAGAGACGGAACAAGAGGAGACAATGACTCTGCAATGGAATTTGTCAGCTATTTAACTTGTCAATGTTCTCCCAGTCAATGGAACAATATTTTGGTGTTCCGTATTGCACTATACAATGGGGCAAGGTTACCATAACCTAATTCTAATAGTTGTTTTAGTTGGATTAATTATGACGTCCTTCTTGAGGAATGATGGGAGTGAACAGTGGGTGGAACAGGCTAGATCTAGATGGGGCAGCCAGGACAGAGCACATGGGAGATAGTTAGCACAGGCCTGCACCTTCTTCTGAGCATGTGGTGTTCTTAATAGTATAGTTTTAGGGTTGATCTGGTCTACAGGGGTACAGGCGAAATCCCTGGTGGGTCTCACTGCCTCTCCAGCCCCGTAACAAAGCAGCAGTGCATCCTGGGAAACCACTGGCCTCCCTCCTAACCTTATGCCATCATAAAGATAAAGCTTGCATCCTTCAGGGTGGGTGGACATTACGGTCCGGCCAGCAGTCCAGTAGGAAAACTGGCTGCAGGGCACCATGTGGGCACTCTGCTAGCTTGATGCAAGGGCTGAGGGTTGGCGACAGTGCCACCCCTAGGACTCATGTAAATTTGCACCCTCCTGTATTAAAACACCTCTGAAAAGATATATTCCATGTACTCAGTAGAGCTGCCTCAGGAGAATCTTGGTTTGACATGTTAGATATAACTGTCTTAGCACTACAATGATTACAGTAGGCGGCTTGTTCATTTTATAGGTCTCTGATATAGCTGAACGTTACACAAAGTGCACGTTATGTGTGGACCTTCGCACCTTGTTATTACAGCTGGCCCGTGGCTGCTGATGTATTTCGGATTTATCTATGTTTTGCTTTTTTTTCCATCAGTGGCCGTTCCAGCCATCAATGTGGTATTGTACTAATTAAATAAAAAAATATGCTTTATTTCTGTGGTTTTTTTTTTAAGAAGTCTGGGCCCTCACAGGACATTTTATTCACTCTGGTCAGTGTGGGTAATGTTCCGTATCTTCCATGCATGTCTGTATTGCTTGTGTGCATTTTCTAATGTCTTACTGCTAAAGAAGGAGGAATGCTGGGGCAGCTGTTATTCCGGGATGCAGTCACTATACCAGCTGTCCGGATCCCGGCATTCAGAAGACCGACCCAGGAATCCCAGCAGCCAGTGAAATACTGTACCAACAGCCGGAATCCCATCAACCACTGGGTATTCCCACTCGATTGGTGGGTCCACACCACCAACTCAGTGGAAATAGAACCCTGATCCCTAACTCTCCTAACCCACCTTTCCCACATCCTAACCCTCCCCCCCTGCAGCCTAATCCTAACCCTCCCCAGTTGGTCCTAACCCTAACCCCCCCTTCCTACAGCCTAAACCTAAGCCTTCATCCCCCGCAACCTAACCCTCCCCCGGGTGTCTAACCCCGCCTACCTGCAGCCTAACCTTAACCCTCCCACCCCCACAGCCTAAACTTATCTTCCCCCCTCCCCGTGTTTTACCTATCTAGAGTCCTGGCATCTCTTTGCTCAGGATTCTGAATGCCAGAATCCTGACTGCATACCTCATAACTTTAGAAAGCTGGGAGGAGGGACATAGATGCGCGCCGGAAAATAAGTGGTGTGGCCTCACAGATAGGGCGTGGCCTCATGGATATGGTGTGGCGATCACGGGCCCCACCCCCATTGTAGCCACTGTGAGGGCATGCCCAGCACACTGTGAGCAGCTGTATGCCCCCTGGCCTTCTCTCTCAGTGCAGAGCATCTATTCACTGGTGCTCTGCTAAGCAGGGCAGTGAGTGAGAGAGGGTCTCCCAACTGTGCCCTCATGGGGCACTGCGACCTGTGGGTGGGACAGCGGGACTCTCCCAGAAAAACAGGACTATCCCGTCAAAATTTAAACAGTTGAGAGTTACTGTATGTGACTGCATCCCGAGTGGCACAGTATTTGATAGGGCTCGGAAGACAGCAGGGTTGTCACCTGCTGGTAAATTTACTGACAACCAGTATTAACTGACTCAAAAACGCTTACAGTAATACATTTCATAAAGCAGTCACTGAACCAATGGTTTTCGTCCGAACGGTTTCATGTTTACCCCTCCCCGGGCTTCTTTCTCCTCGAGATCCTATTATTTTACCATTTTTAATTGCACGGATAAGGTGTCAGTAAAAAATGTTGGTTGTCTGCAAGTTTTTATGAAATTCACATTTTTTCCTGGCTGGACAAACAACCCTGTAAGGCAACCTAATATGGTGTAGCCTAGTAGCAGGTGATTGAATAACTTATGACGAAAAGGTGTGGGCAAAAGGTTCTGTTACAGGGGAAGCGCCAGAGGGAGTTTAGGAGCTCATGGGAGGTGGAATTCACAAATACCAATGTCATTCATTATTGGGACACTTGCCACTACTACCGTTTTCTAAAAGAGTGAAACTATCATGGACTAGTCTAAAGAATGTAGTTTGTCAAGGTGGTGCCCTACCACTATCTGGCTTTGACCTAATAATGATATCCTATAAAGTGCACAAAACTCCACAACAGCGCTAAAGGCTAATGCAAAAAATCTGTAACTTGGTTCATTCATTCCCTAACACATGTACACGCACAGACGTTCACGCTAGGGTTAATTTTGTTGGGAGCCAATTAACCTACCAGTATATTTTTGGTTTGTGGGAGAAGAAAACCCACGCAACTTTTGGCCTAGGGGTGCCATGAAAAAACTCTGATGCGCAGTGATTCAGAAAAGTCTAGGAACCACTGACCTAATGGTTAAATATTTGATGTCATAAATAAAGGTTTAAATTAAATGATACCAAATCTGGGCTGTCGGTTTCGCTGCACGTGCAGAAGAGGGGTGTAGTATGGTATGCCGGCGGCCAGGCTCCCAACCACCGGCATACCGATAGCTGGGCGAGCAAAAATGAGCCCCTTGCGGGCTCACTGCGCTCGCCACGCTGCGGGCACGGTGGCGCGCTACACACGCTACGCTATTTATTCTCCCTCCAGATGGTCGTGGACCCCAAGAGGGAGAAAAGTGGTCAGTATGCCGGGTGTAGGGATTCCGGCGCCGGTATACTGTGCGCCGGGATCCCAACAGCCGGCAACCTGAAGACCACCCGCAGAAGACAGCAGATAAGTCCTGCATAGCAGTATGTTGCCTTACCGCTTGGATCCAGGCTGGTATCGTCGGGGCAGCTGAGTATTACTCAACTGTCTCGACCATAATTTTTTTTTTTATAAGCGATTAAAATCTTACTTATTGACACAAACGTCTTCATTTCTGGAACATCTCTGAATATGTTCCCTCACCCTCTTGGCTGAATATTTCTCCTCACAAAGCATCATTTAATTGTTGCATTCATGCGCACAGTCATTATGTTGGATATCCAGCCTTTTTTATGGAACGCTGCAATCACTTGCAGTAATTTGGGGATTATTGGATTTCCGCTACATAAGCTATGTAACTCCTTAATATCTCTTGGATTTTTAATAGTTTTCCCTAATAAAACTCACAATGACATGTACAATTCCCTAAGCATGTAAATGCACAGTTCTGTATTTAATGCTGACAAGTACTGTAAATATAAATCCGGAACGAAAAAGCATCAAAGGCAGCGTACTACTGAGCTAAATTATATACTAGAAAAAAAGGATGTTAATATTTGACTAGATTTGACTACGACTTGACTTTAGCAATAGAAGGTAATGCAATGCCGGCAGTCATGTGACTCAGGAGACTGGCGCAGGATCACGACAGCCGGCATCCCGAAGGTGAGTATCAGGGTTCAGGCTTAGGGCTTAGGGGGAGGGTTTGGCACCAGTGGAGTTAGCCTTAGCCGCCACGCCCCATGGTTAGCCGCAGCCATCCCCAAGGGCTAGCCCTAGGCACCACCCCCAAGGGTTAGGGTTATGGTAGGGGACAGGGAAGGTGGGGTAGAAATACTTACCCGCTCCGAAGTTGGCATATTCAGTGTCGGTATGCCACGGTCAATCATGTGACCACCAGCATCCCTTCCACCGGTAAAACGTATATATATATCCCCTTGGGACGGTGGTGCTTCTCTATCATGGTCAATTTGAGGAAGAAAGAAATGATTGAAGGAAGATTAAAAAATGTTTTCATGGTTTGTGACTTCACTCTAAGAATAACTGACAAGCTATGATTTATGCTTTTATATTTTTGTCCAATACCAAATAGTATTCGCATCTAAGGGCTGTGGGAGTGTCTGTAGATGATTGAGATAAAGGGTGGAGAAAATGTTTCCAATTAACATAATAATAAAGCTGCAATAGAATATATGACTTGTTGTAATCTTTGTCACCTCTAGAACATTAATAAAACTCCAGTCTCTCCAGGAGGTAGGGCTGTAGGATTATCTGTGGATTTATGTTAAACTGGAAACATTGGGGGTAATTCAGACCTGGTCGCACGAAGGCTATTTTTTGGGGGTAAGGGCTGTGCAGGGGTGCAATGGGCTGTGCAGTGAGCTGCACAAACAAAAGTTTGTGCAGTTTCCGCACAGCCCAGGACTTACTCACCCGCTGCGATGATCCAGGAAGCAGCTGACATCAGGGACTCTCATCTGCAATGGCCGGACGCGCCTGCGTTTCTTCCTACACTCCCAGAAAACGGCTTATTATTATAGCTGATATTCTCATATATGTGTCAGGTGCAAGTATACAATATACTGTACGCTGGGAATGGTATACCGAATGCAATGTCTGTATATCCTATTATGATTCGTTTTCTTCTATAACTAATAAAAGATTCCGATGTTAATGGTGAAATGTGGCGCAGAGCAGCCATACCTGTGTGACAGTCACCTCCCCATCAGTTATGCTGCATAGTAAGAGGCACAATCCCAATGGAACACCAATCCCGGGGGCACTGTAACACAAGAGGGGGCTTTTTGGCAGATTTCCGAGATGCTCTGCCCTAGAAAAAATGCTGCTGGTGCATTAGATAACACAATAACACTGGGGATCATTCCGACCCGATCGCCCGCTGCAGTTGTTCTCAGCACAGCGATCGGGTCGGGACTGCACCGATGCCGTAGTGCACCGGCACATGCCGGAAGACCGAGGGCCATCGTTCCCTAGCGCTCGCCTCTGCCTGATTGACAGGCAGAGGTGGTCGATGGGCGGTAGGGGGCGGCACGGCGGCGTTAGGACGCCGTTTTCAGGGTCGGGCTGCAGTGGCTGTGTGATGTCACACGCAGCCGCTGTGACCAGGGGCAGTGAAGAGCAACTCCCGGCCAGCCGCAGGCGCTGCGCTGGCCAGGAGTTACTCAACAAGTACAAAAGCATCACCGCTGTGCAATGCTTTTGTACTTGTGCGGGAAGGGGGGGGGGGGGGGCGGACAGACATGCGGGGCGGACTAGCCCAGTGCGTCACCCTGCATGTCAGGGAAGCTGATCGTAGCTGTGCTAAATTTAGCACAGCTACGATCAACTTGGAATGACCCCCACAATCTCTTGCATTGTACCAGAGTCGTCTGCTCATGGAGGAAATGTATCAAGCCTTGGAGAGAGATAAAGTGAAGTCACCCAAAGCAACCAATAAGCTGCTAGTGGTCATTTATCTAGCACAGTCTATGAAATGGCAGTTACAAGTTGTTCAGCTGATTTGGGCAACTTCCCCACTCTCTCTAAGGCTTGATACATCTTCCCACCCGTAGATCACATTCTAACCAGTGCTGATAAAACCCTTACTTACAATAAATTCACTGATGAGAACTGCCACCGATCCTGGCACCCAGAGCATTCTGTCTATGGTGATTCATAATGCCGCTCTGACCTTGGGATGTCCTATTGTGCAAGAGACAGGAATACGGCAACATTACACCAACGCCTGTGTCCTGCTGGCCAACTGGGAGATTCAGAACAGCAATAACGCAGAGATTGCAGCAATAATAACATCCACCATAAAACAAGTAGAGGCTCTACTGACTGCACCATCTATGGGGAGTGCCGACCAAGACAGCACCAGAACGCCGCTAATTCCTTATGGTACTGGCAAATTAATCAGCAGACTGCACCTGATGCTGCGTTCACCGGATCTGTCTCTGCCGACGACTTTGTGAAAAGCCTAATTCAGATCAGGCACTGGCAGGAAATTATGGGTCACCTGATGCCATTATGCAGCTCGTGTAACATGCACTGCAAAACTACCATCGTTGGTATTTGCGCAGCGCTGATAGCGTATCCCAACTGCGTCACTGGGTCCTTGTACGACACTGTCATTACAGAGATGTTACACTTGTTGGGTGACACCGATACCGACATTTGCATCCAAGTACTGGAATGTATCACCAATTCCACCAAGGCATCCCTACAGCAAGCCCTGAGATTCAGGAATGCTATTATTACATCTATACTACAGAAACTGAAGGTGCGAAACCAGAAGCTGCTCCCTGCTCTGCTAGGAACGTTAGTGGTGGTCATACAGCTACGTCATCATAAAACACTGCAGAAGTATAAGGAAGTCCTCCAGCACATTACAGGCTACATGGACTCTTACCACCGCGACGTCCAGCAATACGCAATGATACTGTTTGGGGAGCTGGTAGACAGACACGATGTATTCCCCTGCAGTCCTATCAAGAGCTTAATTAAACAGCATCTCCCATCAGTGATGATAAAACTACAAAGCCGGAATAAGGACGTTGTGTCAGCTGCAGTCATGTGTCTCAATCGCTGCCTTCCCCACCTGGGCTGCACGGCCATGCTGCTGGAAGAGGACACTGAGTGGCAGGACAGCAGATACCTACAGGCTGTATACCGTAAGCTGGCAGAGAAATATCTACTGAAGCCTATACTGGTACAAACAGCAGACCGTCTGAGCAGAGCTACGGATATAGTGGGAACACTGAAGCATATTACAGCTATAATGGAGTATATACCCTACCAAGAGCCGACTGTTACTGACATCAGAGACATATGGCTTGGTCTGGAAAGGGCACACAGCAACAAATCTCCATATAAGCAGAAGGCCGCCAGGAAAGCATCACAAGCCCTGGGGAAGAAGTGGAAGAGCCTGGCCACAGTGATCAACTGAAGAAGACTTGTCTACACGGGTCCACAGTGACATCATAAGGATCCTCAACGTTACTCTACCAGAGTAATATTGCTGATGGTGGTTTAGGGTTGTCTCTAATACCACCACAGCTATCACCTGATGCCGTTACGCAAATTGTGTAACATGTGCTGCAAAATTACCATCGCTGGTATTTGCGCAGCCCTGATGGCGTATACAGACTGTCATTTATATTACAATAAACAGTTATATATTAACATCTTTAACTGACTTGACTTGTTATTGTGTAGAAAACATAAATAAATTGTGCAGTTACCTCTTTATTCCATCTAAATGGTCATGTGCCATCTTTCTCCCTAAATAATTCATGTATGTCCGCATTGGCGCATCTGCCCAGTTTGGCTCTATACTCAGAGGGCTGGCATTGATAACATAGCATAAAGTATAGGGGTCGTTCACATGTATGTTGTAGGGATTAGCGGTCCCTATGCTTTCTTTTATGGTCTGGTCAAGCGGTTTATATAATCCCAAATCAAGCAGAACTAACCTAACATGATGCAATTTCACTTGTCTGTATGATCCTCCATTATGCCGGCTGTATACGTCTCCTCTCTCATTTGCATAAAGTGCCACCAGCACATCGGAGACAGATAAAAACTTAAAAAGTGACACAGGAATTCTTGGGACTAATAGCTGGTACTATGCACTATATACTGTAGCTTGGAATGTGCTCTTGTATTAAAAAATGGTAATGCCATAATAAGAATACTATATACTGTATACATTTATGCAAAATTTGCTTTGGAGAATAGCCAATGGCTTTAATGGCATTAAAACAATATGGAGGTCTGGTGTAAATGCTCAATAAAGCGTATTAATATAGGGCCTAATTCAAACCTGATTGCTAGGCTGCATTTTTGTACATCCTGCAATCAGGTCTAAACTGCGCATGCGTATGCACCGCAATGCGCATGCGTGTCATACGGGTACAAAGCGGATCACCGCTCACCGATGGGTTTGTGCAAAGAATCCATTTGCGCGGGCGTTCGCAAGGAGACTGACAGGAAGAAGCCGTTTGTGTGTGTCAGCCGACCATTTTTTGGGAGTGGTTGGAAAAACGTTCATGCGTTTGCAGGGAGGGTTCCTGACGTCAATTCCGGTCCCGGACAGGCAGAAGTGTTCGCAGCGGCTGAGTAAGTCCTGGGCTACTCAGATACTGCACAAAATCTGTTTATACAGCTCTGCTACACATGCGTTCGCACACTTGCAAAGTGAAAATACACTCCCCTATGGGCGGCGACTATGCGAACACAGGACTGCAAAAAAACCCTAGCGAGCGAGCAGGTCTGAATTAGGCCCAAAATACATACCCCTACAGCCCATATTTTGAGGGATAAAATACGGTAAGAGAGAAAAGGGGGGAGAGAGAGAAAAATAAAACAGAGAATGATGTGGAGTGAAAGAAAAGAGGTAGAGAGAAAAACAAAAGATACAATAAAGGAAGAGAGAAAAGAGAGGAATAAAAAACAAGAGGGGGAGAGACAAGGTATAGAAGGGGCAAATTCAGCAGGGGGAGAGAGGTGGGATGTAGAGGGGGAGAAAGACAGGGAAAGAGGGAAAGAGAGAGGAAGGGAAACAGAAAGATAGAGGAAGGTAGGGTGAGGGGAAGAGACAGATGTGATAAGAGAGGGGCAGAGAGAGAGAGAAAAGATAAGAGGAGGTTGAAAGTGGGGAAAGACAAAAAACGCTGAGCAGAACAGATAGCGACCTGGTGAATGATGGGTTTAAAATACTGGCATCCATATAACAAGCCTATACAACAGTGATAGGGGTGTATTCAATTAGTGTCGGATCCTCTCCGACGGCGAGGATCCGACACTTCACTATTCAATTTGCGGGCATTTTCAATGGGTTTTTGCCCGTTTTCTACAATGCCAATCCAACTTTTTTTTAAAGTCGAATCAGCATTGTCGAAAACGGGGCAAAAACCTGTTGAAAATGCCCGCAAATTTGACAAAACAGGTGTAACGGCAGGCGAATTCGACCATCCACCTGTTTTTCGACATGTTGGAATTTCCGACAAGTCAAAAAAACGGCACTTAAATTGAATAGGGCGAATCGAAATTTGCCCAAAAAACATCGAAAAGTGCAGTTTTTCGACATGTCGGGCATTCCGACATGAATTGAATACACCCCATAATCTCCAGTTACACAGTAGTACACAACTAATAGTCAGAAATGAAAGAAAAAGAAGAATGGGTTAGTAATAGATCAGAAATTCATCTCCTTTGTCTCCTTTGCAAGATTGCCATATGAGAAGGCAGAAATAGAAATGACGGAAACAGAAATAAAGGTCATGATTTAATAACAAGTGATAATGTCTAGAACATAAACTACCTGATTTACATGACGTTCAGACATAAACATTCAAATAAAAGGTAGTGATGACATATATAAGCTTTACAATCATGGCGCCAGTAGTGCTTGATTTCCAAATTGATCTTGGATTCCTGGGAAAGGTCCTGGGAAGATTGCAGTGTGATCTGCGAGGATCGGCATATGGTCTAATCAATTCAATATTTAGTGTGACCACCCTTTGGGCCGAAACACACGAGGCGGCTGGCGCCGCCCGGCAAACACCCAGCCGGCTTTAAACCGCTGCCGTGATGTAAAGACACATGCAGCGCAATGTGTTCGACTCCTTACACACGGCACGGTCCCGGCCCGGCTGCTGGGTTGCAGCCGGGTCTCACCACTGGAAGGTCCGGCTGCCGGGCGGGCGCCTGGCCGTCTTTGCAGCCAGTAAACCGTGTGTGTGAAGGGGAGCTTTCACACACAACGGTTTTTTCCCAAGCCGTGTCTGATGCTGCGCATGCGCACAGCATCACACACGGCTCAAAGCCGTCCTGTGTGACAGACTCTGCCGGTTTCTCCCGGATGGCAAAAAGCCGGACAAAGTTTGTCCGGCTTTTTGCCATCCGGGAAAAACCGGAGTGTGTGTTACAGCCCTTAGTCTTCAAAACAGCATCAATTCTACTAGGTACACTTGCACACAGATTTGAAGGAACTCAGCAGGGAGGTTGTTCCAAACATCTTGGAGAACTAACCACAGTTCTTTTGTGGATGTAGGCTTGCCCCAATCCTTCTGTCTCTTCATGTAATCCCAGAACAGCGATTACACAAAAGCATTCTTTAGTAAACTGTGCTTCTGTGCTGAAGTTCAAGTGGAAAGACATAATATACGTATATTCAAAGGGGTGCGGTATGACTGACCGGCGGTCAGCATACCGACGCCGGGATCCCGGCAGCGGAATCCCGGCGGGGGGGTAGGGGGCGTGAGTGCAGCAAGCCACTTGTGGGCTCGCTGCGCTGGCGGTCGCCACGGGTTCCATTCCTACTCTATGGGTGTCGTGGACACCCACGAGTGAGAATAGTCCCTGTTGGTCAGCATGCCGACCGCTGGGATAGTGAGGGGGCGGGATGTTGTGGGTGGTCATGTGACCGTCGGTCTCATGACTGCCAGTCAAATGAATACATCCCTATTAAAAGTATATAGGATGAGGCAAACTATTGGAAACTGTGCAAATTCATGCGCTCTTGCAGATTGAAATAATCTGCTACCAGAAAATTGCACACTCTGAGGCCGATTCATAGGGGGGGGGGGGGGGGGGGGGGGGGGATTACTCTCACAGCTACTGCGCCTTTGTACAAAATTATGCAAAAGCCGGGTCTTAAGTAAAAAGATGCCCACTACCGGCTTGCGCAGTGCGGCTCCAGAGTAAACACAGACCGGACTGCTGTGCATGCACAATTTAACAAACAACAAATACTCTGTTACCTAATGCCATCTTATGGTGCTAGGGTAATGCTTTGAGATAGTGTTATCCTATAACTGTCAATGGGGGTCCTGCAACTCCACAGAAGCTTTTAGAAGCATTCAGAATGTGGATATTTTGCTAACGGAATACTAATGCGACATGTTTTCATGCCGCCCCATTGTTTTCCATCCTCCAGGTCAGCAGTCATCAATAGTATAGGGACATTTTTTTTTAAAACTTTATTGTCATTAGCAATCCACATTATGTTAACAGTCAACGAAAAATAATGTACAAAGAACTACATCATGATAAAAAGGAAAACATTACATACCCTCCAACATTTTACACATAAAAATCGGTACAAATTAGAAAAGGGGGCATGGCCATGGGTAAAGGGGGTGTGGCCACGCCTCTTTTCCTGTAGTAACATAGTAACATAGTATCTAAGGTTGAAAAAAGACAATTGTCCATCGGGTTCAACCTATCTGTGGTCTCCTATTCACGATTATTTTGTATAAAAGTTTGACTGAAGTTGCTGACTGCCATTCCGATTAACCCCTCTTTTTTATAATAACCATAGTGCGTGACTATGCCCCGTAACCCTGGATATCCTTATCCATTAGGAATTTATCTAACCCATTCTTAAAGGTGTTGACTGAGTTGGCCATTACAACTCCCTCAGGCAGGGAATTCCAAACACGTATCGTCCTTACCGTAAAAAAGCCTTTACGCCGTATTGTGTGGAATCTCCTCTCCTCTAACCTGAGCGAGTGTCCACGAGTTCTCTGTGTTGATCTAACCAAAAACAGGTCCTGCGCAAGATCTGTATGTTGTCCCCTTATATATTTATAAATGTTGATCATGTCCCCTCTTAATCTCCTCTTTTCCAGTGTAAACATGCCTAGTCTTGCAAGCCTTTCCTCGTATTCCAGCATCTCCATACCCTTAATTAGTTTGGTCGCCCGCCTTTGAACCTTTTCTAGCTCCAGGATATCCTTTTTGTAGTAAGGCGCCCAGAATTGTACACAGTATTCAAGGTGTGGCCTCACAAGTGATTTATATAACGGGAGTATAATACTCTCGTCCCTAGCATCAATTCCCCGTTTTATGCATGCTAATATCTTATTAGCCTTCTTTACTGCAGTCCTACTTTGGGTACTACTGCTTAGTTTTCTATCTATGAGGACACCTAAGTCCTTTTCCAGTACAGAATCCCCTAATTTTACCCCATTTAGTAGGTAGGTGTTATTTTTGTTCTTGTTACCACAGTGCATTACCTTACACTTGTCTGTATTGAAGCGCATTCTCCATTTCGCTGCCCAAGCTTCTAATTTAACTAAGTCATTCTGAAGCGACTCAGCATCCCCCTCCGCATTTATAACTTTACACAATTTGGTATCATCTGCAAAAATTGACACCATGCTCTCTAGACCTTCTGTTAGGTCCAGTGGCGTAAGTTTGTCCCAGTTGCCTGGAGGCAAGATACATTTTGGTGCCCCCTATTTCCTATATTAAGATAAATATATGTATGTATGTATGTATGTATGTATGTATGTGTGCGTATATATGTGTGTGTGATTGTGTGTGTATATGTGTGTGTGTGTTTATGGAGTGTTCTGAAAAAAATGTATATACTGTATTTATACATTTAATCTTTTAATTGTCTTTTATTTTAAATCCCACATTTCTTAGCAGTCATACTCAGGATTAGAACCCATGACCTGTTACGCTGACAGCAGACACTTTACTGATGGAGTTATTTGCTCCTGTACAGGAAGCATGAGAATTCTAACTATATGAAGTTACGTGTAATTGTCAGAGAAATATCTTCATATAGTTAAAATTCTCATATTTCCTATACAGGAGCAAACAGCTTCATCAGTAAGGTGTCAGTTTCCAGTGTAATAGGTTGTGGTTTGTAATCCTGGGTATGACACTTGTAAAATGTGTATATTCAGTATAATAAAGAGGGTGTGATTTGTAAGGTGCAGGGACCAGTGAGGAAGTTGGCCACTGAAGAGATAGCGGCAGCTATCAATTAACTTAATTCAATGGTGTCACAGAATGGGAGGAGAGGTGCCCCCCTTCAGAGCAGGAGCCCGGCGGCAGATGACTCTGTTGCCTCCCAGAGTTCTGCCTCTGGTTAGGTCGTTAATGAAAATATTGAACAATAGCGGTCCTAATACTGAGCCTTGCGGTACACCACTTAGCACTTCAGTCCAAGTTGAAAAAGATCCATTAACCACTACGCGCTGCTCCCTATTATCTAACCAGTTTTTGACCCAAGTGCATATTGTGCTTCCTAGCCCTGATTCTTGTAGCTTGTAGATAAGTCTCATGTGTGGTACAGTATCGAACGCTTTGGCAAAATCTAAAAAGATTACATCCACCTCTCTACCCTGATCTAGGTTTGCGCTTACTGTTTCATAAAAGCCAAGTAAGTTGGTTTGACAGGATCTGTCCTTCATAAACCCATGTTGATTCCTTTTAATGACCTTATTGACTTCAAGGAACTTCTGAATACTATCTCTTAGAATACCTTCCAATACTTTCCCCACTATAGATGTAAGACTAACTGGTCTATAATTACCTGGATCAGCTTTACTTCCCTTTTTGAATATAGGCACTACTTCCGCTATACGCCAGTCTTTGGGAACCATACCTGATATTACTGAATCCTTAAAGATCAAAAATAGCGGTTTTGCGAGTTCAGAATGAAGCTCCATTAGAACCCTTGGGTGAATACCATCGGGACCTGGTGACTTATTAATCTTTAAATGTTTTAATCGGTCACAGACTACTTCCTCGCTTAAATAAGTACCTATCAGTGGTATATTCTCATTATTGAGATTATATGTTAGTCCCTGAATTGGGTCCTCTCTAGTAAATACTGTTGAAAAAAACTCATTTAGTGTGTCCGCTATGTCATTATCATTTTTGCTTAAGACTCCCAACTTGTCTTTTAAAGGGCCTATACTCTCCTTCTTTAATCTCTTGCTATTAATGTATTTAAATAATTTTTTGGGATTTGCTTTGCTTTCCTTTGCTACTAGTTTTTCAGTTTCTACTTTATCCGCTCTTATTTCCTTTTTGCATATTTTCTTACATTCCTTATAGTGCTGAAATGACTCTGCTTCCCCGTCAGATTTGTATTTTTTAAATGCTCGCCTTTTCTTGCCCATAAGTTCCTTAATCTTTTTGTTAAGCCACATCGGTTTATGATTTTTATTCCTTTTTTTGCTGCTCGTAGGAATAAATTTGAGTGTATTTTTAGCTAGCAGGAATTTAAGCACCTCCCATTTCTCCATAGTATTTTTTCCTAAAAACAAACCTTCCCATTCAATATCCCTGAAAAATACCCTCATCTTTTCAAAAGAGTCCTAGTTGAGCCAGTATAGGGCTGTTTATGGAAACTGATATTGAATGTGACCATATTGTGGTCGCTGTTTCCTATGGGTTCCCCTACTATAATACCGGATACCAAATCCCCATTGTTTGTTAATACCAGGTCTAAGATTGCATTGTACCTAGGTGGTCATTCCGAGTTGTTCGCTCTGTATTTTTCTTCGCATCGCAGCGCTTTTCCGCTAATTGCGCATGCGCAATGTTCGCACTGCGACTGCGCCAAGTAAATTTGCTATGCAGTTAGGTATTTTACTCATGGCATTACGAGGTTTTTTCTTCGTTCTGGTGATCGTAATGTGATTGACAGGAAGTGGGTGTATCTGGGCGGAAACTGGACGTTTTATGGGTGTGTGTGAAAAAACGCTGCCGTTTCTGGCAAAAACGCGGGAGTGTCTGAAGAAACGGGGGAGTGTCTGGGCGAATGCTGGGAGTGTTTGTGACGTCAAACCAGGAACGAAACTGACTGAACTGATCGCAGTTGCCGAGTAAGTCTGGAGCTACTCAGAAACTGCTAAGAAGTGTCTATTCGCAATTCTGCTAATCTTTCGTTCGCAATTTTACTATGCTAAGATTCACTCCCAGTAGGCGGCGGCTTAGCGTGTGCAATGCTGCTAAAAGCAGCTTGCGAGCGAACAACTCGGAATGACCACCATGGTTTTGCCCAACTGCTAAAAAATTTCCTGCTGCGATCAACTTGGAATTAGGCCCATTGCCCCTAGCAGTATCACATAAATCGTTTTTTCCAGTTTATCTCTGGATAGTTAAAATCTCCCATCACTACTATGTCTCCTACTCCTGCTGCTCTTTCAATTTGCTTTAGTAACAATTCCTCAGATGCGTTGATACCAGGCGGCCTATGGCATACACCTAATACTAACTTTTTTATTCCTTTTTCCCAGCATGCAATTTCTACCCATAATGTCTCGACAGTGTCTACAGTCCCCTCCTGAATATCTTCCCGTATATCAGGTTTTAAAAACGGCTTTACGTAAAGACACACCCCTCCACCCTTTTTATTTAGTCTGTCTCTCCTAAACAGTGTATAGCCCTCTAGATTGACTGTCCAATCATGAGATTCGTCCCACCAAGTTTCAGTAATGCCTATAATATCATACTGTTTGCTTGCTGCAAGTATTTCTAGTTCACCCTTTTTACCAGTAATGCTTCTGGCGTTTACATACATACAACTAAGATAAGTATTTTCCCTTGCGTTAGGGACATCTTTCACCTTATGTAGCAATGATGACCTGTAATCGTCATTGGTTAGTGCTTTGGTAAAATCTCTTTTAGTACCCATGTTAGTAACCTTACCGCCTGCTCTTACCCTCCCCCCAACTTCTCCCCCATTTCGTATACTTTCAGTGGAAGTTTGAAGAGCCATAAATAGGTACAGACCATAAAACAGCGGTAATGTACCTGCTAAAAAGGTTAAATTGGAGGGTATGACATCATTACCTTAAAAACCTCCTACAGTGCACTGATTGTTACTTAGTCTATGTATAGCAGTGCAAGAGATCCTTCTGAAACAGTCATTTCCCTAGCATATGCACAATGCAAGAATAGAGCACAATTCTACCTCACACTTGCCTACCGTCCTGGAATGGCCGGGAGGCTGCCGAAAATTGGGTGGCCCTGCCGGTCCCCAGAAAGATGGACAAGTCTCCCGCTTTCCCTGCCAGCCCCCTGCACCCCGTCTTCCCTCGGCTGCCCACAGCAGAGAACAAGTGAGTGGTCTGAGAAGATTCGATAACGCAATTTGCACTGAATCGTGTCATCTTAGCTTCACTATCCGCTATACAGTGTCTGTTTTCTCAGCAATGTATAGCAGGGAGCGGAGCCACGATGACGCGATTCTGAAAGCCACTCCCCCGTACTGCCCACCTCCCCGCCTCACCTTGCCCCCAGACAGCCTACCTTGCCGCCGGCCACTCCTCCGGACAGCCCACCTTGCCGCTGGCCATGCCCCCATGTGCCTACCACACTGCCACCTCCCGGAGGAGGGGGCAGCAAAGTAGGCAACTTTGTTCTGGCTACACACCCATGTCACAAGAACGGTTCACTTCCATGCGTACATCCATTTGCCGCCCAGTTGATACCCTGAAACGCCGATTTCAGATACTGAGAGAAGAAGAGGTCAAGATCCGTCCCAATTGGAATCGCCCAAAGATGCTCAAAGATCAGCACAGATGTGGTTAGCATTACTGCCTCACAGCACTGAGGTCATGGGTTTGATTCCCACCATGGCTATAACTGTATGGCGTTTGTACATTCTCCCTGTGGGTTTCCTCTGGATACTCCAGGTTTCCTCTCAGACTCCAAAAATATGCTGGCAGGTTAATTGGCTCCGGACAAAATTGGCCCTAGTGTGAATGTGTGTGCGTGTACATGCAGGGCCAGCCCTACAGATAAGCAAAGTACGTGGCTGAGTAAGGCGCCGCACATAGAGGGCGCTCTGCTGCGATTTGCACTAGAGAGAGGGAGAGCCAGCAACCTCTATGAGCTGCTGCTGCCTGCTTCAGATGCGGCCTCCCCTTCCCCCTGTGTAGTTGGCGCCGCATCATGCATATGTAATGAGCGGTGTGACGTCGTGATGCTCCTTTGCTCATTACAATATGCGCAAAGAGTGGTGCTGGGACAGGGCGCCCGCCGGCCGCCGCCACTGTCGTGCCTGGAGGGCGGAGGCTGGAGTGGAGGAGCGGGACTGAGCAGAGGAGTAGATATGATGATGTTTGAGAGGATAGCCCGCTGCCTGCCGCCGCGCTCAAGCTCCAGTCCAGGGACTCCAAGAAGAGGGGAGCTTGTTCTAGCTCAAGAGTAAGCTAATTAGCATTTGCACCTGTGCAGTCAGGCTGAACATTCATTCTCTCACTGCCTGGGGAAAAGGACTGCAGAGTCTCTGCGAGAGAAAACCTACTAGTTGACAGAGCCGTGGAGAAGGAGAGGCAACAGTGGACGAACGAAGGGACAGCATACGGAGAGAACAACCGCTGCGGTCACGTGACCGGACCGACCCGGAAGGAAGAGAGGTCATCAAGGAGAAGAGATACCGGCTGCGGGCAAGAAGAGGACAGACGGAGCTGAGGGAATAAGGTAAGGGACCCCGTAGGAGAGGAGAAGGTAAAGCGGACAGCCGAACAGGGCTAGAAGCATTTTCCCTTCTCTCTCTCCAAGACGGTGACCACATCCCAGCTGCCCAGAGAACCACGGTGCACTTGTCAGAGCGACATCGCGGCTGATCAGGGCGCAAGGGAAAGCGGTGCGTCCGGAGTCCTAACTACCATAGTACCAGCCCTAGTCATATCCCATACTGCCAGCCAGAGCCGTAACTACGTGTGTGCCAAGGGGGCTTGGCACACAGCGCAGTTGCCCTGGGGGCGCACGGCCAGCGGCATGTAATGAGTCAAATTGACTCATTACATGCCGCCTCTGTGTGCGCCGTGCGCCGCGCTGGAGGAGAGAGACCAGCGCCGGAGGCAGCGGACAAGGAGGAGGAGGGAGGGGGAGCAGGGAGCCGCAGCAGCGCTATGTTATTGGTAGTAAGCGCCGCTGCAGCATCCCCCTCTCCTTCCGTATTGGCTGCCCGGCAGCCAATACAGAAGGAGAGGGGGATGCTGCAGCGGCGCTTACTACCAATAACATAGCGCTGCTGCGGCTCCCTGCTCCCCCTCCCTCCTCCTCCTTCTCATCTCACTGCCGCCACCGAGGGAGCAGCACGAGGAGCCTGTCAGCGGGGAGAAGGTAAGTATATCCCCCCCCCTCTCTCTCTCTCTCTCTCTCTCTCTCTCTCTCTCTGTCTCTCTCTCTCTGTCTCTCTCTCGGACACCGCCTGCCGCAATGTGTAAAAAATGGGACTGGCTGCCGCAATATGTAAAAAATGGGACTGGCTGCCGCAATGTGTAAAAAATGGGGATGGCTGCCGCAATGTGTAAAAAATGGGACTGGCTGCCGCAATGTGTAAAAAATGGGGATGGCTGCCGCAATGTGTAAAAAATGGGACTGGCTGCCGCAATGTGTAAAAAATGGGGATGGCTGCCGCAATGTGTAAAAAATGGGACTGGCTGCCGCAATGTGTAAAATGGGACTGGCTGCCGCAATGTGTAAAAAATGGGACTGGCTGCCGCAATGTGTAAAATGGGACTGGCTGCCGCAATGTGTAAAAAATGGGGACTGGCTGCCGCAATGTGTAAAATGGGGTCCTGGCTGCCGCAATGTGTAAAATGGGACTGGCTGCCGCAATGTGTAAAAAGGGGGACTGGCTGCCGCAATGTGTATAAAGGGGGACACCGTCTGCTGTAATGTGTAAAAACGGGGACGCTGTCTGCTGTAATTGTAAAAAAGGGACGCTGTCTGCCGCAATGTGTAAAAAGAAGGACCGGCTGCAGCAATGTGTTAAAAGGGAGACTGGCTGCTGTAATGTGTAAAAAGGGGGACTGGCTGCCGTAATGTGTAAAAAGGGGGACGCTGTCTGCTGTAATGCATAAAAGGGGCTCTACCTGGTGTAGTGGCGCTACTGTGCAGCGTAATTTGAATAATGTAGACTACTGTGCACCGTAGTATGAATTGCTATTATTTTGTGGCCACGCCCCTTCCCCGTGAAGCCACGCCCCTAGAAATTTTTGGCGCGCCTACGGCGCGCTCTGCCCCTATCTTACATGGGGGGGGGGGGCGCGCCACTGTCGTTTCTTGCACACAGCGCTAAAATGCCTAGTTACGGCACTGCTGCCAGCAGCCCACCAGGGGTACCCCACATTCTGGAACCTCCACAGGACTATCAGATGCACCACCTCATCGGCTCTGATCATATAGACATTTAGAAGGACATAACACTACAGAGGTGGGACGCCACCGGTCTGAGTGTATTACAGACTCATCACTGCAGTGTATATCACTTTCAAACTTACCAAACAGTGACATTTCTGCTACTGTTTTCCTCCCCCTGAACACTGCAGAACTGTTTTTCTTTTCCCTATAACCCGTCTTCCCCCCTTCCCCCTTTTTTTTTCTTCTCCCCTTCCCTTTCACACTTTGCATCATATTCCTACATGTATGCATCAGGTGAATTTTAAATACACTATTTTTCTGATTAAAAATACGTTCTAATTCCCATAAGAATACATTGTGTAGGTTCTCATTTCAGTTGTTATTTATACTAGTAATCCATCATTTCATGGTAATTATTTGTGTACGCAGCCATTAAGATAACTGACTCAGGCGCGGTTGTACATCTCCATTTTTGTCCTAATTTAGGTATTCTGTAACTGCTGCCGCCGTCAGAGCTCTGGAGTCAGTGTCACACTCACACTGACTCACTGCAGTAATGTACTGGTACAAACCTGCCAGCACTAGGGAAATGTTTAAAATTAATATTATTCAGTATGGTGTGGCTCCATACTGATCCATATTGAGTTTAAAATTGTCCCTGCTGCTGGTTTATAATACCAAGAGGAGTGCACCAAACTGACTAATATCAATGTTAAGCATGTCCTTGCTGGCTGGGTTATAATACCAATGGTAATCTCCTCTTATTATAAGCCAGCCAGCTGGGGCATGTTTAAAATTAATATTATGTAAAAGGGGCTGTACCTGGCGTAATGTGTATAAGGGGCTCTGTTCTACTGTGGTGTAATTTGTGTAAGGGGCTCTAACATGAAATAAGGGGAACTAGCGTGCGGTGTCATGTGACTGACGTACACTACTGTGCGGTGTCATGTGACCTGCAGACACTACTGTGCGGTGTCAAGTGACCTGCAGACACTACTGTGCGGTGTCATGTGACCTGCAGACACTACTGTGCGGTGTCATGTGACCTGCAGACACTACTGTGCGGTGTCATGTGACCTGCAGACACTACTGTGCGGTGTCATGTGAATTGGTACTATTCTGTGGCCACGCTCCTTCCCTGTGAATAAGGAAGCCCTTACTTTTTACGCGCGCCTTCGGCATGCACTAACCCTATTTTAGACTGGGGGGGGGGGGGGGGGGGGCGCCAAAATCTATATTTGCTTACCAAAAAATGTAGACTTGGGCTGGCCCTGTGTTCATGTGACAGGGAGTATAGATTGTAAGCTCCATTGGGGGCAGGAACTGATGTGAATGGCCAAATATTCTCTCTGTAAAGCGCTGCGGAATATGTGTGCGCAATATAAATAACTAGTTATAAAATTAAATAGAAGATAACAACTCTGCATGCACTGTATGCCAAACGTCGCCCGATGCAGCCGCATACGGACATGCGTGTGACCCAGAATCGGACCTATACCGTTTATGACGTGCGCAGTCTCCCATGTCGTTTACATTATAGTGTTCGGACACAGGTCAGTGGGTAAGGGCTCTTAGGGACCTTGGCTGCTCAGCGCTACCTGCAAGGAACTGACAATCTATACAAAGGGGATAACTGTCCATACATCAAGGATGAGTGAAAAAGATTCACCTGGACAATTGTTCCTAACCTCAACATCATCCACCTGCATCAGTACATTCTCTAACAGGCTTTTTTTTTTATTGTGTGACTTATTCAGCATGGTACGTTTTACGCTATACTATGTATTGTAACTTTCATCGTCTGCTTAGTAAACTTTTCAAGCTATGCCCTTATAGACATTAGGTAAAGCCCGGCAGCAGCAACTACTGTATATTGATTTGGTTTGTATTTAAACTCTCCGTGACCCAAGCACTGATAAAGCTGAATATTTATCTTATATAAAACCCTTTATGAGGTCTAAGAACACTGTACGCTATTTACGTATGAAGTACCGTAAGGGTACGCTCGTTGCGTAACAATCGCTTAGCCGTGGTCGAGACGCTCAAGCGTCACGTTCGCTCACGGCCAAGAGATCACAGGCAGGCACGCTATTGGCTGCTGACTAACGTAATGGTTTACTATAGCGTAACGGACGCTGTATCGGGAGCGGGCTGCTCGAGCGATACAGACGCTCACGAGAATACGCTGTTGGTATCGGCCACACTTATAGGTGAGCGACTACCGTAATGCTACGCTATCAGCGTAGCGGACGCTCGAGACCACGAGGAGATCACGAGCGGCGCAGACGCTCACAATGTTAAACCTTTGTATCTAAACCATAAACAGTGTATTGTGCAGTAAAACCTTAGTGTAATGATAGAGTGTAAATGCAACACAGTATAACCTTATTAACTCAAAAGCTGTTTGAGCGTCACCGACGCTCTGAGAATACTTAACACTATAAGAAATACACAGATACCGTGCTCAGGGTCCAACGCCTAATATATATATATTATGAATGATATACTTGCAAAAGAATTAACACAATACAAGTCATACACTACAATATAACATAGACTACCTAACCAGATAACTACACAGGAAATACAATACAATACAATTACGTTTTAAGGGAAAATAAGAAAGAGGAGAAGAGAGAGAGAGAGAGATGGCCCACAATAACAGTAAGAACAATATGGTTGCGGAGAAACACTTACGCACAAGGGGAAACGATCGCATGCGCCTCTGGACATCCAGCTCCCGATTTTCAGCAATGATAACCGTTGAAGAGTGAGAGCTGGATGTGATCGGCTTGTCTATTTATGCCCCACACACAATACAATTCAATGGTCCCTACAATCTCATTGTTCATTGGACACAGGAATTCCTCCTCGCATCATAACAAAAGGTCATAGGTTGATTCATACAGGTGGGCCGTGACTATTTCCAACAGCTCAGGTGGGAGGGAAACTGGGTTTCCCGCCGCATGGATAAGTAAGTGCAAATACAGTAAATGTTCATAAACTTCTTATGTCCATAACTATTCGCACGAGCGATTAATCCGCTTCAAACCAACACTGGAATATTGCTAATTAAATACTCTTCCGATGGGTACTAAACACCACTGTATTACTCCTGTCTGTCCCTTCGTATCAAACAAAGAGGGATTTCTCTGTTCATGAACATTCTACATTAACCAAACTTTCAGAATCTATCAAAGGGACCATGATCTACAAAATACATTATATAGTGAAAATATGTAACGATTGAGTCACACGCTACGATCACATAAACTCTACCGTAAATACGCATACCGTGCGCCTGCGGGTGCCCGCGACTGTGAGTATGCGCACGTACGGGAGACCGTACGCATGCGCAGCACGGACCTGTGTGAGGTGCAAATATGGTAGTGTGCATAGAGATATTTTTCTGACTTTGACAGTCCACCCTTTGGCCGTCAACAATAACTGCCACCTTCTAAAACATTTCAAAAAGAGAAAAATATATGTCAGGGGTTAATACATTTCCATGGTTGGGTAAGGGAGGAGAGTGGAGAAGGTGTGAAGAGGGTATGACCTAGTGAGATAGTAGAAGCATGTGTGTATGAATCCATGTTTGGGGGGGTCATGTATCATCGTGCCGTACGTGTTGTACATCAAGCTTCGAGGCATTGCGAAGTATACATTTGAATTCCTTCTTATCCCGTGGTACGGGTCTGTGGATGGGCTGTCAAACTTTACCGAGCTCTTTTCGGCTTTGGTTGTAACAAAATGGGGGAGCACATTTTAGTTGATGATACATGAATGGGGGAGATATGTGATTGCTGATATCTGTGCCTGTATTCCCTATCGACTATGTGTGTCATTACCTGAGGGTTGTAGAAATGAAGAAAAGACATAATTACGGTAAATGCGGTGGTATTCTATGTCAGGTAAATGTACATTCGTCGATTGAGGTCTTGTTTGGTGTCTGTTGAATGCAGTCTTCTTTGTGCTTTTGCCCATAAGGTGCGAGCAAAAGCTGTCAATGTCCATAGATTTACAAAAGTGTTGGGCTAGCGTAATTTAAAAATTTCTAGGGAAACTGGGGATCCATGGCATAGTTCATCAAAAATCTGTGTATCAGGTTGTCAAAACTTCTTCTTTAATCCATCTGTTGTCTATATATCGGCTCATCAAATTCCTCGTCCAAGTGGGTCTTTTTACCTTGGAGGAAACGGAAAAACAGGTGAAAGAAACGGACCGTAGAAATCGCATTTTCATCACATCATTGTTTCTACCGTTGGGTCATAAATCAAGTCCATGGGAATTACAGTTTCCTCACTCCTTAAACTCATTACCTCAGGTAGTACTTTTCCAATATAACACAATCCTTCAGAGTTTGGGGCAAGCCACTTGTACGCCTTCCTCCCGCATATGAAATATGCATCATCGGGGAGAACATATGGGACGGAGTAGGACATAACCATATTACACATCTTCCATGTGAAATCTCCTAACCCTAATTCTCCCATCTGTCTAGTACACGTATCAGCTTGTACGATATGTGCACAGTATCCTGGTGATACCTCTCCAACTCTCGTAATCCTATTTCCTAAGGTATACCTATATCGGAAAGATTTTCCTCTACTGGCTATGTGGCGTACAAGCTCTGTATCTGTAGGCATTCTATCTGCTCTATGCGAAAAGGTCATGGTTTGATTACTCCATGACACTTCCCAATTTCCCGGCTTTCGGGGATTGGAGATGTTAAAACATAATAGGGACCTATCCACATGGTATTGGTGGAGCTTCAAACTAGGAGGGCTGGAGATATTAAACCTCCTGTCCACCGGTCTCCCACCCTTTAGCTCAAGTACCTCCCCTAACGTTAAAGGAAATGGTACTAGTCCTGATTTGCTATGACCTTGAGGTACTTGAGAGCATACCCAACAATCTGTTTGATTTAGCACACTACCCACTAAGGAGTGATAGTCACTCAAGGGATGCCGGTCCATGTGGATATTAAAACTGGATTGGCATTTCTTTATGCACCCATCCTCAATGACATTGTTACAGAGCCGACAGATACAGTTTTCTTTTCAGCTAACAAATGTTTACAAATAACATGGCTGCTAGATCGTTTCCGGTACTCGCCTTTGCTTGGTGGTTGTGTTGCTATTGGAAATTTACACCTCCGTCTCAGTCATCGGAACCTTTCTGGATCCTTTCTCGACCTCTCTGGTACTCTCGCCGGAACAGACTGCTCTGGTCAACATCATGGTCAACAGGAAAATCCAGATCACAGTCTCTTGGGGCAAGTCCATCTTACAGGAGGAGAAAAGAAGAAATTTGTAATGGGGGTTCAGGAAAACAGTTAGAGGGGGAGAGAAACTTGTTACGATAATTAAGTTCTCTAGTCTTGTTGTTCTTCTTGTTCTGCTGTCATCTCAAAAAGGTGCTGTCTCTCAGTCTTCCAAACGAACATTCCGGTGATGCAATATTCCCTCCAAACCAGCGATCTTTCTGTAAGGAGCAAAAAAATCTTGCATTACCATTTGCCTAACTGAGGTGTGACATACCATCTTTAAAACATGAAAGCATGAGTGAGAAGAGAGAGATAACAACAACAGCAAAAAAAAACAAAAGAGAGAGAGAACAATTCATATATGTATATATATAACATAACACATCAATAAACAACAACAGGAAAAAAACATTTTTCAAACAAACAGTTTTCAAACATTTTAAAACATTTTAAAACATTGTCAGATCATCAGGCTGTCATATCTACATGTCTAATGGTTTCCTTGCGCAGTCCCTCCCCCCAGCACTTCCATATTCCACTGTCTGTATCTGGCCAGAATACATTGATGCGGATAGGTCATGCTGGGGTTTGGTAGACTTCTGCAAAGACCAAGTATATATGCAATGTTTGAATCCTACCAATATTCGTCAGAAATGGGGAGAGAGAAAAAGAAACATTTCACAGATACATTTACAACGTTTCACCCGGTCATTCCTGTGTCTTCAGGGAATGACCTCCCAATTTATTAACTATAACCTCAGGCTTACCATCAGTCCTAATGATCACCTTTCCTGATTGCACATTATGGGTGTGGCTCAAAATTCTTCCTATATGATCCCTGATTATAATTTGGTGTGTCATAATTTTGCTCATTTCTTGGTCTAGGGGGTCTGACTTTATGTGGGTTATTACAGTTGCTGGCATAATGCCCTTCTCTTCTACAATGATAACAAACCCGGGGCTTCTTCCAAGTGTCAGTGACCTGAGGTTTTGGTTGATTTGATGCCTCCTCAAACGCTCGGATGCTCATCACCATCAACCGCTTTCCCTGTGCTTCCCTGCTTCCTTGGATACCATGATTATGTTGTTGTCTAGGGGATTGATATGACTTTTGTATTCCTCTTGATCGACAATCTCTCGCAAAGTGTCCTTTTTTATGACAATTGTAACAGACTTCCACATTTAAATTTCTCGCAGGGGTTTGGGGCTTATGCTGGAGTGGTCTTGTGGTTAGGGCCTGTATACTTGCGGCCATTAATTTATCACCTTGTGACTCTCTGTATCTGGTGATATTTCGATCAATATCAATAGCGGCCTCTCTTAATGCGGCCACCGAGATATTTCTCCAGTTTGGGTTGGTGGTCTGTACCCTTGTACTCAATACCTCCTTTAAACCATTCATTAATACCTTAACCGCTATTTCTCTATGCTGTGCGCATGTTTTGATGTCTGTGATCCCAGTGTTCCTAGCCATTACTTGCAGTGCTCGATTGAAATAATTGGAGATACTTTCCCTTTCGTTTTGTCTTATGGAGAAGATTTCATTCCACTTGACAACGGCAGGGAAATATACTTCCAACTGTTGGTTTATCTGCTTAATACATTCCTGATTGTGTTCCTCCGTTTGAGGTACTTCTGTGTCTAATTGACAATCAGTAATAAATGTCGCAGAGTCAACACCGGAGGGCAAACATGCCCTCAGCACTGTCCGCCAATCTTTGTTGGTGGGTTCTGTTGAGTTTCCTAGTTCTTTAATGAACCTTTGACATGCGACTAGATTTTTCCGTGGATCAGGAAATTCGGACATAATTGATCTCAATTCGGTCCGGGACCAGGGACAGCGCATTGCACTGTCCTGGACGGGAATGGTTCCCTGATCGTCAGTCTTCCCATTGGGGACTGTGATCACCCTGACAAGATTAAACTCAATTACATCACCTTGTTTTGGTCTTACAATATGGGGTACATTTGTTTGTGCGTGATATAAAACATTGTACGTACCTGTGGACACGACCTCACCTGACCCTCCGTTAGGGGGTTTGATTATTGCCTTTACCGATTTAGTCGCGTCCACCTGGATGTCTTGTGTGATGGCTGCTGGAAGAGGTGCCGACATCGTGTTGAGTTCACTTTCTTGCTCGTATTCCTGAGGGAAGTTTGACATGGGGTGCAACTTGCACGGGTTAATAGTTGTACATTTAACAGCATTACAATTATCATTGTTATGTTTATTACACTTATTCTTATCATCTATACTACAGTTGCTAAGTGCGTTTTTATTGTTCAACATTGTGCCTTTCTCCGCAACCATAATCCTCTCCATTGCCACATCTCTCCTCCCAAGATGAGAGTCAGATATGTCAGTTAGCTCTTTTTGCATTTCACTTTCCTGTTGCCATAACTTTAAACAATCATAATGTTTGATCCGTCTCTTTGCTGGTTCAATAAGACCTATCCTTCTCCTTAGATTTAGTAACACTTCTGGGCTAAAGCTACCTATTCTTGGGAATTTCTCCCCGTCATGTACAGTCATTCTTTCCCATTCATCACATAAAACCTCTGTGTGTGAACCGTATTTTTCACACATTTCATACCTGGCCGACCCGATTGGTCGGTTTACTAAATCAACCCGAACCGAGGTTGATCGCCCCCTACCTGAACAACTGGCCCCCATAACTTGCAGGTGTTGCTTTTCTTCAGCGAACCCTTACAAAAACCAAGATGCCCGGGGCAGGCTGGCGGTGAAGTTTACCGAGTACTCCACTCACTTCTCGCCCACGTTGGCCAGTAACACAATCACTGTATCCAGAGCTGTTGTACCCAACCTAGGGCCCCTGTGAACCTTTATTTACTGGGGCGCGTTCCCCAGCAAGTATCGGTTGTTGGATAGTTCCTGAGTGACCAGCGAACTTCCCTTTTTGAAAAAATAAAAAATTACACAAATCACGTTAGAATGTACAAATAGCGTTTATGACCTTCGTACACAAATAGTACCGGTCAGGTTTACTAATGCACACAATTACGTGCGGTACAATCGTTCAGCACATAAGCAACTAATCTTATGTACGGAGCGACCAGCGGAATCGAAAATTGCGGCTGCGAATTCCTTCAGCAAGAGCTTGTATGGCCTATATGGGTGTTGCACCAACCCTTTTTTTTGGTGTTGTGCCTGTGGACTGTATAGCGGACTTCCTTGTCTGCTGTACCTGAACCTGCTGGTCTGCTATGACCTCCTGGTCTGTTACAGTATGACCTCCTGGTCTGCTATACTCTAATGCTCAATTTTTTTTGTTTAACCAAGGATGCCTCCCTAGCCACCGTGCATGTCACTTACACGTATGTACCTCACGAGAACTCGATGATTTCTTTTGGTTCAACCTCAAAATTGTATAAATGTATGTAAAAACACTCACTCACCACATGTACACTTTTGTTTCTATTTCTATTTCTGCGCAGAAATTTCTCTTTAGACCAGATGTGTTACAAATTAGGAGAAGGATCTGTTAATTTAAATTTCGAATTTAAAATAGATTTGCGCTACTTATCGCCTGTTGCGTTATTTATCGCTTGTTGCGTTATTTATCGCTTGTTGCGTTATTTAAAAATCAACACTATCGTGTGACTTGAGTTACGTGGGCGTACCCAGACGCTCCGTTGCGTAATTTACGCTGCATGCGTCGGCCTTTGCGTACGCGAGTCTCTCCCTTAGTTAGAGACACGTGTACACCAGTCTTTGTCTACCGTAACACAACTAACACGTTTTATCAATGTAGATGATCCTCGATCATCTACCGCACACCACACCAATCTCTCCTTTTACCTTTAGGTAGAGCTGTGTGTATTTCTATACCTTAACTGTATTACCTTTACTCTTTAACTATGGAATAGCGGCAAATCTCTCTTAGTACGTTTATCAATTATACAATGGCAAACAGGAGAGTGATATATGAAAATACACGAATGAAAAGAAATGCAGATATGCGTGCATGTGTACGCAAGACAGAAATAAACAGTTTTAAAAAGACACTATCGTTTTGTTCTTACCTCCGGTCCCGGATTCCTTCAGCACCCTTTACTAAGCGAAGCAGACGCTTATCCAAACAGCACTACGAGGAATATGACCTCCCGCCCTTTGCTGCTGGATAATGTCTGCTGAAATTACCTAGTGCAGATATGTGAAGAACGGGCGAGCCGCCAATTGATAAAGCTGAATATTTATCTTATATAAAACCCTTTATGAGGTCTAAGAACACTGTACGCTATTTACGTATGAAGTACCGTAAGGGTACGCTCGTTGCGTAACAATCGCTTAGCCGTGGTCGAGACGCTCAAGCGTCACGTTCGCTCACGGCCAAGAGATCACAGGCAGGCACGCTATTGGCTGCTGACTAACGTAATGGTTTACTATAGCGTAACGGACGCTGTATCGGGAGCGGGCTGCTCGAGCAATACAGACGCTCACGAGAATACGCTGTTGGTATCGGCCACACTTATAGGTGAGCGACTACCGTAATGCTACGCTATCAGCGTAGCGGACGCTCGAGACCACGAGGAGATCACGAGCGGCGCAGACGCTCACAATGTTAAACCTTTGTATCTAAACCATAAACAGTGTATTGTGCAGTAAAACCTTAGTGTAATGATAGAGTGTAAATGCAACACAGTATAACCTTATTAACTCAAAAGCTGTTTGAGCGTCACCGACGCTCTGAGAATACTTAACACTATAAGAAATACACAGATACCGTGCTCAGGGTCCAACGCCTAATATATATATATTATGAATGATATACTTGCAAAAGAATTAACACAATACAAGTCATACACTACAATATAACATAGACTACCTAACCAGATAACTACACAGGAAATACAATACAATACAATTACGTTTTAAGGGAAAATAAGAAAGAGGAGAAGAGAGAGAGAGAGAGATGGCCCACAATAACAGTAAGAACAATATGGTTGCGGAGAAACACTTACGCACAAGGGGAAACGATCACATGCGCCTCTGGACATCCAGCTCCCGATTTTCAGCAATGATAACCGTTGAAGAGTGAGAGCTGGATGTGATCGGCTTGTCTATTTATGCCCCACACACAATACAATTCAATGGTCCCTACAATCTCATTGTTCATTGGACACAGGAATTCCTCCTCGCATCATAACAAAAGGTCATAGGTTGATTCATACAGGTGGGCCGTGACTATTTCCAACAGCTCAGGTGGGAGGGAAACTGGGTTTCCCGCCGCATGGATAAGTAAGTGCAAATACAGTAAATGTTCATAAACTTCTTATGTCCATAACTATTCGCACGAGCGATTAATCCGCTTCAAACCAACACCGGAATATTGCTAATTAAATACTCTTCCGATGGGTACTAAACACCACTGTATTACTCCTGTCTGTCCCTTCGTATCAAACAAAGAGGGATTTCTCTGTTCATGAACATTCTACATTAACCAAACTTTCAGAATCTATCAAAGGGACCATGATCTACAAAATACATTATATAGTGAAAATATGTAACGATTGAGTCGCACGCTACGATCACATAAACTCTACCGTAAATACGCATACCGTGCGCCTGCGGGTGCCCGCGACTGTGAGTATGCGCACGTACGGGAGAGCGTACGCATGCGCAGCACGGACCTGTGTGAGGTGCAAATATGGTAGTGTGCATAGAGATATTTTTCTGACTTTGACAGCACTCATTCTCCTTGCACACCAACTTATCTATGAATAATACACGGACAACAATAGCTGCGGTGAAATGGGTCAGCTCTTTTATTGAGAGGGATCAACTATTTACATTTTTAAAACTAACTAATGTATGGTGGCAGGGAAAGAACGGCCTAGCATAAGTCAAAGTAAAACAATAAACGTTGATAATTCGGGCCAACTGCCCGACAGGCAAGGACGGACCAACTGCCCCTTTCCTTGCTCGCTTGACTCGCCAAGGCAGACCAACTGCCCAAGCCTTGCGGGGACAACACCACAAACTGATGAGGCCAACTGCCCACATCAGCATTGACTTGAGGCAGCAGTTCAGCCATGCAGAAGGAAAAAGGAGGGCCCACCTGGTCAGGTGATGCCCTCCGGTCCACCTAATTGACCACGCCCATACTCTTACCTGACCGAACTGCCCCCCATGGGAAATTAACCTATACCTAATTATACCAATACCTAAGCCGCTCTAAAACCGGCCACACCACAACCCACTCAATAATCAGCCGACACAAATAACTTCACTAAAAACCAACAGAAGGGAGTGACGGGTGGGTAACGTCCAAAACGAAGAGAGGCTGATTTCCAGAAGATTCCCTACTTAGCACAACTAACACCCTCCCCTATCTACTTAAACCAATCATGAACCTGTCAACAACTTTTAACCCCTCCCAACAAAACAGCTAACCCATTGTGTGCCTGACAAGAGCTTGAGTTCACTGGGCCAGGAGGTTTATGACACTATTGTCATATATGAATGCCCTCCGTGTACTTTCTGTGGTAAATACATAAAGAAAACACAATTACGGTTAGTGTGCTTTAGGACATTAGATCATTCACAATACAGCAGGTCTGGCCTAGACATATTAGCAGACAAGCTGTGTAAGCTATAGTGGAGTTTGGATGGTTAATGCTGTAACTAAAACCATTGTGAATATGAAATAGAATTATACAATACCAGATATCCTCTTCCTTATGTAATGAGAACATGCAACATATTCCACTGTTGGAATGTGCATCACTGTAATGAAGCTTCCAGCAATGAGTGCCTAATGATGGTGTAATGGTTAGCATTACTGCCTCACAGCACAGAGGTCATGGGTTAATTTCCCACCATGGACCTAACTGTGTGGAGTTTGTATATTCTTCCTGTGCCTACTTAGGTTTCCTCCCACAGTCCAAAAATATATACAGGTTGAGTATCCCATATCCAAATATTCCGAAATACGGACTTTTTTGAGTGAGGGTGAGATAGTGAAACCTTTGTTTTCTGATGGCTCAATGTACACAAACTTTGTTTAATGCACAAAGTTATAAAAAATATTGGCTAAAATGACCTTCAGGCTGTGTGTATACGGTGTATATGAAACATAGATGCATTCTGTGCTTAGATCATACTTGCCTACTCTCCCGGAATGGCCGGGAGGCTCCCGAAAATCGGTGTGTAAAGTGGGCGGTCCGGGCAGTTGATGACGCGATTCTTGCTGAATCGCGTCATCATAGCCACGCCCCCTGCAGTGTAATGCCGGTGATCGCGGCATTACAGAGCGGGGACGTGGCTTAAAAGAGGCATCATCGTGACCCCCTTGCTCCGCCCCCGTTCCGCCCTTTCTCCGCCCCCGTCCCGCCTCCGGCCCACCCCCTCCTCGACGTCACAGCCTCCCCTGCCCGACCTCTGAGCCGACCTGGCTGCTCTCTCCCGCAGAGAGCAGCCAGAATGTAGGTAAGTATGGCTTAGATTTAGGTCCCATCACCATGATATCTCATTATAGTATGCAATTATTCCAAAATACGGAAAAATCCCATGTCCAAAATACCTCTGGTCCCAAGCATTTTGGATAAGGGATACTCAACCTGTACTGGTAGGCTAATCCTATGTCTCTGTGTAATATCATTTATCAATAGTTCCTTCACTAGTGAAAAGTATTTTATCATTTACAGAGAAACCCTTATCATGGTGATTTATCAAACAAATATGGCTGGGTTAGTTGGACAGTACTTAGTTGCCCCGGTGATACAATGGTAAGGGTATATCTGCTGCCAGGGACACCTTCAGAGAGGAGGGGCCCACATGTGGTCTCCGTCTTGGCCTTTCCTCTCTCGCCGGCAGTGCAGTGGAACTCTAGTCATTAGGAGACCATAGCGCTGTACCAGAGTCCATTGTGCATGCGCTGGTGTCCCGGAAAATAGCGCGATGGCCTTTTCCAACTGCGCACGCGTGACATCAGAGACATATGGCTTGGTCTGGAAAGGGCACGCAGCAAAAAATAGGATTTTAATACCTACCGGTACATCCTTTTCTCTTAGTTCGTAGAGAATACTGGCGTCACCATAGAACAATGGGGTATAGACGGGATCCGCAGGAGACATGGGTACTTTAAGACTTTGAAAGGGTGTGAACTGGCTCCTCCCTCTATGCCCCTCCTCCAGACTCCAGTTATAGGAACTGTGCCCAGGGAGACGGACATTTCGAGGAAAGGATTTATTGTTAAACTAAGGTGAGATTCATACCAGCTCACACCTCAAGCATGCCGCACAACGTGGCATTCAACAGAACACAAGCCAACGGCATGAACAATTGCAGCAACATGCTGGCAATAAACGTAATACAACATGTGTGTAACCACAACTAATAACTGCAAATACAGTACGCACTGGGACTGGCACCCAGCATCCTCTACGGACTAAGAGAAAAGGATTTACCGGTAGGTATTAAAATCCTATTTTCTCATACGTCCTAGAGGATGCTGGGGTCACCATAGAACCATGGGGTTATACCAAAGCTCTAAAATGGGCGGGAGAGTGTGGATAACTCTGCAGCACCGATTGGCCGAACCTGAGGTCTTCATCAGATAAGGTGTCAAACTTGTAGAACTTTGCAAATGTGTTTGACCCCCACCAAGTAGCTGCTCGGCAAAGTTGCAATGCCAAGGCCCCCTGGGCAGCCGCCCAGGATGAGCCCACCTTTCTAGTAGAATGGGCCTTCACCGATTCTGGTAACGGCAATCCAGCTGTGGAATGAGCATGCTGAATCATGTTACAGATCCAGCGTGCAATGGTCTGCTTGGAAGCAGGACACCTAACCTTGTTGGGAGCATACAGGACAAACAGAGCCTCTATTTTCCTAATCCGAGCCGTTCTGGTGACTTAAACCTTCAAAGCTCTGACCACATCCAGAGATTTTGACTCAGCGAAGGCGTCAGTAGCCACAGGTACCACAATAGGTTGGTTTATGTGGAAAGAGGAAACCACCTTCGGTAAAAAATTGCTGATGTGTCCTCAATTCAGCTCTATCTTCATGGAAGATCAAATAAGGCCTCTTGTGAGACAAGGCCGCTAACTCAGACACCCGCCTTGCAGATGCCAAGGCCAACAGGATGACCACTTTCCAAGTGAGGAATTTCAACTCCGCCTTCCGTAAAGGTTCAAACCAATGTGATTGAAGGAACTGCAACACCACATTAAGATCCCATGGTGCCACTGGAGGCACAAATGGAGGTTGGATGTGCAGCACGCCTTTCACGAAAGTCTGAACTTCTGGAAGGGAGGCCAGTTGTTTCTGAAACAAAACCGATAAGGCTGAAATCTGTACCTTAATTGAGCCCAATTTTAGGCCCGCATCCACACCTGCTTGTAGAAAATGGAGAAAACGTCCTAGGCAAAACTCTTCCGTAGGAGCCCCCTTGTATTCACACCAAGAAACATATTTTCTCCAAATACGGTGGTAATGTTTAGACGTTACCCCTTTTCTGGCCTGAATAAGTGTGGGAATGACTTCACTGGGAATACCCTTACGGGCTAGGATTTTGTGCTCAACCGCCATGCCGTCAAACGCAGCCGCGGTAAGTCCTGATACACGCACGGCCCCTGTTGTAACAGGTCCTCGCGCAGAGGAAAAGATCTCCTATGAGTAATTCCTGAAGATCTGGATACCAGGCCCTCCTTGGCCAGTCTGGGACAATGAGGATCGCCTGGATCTTTGCTCTTCTTATGATATCTAGAACTTTTGGGATGAGAGGAAGTGGAGGGAATACATACACCAACTGAAACACCCACGGTGTCACCAGAGCATCCACTGCAATTGCTTGAGGGTCCCATGACCTGGAACAATATCTCTGAAGCTTCTTGTTGAGACCAGATGCCATCATGTCTATTTGAGGAACTCCCCAACGACTTGTCATCTCTGCGAAGACTTCTTGGTGGAGGCCCCACTCTCCTGGATGGAGATCGTGTCTGCTGAGGAAGTCTGCTTCCCAGTTGTCCACTCCTGGAATGAATATCGCTGACAGTGCGCTTGTATGTTTTTACGCCCAGCGGAAAATCCTTGTGGCTTCTGCCATCGCCGCTCTGCTTTTCGTTCCGCCCTGATGGTTTATGTACGCTACTGCTGTTACATTGTCCGACTGGATCAGTACAGGCAGATCTCGAAGAAGATGTTCCGCTTGCAGAAGGCCATTGTAAATGGCCCTTAACTCCAGAACATTTATGTGTAGACAAGTTTCCTGACTTGACCATCTTCCTTGGAAGTTTTTTCCCATTGTGATTGCCCCCCAGCCTCGGAGGCTTGCATCCGTGGTCACTAGGATCCAGTCCTGTATCCCGAACCTGCGCCCCTCTAGGAGGTGAGAGCTGTGCAGCCACCACAGGAGTGAGACCCTGGTCTTGGAAGACAGGATTATCCTCCGGTGCATGTGTAGGTGGGACCCGGACCACTTGTCCAACAGGTCCCACTGGAACACTCTGGCATGGAACCTGCCAAACTGAATGGCCTCGTAGGCCGCAACCATCTTCCCCAGCAACCGAATGCATTGATGGATTGACACTCTTGCTGGTTTCAGAATTTGTTTGACCAGACTCTGAAGTTCCAGTGCCTTTTCCACTGGAAGAAAGACTCTCTGTAGTTCTGTGTCCAATATCATTCCCAAAAACGACAACCGCGTTGTCGGAATCAACTGTGATTTTGGCAAGTTTAGGAGCCAACCATGTTGCTGAAGAACTGTCAGGGAGAGTGCAACGTTTTTCACCAACTGGTCCCTGGATCTCGCCTTTATTAGGAGATCGTCCAAGTATGGGATAATCGTGACTCCTTGTTTGCGAAGGAGAACCATCATCTCTGCCATCACTTTGGTGAAAATCCTCGGAGCCGTGGACAGACCAAACGGCAACGTTTGAAATTGGTAATGACAATCCTGAATTGCAAACCTCAGGTAAGCCTCAGGCGGAGGATAAATAGGAACATGTAAGTAGGCATCTTTTATGTCCACCGACACCATAAAATCCCCTTTCTCCAGACAAGAGATCACTGCTCGGAGAGACTCCATCTTGAATTTGAATTTCTTTAGGTAGAAGTTTAGGGATTTCAGGTTTAGGATTGGTCTGACCGAGCCGTCCGGCTTCGGGACCACAAACAGGCCTGAATAAAAATCTGCTCCCTGTTGTGACAGGGGAACCCTGATGATAACTTGATTTTGACACAACTTTTGTATTGCGTCGCAAACTTCCTCCCTGTCCGGAAGAGAAGCTGGTAAGGCCGATTTGAAATAACGGCGAGAGGGAACGTCTTGAAACTCCAGCTTGTACCCTTGGGAAACTATTTGTAAAACCCATGGGTCTAGGTCCGAACGAACCCAAAACTGACTGAAGAGTTTGAGACGTGCCCCCACCTGTGCGGACTCCCGCATAGGAGCCCCAACGTCATGCGGTGGAATTGGCAGAAGCCTGGGAGGACTTCTGCTCCTGGGAGCCTGACAAGGCTGGTGAATGTTTACCTCTTCCCCTTTCTCTAGTAGCAAGGAAGGAAGAACCTCGGCCCTTTCTGTATTTATTGGGTCGAAAGGACTGCATCTGATAGTGGTGCGCTTTCTTTTGTTGTGGAGGAACATAAGGCAAGAAGGATGATTTACCCACGGTAGCTGTAGATACCAAATCATCAAGGCCGTCACCAAACAAGGCCTTACCTTTATATGGTAGAGATTCCATATTTTTCTTGGAATCCGCATCAGCATTCCATTGGTGAATCCACAATGCTCGCCTAGCTGAGACTGCCATGGCATTGGCCTTTGATCCCAAAAGACCAATATCTCTCACAGCTTCCTTAAGGTATGCTGCAGCGTCCTTGATATAACCCAGCGTCAAGTGGATGTTATCCCTATCTAGGGTATCTATTTCAGAAGACAAGTTGTCTGTCCACTTTTCGATAGCACTACTTACCCACGCAGACGCAATGACAGGTCTGAGTAGCATACTTGTGGTTGCATAAATGGACTTTAACGTAGTTTCTTGTTTACGATCCGCAGGATCCTTAAGGGCCGCCGTGTCAGGTGACAGGAGAGCCACCTTTTTAGACAAACGTGACAGGGCCTTGTCTACAGTGGGGGGTGACTCCCACTTTTCCCTATCCGCCGAGAGAAATGGATAAGCTACCGTAGTTCTCTTGGGAATCTGAAACTTTTTGTCTGGACCTTCCCAGACTTTCTCAAATAGTGTGTTCAGTTCATGAGAGTGAGGAAACGTTATCTCAGGTTTCCTTTCCTTATACATGCAGACCCTTTTAACAGGGACAGCCGGGTCCTCAGTGATATTTAATACCTCTTTAACCGCCACAATCATGTACTGAATGCGTTTTGCCAATTTTGGATCTAATCTGGAATCGCTATAGTCGACACTGGAATCAGAGTCCGTGTCGGTAGCAGTGTCTGTCAACTGGGCCCACGCACGTTTCTGTGACCCTGAGGGGACCTGACTTTGCAATAACATATCTTCCACAGATTTCTTCCATGCCTGGGTCTGAGACTCAGACTTATCTAGCCTCTTACTAATAAGGGCCACATTAGCATTTAAGGCGTTCAACACATTTACCCAATCAGGCGTTGGCTGTGCTGACAGTGTTACTCCCGCAGCCGTTTGTGTTCCTAATACAGCCTCCTCCTGGGAAGAGCCTTCAGCCTCAGACATGTCGACACACGTGCACCATGCACCCACAGACACACCGGGCATATAGGGGGCAGACTCACAGTAAAGTCTGTCAGAGAGACACAGAGGGGATTTGCCAGCTAACAACCCAGCGCTAAAACAACGGTTCTGAAATCACCAATAAATTGCCTCAGACCTATAGCGCTTTTTCTATCACATATATTGCACCAATTGATATGCCTCCCCCCCGTTTTGTACCCCTGGTACTTGTCAGTGTGAAGAGGTCTCTGCAGCTTGTGGAGAGGAAATGGCGCCGTGAGCTGTGAGGAAGAAGCTCCGCCCCCTTAATGGCGCGCTTCTCCCACTTTTTCTAATATTTATACTGGCGGGGGTTAGGACAGTGCCGTGGCACTAATGTCCCCTCTTGCCAGTGTAATAATGAGGATGAATTTTAGCTGCCCTGGGCGCCCCCCCCCCCGCCCCCCCGCGCCCTGCACCCTGTAGTGCTGTGTGTGGGAGCTTGGCGTGCAGCGTCTGTCCGCTGCGCGGTACCTCAGAAAATGCCGTCACTGCAGAAGAAGTCTTCTTTTCTTCGGTTACTCACCTGTCTTCTGACTTCTGGCTCTGTAAGGGGGTGACGGCCGGCTGCAGGAGTGAGCATCTAGGCGTACCTAGCGATCAGCACCCTCAGGAGCTAATGGTGTCCTGTAGACAGAAGCAGAGCCCTTGAACTCACTGGAAGTGCGTCATACTTCTCTCCCCTAAGTCCCACGAAGCAGGGAGACTGTTGCCAGCAGCCTCCCTGAACATAAAAAACCTAACAAAAAGTATTTTTCAGAGAAACTCAGTAGAGCTCCCTGTACTGCGTCCAGTCTCACTGGGCACAATTCTAAAACTGGAGTCTGGAGGAGGGGCATAGAGGGAGGGGCCAGTTCACACCCTTTCAAAGTCTTAAAGTGCCCATGTCTCCTGCGGATCTCGTCTATACCCCATGGTTCTATGGTGACCCCAGCATCCTCTAGGACCTATGAGAAATACTCTAGATAAGCTGAAGGCCGCCAGGAAAGCAACACAAGCCCTGGGGAAGAAGTGGAAGAGCCTGGCCACAATGATCAACTGAAGTAGACTTGTGTACATACACGGGTCCACAGTAACATCATAAGGATCCTCAACGTTACTCTACCAGAGTAATATTGCTGATGGTGGTTTAGGGTTGTCTCTAATACCACCACAGCTACCACCTGATGCTGTTACGCTGGTATTTGCGCAGCCCTGATGGCGTACACAGACTGTCATTTATATTACAATAAACAGTTATATAGTAACATCTTTAAATGACTTGACTTGTTATTGTGTAGAAAACATAAATAAATTGTAGTTACCTCTTTATTCCAGCTAAATGGTCATGTGACATCTTTCTCCCTAAACAATTCATGTATGTCCGCATTGGCGCATCTGCCCAGTTTGGCTCTATACTCAGAGGGCTTGCATTGATAACATAGCATAAAGTGTAGGGGTCGTTCACATGTATGTTGTAGGGACTAGCGGTCCCTATGCTTTCTTTTATGGTCTGGTCAAGCGGTTTATATAATCCCAAATCAAGCAGAACTAACCTAACATGATGGAATGTCACTTGTCTGAATGATCCTCCATAATGCCGGCTGTATACGTCTCCTCTCTCATTTGCATAAAGTGCCACCAGCACATCGGAGACAGATAAATACTTAAAAAGCGACACAGTTAGGAATTCTTGGGACTAATAGCTGGTACTATGCACTATTGCACTATATAGATTGGAATGTCCTCTTTATTAGAAAATGGTAATGCCATAATATAAATACTATATACTGTATACATTTATGCAAAATTTGCTTTGGAGAATAGTCAATGGCTTTAATGACATTAAAACAATATGGAGGATTTGGTGTCTGGTGTAAATGCTCTATAAAGCGGATTAATATAGGGCCTAATTCAGACCTGATCGCTAGGCTGCGTTTTCGTACAGCCTGCAATCAGGTCTAAACTGCGCGTGCGTATGGACCGGCAAATTCAGCAGGGGGAGAGAGGGAGGGAAAGGGGGAAAGAGAGTGGGAGGGAAACAGAAAGATAGAGGAAGGTAGGGCGAGGGGAAGAGACAGAGGGGGTCATTCTGACCAGTTCACATGCTGCAGTTTATCGCAGCGGTGCGATCGGGTCAGAACTGCGCCGGCGCCGCAGTGCACCGGCGCATGCCAGACGGCCGAAGGCCATCGCTGTGCTATGATCGCCTCTGCCTGATTGACAGGGAGAGGCGGTCGCTGGGCGGGACGGCTGCATTTTTCTGTCGTTTCGTGGGCGTGGTCCGGCCAACGCAGGTGTGACATCACACACAGCCGCTGTGGGCCGGGGAGCGACGAGTAGCTCCCAGCCAGCACGCTAAAGCTGTGCTGGCCGGGAGCTACTCCTAAAGTGCAAAAGCATCACCGCTGTGCGTTGCTTTTGCACTTCTGTGGGGGGGGGGGGATGGCACTGACATGCGGGGTGGGATATCCCTGTGCTGGGCATCCCCCCGCATGTCTATGGTCATGATCGTAGCAGTGCTACGATCAGGGGTTAAAGTGAGCCGGAACGGGCCGGAACTGCGTTCCGTCAGTTCCACCAGGAGACGGAACGCAGTTCCGCCTCCCCCGGCTCACCTAACCCGATGTCCCGGGCGGCGCTGCAGGGAGATGCCGGGCGCCCGCTGAGATCGCGTTACCAGCGGGTGCCCGTCTCCCTCTCCGCAGCGGCAGCCGGAGGCAGGAGCTCAGTACTGAGCTCCGGCTTCCGGCTCTGTCAGTGCGCGCTATGGGAGAGACGTCATGACGTCTCTCTCATAGTGCAGAGGAGCGGGCGGCGAGAGAGGACTGCGGCGGGAGCGGGGCTTGGTAAGTATAGTGCTCCCCCCCTCCCTCCTATATGTGTACCACAGGCGTTTCTACTGGGGGCCTTTACTACTGGGGCAAACTACAGAGGGGCAAACTACTGGGGGGCTCTAGTACTGGGGGCAAACTACTGGGGGCCTTTACTACTGGGGCAAACTACAGAGGGGCAAACTACTGGGGGGCTTTAGTACTGGGGGCAAACTACTGGGGGGCTTTACTGCTGGGGCAAACTACAAGGGGCAAACTACTGAAGGGCTCTAGTACTGGGGGGCAAACTACTGGGGGCCTTTACTACTGGGGCAAACTACAGAGGGGCAAACTACTGGGGGGCTCTAGTACTGGGTGCAAACTACTGGGGGGCTTTACTGCTGGGGCAAACTACAAGGGGCAAACTACTGGGGGGCTCTAGTACTGGGGGCAAACTACAGGGGGCCTTTACTACTGGGGCAAACTACAGAGGGGCAAACTACTGGGGGCCTTTACTACTGAGGCAAACTACAGAGGGGCAAACTACTGGGGGGCTCTAGTACTGGGGGCAAACTACTGGGGGGCTTTACTGCTGGGGCAAACTACAAGGGGCAAACTACTGGGGGCATTACTACAAGGGGCAAGCTACAAAGGGGCAAACTACTGGCAGCATTACTACTGGGGGCTAAACTACAAGGGGGCATAATTACAGGAGCTAAACTACTGGGGGTATAACTACAAGGGGGCAAACTACTGGGGACATTACTAACTTTGGAAAACCACATGGGGGCTAAACTACAGGGGCTAAACAACTGGGGGCACAACTGCAGGGGGCATTACCACTGGGGGCTAAACTACATGGGTCAAACTACATGAGGGCAAAACTACTGGGAGCATTACCACTCAGAGGCTAAACTAAAGGGGGGGGGGGGAGTAAATTGCTGGGGTCATAACTGCAGGGGCATTACCAGTATGGGCATGACTACTGGGGCTAAACTACAGGGGCTAAACGACTAGGGGCAATACTACACAGGGGCATTACCATTAAGGGCATTACTGATGGGGTGCACAGCTAATGAGGGCATTGTAAAGGGGGCACTTCATAAGGGGCACTACTGTTGGGGGCATTGCATAAGGGGCACTACTACTGTGGGCATTGTATAAGGGGTGCTACTGCTGGGGGCATTACTGTATGGGCCGACAAAGAAGCTGCGTTCCCGGTCTGCCCTCCGTCGCTCCGCCCCTACCATCGCCGCCGCACTGGAAGCCCAGGTTCCAGACTCCCAGCTGCAGCGGATCTGGGACCAGGCCGGCTTTATTATCCCTGCCGCTGCATCGAGCTTCTGTGACCGCGGCACTACTAGTTCAAATCTGTCGCTGATTGGCTGCCGGTCCGCAGCAGTTTTGAAATAGCGCCGTGGTCACAGGAGCTCGATGCGGCGGCAGGGATAATAAAGCCAGCCTGGTTCCAGATCCACTGCAGCCGCCCTCAGCCTCTTCTGCCGCCCCGCCCTCGGACCTCTGCGCACCCGCAGCCTCCTCCTCCGCACTATCTTTGAGGCCCACAGCCTCCTCCACGTCACGCCTACCACAGCCTACTCATCCACAGCACCGCAGACCACCGCCGCTGCTAAACAGGTAATCTAACCTGCTGCCTTTCTCTCTCCCTAGCCCCTACTGTATTCACCTGCTGTCACTTTCCATGTCCCTGCTGTCACTTTCCATGTCCCTGCTGTCACTCTCCCTGTCACTCTGTCACTCTATAATGTGAATTTCGGCTCATTCTCTGTGCTATAATGTGAATTTCGGCTCATACCGTGTGCTATAATGTGAATTTCGGCTCATACTGCGTGGTGTAATGTGAATTTCGCCTCATACTGTGTGGTGTAATGTGAATTTCGGCTCATACCGTGTGGTGTAATGTGAATTTGGCTCATACTGTGTGGTGTAATGTGAATTTGGCTCATACTGTGTGGTGTAATATGAATGTAGCTCATACTGTGTGGTATAAATGTGAATTTCGGCTCATACTGTGAGCTATAATGTGAAAGGGGTCCTACTATTGTGGTGCATAATGTGTATAAGGGGTATATGGTGTGGTAAACTACACTGAAGGGCACGCCCCCTTTTGCGTGGCCACGCCCCCTTGTCAGGAGTGCGCGCACATAATTGCACCCTTCACTTTTCCATACCCCCACTTCAAAATTTCCACTTGGGTACTACTACTGTGGGCATTATTACTATTGTGTGACCACGCCCCTTTTTTGAGACCACACCCCCTTTTTGCTGCGCGCGCCTACGGCGCGTGCAATACCTTTATTACATGGGCGCCATGGGGAGGGGGGTGAGTTCCACCACCTCTCTAGGACCACTTTAAGCACTGGCTACGATCAACTCTGAATCACACCCAGAGATGTGATAAGAGAGGGGCAGAGAGAGAGAGAAAAGATAAGAGGAGGTTGGGAAAGACAGAGCCTAGAACAAGAAGGAACGCTGAGCAGAACAGAGAGCGACCTGGTGAATGATAGGTTTAAAATACTGCATCTATACAGGGACAAACGCAGGATTTAATGAAGGGGTTTTCTGTAGGGGGGGTGTCTATATATATGTATGTGTGCATGTATATATAAATATATATGCATATATATATATATATACAAACAAAAAATTCAGCACTCACTATAGCAAGCTCACTTATCCTCACAACATCAATAAATAAATGATGGGGATTGTAATTAGTGAATTGGCCAATGCATGGAAGCCTGCAAACCGATCGCCAAGGTACCCCACCTTCTTGCAGGTCCTACACTATCACAGAGTCTTAAAAATTAAAACCTGGCAACTGTATCACACATAATATAACTGCAAATATGCCCACTAGGTTTAATGTGCACCTGCCACACACCTTATGGCTTTTAAAGGTACACTAGTCACCTGACACTGGCTGATGAATTACTAAGGAACAGCTGACACAGGTTTAGGATAATTGAGTTTACATAGGGGTGCATGAAAAAGCTTGTGGCCACAGTTAATAAGAGTTAACCAAAGATTAACCCTGCAATATACAAACAAATATAAAACCACAGCACTCACCACCCCAGGTGCAACGTCTGCAGTCACCACTCATAGGGTGGGGTGCATGTAGCCCATGGCCACCTACTTAAATATATACAAACAGAAAATTCAGTACTCACCATAGCAAGCTCACTTATCCTCACAACATTAATTATATTTGCCACAGCTGCTGCATCTTTGTACAAAATTCTGCAAAACCTGGGTAACCTTAAGCAAAAAGATGCCCACTACCAGCTTCTCTGATCCAATACACAGCATTGGATCAACTCTTGCATACACAGAGCATTAAAGATCGGAACTTTACAGATATAGCAGATTAATGTAAATCACTGAATCAGGACCTTTGCACAGATTTATGGTATGTGAAAAATAATGTGTTTTCCAGATACCAATATATTTTATACAATGGTTTGGAAGCACCACTTCCTACTAAAAGGCATTTCTAGCTATGGATGTTGGTGCCGAGGAAATTATACGGAGGTCATAACTCATGTAATTATGAGATGTCTATCAATTTTTATTTATTTTTATTTTTTTGCATATATGCCTCATAGGGATTTGTGTTTCAGAGAAAAGTGTTCCAGAGAAAAGCGTCTATACTTGTGGCGTATATCGTTCCCATTGCTGTATATGTGTTCTGGTGGAAGGTTACAACGGATCTTATTTTGTATTTGTATTAGTTGGTGTATGAATCTATTTCTGTGTTCTTTAGTTTCCTGTTCTTCTCCAGTAAAGAAGCATGCAACACTCCCTGTGTCCTGGTTACATTAAATACTCTTATTGAAATATAAGTAACAGATTTAACAATACTTATTCCTGTCTGATGGTCAGGGCCGGTTCTAGGTCTTTTGGCGCCCTGGGCGGAGAATAGGGGCGTGGCTTCATACAGGGGGCGTGGGCAGTTACGCCCCCTGTAGTGCCCCCATTTATGCCCCCATTTATGCCCCCTGTAGCGTAGCGCCGCTTGCACACAAAAAAATAATAATACTTACAATCCCCGCTCCTGACCGCTGCAGACCTCCGCTGGCGCCGGCCCTCTCCTCGGATCTATGGGAGAGACGTCATGACGTCTCTCCCATAGCACAGCATACACAGACACTAGAGGTCAAATATGACCCCCAGCGTCTGTCAGTCCCACAATGCTGTGCGGTGCGCGATGATGTCATCGCGCACAGCAAAGGTCCTCTCCACGAAGGGAAACTAGACAGCGTAGCGTCTAGTTCCCTTCACAGCGGGGACACAGCGGGAGGCACAGTAGTGGATCTTGCCATGGTGCAGCGCCCTCCGGATGGTGCCGGCGCCCTCCGGATGGCGCCGGTGCCCTCCGGAAGGCGGCGCCCCGGGCAAAAGTCTTGCTTGCCCGTGGCAAGATCTGCTACTGCTGATGGTTCTGGTTACATAGTCTCTAATCAGCGCTGGTGTGATACGGTCTGACCGTACTGAGGTGTAACCAGGAGACTTCCTGATTTGTGTGATCTCCTGAACTAATCTGATTGCTGTGTCCAATTGGTCCTGTTTGCGGACCATGGGGGTCATTCCGAGTTGATCGCTAGCTGGCGATTTTCGCAGCGCAGCGATCAGGTAAAAAAAATGGCTAAACTGCGCATGCGTATGCACAGCAATGCGCAGGCGCGTCGTACGGGTACAAAGCGGATCGTTGCTGTGCGATGGATTTAATGAAGAATCCGTTCGCATGGCCGATTGCAAGGAGATTGACAGGAAGAAGGCGTTTATGGGTGTCAACTGACCGTTTTCTGGGAGTGGTAGGGAAAACGCAGGCGTGTCCGGGCATTTGTCCTGGCTACCTACACATAACTCATTCACTGTTCTGTGACAAAGCTAAGCAATGGGACAACCCCTCTGTACCTTATCTCTGGCTGAGCAAAGGAAATTGCCATGATAAATATTCTGATCTGTTATATACAAAGCACTGATATCTCCGTGTGTGACACACAACAGGCACAGCTGCCAAACATCATCGATGTTCTGTGTTTATATGCGACCGATGGCACATTGCCAGTTTTTTTGTCCCCGTATGATGAATGTAAGTAGCAGTGCTTGTTCTTCTTGCTCGTATTTATTGCTTGTACCTTCATGCATTATTGCTGCAGTCGCACCAAGCAGTTCCTCGTGGCATGCCAGATTGCGTGAGAATCTTCTAGCGTCAGACGTCTTTTTTGGTATTTTTTTGCCGAAAATGCTTCTTTGTCCCAACACAGTGCAACTAATGAGACTGCTTATTAATTTGATGCATGACACTTGTATATCAGAGGTCTATTCATGAAGCAGTGAAAAACTGCCGTAAGTAGGCATTTTAGCGCTTTGTGCAAGAAACGGCATTGGCACCCCCCTTCCCACCATGCAAGACAGGGGCAGTGCGAGCCGCAGGCGCGTGAAAAATATATAGGGGTGTGGCTTCATGGAGAAGGGGCGTGGCCACAGAATAATACCAATTCATACTACGGTGCACAGTAGTCTCCATTATTCAAATTACGCTGCACAGTAGCACCACTACACCAGGTAGAGCCCCTTTTACACATCACAGCAGACAGTCCCCCTTTTTACACATTACAGCAGACAGTCCCCCTTTTTACACATTACGGCAGACAGCGTCCCCCTTTTTTTACACATTACGGCAGACAGCATCCCCCTTTTTACACATTACGGCAGACAGTGTCCCCTTTTTACACATTACGGCAGACAGCGTCCCCCTTTTTACACATTACGGCAGACAGCGTCCCCTTTTTTATACATTACGGCGGACAGTGTCCCCTTTTTTACACATTACGGCAGACAGCGTCCTCTTATTACACATTACGGCAGACAGCGTCCCCTTTTTACACATTACAGCAGACAGCGTCCCCCTTTTTACACATTACGGCAGACAGCGTCCCCTTTTTTACACATTACGGCAGACAGCGTCCTCTTATTACACATTACGGCAGACAGCGTCCCCCTTTTAACACATTACGAAAGACAGCGTCCCCCTTTTTACACATTACGGAAGACAGCGTCCCCCTTTTTACACATTACGGCAGACAGCGTCTCCTTTTTACACATTACGGCAGACAGCGTCCCCTTTTTACACATTACGGCAGACAGCGTCCCCTTTTTACACATTACGGCAGACAGCGTCCCCCTTTTTACACATTGTGGAGAGAGAGAGAGAGACTTACCATCTTTCCCCGCTGGCAGTCAGGCTCCTCATGCTGGCAGAGATCCTGGGCAGCCGTAGGGGAGAAGGAGGAGGAGGGAGGGGGACTGGAGCCGCAGCAGCGCTATGTCATTGGTCACTCCCCTCTCCTTCTGTATTGGCTGCCCGCCACTGTGAATGCTGGGATGAGGGAACCGCATCCCAGCACTCTCAGCAGCGCCGGGCAGCCAATACAGAACGAGAGGGGAGTGCAGGGAAGTGCATTGTTAGGGTGCAGGGAAGTGTATTATTATTTACCAGGGGGGTTAGGGTTATGGTGCAGAGAAGGGTATTGTTAGTTACCGGAGGGGGTGGGGGATTAGGGTTAGGGTGCAGGCCAGGGTATGGTTAGGGACCGGGGAGGGGAGTTAGGGTGCAGGGAAGGGTATGATGGTTAGGTACTGGGGAGTTAGGGGGGTTATAGTGCAGGGAAGGGTATTGTTAGTTACCGGGGAGAAGAGGGGTTAGGGTGCAGGGAAGGGTATGGTTAGGCACCGGTGAGGGGGGGGGGGTTAGGGTGCAGGGAAGGGTATGGTTAGGTACCGGAGAGGAGGGGGGGTTGCTTGGTTATGGTTAGGGTGCAGGGAAGCGTATGGTTAGGTACCGTGGAGGAAGGTGGTTCGGGTGCAGGGAAGAGTATTGTTAGTTACCGGGGAGAAGAGGGGTTAGGGTGCAGGGAAGGGTATGGTTAGGCACCGGTGAGGGGGGAGGGGGGGGTTAGGGTGCAGGGAAGGGTATGGTTAAGTACCGGAGAGGAGGGGGGGTTGCTTGGTTATGGTTAGGGTGCAGGGAAGCGTATGGTTAGGTACCGTGGAGGAAGGTGGTTCGGGTGCAGGGAAGGGTATTGTTAGTTACGGGGGAGGAGGAGGGTTAGGGTTAGGGTGCAGGAAAGGGTATGGCTAGGTACCGGAGAGGGGGGGGGGTTAGGGTGCAGGAAAGGGTATGGTTAGGTACTGGGGAAGTGGGGGTGTTAGGATGCACGGAAGGGTATTGTTAGTTACCGGGGAGGAGAGGGGTTAGGGTGCAGGGAAGGGTATGGTTAGGCACCAGGGAGTAGAGGTTAGGGTTAGCCACTAAGAAGGGGAGGTTAGGGTTAGGCACATGGAAGGGAGGGTTAGGCACCATTGGGGAGGGTTTGGTTAGGGAACAGGTAAAGGTTGCGGTAATTTCTGGGGGCCTGTTGGGATTCTGACGGTCGGGATGCCGCTTTCGGTATTCTGACCACCAGCATCCCGTCCATCTGGATATCATACTGAATCCTTCATAAGCATGACAGGAGCGGGGCCTCACACCCACAATAAAAATGACAGTGGCCCGTGCTTGTGATTCTCTGTGTGTGTTTTTTTTACTACAGTACATCAACCAATTAATCTGGATACATTTGAATACGGATATATCCAGGTGACACGCAACAGTTTTCTAAAAAGACAAGGCCATTGGGAATGTCTTCAGGTAATTATGTCCCAACCAGGAAGGGGTTAAGGGTCTTTCCTCTGCTTCCCCTCTGGCTGAGTTAGACCAGATGCTGTAATCCTTAGAACATATTGTCTTCCCCCCAGACTGATTGAAATCGCCTGATGGAAGGAGTGAGTGGCTGGACCTCTGCCAGCCAGTCTCTGTGTAAAGCCTCAGACAGTCAGGACGCAGCCTGCGCTAGTCTGGCACTTACATATGTTGGCGAATGAAGTGCTGTACTTCCGCAGGACAGAAGGCGTCATGGCACAGTTTGCCCCTTGCACAGCGCAGCAGGTACCTCCCAACCTAAGCAGTAATACATTTCGGAGCCCTTGCACAGCAGAACCCAGTTTAGTTTGCACGATGGTAAAACCATTACAGTCTGCACTATCCCACAGGGCTCTCGCTAAATGTGTCCAGCTGACTAGGCCTTGAGCTTTCCACCGGAGGATGTCTTTTCCAAGCAGGTGGAAGCTTCCTTTTTAATACAGGCTATATCCCATGTGCAACAGTCTGTGCTCTTACGCTTAGTAAATAGCCCTTTCCAGGATAATTTATTCAGCAGACTCTTTGAGACTTACTGCATTAACTCCATGTGTGCCAAGGTATGAATTGTACTTCTAGGCCCACAGCGGTCATCATTATGCAGCTTGAATAGGAAATGAATTGTGAAAATATCTGAAACTTTTTAGAACACAGCAAGTATCCAAGTCTAAGGCAGCGCTGATCGCATATACGTTCACAAATGCGGCATATAAAACTCGTCATCGCGCCACACCGAGCGGCCGATCCGGGTTAGTACTTTATACACACTTACCGATCAGCCACTCAACGCGTCGGTCAGGATACCTAGCTGGGCGGGCATTTGAATGTGCCTGCCCAGCTGTGGCATCAGACCCCCCCCCCCCCCCCCCCCGCAGCAAGTGTACGGACGGTTCGCGGACCACCTGTACACACAGCCAGATGTGCTGTGCTGCACAGCTGACACAATATATGTCTGAACAACGTCGTTCACAGACATATCGGGGCTACACACCCGCCGACGGCCTCGTGACATAGTGCTAACTGAACGCCCAATATATAGGGTCCAGTGTGTACCCAGCTTAAGTCTGCATATGTACACATTTGTGTAAGCATGCCCTTACGGTACTTGGCTACATTAGAACGCCCTCTCCTTCCCTTTAGTACCTCTGCGTGCACAGGTCAGCATACAGTATGTGTCAGTAATATCATGCACTTCTGCATAGAAACACATGAACACATCTGCTTTCTATCCCTACAAACAGTATGCCAACTGGCACTTTACTCACTACATCAGCTGCCCGGCATTTAGGTGCCCATTGCTGGATGCCCAAGGGCAATGGCTCTGCATATCTGCATTAATAGTTTGCTGAAGATAAAAAACAGTTAAAAATGAATCTATTTGAATAAACAGATTACAATACGGCCCACGGTCACTATGAAACAGCGCCTGCAATGACATTTGCCCCACCCACTCCTGTCCCTGTTCCCATTTATTCCGCAACACAAGGACCTGCAAAGCATCACTCAGCACTCACGCCTTCAGGGGTAAAAAACAACAACATTAAAGTCGCTTGGGCAGACTAAATAATAGAAACATTTTTCCCAATGACACTAGCAACTCCAAAACATAAAACTGATCTATGTAACCTGGAAAACAACAGCCTGCACCAGGATCGGACTGGCCCACAGGGGATAAGGGGAAACCCCCGGAGGGCCCCACTGCTACGCCAGGGACCAGGTTCCAGACTGTATACTAATGCAATTGAATGATAAATTATAGATATGTTATATTTTACTGCACAGAACTATAATGTATTTTCTACAGTGCACTGCTGTTACTAATGTGGTACATTATCATGCATGCACTAGTAGTGTTTAATATATACAGTATATACTGTATATGGGCCCTCATTCCGAGTTGTTTGCTCGCAAGCTGCTTTTAGCAGCATTGCACACGCTAAGCCGCCGCCTACTGGGAGTGAATCTTAGCTTAGCAAAATTGCGAACGAAAGATTCTCAAAATTGCGAATAGAAATTTCTTAGCAGTTTCTGAGTAGCTCGACACTTACTCTGCCACTGCGATCAGTTCAGTAAGTTTCGTTCCTGTTTTGACGTCACAAACACACCCAGCGTTCGCCCAGACACTCCTCCGTTTCTCCAGCCACTCCCGCGTTTTTCCCCAGAAACGGTAGCGTTTTTTCACACACTCCCATAAAACGGCCAGTTTCCGCCCAGAAACACCCACTTCCTGTCAATCACATTACGATCACCAGAACGAAGAAAAAACCTCGTAATGCCGTGAGTAAAATACCAAACTTCTAAGCAAATTTACTTGGCGCAGTCGCAGTGCGGACATTGCGCATGCGCATTAGCGACTAATCGCTCCGTTGCGGAAAAAAAATAACGAACGATCAACTCGGAACGACCACCATAGTGCTTAAAGTCATCCTAGAGAGGTGGTGGAACTCGCCCCACCACCACCCCAGCGCCCCAGTTGTAAAGGGATTGCGCACACCATAGGCACACATTATGACACACATTAGTGCCTCTTATACACAAAGCACACAGTAGTAGCACCCCTAATTCACATAATGCCCACAGTAGTAGAACCCCTAATACACATAATGACCACAGTAGTAGCACCTCTAATACACATAATGCCCACAGTAGTAGCACCCCTAATACACATAATGACCACAGTGGTAGCACCCCTAATACACATAATGCCCACAGTAGTAGCACCCCTAATACACATAATGACCACAGTGGTAGCAGCCCTAATACACATAATGTCCACAGTAGTAGCACCCCTAATACACATAATGACCACAGTAGTAGCTCCCCTAATACACATAATGACCACAGTAGTAGCACCCCTAATACACATAATGCCCACAGCAGTAGCACCCCTAATACACATAATGGCCACAGTAGTAGCACCCCTAATACACATAATGACCACAGTAGTAGCACCCCTAATACACGTACTGCCCACAGTAGTAGCACCCCTAATACACATAATGACCACAGTAGTAGCACCCCTAATACACATAATGCCCACAGTAGTAGCACCCCTAATACACATAATGACCACAGCAGTAGCACCCCTAATACACATAATGCCCACAGTAGTAGACCCCCTAATACACATAATGCCCACAGTAGTAGCACCCGTAATACACATAATGCCCACAGTAGTAGCACCCCTAATACACATAATGACCACAGTAGTAGCACCCCTAATACACATAATGCCCACAGCAGTAGCACCACTAATACACATAATGGCCACAGTAGTAACACCCCTAATACACATAGGGCCTAATTCAGACCTGATCGCTAGGGTGCATTTTTTGCATCCCTGCAATCAGGTAGTCACCGCCTACAGGGGGAGGGGGAAATCGCTGTGCACTGGTGCGATCGCATGTGCAGGAGAGCTGCAGAAACAGAACTTACTCTTCCAGTGCGATGATCGGGACCGGAGCTGATGTCAAAATCCCTCCCTTCAAACGCCTGGTCCCTCCTGCATTTCTCTGGACACTCCTTAAAAACGGTCAGTTGCCACTCACAAATGGCCTCTTCCTGTCAGTCACCTTGCGATCGCCCGTGTGATCGCTTTTCTCACACATCCCATCGCTGCCCGCCAATCCCCTTTGCTGTGGACAGACGCGCCTGCGCATTGCGGTGCATACGCAGGCGCAGTTCAGACCTAATCGCAGGCTGTACAAAAACGCAGCCTAGCAATCAGGTCTGAATTAGGCCCATAATGCTCACAGTATTAGCACCCCTAATACACATGACCACAGCAGTAGCACCCCTAATACACATGACCACAGCAGTAGCACCCCTAATACACATGACCACAGCAGTAGCACCCCTTATGCAAAGCCCACAGTAGTAGTGCCCCTTATGCAAAGCCCACAGTAGTGGTAGTGCCCACAGTTGTAGTGCCCCTTATATAGTGCCCATAGTACTTGTGCCCCTTATACAGTGCCCATAATAGTAGTACCCCATATGTCCCCAGGAGTGATTATTATTATTAAGTGCCCCCTATGCAATGCCCCCAGTAGATATGCCCCCAGTGTTAATACCCCGTGTAGTATTGCCCCCAGTAGTAATGTCCCCTGTAGTGATGCTCCCTGTAGAGATGCCCCCAGTAAAGATGCCCCCAGTAGAGATGCCGCTAGTACAGCTGCCCCCAGTACAGATGCCCCCTGTAGTGCTGCTCCTAGTAGAGCTGCCCCCAGAACAGATGCCGCCAGTAAAGCTGCCCCCAGTACAGCTGCCCCCAGTACAGATGCCCCAGGTAGAGATGCCCCCTAGTAGCTCCGCTTCACACACACACACCACACACACACACACACACACACACACACACACACACACACACACACGCACAAAAAACAACCCCACACAATACTCACCAGCCCCGCTCCAGCTTCCGGACCACTGACCTCCACCTGGCCGCCCGCTCCTCGGATCTATGGGAGAGACGGACGTCTCTCCCATAGCGCCGCACACAGCCGCAAACAGTCGGAAGCCAGAGCTCAGGAGTGCCTGGGCCGAGGGGAAGGTGCCGGTGCCTGCTGGTAACACAACCTCAGTGGGCACCCAACATCCCCATGTGGCTCTGGGCTCACTTTCTGGGTTAGGTGAGCCGGAGGAGGCGGAACTGCGTTCTGTCTCCAATTGGAACAGATGGAATGCAGTTCCTCCCCGTTCCAGCTCACTTTAACCTCTGTATATATATTTATCAAGAGGTTCAGACCATGCACTCTCTTATGGTTAGTCATGCCTCTGTGGTGTCTGGCCACAGCCACACTGGAGCCTGGTCACACCCTTTAGTATGGGCCCCTACCATTGCATTCCCCCGGTGAGTAGTCAAGTTGGTTAGCATGTTACCACTAGGTCGAACTTGTTTTCTACCTGCACTGCAGGCAGGGGCGTTTCTAGAGAGGAGGACAGGGACATGCAGTCAGGAGTGCCTCCCCTGTCATTAATTATTAAAATAATACAAAAAAGATACTTTTGACACATATTCTGTTTCTGTGTCATAAGTATCTGCTTTACCCCTTATATTATTTTAATAATTTGTACAGTGTAAAAAAGTGTTTAGGAGGCACCGAGAGTGCCTCCCGCTGTCAAAGTGAAAGGACCGGAAGAGGCGGGCGGGGCCAAGCATGGGGCAGTAAAAGCCCATTCAAAAAAGCCCTGGAAGCGGCACTGGCATAAGTGCCTCTTTGACAGAGGCGTGCTTCCAGTCCATATGAAAGCACGCCCCTGTCACTGTGATTGGGCGGTTTCGGAGGGATGGGGGGGCAAGCACTCACTCGCAGTCAGGCTGGTGTATAGCCATCCCACTTTTGTCATAGGGGGGCGGGGCCTATCGGACCACCACGGCCTGGCAGTTATTGTTTTCCGCTCCTTACCGCAGCCGGGCAGTCATCAGCTATTGACTTACCCGGCGGCTGCAGGCACAGAGGGCGAGGGCCTCAGCCGGGCAGCGGAATCTGACTTCTTATCGGGCTCCGTTCTCAGAGGAGCCCTGCGGGGGGGAGGAGACATCATGACGCTTCATGACGTCTGCCATGTCTTGACGTCATGCGCTGGACTCGCCCGCACTAGGAGACCGGAGACTGCACACTGTAGTGGAGCTGGGATTTCCTGACAGCGCAGCACAGCCCCATCCAGCCCCAGAAGAACAACGCAGCAAAACCTTCCAGGGCAGTGGATAGTGAGGAGCAGGCTGTGGACATTAGTGAATCGCAGTGTGAGTTCTGTGCCTAAATAAAACATAGGAACCCCTTCCTACTCAAACTGTATTGCATTATACTGTATAGCACTATGGGGGTCATTCCGAGTTGATCGCTAGCTGCCATTGTTCGCAGCGCAGCGATCAGGCTAAAAATCAGCATTTCTGCGCATGCGTATGCACCGCAATGCGCACACGCGATGTACGGGTACAAATTCCTTTGTGGTTTTGCACAGGTTCTAGCGACGCTTTCAGTTGCACGGCACAACGCAGGAAGATTGACAGGAAGGGGGTGTTTCTGGGTGGCAACTGGGAGTGTTTGGAAAAACGCAGGCGTGCCAGGGAAAACGCAGGCGTGGCTGGGCGGGTGTGTGACGTCAAAAGCCAACCACCGCACGCCACTGGAGAAGGAGACCCATATGCAGGTCCGTCTGGGACCCTCCTCTCTAGCCGGCAGTGCTGCACAGCTCTGGGGCCCTAGCGCTGTCCCAGAGCCTAGAGCGCATGCCCAAATGACCAGGAAAATGTCACCGTGGCCATTTTCCCAGTGATTTTCCTACTGCGCATGCGCGAATCACCGGGAAAATCTGCATCCCCCCTGAGCCACCCACCTCTCAGCATCACACAGCGGCACTGCAGTCTGGAAGAAGAGCAGCACGCAGCAGTGCATGTATGGCGACGTGGTGACACACAGCCACTAGTAACTAGGGATGGTCACGGACGGGTTAACCACCGATGGTCACAAGTTTTTTAACCATTGGGAGTAAGTCATCGATGGTTGTTTCCAACAACGCGTTCCAAATCCGCAGACTGCGGCTGCCATCTGACATAGGAGCTCCATGGCCATTGTTCACCATTGATGAACATGCATCAATGATAAAACTATTTACCAACGGTGTCAGACCATTCTTGGTCCATGGCTATCCCTATTTGCGACAGGTGGCCAAGATACAGACATAAGACGCTGCCAGTCGCTTGTGTATTTATATAAACATGATCGGAGTGGTAGGGCATCATCCTCTCCCTGCATCCAGGCCGCCATCTGTGTGCACAGAGCAGGCTTGGTGCTCCAGAGTACGAGGATAGTAGCCGACTACCCCCAGCCTGCCCCTCAGGTAATCCTAGCTGGACTACGTAATGTAAGTTTTCTGTGACATTTTCTGTAAGTAGTCTGCTGTCCAATGTACCTCTACGTAAACAACACCCAGCTTGTATGTACTGGCTAGGATAATCTTTCTGTCATCTGCATAACAATAACAATTAAGGCCATGTTACCTGATAATATCACCCTCTGGAAAGACAAGTAATGTAATACAAGGCAGAGACTTGTGGCATTTCACAACTGATTGGCGTGATACACGGTACACTTGACACCGAGGGCTAATTTGAATGATCATAGTGACGTGCCAGTTTGCAAAAATACTTTGTGTGTTCTATTAAAATCATCTGATGCACAATATCAGGCTGCAGAGAGATCAAGGAGGATTACGGCTGAGCAACATTCAAGGTCAGCACAAAGGACCCGTTTCATCTAAGTGCTGTCCAGTTGACGTAAGGTCGTTTCTTAAAAATAAGGGTTGGAAAATGTATTCAGGGCGGCATCAGATATATGTGGGGCAATACGGATGGTGTAATGGTTAGCATTACTGCCTCACAGCACTGAGGTCATGGGTTCGATTCCCATCATGGCTCTTTGTGGAGTTTGTATATTCTCCCCGTACTTGTGTGGGTTTCCTCCGGGTACTCCGGTTTCCTCCCACAATCCAAAAATATACTGGTAGGTTAATTGGCTCCCAACAAAATTAACCCTAGGGTGAATGTGTGTGTCTGTACATGTGATAGGGAATATAGATTGTAAGCTCCACTGGGGCAGGGACTGATGTGAATGGACAAATATTCTCTGTACAGCGCTGCAGAATATGTGTGTGCTATATAAATAACTGGTAATAAATAAATAAATGTGCAACATCTGCAATTTAAACATGACTGCCATATCTTGTCAGGTTAAGCTAAATATAAGGTAAAGTGATCATGATTTACCTCATCTTAGATCATGTATATATTAATCCTATATGGTCTGTCCAGAATCCACCACGCAGGCTTCCCCCCTCCCACCGACTCCCACTGGACAAGTTTGTGTCAGGTGGGGTCTCGTCCAAATGACTAGTGATAATAATAATGAGGATACAGGACAGACCCTACAGGATTATCATATATATTCTCTATTATTTCTGTCATCCCCACAATTCCATTGACCAACCATGGCCCTCTACAGTAAGGGGCCCATTTATCAATTATTGGGGTAGATGTATTAACCTGAAGAAGGCATAAGGAAGTGATAAAGCAGTGTTAAGTGCAAGGTGATAATGCACCAGCCAATCAGCTCCTAACTGTTAATTTACATATGGGATGAGCCGATTGGCTGGTGTGTTATCACCTTGCACATATCACTGGTTTATCACTTCCTTATGCCTTCTCCAGGTTAATACATCTGCCCCAATATTTGGGGCTTATATTTGATAACCTGCTGCGATCTCTCTGTTCTTTTCCGGCAGCTGCAACCCCCAATGTTGCTAGATGTACCAACTTCCGGAATGCAATGTATTACAGAGATTGACCACCGCCGACTGGTAACCTGCTGTAGCCTATGGGTTACAAATCACATAATTAGCCGGCAGAGGGTTCCCCCTGCACCGTCCCCGTCAATTAGGGCCACGCATGCACGGTCATGCACGCATGCGCATAAGCCCTGGCAGCACACTGGGCATATCACAGGGTCAGTCTCCATTTCGCAGCTCCTGTCATTGTGGATTCCATGTAATACATTCACCCGGATTAAACGCATACTGCAGTGTGATTCTGGATGCTAATATCGTGCCCAGATCGCACTACAAATGTGATTATTCATGTATGGGCCCCTAACAGAGCCACAACACTACCCCATGTGGAAACTGACCATACGTCAGCTCCTCTTTGAGTTCTTACCCTCCTGCCTGATCCAAGAGGAACATATCAGTTCTGCAAGCAAGATTACATTTAATATTCCCGAGTGCTGACCCCTTCACTCAGCATTCTGGGGCATCAATTACATGCCGGTGTCGGGCGGACAGAACCGAGATCTCATTACTGAGCTTACAGAATGTAAAAGGTTAGGAGAAGGGCTATGGGTTATCCTTATGGCCCATCTAGGTACACACACACACACACACACACGCACGCACGCACACACACACACACACACACCACACCACACCACACCACACCACACCATAAGATTTTGACTGAGAGTGGAACAGTGTATAGTGCAAGAGAAGTAGTGCTGTGCAATTGTTATTGCATGCATACAGCATAGATGATACTCAGTAGCTGATTACTGCACACCAAGCACAAAGGGCCTATGCATGTCTACAGTACAATAGGAGGAGTAGACAGGGCCGAAACTAGGATTTTTGGTAGCGTCTAGTTTACCTTCGTGGAGAGGACCTTTCCCATAACCCCCTGGGTCCATGTCACAATCTATTTGGAATAGTAAAGTGTGGCGAGCGGAGCGGAGCGGAGCAAGACACCGAGCCTGAAGCGTGGCGAGGGTCCAATGCTGCATAGAAAAAAAAAATTACCCCAGACGAAGAAAATATTTAGGTGCTGTAAGGGCGGAAGATCTCTCCTGCCCTCTCGTTTTGTCACTTCCAGGTCCTGAGCATGAAGGTAACATAGACACAACCAAGGCAGCAATTGACAAACTCCCCCTCCGCGGTGTCTCTGCAGCAGTTCGTGTCCCTCCCCTTCCTGTATCACTGCAGCAGCCTGTCTCTCCCTCCCCATATCTCTGCAGCAGCAGCCTGTGTCGACACTGTGAATGGTGACATTGAGACCATGCCAACATTTTTGTGTTGACATTCTGAACGGCGACATGGTATGCCACACCCTATGCAAAGTTATGATACAGGGTCATACGCACCTTGGCTGTTTTTCACTGAATGGAGATTTTGGGGTGGCAATTAGATGGCAACAATGCGAGTAAATGCGAGATAGCGGTTCCGTGGGCGTGTAGCCAGGGTTACACCCTATTCTGAGGCACACATGTGCAAAGCGAATGCCAAATTCAAATGGATCTATCATGGCCAGGTGTCACTGCCGATGATAGTGAAGACAGCTGCTCTGGCAGATTGAGAAGTGGGCTGTGCTATCGCGTAGATCTGCGTATGACTCAGACTAACGTTGTATAGTCGCATTAGCATTCCGTTTGCAGTGGGCATCCAGAATTGCGTTTTGCATTACGTACGACAGGGGGCAGATGTATTAAGCTTGGAGAAGTGATAAAGCAGTGATAAGTGCAAGGTGATAACGCACCAGCCAATCAGCTCCAATATGTAAATTGACAGTTAGGAGCTGATTGGCTGACACATTATCACCTTCCACTTATCACTGCTTTATCACTTCTCCAGGCTTAATACATCTGCCCCCAGGTTCTTTGCTAAGAACAAATCTATAAAATTTGTGGCAGCTCCCTAACACTGAGGGAAAGTTGGCAGCTCTGCCTTATGCTGGAATAGGAAAAGCAAGACGAGAAAGGGATGTTTTACCCACTGATCCAAGAAATGTCACTTCTTTCTCCACCTTGGTGGTCTTGCTTGTCTTTATCCGTCATTAGGCAGATAACCGTGTGATGACAGCTAAACTGACCAATGACTGCACATAACATATGAGGGTCTTTTCAGGAGACTGAAATGCGTGTTCACATACCAAAAGAGACCACCCAGACAAAAAGTTAAAGATAAATATATATATATATATATATATAACCAAAAAGTCCAACAATGTGGAGGTGCACTCATCAGGTTCAATCAGTCAACGGTTTTGATTTGTTCACAACAACTTTATTGCAGTATATATTCGGCTCAATTGGTCGACGTTTCGATCCTCATTCGCGGATCTTTCTCAAGACAAGCTTCGATTTTTATACAATTTTTGAAAGCATCTTAAATTGATTACTACAAAAGACAATAGATAGAGTAACTCTCTTATAGGAACAAACACAAAACATTTGTATATAGACTGCCACACTCCAACAATATTAGGATACAAGGGTCTCTCTGACACCCAATGTGATTCAAATGTAATATCACACCTATGTTTATATTAGCCAAGCGTGCTCACCAGTCCCACGTCCAGAAAAATCAACACCAATGTGTACTAAGGTATTTCTCTTAACCGTATACTGGCTGTGGTAACAAGACAATATCCACTTACTCAGAGAATCAATATCTCATGTTCAGACAAAAAATGTGCTGTATGATTTGGTCAGACTTAATGCTAACAGGTTTCTGTAGGGGTAAATAAGGCAAAAAGATATATACATATAAATATGCATACATATGTGGATGCATATATACACCCACATATATACACAACAGCATGTGCATAGCCACATACTCAATTGACTTCAATAAATCCCCTCATTCCAATTACCACCAGTGAGACAGTTTAAACTGCAATACTTACTCATGTGCTTACTTAGCCACACAACCTCGAGGCAACTCTGACAACCTAGGAGATCACTGTAAGGACAATACACTCAGTTCTTCCTCCAATAGTCATGGTATATAGGTGGTTGTTAGGAAATAGTAATACACAACAGGGTGATCGATCAGGACGTTTTTTCAGGAAACGTCGGCAAGCCCCATTTTCCCGTGATATTGTTTCCTCTATATCAACCTCAGACACCGATTTATCTGATGTACAACGGGGTAATAATTCTAATTTTTTAGACAAAAATACTGGACCCAAAGGCCTTCCACCAGCCCAAGGGAACTCACGAAACACAGATCAGTCACACGGAGAGGCGGTTGTAAAAAGAAGGGGCCGCAGGAAACAAACTTAGATCTGGTATTCAATTTATCCAATAGAGGCCTCAATCGGTCTGAGGTCAGTCTTCTTGCCAGAGGATTGTCGTTTGTTCCTACCTTCTCACATCAAGTATTTCAAGGAACCATTGACCAATATAGGTTTGGGAGAAATCTCAGACTGAAGGAACATTTCTCTGGTCAACCTAAAGTGGTTGATAGGAAACTTTTTAAAAAAAGTTCTAAATTTGATCCTATATCCCACAACCCTAGCATGAAGACCTTCCTCAGACTGGTTGAAAACGATGTGCAACATTTTAAGCCAACGCGTCTCTATGACAATCTGACCCCTGGTGAGAGAACAGCACTTAAAAATCTGAGAGATGATACCTCAATTGTAATAAGACCAGCTGATAAGGGAGGAGCCGTGGTGGTACAGGACTGGGCAGAGTATGACCAAGAGATATGTCGCCAGCTGGCAGACACCAATGTGTACCATAGGGTAAACAAGAATCCTATCCCCAAGATTAAAAAGACCATTGACCTGAGCCTGAAGGTAGGCATCGAGAGTAATTGGATTGATCAGGATCTTTTTGAATTTTTAAGTGTAGAAGAACCTAAATGCCCCATCATCTATACTACTCCTAAAATCCATAAAACAATGACTAAACCCCCTGGGCGACCTATAATAGCGGCTGAGGGTTCACTGTTACAGCCCATAGCTAAGTGGGTTGACTATATACTTCAGCCATATGTACGTGAATGCCGTAGTTATATACGGGATACGAGTGATTTTCTTAATCAACTTGGACTACATGGTGCCCCCAGAGACAAGTGTCTTCTGGCCACCATGGATGTACAGTCGCTGTACACCATCATACCACATAGCGATGGATTAGAAGCTATTAGAGAGACGCTCAGAGGAAAACGAGAAGGAGAAGTACCTACCGAATATGTATTGGAACTCACCAATCTTGTACTGAGCCAGAACCATTTCAGGTATAAGGATTCATATTTCCTCCAGGTATCAGGTACGGCCATGGGCTCTAACCTGGCGCCTGCATATGCAAATCTGTATATGGCTAAATTTGAGGAGACATACATCTTACCGGTATACGGATCTAAAATATCCTTTTACAAAAGATTCATTGATGATGTCTTCCTCATATGGGAGGACACACAGGAATCTTTTGTCGAGATGGTGAACGACATTAACATACTTCAGAGTCCTGTAAAATTCACCCATGAAAGTTCCTATGACTCAATACATTTTCTGGATGTTCAGGTATCCATTGTAGATCAAGCATTTGTAACATCAGTCTATAGGAAACCTACCGATAGAAACACTACATTGTTGACCAGCAGTTTCCACCCCCCATCGTTAAAATCTAATTTGCCTATCTCGCAGTTCTTACGAGTGATGCGCATTAACAATGATGGAAATATAAGGGAGGAACAGCTGGTAGAGATGAAACAGCGATTCAGCCAGAGAGGGTATTCAACTAAAGTGATCAGTAATAGTCTCCGTAAAGCCAGAAAAATATACAGTAGGACTGAGCCAAAGGCAGCCAGCAATGAGAATAGAATGGTCTTTACCACTAAGTTCGACAATTATGCACATTTTACACGTAAGACATTGCGCAAGCATTGGCCAATATTAAAAACTGACCAAAAGTTACCCTTTACACGCATGGATCCACCTATGATGGCATACAAGAGAGGGCCCAACCTCAAACAAATGCTCATGAGGCCTACTATGGAACCTGAAATCAAACGCGATTTCCTGCAGATTATGAGCAGTAAACCTGGTTGCTTCTCCTGTGGGAAGTGTACTACCTGTAGATCTCTACTGACCGGGTCCACCTTTCCCCATCCACATTCAGGGAAGAAGATTAAGATAAGGTACCACCTACATTGTAGACTAGACTTTGTGGTCTATACACTTACTTGTCCCTGTGGACTATGTTATGTAGGGCTCACAACTCGATGCTTTCGGGAAAGGATGGCAAATCATCGGCTGTCAATCAGAACAGCAATACAAACAGGCACCACAGATAAGCCGGTAGCCAGACATTACCTACAAAGAGGTCACCAGGTAGCTAATCTAAAATGCAGATTAATTGATTGGGTTCCGCCCTTACCCAATGGGGGTGACCGTACTTTGGTTTTACGTAAAAGAGAAAGTTTTTGGATTTCACATCTAAATACTGTCTCACCCAAAGGCCTTAATGAGCATTCTGCTATGAATGTCTTTTTATGAACCTTCATTTAAAGGCTATCTATTTAACAATTTCCATATCAGGCAGAACACAGTGTCCTGTGATTTAGCAAACTGGATGTACCATTGAGGAGGTTATTGGCGACACATTATTGATTTACCTAAGCCGACATTAATAATTGTAGAACATATGAGATACCCTGATAAGGTCCATTTAGTTATTCAAGTATATGTAGCTTGAGTTCAATATTTTAGTAGTTTCTTCTATTGAGATATGGAAGCTTGGGTATTTCGCCTTGTATCGCTATAACCTCTGTTAATATATGTATTTTCTATGTTTTTTATATACATATGTATATTTTTAATAAGTGTTTAGTCTAATTAAGTCTGTTTAATCACGACTGCCACACTCCACATTTAGAGCCGGCCTATATGGATATCATGGAATTTTTTAGCCAATTGTGATAGCACCGTTACAAACTGACCAGTGGACCGATATATACAAACACTATTGCTCCAACTCCAATATTGCATGAGTGTGCACGATTAGAGTGCACATAGTCATTATGATGTATTAAACTAGTTTTTCCCTGATGCTCTATGGACATTGAATTGTCCCTCCCACATTGAGCCCTATAAGGTGAGCCAGAAGAATGAATTAGCTTGTACGTTTCCCTGGCAATGTAAAGCCTCACGTTCGTAGAGTTTGTAGAAGGGAAACGAGTTCTTGTTTTGGCCCATTACGGCCACCGTTATCAATTCATTCGCATGAACTAGGCACTTCCGGAAATCGAGCTGTGGAACGCATATGCGTTCCACCAGCGGCACTGTGAAGTAATTAACTACACCGAGCTGATTCTAGCAGCGCGGATGGTCCTGACTGCAAACTCATCAGTTTATTCAGCCATACGGTAATAAGCAAGTATGGGGTGAACATATGAAGGTGAGATAATCGAGGAGGGGGACGTATCTGAGGCCGTCCCGGCACTTCCGGGGTAAGGGGTATAAAGGTCTGGTCATTTTGCCAGTCAAAGTTGTGGCTGTAGAGCGTGTCAGCATCTCCTGTAGTGTGGGTGAGTACTGCTATTACATTAGCATGAGTAGGTGGTAGATCTACATCTTTTTGACTATTGGAGGAAGAACTGAGTGTATTGTCCTTACAGTGATCTCCTAGGTTGTCAGAGTTGCCTCGAGGTTGTGTGGCTAAGTAAGCACATGAGTAAGTATTGCAGTTTAAACTGTCTCACTGGTGGTAATTGGAATGAGGGGATTTATTGAAGTCAATTGAGTATGTGGCTATGCACATGCTGTTGTGTATATATGTGGGTGTATATATGCATCCACATATGTATGCATATTTATATGTATATATCTTTTTGCCTTATTTACCCCTACAGAAACCTGTTAGCATTAAGTCTGACCAAATCATACAGCACATTTTTTGTCTGAACATGAGATATTGATTCTCTGAGTAAGTGGATATTGTCTTGTTACCACAGCCAGTATACGGTTAAGAGAAATACCTTAGTACACATTGGTGTTGATTTTTCTGGACGTGGGACTGGTGAGCACGCTTGGCTAATATAAACATAGGTGTGATATTACATTTGAATCACATTGGGTGTCAGAGAGACCCTTGTATCCTAATATTGTTGGAGTGTGGCAGTCTATATACAAATGTTTTGTGTTTGTTCCTATAAGAGAGTTACTCTATCTATTGTCTTTTGTTTTTTGTAGTAATCAATTTAAGATGCTTTCAAAAATTGTATAAAAATCGAAGCTTGTCTTGAGAAAGATCCGCGAATGAGGATCGAAACGTCGACCAATTGAGCCGAATATATACTGCAATAAAGTTGTTGTGAACAAATCAAAACCGTTGACTGATTGAACCTGATGAGTGCACCTCCACATTGTTGGACTTTTTGGTTAAATATTGTGGATCCACCCTATTTGGGGAGATTTCCACTAGGGAGCACCCTACTGTTGTGAAGAGTACTGATGTGAGTGCAGGAACACACATGTTATATATATATATATATATATATATATATAAATAGAATAATTGATTAACCTAGACAGTTATATTGTAGGTATGTAATATGTAAAATGGAAAAAACGTTCCAAAATAAACACTGTTATTTCAGAATGAATGGGCTGCTGGATATTATTCTTAGACCGGCTCTATGTTATAGGAATACAGAGATTAGTGTGTTCGGAGGAGCTGGTGCAGCATTGCATTTTTTGGCTACCCTGGCAAAGAAAATAATTTCTGGGAGCAAGCTTATTTAGGGATCCCGGCCTTTGAATTTTTGCAAACGTCTAGTGAAAGAGGCTCCAGAGACGCCTCAGCTCCTTCATTCAGCCAGGTCACTTGGCAGAGGGAGGGCTGTTTTGTTATAAAGACGTTTTCTCATGACATTTTGGCACAACCCAAAGGAACCTTAGCTATCTCTGGGTCTTGTCAGCTATTGGGCAGAGTCCCAGCTACAATCAGTCACACAGTACGTAAACCTGGCACACCACTTTCCGGGAGCAGAAGACCAAAAAAAAAAGAAAAACAGCCCATTTAGTACTGACACACACCATGCGCAAGTGTGTGCAACCTCAGTCTCTTTTTACAGTTCTCCAATTAGCAAATACAGACATTTCTAAACGTGACTGCTCATTTTCTCCTCAGGTTAATATATAGATTTCATACTGTGGCTGAGAGTCATGGATGGGCATCCGGGTCTTTTCTGGCAGTGGATGACCCAACAGGTGAGCGGAAGGACCATTGTGCCTCGTATTAAAGTAACATTCCAACATAGGTATTCAATAACAAGCAAGGGCTGGTTAAAAGAGGAAGGCTCCACCCCTCTCTCACAGCCCTAATTGCAGAGTAGTCAACCTGCGCATGCGTGGGGCTCTGGAAGCATGACGTTCTTTTTAGGGTGTATGACTTTCTCAGACGTCCTAGTGGATGCTGGGGACTCCGTAAGGACCATGGGAAATAGCGGCTCCGCAGGAGACTGGGCACAGCTAAGAAAGATTTAGGACTACCTGGTGTGCACTGGCTCCTCCCACTATGACCCTCCTCCAGACTTCAGTTAGAATCCTGTGCCCGGCTGAGCTGGATGCACACTAGGGGTTCTCCTGAGCTCCTAGAGAGAAAGTATATTTTAGGTTTTTTATTTTACAGTGAGATCTGCTGGCAAAAGACTCACTGCAGCGAGGGACTAAGGGGAGAAGAAGAGAACCTACCTAACTGCTGGTAGCTTGGGCTTCTTAGGCTACTGGACACCATTAGCTCCAGAGGGATCGACCGCATGGAACCGGCCATTGATGTTCGGTCCCGGAGCCGCGCCGCCGGCCCCCTTACAGAGCCAGAAGCAAGAAGAATCCGGAAAATCGGCGGCAGAAGACATCAGTCTTCACCAAGGTAGCGCACAGCACTGCAGCTGTGCACCATTGCTCCTCATACACACTTCACACTCCGGTCACTGAGAGTGCAGGGCGCTGGGGGGGGGGGGGGGGGGCGCCCTGAGCAGCAATATAAACACCTTGGCTGGCAAATATATCACAATATATAGCCCCAGAGGCTATATATGTGATAAATACCCCTGCCAGAATCCATAAAAAAGCGGGAGAAAAGTCAGCCGAAAAAGGGGCGGAGCTATCTCCCTCAGCACACTGGCGCCATTTCTCCCTCACAGCTCCGCTGGAAGGAAGCTCCCTGGGTCTCCCCTGCAGTCTACACTACAGAAAGGGTAAAAAAGAGAGGGGGGGGGGGGGGGGCACTAAATTTAGGCGCAATATACATATAGCAGCTATAAGGGGATATAATTTAGTTAATCCCTGTATTATATAGCGCTCTGGTGTGTGCTGGCATACTCTCTCTCTGTCTCCCCAAAGGGCTTTGTGGGGTCCTGTCTTCTGTCAGAGCATTCCCTGTGTGTGTGCGGTGTGTCGGTACGGCGGTGTCGACATGTTTGATGAGGAGACTTATGTGGAGGAGGAGCAGGTGCCTATAAATGTGTTGTCACCCCCTGCGGGGCAGACACCGGAGTGGATGGACTTGTGGAAGGAATTACGCGAAAGTGTCGACTCCTTACATAAAAAATTTGACGACATGCCAAATGCGGGGCAGCCGGCTTCTCAGCCCGTGCCTGCCCAGACGTCTCAAAGGTCATCAGGGGCTCTAAAACGCCCGCTACCTCAGATGGCAGACACAGATGTCGACACGGATACTGATACCAGTGTCGACGACGAAGAGACTAATGTGATGTCCAATAGGGCCACTCGTTATATGATTGAGGCAATGAAAAATGTTTTACACATTTCTGAGGTGACCCCAGGTACCACAAAAAAGGGTATTATGTTTGGGGAGAAAAAACTACCAGTAGTTTTTCCCCCTTCTGAAGAATTAAATGAAGTGTGTGAAGTAGCGTGGGCTTCCCCCGATAAAAAATTGGTAATTTCAAAAAAATTACTAATGGCGTACCCTTTCCCGCCAGAGGATAGGTCACATTGGGAAACACCCCCTAGGGTGGATAAAGCACTTACGCGCTTATCAAAAAAAGTGGCACTGCCGTCCCAGGATACGGCCGCCCTAAAGGAACCTGCTGACAGAAAGCAGGAGGCTCTCCTGAGGGCTATATATACGCACACTGGTATTATACTGAGACCAGCTATTGCTTCAGCATGGATGTGCAGTGCTGCAGCTGTGTGGTCAGACTCCCTGTCAGAAAACATTGACACCCTAGACAGGGACACTATATTGCTAAACGTAGAGCATATTAAAGATGCTGTCTTCTACATAAGAGATGCACAGAGGGATATTTGCCGGCTGGCATCTAAAATAAGTGTACTGTCCATTTCTGCCAGGAGAGGGTTATGGACCCGGCAGTGGACAGGTGATGCAGATTCTAAACGGCACATGGAAGTTTTGCCTTATAAGGGTGAGGAGTTGTTCGGGGATGGTCTCTCGGACCTAGTGTCCACAGCAACGGCTGGGAAGTCAGCATTTTTGCCACATGTCCCCTCACAACCAAAGAAAGCACCGTATTATCAGGTACAGTCCTTTCGCCCCCAAAAGAGCAGACGGGGTAGAGGCGCGTCCTTTCTGCCCAGAGGCAGAGGTAGGGGAAAAAAGCTGCAGCATACAGCCACTTCCCAGGAACAAAAGTCCTCCCCCGCTTCCTCTGCTAAGTCCGCCGCATGACGCTGGGGCTCAACAGGCGGTGCCAGGTACGGTGGGGGCCCGTCTCAAAAACTTCAGCAATCAGTGGGCTCGCTCACAAGTAGATCCCTGGATCCTTCAAGTGGTATTTCAGGGGTACAGGCTGGAATTCGAGACATTCCCCCCCCCCCCCCCCGCCGTTTCCTCAAATCTGCCTTACCAACGACTCCCTCAGAAAGGGAGGCTGTGTTAGAGGCAATTCACAAGCTGTATTCCCAGCAGGTGATAGTCAAGGTGCCCCTACTTCAACAAGGACTGGGTTACTATTCCACAATGTTTGTGGTACCGAAACCGGACGGTTCGGTGAGATCCATTTTAAATTTGAAATCCTTGAACACATATTTAAGAAAATTCAAGTTCAAGATGGAATCGCTCAGGGCGGTTATTGCAAGCCTGGAAGAGGGGGATTACATGGTATCTCTGGACATCAAGGATGCTTACCTGCATGTCCCCATTTACCATCCTCACCAGGAGTACCTCAGATTTGTGGTACAGGATTGTCAATTCCAGACGTTGCCGTTCGGCCTGTCCACGGCACCGAGGGTATTTACCAAGGTAATGGCCGAAATGATGATACTCCTTCGGAAAAAGGGAGTTTTAATTATCCCATACTTGGACGATCTCCTGATAAAGGCGAGGTCCAGAGAGCAGTTGTTGGTCGGCGTAGCATTATCTCAGGAGGTGCTACACCAGCACGGTTGGATTCTGAATATTCCAAAGTCACAGCTGGTTCCGGCGACACGTCTACTGTTCCTGGGGATGATTCTGGACACAGTCCAGAAAAAAGTGTTTCTCCCAGAGGAGAAAGCCAAGGAGCTGTCATCTCTAGTCAGAGGCCTCCTGAAACCAAAACAGGTGTCGGTGCATCACTGCACGCGAGTCCTGGGAAAGATGGTAGCTTCCTACGAAGCAATTCCATTCGGCAGGTTCCATGCCAGAACCTTTCAGTGGGACCTGTTGGACCAATGGTCCGGATCGCATCTTCAAATGCATCGGTTGATAACCCTGTCTCCAAGGACCAGGGTGTCTCTGCTGTGGTGGCTGCAGAGTGCTCATCTCAGAGAGGGCCGCAGATTCGGCATACAGGACTGGGTCCTGGTGACCACAGATGCCAGCCTTCGAGGCTGGGGGGCAGTCACACGGGGAAGAAACTTCCAAGGACTTTGGTCAAGTCAGGAAACTTCCCTACACATAAATGTTCTGGAACTGAGGGCCATTTACAATGCCCTAAGTCAGGCAAAGCCCCTGCTTCAAAACCAGCCGGTTCTGATCCAGTCAGACAACATCACGGCAGTCGCCCATGTAAACCGACAGGGCGGCACAAGAAGCAGGACGGCGATGGCAGAAGCCACAAGGATTCTCCGATGGGCGGAAAATCACGTGTTAGCACTGTCAGCAGTGTTCATTCCGGGAGTGGACAACTGGGAAGCAGACTTCCTCAGCAGGCACGACCTCCACCCGGGAGAGTGGGGACTTCATCCAGAAGTCTTCCAACTGATTGTAAACCGTTGGGAAAGGCCACAGGTGGACATGATGGCGTCCCGCTTAAACAAAAAGCTAGAAAAATATTGCGCCAGGTCAAGAGACCCTCAGGCGATAGCTGTGGACGCTCTAGTGACACCGTGGGTGTACCGGTCGGTTTATGTGTTCCCCCCTCTTCCTCTCATACCCAAGGTACTGAGGATAATAAGGAAAAGAGGAGTAAGAACTATTCTCATTGTTCCAGATTGGCCAAGAAGGTCTTGGTACCCGGAACTTCAAGAATTAATCTCAGAGGACCCATGGCCTCTGCCGCTCAGACAGGACCTGCTGCTGCAGGGGCCCTGTCTGTTCCAAGACTTACCGCGGCTGCGTTTGACGGCATGGCGGTTGAACCCCGGATCCTAAAAGAAAAGGGTATTCCGGAGGAAGTCATTCCTACGCTCATTAAAGCTAGAAAAGATGTAACCGTACAACATTATCACCGCATATGGCGAAAATATGTTGCGTGGTGTGAGGCCAGGAAGGCCCCAACGGAGGAATTCCAGCTAGGTCGATTTCTGCACTTCCTACAGTCAGGGGTGACTATGGGCCTAAAACTAGGTTCCATTAAGGTCCAGATTTCGGCTCTGTCGATTTTCTTCCAAAAAGAACTGGCTTCACTGCCTGAAGTTCAGACATTTGTCAAGGGAGTGCTGCATATTCAGCCTCCTTTTGTGCCTCCAGTGGCACCGTGGGACCTCAACGTGGTGTTGGGTTTCCTAAAGTCACATTGGTTTGAGACACTCAAAACCGTGGATTTAAAATATCTCACGTGGAAAGTGGTCATGCTTTTGGCCTTGGCTTCGGCAAGGCGTGTGTCAGAATTGGCGGCTTTGTCATGTAAAAGCCCCTATTTGATTTTCCATATGGATAGGGCAGAATTGAGGACTCGTCCCCAGTTTCTTCCTAAGGTGGTATCAGCTTTTCACTTGAACCAACCTATCATGGTGCCTGCGGCTACTAGGGACTTGGAGGACTCCAAGTTACTGGACGTAGTCAGGGCCTTGAAAATTTATGTTTCCAGGATGGCTGGAGTCAGGAAGACTGACTCGCTATTTATCCTGTATGCACCCAACAAGCTGGGTGCTCCTGCTTCAAAGCAGACTATTGCTCGCTGGATTTGTAGCACAATTCAGCTTGCGCATTCTGTGGCTGGCCTGCCGCAGCCTAAATCGGTAAATGCCCATTCCACGAGGAAAGTGGGCTCTTCTTGGGCGGCTGCCCGAGGGGTCTCGGCTTTACAACTTTGCCGAGCTGCTACTTGGTCAGGGGCAAACACGTTTGCAAAATTCTACAAATTTGATACCCTGGCTGAGGAGGACCTTGAGTTCTCTCATTCGGTGCTGCAGAGTCATCCGCACTCTCCCGCCCGTTTGGGAGCTTTGGTATAATCCCCATGGTCCTTACGGAGTCCCCAGCATCCACTAGGACGTCAGAGAAAATAAGATTTTACTCACCGGTAAATCTATTTCTCGTAGTCCGTAGTGGATGCTGGGCGCCCGTCCCAAGTGCGGACTGTCTGCAATACTTGTATATAGTTATTGTTAACTAAAAGGGTTATTGTTGAGCCATCTGTTGAGAGGCTCTGTTATGTTCATACTTCATACTGTTAACTGGGTATAATATCACGAGTTATACGGTGTGATTGGTGTGGCTGGTATGAGTCTTACCCGGGATTCAAAATCCTTCCTTATTGTGTCAGCTCTTCCGGGCACAGTATCCTTACTGAAGTCTGGAGGAGGGTCATAGTGGGAGGAGCCAGTGCACACCAGGTAGTCCTAAATCTTTCTTAGCTGTGCCCAGTCTCCTGCGGAGCCGCTATTCCCCATGGTCCTTACGGAGTCCCCAGCATCCACTACGGACTACGAGAAATAGATTTACCGGTGAGTAAAATCTTATTTTTTTTTTTAAATAGTAGCTGGTATTTTAATAAGTACTGCGCTCAGAGGCCCAATCATCATTTCTTATAGAAAAAAAAAAGATTTTTCACCTACTTCTGTAGGAAAGAAGAATAAGTGCTATTCATTACATTGGTAATGCAGGAGATACTGTAACCTTGCAGTTCCAATTTGGAAAACTTTCAGTTTTCAGAGTTTGATAAGAACTGAGTTCCCAGAATCCCGGACTTTCATATGGGTTGTGATTGTGATTAGAGATGAGCGGGTTCGGTTCCTCGGGATCCGAACCCCCCCCCCCCCCCCCCCCCCGAACTTCAACCATTTTACACGGTTCCGAGGCAGCCTCGGATCCTCCCGCCTTGCTCGGTTAACCAGAACGCTCCTGAACGTCATCATCCCGCTGTCGGATTCTCGCGAGATTCGTATTCTATTTAAGTAGCCACGCATCACCGCCATTTTCACTCGTGCTTTGGAGATTGAACGGAGAGGACGTGGCAGCATTCTCTCCCTGAAAAGCTCCGTAATCTGTGCTCAGTGTGCTGCAAATATCTGTGCTCAGTGTGCTGCAAATATCTGTCCTTAGTGTGCTGAAAATATCTACGTTCTCTGCCTGAAAACGCTCCATATCTGTGCTCAGTGTGCTGCAAATATCTGATTAGTGTGCTGCATTGTGGGGACTGGGGACCACCAGTATATAATAATTATAGTAGTACAGTACAGTAGGCCATTGCTGTATCTTGCAGCTCTGTGTCACTGCAAGTATCCATTCCATATCTGTGCAGCATTTTTGTGAGCAGTATACATAGTATTACAGTGCAGCATTTTGGTGACCAACAGTATACATATATAGTACAGTACAGTAGGCCATTTCTATTGATATATTACTGGCCTATAAATAATTCCACACATTAAAACATGGAGAACAAAAATGTGGAGGGTAAAATAGGGAAAGATCAAGATCCACTTCCACCTAGTGCTGAAGCTGCTGCCACTAGTCATGGCCGAGACGATGAAATGCCATCAACGTCGTCTGCCAAGGCCGATGCCCAATGTCATAGTAGAGAGCATGTAAAATCCAAAAAACAAAAGTTCAGTAAAATGACCCAAAAATCTAAATTAAAAGCCTCTGAGGAGAAGCGTAACCTTGCCAATATGCCATTTACGACACTGAGTGGCAAGGAACGGCTAAGGCCCTCTCCTATGTTCATTGCTAGTGGGTCAGCTTCACATGAGGATGGAAGCACTCATCCTCCCGCTAGAAAAATTAAAAGACTTAAGCTGGCAAAAGCACAGCAAAGAACTGTGCGTTCTTCTAAATCACAAATCCCCAAGGAGAGTCCAATTGTGTCGGTTGCGATGCCTGACCTTCCCAACACTGGACGGGAAGAGCTGGCGCCTTCCACCATTTGCACGCCCCCTGCAAGTGCTGGAAGGAGCACCCGCAGTCCAGTTCCTGATAGTCAAATTGAAGATGTCACTGTTGAAGTACACCAGGATGAGGATATGGGTGTTGTTGGCGCTGAGGAGGAAATTGACAAGGAGGATTCTGATGGTGAGGTGGTTTGTTTAATTCAGGCACCCAGGGAGACACCTGTTGTCCGTGGGACGAATTTGACCATTGACATGCCTGGTCAAATTACAAAAAAAAATCACCTCTTCGGTGTGGAATTATTTTAACAGAAATGTGGACAACAGGTGTCAAGCCGTGTGTTGCCTTTGTCAAGTTGTAATAAGTAGGGGTAAGGACGTTAACCACCTAGGAACATCCTCCCTTATACGTCACCTGGAGCGCATTCATCAGAAGTAATTGACAAGTTCAAAAACTTTGGGTGACAGCGGAAGCAGTCCACTGACAGCTAAATCCCTTCCTCTTGTAACCAAGCTCCTGCAAACCACACCACCAACTCCCTCAGTGTCAATTTCCTCATAAGACAGGAAAACCAATAGTCCTGCAGGCCATGTCACTGGCAAGTCTGACGAGTCCTCTCCTGCCTGGGATTCCTCCGATGCATCCTTGAGTGTAACACCTACTGCTGCTGACTCTGCTGTTGTTGCTGCTGGGAGTCGATCGTCATCCCAGAGGGGAAGTCGGAAGACCACTTGTACTACTTCGAGTAAGCAATTGACTGTCCAACAGTCCTTTGTGAGGAAGATGAAATATCACAGCAGTCATCCTGCTGCAAAGCGGATAACTCAGGTCTTGGCAGCTGCGTCAGTGTTAAACGTGTGTCCGGTATCCACCGGTAATTCACAGGGAATTAGAGAATTGCTTGAGGTACTGTGTCCCCGGTACCAAATACCATCTAGGTTCCATTTCTCTAGGCAGGCGATACCGAGAATGTACACAGACGTCAGAAAAAGAGTCACCAGTGTCCTAAAAAATGCAGTTGTACCCATTGTCCACTTAACTACGGACATGTGGACAAGTGGAGCAGGGCAGACTCAGGACTATATGACTGTCACAGCCCACTGGGTAGATGTATTGCCTCCCGCAGCAAGAACAGCAGCGGCGGCACCAGTAGCAGCATCTCGCAAACGCCAAATCGTTCCTAGGCAGGCTACGCTTTGTATCACCGCTTTCATAAGAGGCACACAGCTGACAACCTCTTACGGAAACTGAGGAACATCATCGCAGAATGGCTTACCCCAATTGGACTCTCCTGGGGATTTGTGACATCGGACAGTCCGTACGTATACTGGCAGGAAAAAGAGGCCATTTGGAGGCCCTTGCACAAACTGGCTTTATTTTACCTAAGTTGCCCCCCCTCCAGTGTGTACTCCAAAAGAGTGTTTAGTGCAGCCGGTCACCTTGTCAGCAATCGGCGTACGAGGTTACTTCCAGAAAATGTGGAGAAGATGATGTTCATCAAAATGAATTATAATCAATTCCTCCGTGGAGACTTTCACCAGCAATTGCCTCCAGAAAGTGCACAGGGACCTGAGATGGTGGATTCCAGTGGGGACGAATTAATAATCTGTGAGGAGGGGGATGTACACAGTGAAAGGGGTGAGGAATCGGACGATGAGGAGGAGGTGGACATCTTGCCTCTGTAGAGCCAGTTTGTGCAAGGAGAGATTGATTGCTTCTTTTTTGGTGGGGGCCCAAACCAACCAGTCATTTCAGCCACAGTCGTGTGGCAGACCCTGTCACTGAAATGATGGGTTTGTTAAAGTGTGCATGTCCTGTTTATACAACATAAGGGTGGGTGGGAGGGCCCAAGGACAATTCCATCTTGCACCTCTTTTTTCTTTAATTTATCTTTGCATCATGTGATGTATGGGGCCAATTTTTTGAAGCACCATCCTGTCTGACACTGCAGTGCCACTCCTAGATGGGCCAGGTGTTTGTGCCGGCCACTTGGGTCACTTAGCTTAGTCATCCAGCAACCTTGGTGCAAATTTTAGGACTAAAAATAATGTTGTGAGGTGTGAGGTGTTCAGAATAGACTGGAAATGAGTGGAAATTATGGTTATTGAGGTTAATAATGCTATGGGATTAAAATGACCCCCAAATTCTATGATTTAAGATGTTTTTGAGGTTTTATTGAAAAAAAAACCCACCCGAATCCAAAACACACCCGAATCCGACAAACAAATTTCAGGGAGGTTTTGCCAAAACGCGTCCGAATCAAAAACACGGCCGCGGAACCGAATCCAAAACCAAAACACAAAACCCGAAAAATGTCCAGTGCACATCTCTAGTTATGATCAGTAATCCATTCTGGTCCCCTCCGTCTCTGTGCCCCTACTGGCAGTATGCATCATAGTTGCCTACCCTCCCGCATTCCGCAGGAGACTCCCTGAAATAGCAGCAATCTCCCTGTCTCCCTGAATAGTTCATCTATCTCCCTCATTGCACCTTACACCCATTATGTAGCTGTTACATTCTCGGGATAAAAAAAGAAAGCAGAGATACAAATCAGAGATACAAATCAGATACTGATCAGAGATTCAAATCATGGCTGTCTTAACAGCAGTGTAGGCCCCTGGGCACAGCAATGCTCTGGGGCCCGTACCCATGCTCCAGTGGAAGGGATGCTATCAGCGGCAGCTTTGATGTTCTGCTCAGCATGTAGGACCAGGAGCAGTAATTTCTGCTAATTACTCCTTTACTGCACAGTTGGGGCTTGACCACAGATATCTCAAGCTGCTGGATATAGATTTCTTAGCTTTGATTTGGATAAATAAACTAGAGAGTCCCATCTTTCAAAAGGTACTGGGGACTTGGCGATCAGAGTTCAGGAACCAAAGCAATCCACCGACGAAAATTTAAAACTGCATATTAGGCGTGTGGAGCTGGAGCAAGGATCAGCTGCTTGAAGGCTGATATCTCTGGTTCTGGCAATAGTAGAGACAAGCTGCCAGTGTCCACCAAAAGGGGAGACTCCCAGCTTTTGGAGTATACCCTCAGAAAAATTTTATGTCAGACAGAACCCGAGATATCTGGCTGGGAAGAGCAATTAACAGGCTTAGATGGGGATCACTGCTTTGAAGTCCGATATCTCTGGTTCCCCAGGGCCGATTTTCAAAAATCTGGTACCCCTGGAAAGAGGGGACCCTCAGCTATCATTCTATGGCCCTTATACTCCTGGGGCCCTTGGGCAAGTGCCCATTGAGCTCATACGAAAAGACGGCCCTGATTCAAATGGGCCCATCAGTGCCATTTCCCTGTATTGGTATAATAAAGCACAGAGGTAATGCAGGATTGCTCTGAGAGTATTGTATCTGCTGCTGCACCTCAAGGTGAGTCGGTTACAGAATTAACGGAGGGGGGCAGATAGGGCATATTGATGATGAATGTGCTCCTCAATGATGTACTGTAAAAAAAAATGTAGTATGAAAGAGAAACCTGCAACATTCACAAAAATGCATGTCAAATATTTTGGTACCTACAGTATATAGGGAAGATGTGGAGTAAATTGTGCGGCTGTTTGTGGAGCGCATCTGGCGTATTTTTACACTGCACATACTCCAGAACTGAGAGTACACCAGTGTGGGCGATGGAGTTCTGTACGCATTTCAAATGTTTCTCCAACTGTCACCGAGCATTGTCATACACGTAAAACCTCAAGCACGGCGTGTCAACCAAACTGCATGACTCTGCATATTTAGACATAACCGTAATACACCTGCTTCTAGACATAACATTTGCATAAGTTGGTGCAAGTGTAAGGATAAGGGGTGGGCGCACCGCAAGATGCCTAAACTCTACATACGGCTGAATAATATACGCATCTATTTTCTTGCACATGCCGCCGATTTGCATTAAACACAGCATCAGGCCCATATATGTGTGTGTATTGTGTATAAGGTTTAACAACTATTTGGCTTAATATTCTTATAACCAAAGGTGTAGCTACCATAGGTGCAGGGAGTGCAGCTGCTATGGGGCCCTAAACTGAGAGGTGCCACCTTCCCTGTCATAATTACATTTGTTATATACATTTCTCTAGCATCCATAAGGGATATTGGGGACAGATTTAGTATGATGGGGTACAGACAGGTCCAAAGGAGCCAGAGCACTTTAAATTTCTTCAACTGGGTGTGCTGGCTCCTCCCCTCTATGCCCCCTCCCACAGGCAGTTTAGAAAAAAGTGCCCTTCTTCAATTTCATTTAAACTTTTACTTATTTCGGTATGTTGTTTGGTCAACAGCATACCTGCGCCGTGGAAGTTAGGGAGGGAGTCGGTTACCGGCCTCATGAGGTGCAGAGCCGCTTCTCCGCTGCAGGACCACCGTCCTGAGGGGCTGTTTGTTCAGCGAGGCACTGCGCCTTAGCTGTCGCAGCCATATCTTTCCGCACACCCCTAACAGAGCCTGAAGGTGATCGTGGTGGTGAGTACAAACTGGTTCATTGTGCGGCAGAAGCGTGGGTGAGGCGTACGGGTCCCTCCTGGGGGGGACCCGCGGGTGCCCCTGCGTGAGACTGGCTGGAGGAGTGTTGTACCAAGCATTTATGTGAGGCTACACAACCTGCGGAGACACTGCCAGTATAAAACTTATTAGTAGCTCCGGCGCCATAGCAGGGGGCGGAGCTACATCAGAGTGGGCTCAGCGGCACTTTGGCGCCTTCCTCTGCATAAGCAAGCAGCAGCAGCCTCATGCAGCTCCTCAAAACGGTCACAGGATCACTGGTACCGGGTGTAGAGGGGGAGAGCTGCTATTAGTGCACAGTTTACATTCCTCTGGGGAATTCTCTGTACAGCAGTATCACTGTTATATATTACTACATAAAACGCTGACAGTCTCATTGGGGCTGTACAGCGTTGGGTGTGCTGGTGTCCTCTCTTCTGTGTCTCCTCTCACATGCAATAGGGCAGGCTTGTATTGTATTCAGTCTGTGTTGTATTTGTTTTGTTTCTGTCTTTCATTATGGTGAAACAGTAGTCATGCAGTGTATGTAATGCCAGATTCTCCCCTAGTTCATCGGGCTCCATATCCTGTGAGCAGTGTAGTCAGTGACCACAAAATGCTGCGCTGATAACAACATGGAGGAGACTCCAGAACCATCCTGGCTGGGGGCTATAAAAACCATGATGTCGTAATATGTCATCTCAGCTCACTGCCAATAAAACACAAGAACTGCAACAAGCAGTGGCTAGCCTAACTGCCAAGGCTGATGCTTCCCATCCACCGCTGTCTACTACAGGTACACAAAAACGTGCTTTGCCTGCAATCCTATCAGATTCTGATGATGATGTACAGGTGGATGGGGATGATGGGAATCCCATTAGTGGGGATTCCACCCCTATACAGGGTATAAAACCCCTCATATTGACCATACGGGATGTGTTAAAGCTCCCCCTGGAGGACGCTACTAATCAGCAGTCATTTTTCCTCCCACAAGACAAACTGACAGTCACCTTTCCTGATTCCAAAGAATTGGATAATTTAATTAAATTAGCCTGGAAAAATCCAGATAAAAAATATCAGGTGTCCAAAAGGTTTTTAAATACCTTCCCATATGCCCCTGAAGGCAGGAAACTCTGGGAAGAATCTCCAGCAGTAGACGTCTCAGTCTCTCGCCTTTCTAGAAAGGCGGTGCTCCCTGCTCCGGGCTCTTTTACGGTAAATGACACAGGAGATAGGAAAATAGAGACCACTCTAAAATCTATCTACACTGCTGCAGGTATAGCTCAGAGGCCGATCATTGCTGGTTGCTGGATGACACATGCCATTCATACATGGGCTACTCAGATTCAAGAGGGTCTTTCAGGTGATATGACCTTGGTTACTACTGTAGCTTTCCTAAAACACATTCAGGACATGGCAAGAGTCCTCTGTGACTCCCTTAAAGAGATTGGCAATATAAATGCTAGAACCACTGCTATGGCTGTGTCTGTACACAGAGCCATATGGTTGCGTCAGTGGATTGCAGGTGCTGACTCCAAACATAATGTGGAATCTCTTCCCTTCACAGGTGAATGGCTCTTCGGAGGTGAATTGGACGCATGGATCTCCAAAGCTACTGCTGGGAAATCCGCAATTCTCTCTTTAGGGGCTCTGCCTGCTAGGCATACCTACCTGGGACCGTCTATTCAGTCATTTCGGTCCTCCAGATTTCGATCTAGGGCCCGGGGTGCTTCCAATGCAGCTAGAGGCTCCAGAGGTAAGCCTAAGAAGCCAGCCATTGCTGGCTCTCAGGAATAGAGCACCAGTTCAGCTTCCACAAAGACTTCGGCATGACGGTGCCCACCCACCCCAAGGGAATCTCGTGGTGGGAGCTCAGTTACGTCACTATAGCCACATCTGGGACGGTTCCTGGCAAGATGCCTGGGTAAGGGACCTTATCTCTCAGGGTTACAAGCTGGAGTTTGACAGTGCTCCTCCCGAACGATTTTTCAAATCAGGTTTGCCAGTTTTGGAAAATATGCATGTTACACTACTACTGGCCATCGACAAGTTGGTCCAGTCCCGGGTCATTGTTCCAGTACCCCTGCTACAGCAGGGACAAGGTTTTTACTCCAGTCTATTCGTAGTGCCAAAACCAGACAGGTCTGTGAGATCCATTTTGAATCTGATGTCCTTGAATCCTTACCTGAAGGTTTTCAAATTCAAGATGGAATCTTTGAGAGTGGTGATCGCGTGCCTGGAACAACAGGAATTCCTTGTGTCCCTGGATATCAAGGACGCCTAGCTACATATCCCAATATGGCCCTCTCATCAGGCCTATCTGCGGTTCACCCTACTAAACGATAACTACCAGTTCCAGGCCTGTCTACAGCTCCGAGGGTGTTCACAAAGGTGATGGCAGAAATTATGTTCCAGCTCAGAGTCCTGGGGGTCAACATTGTCCCTTACCTGGACGATCTCCTGATAAAAGCAAGTTCCAGGGAGCTTGTACTGCTCCATATAGATCGCACTATCCAACTTTTGTCTCACCAGGGGTGGATCCTCAATCTACAAAAGTCTCAACTGGAACCGTGTCAAAGGCTCCTGTTTCTGGGTATGATACTGGATACGGTAGCTCAGAGAGTGTTCCTCCCATAGGACATGATGAGAACACTTCAAGAGATGGTTCGCATGGTTCTCCGACCTGCTCGAGTTTCCATTCATCTTTGCATAAAATTGTTGAGAAAAATGGTGGCCTTGAACGAGGCGATACCGTTCGGAAGGTTCCATGCCAGACCCTTCCAATTGGACATCCTGAACAAGTGGTCCGCTTCACATCTTCAGATGCACCTGATGATTCAGCTGTCACCCCAGGCCAGGATTTCACTCCTGTGGTGGTTACAGTCTTCCAACCTGCTGGAAGGTCGACATTTCAGGATTCAGGATTGGATCCTCCTCACGACGGATGCAAGCCTGAGAGGATGGGGAGCTGTCACCCAGGGGGCGCAGTTCCAGGGCAGGTGGTCTGCCTAAGAGGTCCTACTTCCGATCAACATTCTGGAACTTCAGGCTTCCTACAATACTCTGATTCAGACCTCTCCTCTACTCAGGGATCAGGCAATCCAGGTTCAGTTGGACAACACCATGGCAGTGGCGTACATCAATCGACAGGGAGGGACAAAACGCAGGACCTGCATGCAAGAAGTGTCAAAAATACTTCTCTGGGTGGAAAGAAATGCAAGAGCGCTGTCCGCAATTTTCATTCCAGGAGTGGACAACTGGGAAGCGGACTTCCTAAATCACCACAACCTCCACCCGGGGAAGAGGGGGTTACATCCTCAGGTGTTTCAACAGATTGTCGACAGGTGGGGATACCAGCAGATCGAATTGATGGTGTCTCACCTCAACAAGAAGCTTCGCTGCTGCTGCTCGTGAACCAGAGACCCTCAGGCGAGTGCAGTGGATGCGCTGACGTCGCCTTGGCCTTACCGACTGGTCTACCTATTTCCTCCAATTCCATTGATCCCAAGGGTGCTCCAGCGGATCAGATATCACAGAGTACAAGCAATCCTGATTGCGCCGGATTGGCTCAGAAGGGCGTGGTACGTAACTCTTCTGGACATGTCCATGGAAGACCCTTGGCCTCTGCCGCTAAGAAAGGATCTTCTTCAGCAAGGACCGTTCGTCTACCCGGACTTACGGCGGCTTCGTTTGACGGCATGGAAATTGAGCGGAACATCCTAGCTCACAAAGGGCTTTCCAAAAAAGTCATTGCTACTATGGTGCAAGCCAGAAAACCTGTCACGTCAAAACACTATCATCGTATCTGGAGGAGATATGTCTCTTGGTGCGAGGAACGCACATATCCACCTGCAGAGTTTCACTTGGGACGTTTCCTGCTTTTCCTACAGGCTGGTGTGGATAAGGGCTTACGTCTGGGCTTCGTTAAGGTCCTGATTTCAGCTCTCTCAATTTTCTTTCAGAAGAAATTGGCAGTGTTGCCAGAAGTTCAGACCTTCTTACAAGGGGTACTCTACATACAACCTCCCTTTGTGCCGCCTACGGCACCCTGGGATTTGGATGTTGTGTTGAAATTTCTAAAGTCCTCCTGGTTTGAGCCTCTGATGACGGTAGAAGACAAGTACCTCACATGTAAGACAGTGATGTTATTGGCCCTGGCTTCTGCTAGACGTGTCTCAGAATTGGGGATCTTATCGTGTAAAAGTCCCTACTTAGTCTTTTACGAGGACAGAGCAGAGCTCCGGACTAGACAGCAGTTCCTGCCGAAGGTGGTCTCCGCATTCCACCTGAATCAACCTATTCTGGTTCCGTCCTGTTCTGACACTTCTGCTCTTCCGGAGTCTTTGGATGTTGTGCATGCCTTGAAGATCTTTGTCAGGCGCACAGCTCGGGTCAGGAAGACGGATTCCTTATTCGTGCTTTATGATGCGCAGAAAAAGGGTTGTGCTGCTTCAAAGCAGACCATTGCTTGTTGGATTAGGTTTACCGTCCAACAGGCCTATGTGTCGGCAGCCTTACCTGTTCCTCAGTCTCTGAAGGCCCACTCTACAAGATCAGTGGGCTCTTTCTGGGCGGCTGCCCATGGAGTCTCGGCCTTGTAACTATGCTGAGCTGCTACCTGGTCGGGGCAGAACACTTTTGTGAAATTCTACAAATTTGATACCCTGGCCAAAGAGGATACCCAGTTTGGGCAGACGGTACTACAGCAGTCTCCGCGCGTTCCCGTCCGTTCTGGAAGCTTTGGGACATCCCCATCGTACTAAATCTGTCCCCAATATCCCTTAAGGATGCTAGAGAAAATAGGATTTTAAATACCTACCGGTAAATCCTTTTCTCGTAGTCCATAAGGCATATTGGGGGTCATTCCGAGTTGTTCGCTCGTTGTCGATTTTCGCTATGCTGCGATTTGTTGCAAAATGTGCATGCGCAAGGCACGCAGGGCGCATGCGCTTAGTTATTTAACTAGAAACTTAGTAGATTTGCTGTGGATCCTGCAGCGCTTTTCAGTCGCTCTGTTGATCGGTGAGTGATTGACAGGAAAGGGGCGTTTCTGGGTGGTAACTGAGCGTTTTCTGGGAGTGTGCTAAAAAATGCAGGCGTGTCAGGGAAAAAAGCGGGAGTGTCTGGAGAAACGGGGGAGTGGCTGGCCGAACGCAGGGCGTGTTGTGACGTCAAACCAGGAACTAAACGGACTGAGCTGATCGCAATCTGTGAGTAGGTCTAGAGCTACTCAGAAACTGCAAGGAATTATTTATTAGCAGTTCTGCTAACCTTTCGTTCGCTATTCTGCTAAGCTAAGATACACTCCCAGAGGGCGGCGGCCTAGCGCGTGCAATGCTGCTAAAAGCAGCTAGCGAGCGAACAACTCGGAATGAGGGCCATTGGGCGCCCGCCTCTGTGCGGTGACTTTCTGCAGGTTATCTGTTATGTGTTACAGTTCAGCTGTTGCTGTTTTCTGTTGCCAGCAGTTGCTGGCCCGTTTATGTTATGGTGTGCTGGTGTGTAAATCTCACCACACTTTTTGTTGTTATGTTCTTTCTCTCAAGTATGTCCTTTCTCCTTCGGGCACTGTTTTACCTATAACTGCCTGTGGTAGGGTGCATAGAGGGGAGGAGCCAGCACACCCAGTTGAAGAAATTTAAAGTGCACTGGCTCCGTTGGACCCGTCTATACCCCATTGTACTACATCTGTCCCCAATATCCTTTATGGACTACGAGAAAAGGATTTACCGGTAGGTATTTAAAATGCTATTTTTTTCCCACTGGGTGATACATAGGGGTCTTTATAAACTTTTGGCATGGGGTATACATAATATCTCGGTATGCCCCTGGACCTGCTCATTGTGGCATAAAGTTGATGGCATTATAATATTAGATAATATGAACTACGGGTACTGTAATGTGGAATAATATGAACTGGGGATACTGTATGTCAACTCATAATGTGAATTGGGGCAACAGTGTTGCATAATGTGTACTGGCAGCCCTACAATGGGACATAGGGGGTCATTCCGACCTGATCGCTCGCTGCAGTTTATCGCAGCGCAGCGATCGGGTCGGAACTGCGCCGGTGCCGCAGTGCGCTGGCGCATTCCAGACAGCCGGAGGCCGTCATTGCCTAGCGATCGCCCCTGCCTGATTGACAGGCAGAGGCGGTTGCTGGGCGGGAGGGGGCTGGACGGCGGCGTGGTCCGGCCAACGCCGGCGTGGCCGGACCATTAGGGGGGCGGGCCGCGGTGGCTGCATGACGTCACACGCAGCTGCTGCGACCCAGGCAGCGAAGAGGTTTTTCCGGCCAGCCGCAGGAGCTGCGCTGGCCGGGAGTTACTCCTCAAATGCAAAAGCATCGCCACTGTACGATGCTTTTGCATTTCTGTGGGGGGGGGCAGGGGGGCCGCACTGACATGCGGGGCGGACTAACCCTGTGCTGGGCGTTCCCCACGCATATCTGAGTGCCTGATCATAGCTGTGCTAAATTTAGCACAGCTACGATCAACTCGGAATGACCCCCATAGGACACTACTGTGGTTCATAAAAGTAATGAGGGCACTACAATGGGGCATAACATTAATTTATGCACTATCATGGATCAGAAAATGAACTAGGGCACTATTATGGGGTCAGAAAATTAACAACTGCTGCGGAGAGGTGTCTCTCTAGAAGCATTGGGACGGGGGCCCCTTCATAATGTTGCTGTGGGGCCCACAAAGTTCTGACTGTGGGGGTTATTCAGAGGTGTTAGCAAACCAAAAAGTTAGGAATTGGGCAAGACCATGGGGGTCATTCCGAGTTAATCGCTAGCTGAACATGTTCGCTGCGCAGCGATGATGCAAAAACACGGCACTTCTGCGCATGCGTATGTGGCGCAATGCGCACGCGCGACGTACTTTCACAGCGGCCGATGTAGTTTCACACAAGGTCTAGTGAAGCTTTTCAGTCGCACTGCTGACCGCAGAGTGATTGACAGGAAGTGGGCGTTTCTGGGTGTAAAATGACCGTTTTCAGGGAGTGATCGAAAAAACGCAGGCGTGCCAGGAAAAACGCAGGCATGGCTGGCCGACCACAGGGCGTGTTCGTGACGTCAAAACAGGAACTGAACAGTCTGAAGTGATCGCAAGCGCTGAGTAGGTCTGAAGCACTCTAAAACTGCACAAATTTTTTTTGTAGCCGCTGTGCGATCCTTTCGTTCGCACTTCTGCATAGCTAAAATACACTCCCAGTGGGAGGCGGCATCGCGTTTGCACGGCTGCTAAAAACAGCTAGCGAGCGAACAACTTGGAATGACCCCCATGTGCACTGCAATGAGGGCAGATGTAACATGTGCAGAGAGATTTAGATTTGGGTGGGGTGTGTTCGAACTGAACTAAATTGCAGTGTAAAAATAAAGCAGCTAGTATTTACTCTGCACAGAAAATAGGATTTTGGTTACCTACCGGTAAATCCTTTTCTCGTAGTCCGTAGAGGATGCTGGGGTCCACATTAGTACCATGGGGGTATAGACGGGTCCACCAGCAGCCATTGGCACTTTTAGAGTTTGAGAGTGTGGGCTGGCTCCTCCCTCTATGCCCCTCCTACCAGACTCAGTCTAGAAACTGTGCCCAAGGAGACGGACATCTTGGAGAGATTCGTTCCAGCTCACACCTACAAGGCACGCCAAGCCAACGTAGCTTGAACAGTCAGCAATTGCTGAAACATTACTTACCAAGTAACAATGCAGTACTCAACTAAAACGAAGTGGTACTGAACCAAATAACATTTGCAGGAAAACGAAGCGCTGGGCGGGCGCACAGTATCCTCTACGGACTACGAGAAAAGGATTTACCGGTAGGTAACCAAAATCCTATTTTCTCTTACGTCCTAGAGGATGCTGGGCTCCACATTAGTACCATGGGTATGTACCAAAGCTCCCAGAACGGGAGGGAGAGCGCGGAGGCTCCTGCAGAACTGATTTACTGAACTTCAGATCATCAGCGGCCAAAGTATCAAACTTGTAAAAGTTTGCAAACGTGTTCGACCCAGACCAAGTTGCAGCTCGGCAAAGTTGCACTGCCGAGACACCCCGGGCAGCCGCCCAGGAAGACCCCACCTTACGAGTAGAGTGGGCCTTAACAGATTTTGGACAAGGCAATCCTGCCGTAGAACAAGCGTGCTGGATAGTGAACCTGATCCAGCGAGAGATCGTCTGTTTAGAAGCAGGAGACCCAATTTTTTTGTGATCATATAGGACAAACAGAGAATCCGACTTTCTGTGACGAGAAGTTCTCTTCACATATATCTTCAGAGCCCTTACAACATCCAAGGACTTTGATGTAATTGAGGAGTCAGTAGCCACTGGCACCACAATAGGTTGGTTGATATGAAATGCCAACACAACCTTCGGAAGAAACTGCTGACATGTCCGGAGCTCAGCTCTATCTTCGTGGAAGATCAAGTAAGGGCTTTTACAGGATAAAGCCCCCAGATCGGATACACGTCTAGCAGAAGCTAAGGCCAACAACGTGACCGCCTTCCATGTAAGAAACTTGACCTCTACCTCCTGTAGGGGCTCAAACCAATCCGACTGGAGAAACTGCAACACCACGTTAAGGTCCCATGGCGCCGTAGGCGGTACAAAGGTAGGTTGGATATGCAGAACTCCCTTCAAAAAGGTCTGAACCTCGGGTAGGGCAGCCAATTGTTTCTGAAAGAAAATGGATAGGGCCGAAATCTGGACCTTTACAGAACCCAACCTCAGGCCCATATCCACTCCTGCTTGCAAGAGTAGGAGGAAACGTCCCAGTTGAAACTCCACCATAGGAAACTTCTTGGATTCACACCAAGAGACATGTTTCTTCCAAATACGATGGTAATGTTTAGACGTTACCCCTGTATGAGGGTAGGAATAACCTTCTTCGGAATACCCTTCCGAGCAAGTATCAGGCGCTCAACTTCCATGCCATCAAACGTAGCCGCGGTAAGTCTTGATAGGCGAACAGCCCCTGCTGCAGCAGGTCCTCCCGAAGAGGAAGATGCCTCGGCTCTTCTTGCAGTAGATTCAGAAGGTCCGCGTACCAAGCCCTTCTTGGCCAGTCTGGGGATCGCTTGAACCCTTGTTCTCCTTATGAGCTTTAGGATTCTTGGGATGAGTGGGAGTGGTGGAAACACGTACACTGACCGGAACACCCACGGAGACACCAGGGCGTCCACTGCCACTCCCTGTGGGTCCCCCGACCTAGAACAATAATGCTGAAGCTTCTTGTTGAGACGAGAGGCCATCATGTCTATTTGGGGCAAGCCCCAAAGGTCTGTTATTTCCGTGAAGACCTCCGGATGGAGACCCCACTCCCCTGGATGGAGATCGTGTCTGCTGAGGAAGTCTGCTTCCCTGTTGTCTACTACCGGAATGAAGATGGCTGACAGTGCCAACGCGTGCTTTTCTGTCCAGAGGAGTATTCTTGTCACTTCTGACATTGCCGCTCTGCTCTTCGTTCCGCCTTGTCGGTTTAATTAAGCCACTGTTGTTACATTGTCCGACTGCACTTGAATGGCCTGATTTCTTAGAAGAGGGGCCACTTGAAGAAGCCCGTTGTAGACGGCTCTTAGTTCCAGGATGTTGATGGGCAGGCTGGCTTCCAGGCTTGTCCACCGTCCTTGGAAGGTTACTCCTTGAGTGACTGCTCCCCAGCCCCGAAGGCTCGCATCCGTGGTTAGAAGGACCCAGTCCTGAATCCCGAACCTGCGGCCTTCCAGAAGGTGAGGCAATTGAAGCCACCAGAGGAGTGAAATCCTTGCCTTTGGCGACAGACGAATTCTCTGGTGCATGTGGAGATGAGATCCCGACCACTTGTCCAGAAGATCCAGTTGGAAGGTCCGAGCGTGGAACTTCCTGTACTGGAGAGCCTCGCAAGAGGCCACCATCTTTACCAATAGGCGAATGCATTGATGAACCGACACCCGGGCTGGCTTCAGGACATCCCGGACCATAGTTTGTATCACGAACGCCTTTTCCTGTGGAAGAAACACCCTTTGCACTTCCGTGTCCAGGATCATTCCCAGAAAGAACAACCTCTGGTTGGTTCCAAATGTGACTTTGGAAGGTTCAGAATCCAACAATGACTCCTGAGGAGGCGTGTTGTGAGAACAATGGATTGCAGTAGCTTCTCCTTGGATGATGTCTTTATCAGCAGATCGTCCAGATATGGAATGATGTTCACACCCTGTTTGCGGAGGAGAATCATCATTTCTGCCATGACCTTGGTAAACACCCTTGGTGCTGTGGAAAGGCTGAATGGCAGGGCCTGGAACTGGAAATGACAGTCCAGCAATACGAAACGGAGATAAGCCCGATGCGGCAGCCATATCGGAATGTGGAGGTACGCATCCTTGATATCCAGGGATACCAGGAATTCCCCCTCTTCCAGACCTGATATCACCGCCCTGAGAGACTCCATCTTGAACTTGAACTCCTTTAGAAAGGGGTTCAATGACTTTAGGTTCAGTATGGGCCTGACCGAACCATCCGGTTTCGGTACCACGAAAAGGTTTGAATAATAACCTTTGTTCTGCATGTGAGCCGGTACAGGTACAATGACCTGTGCCTCCACCAGTTTTTAGACAGCGTCTTGTAGCACAGTGCTGTCTGCCAACAGAGTCGGCAAGCCTGATTTGAAAAAGCGATGAGGAGGGAGACTTTGAAACTCCAGCCTGTATCCCTGGGATACAATATCTATCACCCAGGGATCCAGGCCGGATGATACCCAGACGTGACTGAAGTGTCTGAGTCTGGCTCCCACTGGCCCCATCTCCAGGCCGCGCGGTCCACCATCATGTGGAGGACTTTGGCGTACCTGAAGCAGGCTTTTGTTCCTGGGAACCTGCAGCTGTAGGTTTCTTGGACTTAACTCGACCTCCCCTAAAGAAGGTATTGGACGCTTTGGCCTTTCTAGGCCTGTTAGGCCGAAAGGACTGCGTTGCAGGTGAAGAGAAGGACTTCTTCGGAGCAGGTACTGATGAGGGAAGAAATAGAGACTTACCCGCTGTAGCCATGGATATCCACGCATCTAGAGCTTCCTCAAAGAGAGCCTGACCTGTATAGGGTAGGGCCTCCACACTTTTCCTGGATTCCGCATCGGCCGACCACTGGCGCAGCCACAGTCCCCGACGAGCTGAAACAGACATGGAAGATATTCCCGCAGCCATGGAACACAGGTCTTTCATGGATTCTACCATAAATCCTGCTGAATCATATATGTAGCGTAAATATAAAGCAACGTCATCCCTATCCATCGTATCCAAATCCTCAAGTAAGGTAGCCGACCACTTTACTATAGCCTTTGCAATCCATGCGGTAGCAATAGTGGGACGTAATATGGCCCCTGAAGCAGTGTACATTGATTTAAGCGTGTTATCAATTTTTCTATCAGCCGGCTCCTTTAAGGCGGTAGATCCCGGAACAGGCAAAATCACCTTCTTTGAGAGTCTGGACACAGATGCGTCAACAATCGGCGGGTTTTCCCATTTTTTCCTATCCTCCTCAGGGAAAGGAAACGCCACCAGCACCCTTTTAGGGACCTGGAATTTATTCTCAGGGTTTACCCATGCCTTTTCAAATATAGCATTCAATTCCTTTGACGCAGGGAAGGTTAGCGAGGCTTTTTTATTTTCAGTGAAAAAAGCCTCCTCAACCTGCTCAGGTGTGGTATCATTAACATTCAACACATCCCTGATAGCCTCTATCAACAATTGCACCCCTTTTGCAAGAGATGCGGATCCCCGCAACACATCCCCATTACCATCTGTGGTGTCAGAATCGGTATCCGTGTCGTCTTGTGTGACATGCACAAGTGCACGTTTGTGGGGGTACATAGCGGAGCGTCCTGAGGTACCAGAAACCGGCCATACTGCCATAGAGCTCTGTAATACCTGGGTTGCAGATTCATTACTTGCAACCCTGTCAGAAATCTGAGAAATCCAAGATTTAATAGCGGAAAACCACTCTGGTTCCCTTGCAGGTATCTGTGCTAAACCAGTGCTATCCTGATTACATGGAATGGGCTCATCCTGGGAGGATAAATCCTCTGCAGCATATGAACAGTGTCCCTGGACATAGCTAAAGGAGACCACCAAACACTCCACACACACAAAGGTGAGGGCAGACAGAGTTTCCCCCCCAAGAATGGCAAGAGAGACACAGAGATTGGAGCCAACCCACACACAGCGCTTTTAGCAAAGGGAGACCCCTTGTCAGTGCTGACTGTGCACCTTAATAGGATACACAGTCGTATTACAGCCTCCCCTCCCTTCTACAACCCGCTGGTACCGTGTACAGATAGCTGGAGTTGCTGTGGAGGGACCTGTTCTTCCTCTCAGCGCTGTGCAGGCAGGAAAATGGCGCTGGAACGCTGCTGGGTCCGCTCTGAGGAGAAGCTCCGCCCCCTTAATGGCGCTGTCTTCCCGCTCGTCAAGGATTATACTGGCCTGAGGTAAAATGTGCTGGCTGAGATCCGCGGACCCCGACAGACTTCTGGACCAGTGTGGGGGTAAACGCTGGCCCAGGGCGCCCCTCACAGCGCCGCACCATGTGCCTCTGAGTCTCCCAGGAGCGCAGTTAATACTGCGCTCCCTCCCCATTGCCGCTATCTTCACACCGGCCTCCTGCTTGCTAGGGGGGTCAGTGTCTCACTCACCACTCTTCAGCTCTGTAAGGGGTCGGCGGCATGCTGCTGGGGCGAGCTGTCCCCTGTGGCGGAGAACGATCCGACCCCTCTGGAGCTCAGTGTCCAATCAGCGGAGACAGTGGCTCAGACCCCACAGGGCGGACACTGCTCCCCCCCTTAGTCCCTCGCTGCAGGCAGGCTGTTGCCAGCAGCCTCCTGTAAAAAAATAAACTCTAAAAATAAACTTTACTAGAAAAGCTCTGTAGAGCTCCCCTGGCTGTGTATAATCCTTCTCTCGAAGATGTCCGTCTCCTTGGGCACATTTTCTAAACTGAGTCTGGTAGGAGGGGCATAGAGGGAGGAGCCAGCCCACACTCTCAAACTCTTAAAGTGCCAATGGCTCCTGGTGGACTCGTCTATACCCCATGGTACTAATGTGGACCCCAGCATCCTCTAGGACGTAAGAGAAACAATATAACAAGTGGCATCAGAAAGGGGGTGCGGCCTGTGGAGTGGATGACACCACAGTGCCGGCCATGGACGGATTAAGGCGGGGCGGCCGTCCCGGGGCCCCCACACTGTCCGTTCTCAAGTGGAGGAGTCTCAGCTGTTCAATAACAGCGGCCGCCGAGGAGCTCCTCCAATCACAGTCAGTCTCGTGGGATAGTGAAGGGGAATCCTGCGAAAAAGTGACTGTTTGATCGGCGCGCTGTCCCTGCTGCTGCTCCTCCGGTGAAGTCCCTGCTACAGCAGGAGGAGCTCCGTGAGTGACGCCGACTGGCCACCCCGGTGTGTCCATGTGTGTGTCTATTGCGCGGGTGGTTAGTATCTCTTGCAGGCAGGCGGGGATGTCCCTTACCGGCAGCCAAAGGGGGATGTTGGTGTTTCTTATGGGTGGGTGGGTGGGTGGGTGGGCGGCCTGTCGTGGGTGTTCCTGGAAGGGGGGATGTTGGGGTGAGTGTCTCTTGCGGGCAGGTGGGCAGCCACAGGGGGATGGGTTTAGTGTATCTTGCGGGAGGGAGTGTCCCTTGCGGGCAGGCAGCTGAGGGGGGGCTGGGCTTTGCCAGCAATGTGAGTAGCGGGGTCCCACCAGCCTTAATCCGGCCCTGGTGTCGGCTTTTCCACACTCACAGGAGCCAAGTGCTGCAGTGTGACAATCTCTTGCAGCACTCTGCTTAGTGACGTGCGGTGAGACTAGTGACTGGTGAGGCACTGGCTGATTGCTGCGGCGACAGCCCCCTCCTCATTAAAAATAAACTAAAAAAAACGTAGGCAGGCATCCCCTTATTTAAGCAAAACCAGCACTAGGCTGAACCAGCCAGGGGGGATAATGCCGTAGCAGTGGAGACTGCCGTAGCATTAAACACCCACCCCACTACACCCAAACCAGTCAGCCCAGGGTTGGAATTTCTCAGAAAAGGGGACCACAAAAATTTAAATGGGGTCCACCCTCCTGAGCAACAACCAGCACTGGGCTGAAAGCCCTGGTGGCGGTGGGTGCAGGGTTCATGATATGCTAATATTGTTCAATCGGCCTACTGGTCCCAGCAAGCCTGCCCCAGCATGCCGGCACTTGGAGAACCACAAGTGCCAGCATGCCCGGACATTAAGGGTCCGCTTGTACCCGTAGTCCACCTGTAAAGAAAATATTAAAATAAAAACAGAACACCTAATGTTTAAATAGTTTATTAAGCAGCACCTTCACCTGGGGCCGCGGCGGCCTTTCAGCTCTTTTTCATGGCCACCGCATCCCCAGGGCTTCCGGCGTCTTCACCTGTGGGGCGGCGGCCTTTCAGCTCTTTTTCATGGCCGCTGCCTCCCCAGGGCTTCCGGCGTCTTCTGTCTTCGGGAGCTCTTGCCTTCTCCCTCCCCCGCCGCCGGACTGACCGCCGCTACCTCGTCGCTGGCTTATATAAGCCAGTTGAGGAGGTGAGGCGATGACGCGGCGAACCGTGATTGGCTCGCGGTGTCCATCCTAAATTTAAAAAATGACGCTTAGAAATGGGAAGGCGGCTCTCCGCTGCCGAACTCTGCAGACTGGCTGGCAGATGCTGCCGCATTTGTGCCCGCTGGCCAGCGGATCCAGTGGATCCGCTGGTCCAATCGTATCTGCGGGACTGACAGGGTCGGGCATTCATGTGGGCTGAATGCACACCCCTGTCATTGAGGCACCTGTACTTGTGCCGCTTCCCTATGCTTTTTGAATGGGCTTCTACAGCCCATGGCTTGGCCCTTCCCCACGTCTGCCCCCCGCTTCTCGAATTTTAGTGTTAGCAGCAGGAGGCACCTCTCTCGCTCAGGGCAGTAGAGAGCCTGACTGGGCCCAGGTACTTTTCAGCGGGCGTGGCCTAATCACAGGAGGCGTGGCAATGCACCCTTAGAAACAAATAAAGAAAAAAAATGCTTAAAGCACTTCCCTGGCCACACTGCAGCCCAGAACACAGCAGCATGTGCTGGGCTGAGAAGAAAAGCTGCAGCTGCTAATTCCAGGAAGGGGGGGGGGGGGGGGGGGGGGGGGACACACACCTGGGCCCCTCAATCAGATCTGGGACCAGATAATTTGTACCCTCTACCCCCCTCTCTGCCACCACTGCTCCCGCTGCCTCCGACCCCAATATGCAGGCATAGTTACAGTGGAAATGATTAGAATAATAAAAGAAGATACTTACACAATCTGTCTTATAAATATCTAATTTGTATTATTTTAATCATTATGACAGGGGAGGCACTGCCTCCCCTGACTGCACTTCCCTGCTTTGCTCCTGTCATACAGGAGGAGCTGACATTGCAGTTACTGGTCTTCGGGTGATGCTGGGCTGCCCCAGAGTGGTGTCACCAGGATCCCCCCGCGAGGCCACGCCCCTCCAACTTAGGCGCTGGCGCTCGCGAGGGTACTGGGTGCGCACCGGTTGTTACCAGACACAGTGACGCCTCTGTATATAACCCACCAAAATCTGAATCTCACTGCACATTTTACATCTGCCCCACCTGCAGTGCAACATGGTTTTGCCCAACTGATAACTTTTTTCGTTTGCGAACTCTGAATAACGCTCTATGGGAGTCACTCCGAGTTGATCGCTCGCTAGCAGTTTTTAGCAGCCGTGCAAACGCTATGCCGCCGCCCACTGGGAGTGTATTTTAGCTTAGCAGAAGTGCAAACGAAAGGATCGCAGAGCGGCATCAAAATAATTTTGTGCAGTTTCAGAGTAGCTCCAGACCTACTCAGCGCTTGCGATCACTTCAGACCATTCAGTTCCTGTTATGATGTCACGAACACGCCCTGCGTTCGGCCAGCCATGCCTGCGTTTTCCTGGCACGCCTGCGTTTTTCCGAACACTCCCTGAAAACGGTCAGTTGACACCCAGAAACGCCCACTTCATGTCAATCACTCTGCGGCCAGCAGTGCGACTGAAAAGCTTTGCTAGACCCTGTGTGAAACGACATCGTTCATTGTAATAGTACGGCTACGCATGCGCAGAAGTGCTGATTTTTTGCCTGATCCCTGCGCAGCGAACGAAAGCAGCTAGCGATCAACTCGGAATGACCCCCCGATGCCCCTGCCTATAACCATCCCTAATGGAGTTTCCCCATAATGTTTTTTTTTTTTATGATCCACTAAGAGAAAGATTAAATCTGCTGATTTGTTTTATTAATTAGCGCTGCATACAAAATAAACATCTGAAGTTGATGTTTCCCATAATGTGCGAAATTCACACATCCCACCCAGTGCATCTACTGACTCTGAGGGTGTCTGTTCAGGAAGCTTAGTTACAGTCAGAGCATTGTTCACGGTGCTGAACTTCCTTCTACCTCATGCGATCGCTATGTCTTCATCGTTTCACAATTTACATACTATACCCTACGGACTCCTCATTCCACTTATTACAATCATTTCCCTAATAACTTACAGACGTAAGTGTAAAATGAAAAGCTCCTTAATACAGAACCACTTTCACTCTCTGAAAGGCTACTTGAGATAGATCAATGTAAAACGCAAGGCAGAAAGTTACATTTGGGAACCCCAGAAAAGCATACTTACCTACTTTGCTGCCCCCTCCCGGGGGCGTTGTAGGTGCATGGGGGCGTGGCCGGCAGCAGGATGGGCGTTCCGGTGGCGTAGCCAACAGGGTAGTGGCGAGTCCGGGGGAGGCGTGGCATCAGGATCACGTCATCGTGGCTCCGCCCCTGCTATGCAGTGCCGAGAAAAGAGGCACTGTATAGCGGGGGCGGAGCTACGATGACCCCCTCGGACCGCCTACTTGTTCTCTGCTGCAGGTGGCCGAGGAGGGTCGTGGAGGGGCAGCACGGAAAGTGGGAGGCTTGCCCACCTTTCCGGGGGGCCGGGAGGGCCACACAATTTTTGGGAGCCTCCCGGCCATTCCGGGAGGGTAGGCAAGTATGCAGAAAAGTCATGTCTTCATAAAGGAAAGTGGAACATGGCTCACCAATGGCAGTACCACTGTAAGGTAATAGAAAAAGTAATACTTTAATGATATCCATTGAAAAAATAAATAAACTTGGAACTCCTTGCTCTAATAAGGGAAATGTGACATCACCATAGGCGTGGTAAATGTTTAATACTGTATGATTATGTAGCGGAATAACAATTGTAGGAGGTGGCGGAGATGAAGAGAACGTGATCATTATTGGCTCAAGGCAGTTGATGGATCCGGGCGTTTACCACATGCAGGCTACCAGTCACCAGACCAGGGATGGGGATCCTTCGGCCCTCCAGCTGTTGTTGAACTACACATCCCAGCATGCCCTGCAACTGTTTTAGCATGGCCAAATAGCAAAACTGTAGCATGGCATGCTGGTATGTGTAGTTCAACAACAGCTGGAGGACCGAAGGTTCTCCATCCCTGTCCCGGACATTGGTAATTACAGTTACAGAGCTAGGAACCAGGCAGCTAATAACTACGGGCACAGTGCTACTCCATGGCTCTGGAAAGTTGGTGACCACAGGCCTTACTTGCTGACTTGTTGTCACACTTGCAATTATCATAAGTGTAAAAGTAGGGCGCAGGGCTACCATGATGTTATTCACTGCGAATTGCATCATCTGCTACCTGGACCACCCACTTGTCACGCCACACATGGAAGTGGGTGATTCTGGAGGTATGCAGGCAGCAGCTCCGGACTGACAGACTTGAACACTCGTCTGGACGCCCGAAAGCACCATCTGCGATTCGGGAGCCTCCTGTCCATTCTTGTTCTTGGCTCTGGAGATTTGGTGACCGTAGCACTTGCCTCAGTTCGCGGATTTCAGGGGGTGCCTCTAGTTCCTGGCTGTAGCTAGTTGGTGACCATAGTCACTGTTGTAGTTCCTGGCTGTGGGCAGTTGGTGACCATAGGCAATGTTCTAGTTCCTGGCTGTGGGCAGTTGGTGACCATAGGCAATGTTCTAGTTCCTGGCTGTGGGCAGTTGGTGAACATAGGCACTGTTGAAGTTTCTATCTGTGGCTAGTTTGTGACCATAATTACTGTTGTAGTTCCTGGCTGTGGGCAGTTAGTGACCATAGGCAATGTTCTAGTTCCTGGCGGTAGGCAGTTGGTGACCATAGGCAATGTTCTAGTTCCTGGCTGTGGGCAGTTGGTGACCATAGGCAATGTTCTAGTTCCTGGCTGTGGGCAGTTGGTGAACATAGGCACTGTTGAAGTTTCTATCTGTGGCTAGTTTGTGACCATAATTACTGTTGTAGTTCCTGGCTGTGGGCAGTTGGTGACCATAGGCAATGTTCTAGTTCCTGGCTGAGGGCAGTTGGTGACCATAGGCAATGTTCTAGTTCCTGGCTGCGGGCAGTTGGTGACCATAGGCAATGTTCTAGTTCCTGGCTGTGGGCAGTTGGTGAACATAGGCACTGTTGAAGTTTCTATCTGTGGCTAGTTTGTGACCATAATTACTGTTGTAGTTCCTGGCTGTGGGCAGTTGGTGACCATAGGCAATGTTCTAGTTCCTGGCTGTGGGCAGTTGGTGACCATAGGCAATGTTCTAGTTCCTGGCTGCGGGCATTTGGTGACCATAGGCACTGTTGTGGTTCCTGGCTGTGGGCAGTTGGTGACCATAGGCACTGTTGTAGTTCCTGGCTGTGGGCAGGTGGTGACCATAGGCAATGTTCTAGTTACTGGCTGTGGGCAGTTGGTGAGCATAGGCAATATTCTAGTTCCTGGCTGTGGGCAGTTGGTGACCATAGGCAATGTTCTAGTTCCTGGCTGCGGGCATTTGGTGACCATAGGCACTGTTGTAGTTCCTGGCTGTGGGCAATTGGTGACCATAGGCACTATTGTAGTTCCTGGCTGTGGGCAGTTGGTGAGCATAGGCAATGTTCTAGTTCCTGGCTGTGGGCAGTTGGTGAGCATAGGCAATGTTCTAGTTCCTGGCAGTGGGCAGTTGGTGACCATAGGTAATGTTCTAGTTCCTGCTGTGGGCATTTTGTGACCATTGGCACTGTTGTAGTTCCTGGCTGTGGACAGTTGGTGACCATAGGCACTGTTGTAGTTCCTGGTTGTGGGCAGTTGGTGACCATAGGCAATGTTCTAGTTCCTGGCTGTGGCAGTTGGTGACCATAAGCAATGTTCTAGTTCCTGGCTGCGGGCATTTGGTGACCATAGGCAATGTTCTAGTTCCTGGCTGTGGGCAGTTGGTGACCATAAGCCCTGTTCTAGTTCCTGGCTGTTTGCAGTTGGTAACTACAGTCACGGTTCTGTAGCCTAGCTGTCGGTCTGTGAGGCGAGTGGCTGGTGTCGGGAGGCGGCGGGACAGCGACAGGGCCTGAACCCAGAGGAACTTGGAACCGAAAGGATCTGGGTTCCTCCAATCAGCGCCCTGGGATTTGAAATGGGCGGCAATCGCGAGACAATCCCGGCTCGCGGCTTGGCATCCAATAGGAGGCCGCAAGAGCGGGCCAATGCATGCTCGTCGCGGCGGACCACTGGGAGTCCACCACGTCATCGCTCTGCCTCCTCCTAGCATCTTATATCAGGCGCTGGGCGGCGGCGGAGTTCATTTGCGCGCCGGAGCAGAGAAGAGCTCCAGTAGACGGAGAAGGAGCAGCGGCAGAAGACGCAGCGGCTGCGGAGGAAGAAGATTCAGCGGAGAAGGAAAAAGAAAGAAGAAGGAAGAGGCGGACTTCAGAAGAAGGAAGAGGCGGAGCCCGGAGCTCAGCAGCGGAGGACCGGCGGAGAGTGCTGCGGAGTGAGGGAGGCAAAAGAACTAACAAAGCTCCCCTCTGCAGCCTCTCCCACCGATCCGGGTAGGAGGCTTTGGGCCTGCACCACCTTTTTGTAGTTCTATCCTCCCTAGACTACCGGGTTTGTCAGGCATTAGGCCTGTGGCCACAAACACGCATTAGGCCTGAGCAGTAGTTAGGAGGGAAGGGCCACCACATTTATAAGTAATCTTGGCGTTAGGCCAAGATTACTGTCCCCATTTAGGCAGGCGCTAGGCCTGGGGCTACATTCAGGCACTAGGCCTGTGTCACAATAGAAGGAAAGGGGCCACTACATCACTAAGTAGTCTTGGCGTTAGGCCAAGGCTACTGTACCCTCATCAGGCAGGCGCTAGGCCTGGGCCACCGTTCAGGCACTAGACCTGTATTATAGTTAGGAGCCTGAGGGGCCAATTTTGATATAAGTAATCTTGGCATTAGGCCAAGATTATACCCCATTGGTAGACAGCGGGCACTTATGGGCCTTAGGCCCGGGCGCAAGTTAGTCACGGATAAAGGGTTAAATTTCAATTGTAAAGTGCAACGGAATTTGCTGCTCTATATAAGAAACTGTTAATAAATAATAATAAATAAATAAATCTGAATTTGGAATCTTGGCACAAGGCAAAGATCTAATTCCCATTGTTAGGTGTGCATTTGGACTGGGCTCAGTACAGGGCAGGGACGGAACTTCTCCTAAACTAGGGGCATAGAAGGATCTTCGCAGTTGGGAGCGCATAGTACAGAACCCTTCCGGCTTGGTTCCCGCAGCGAGTGGGCTGTACGGTAGCTCGCTCGAGGCCTGTGGTTGGTCGGGTGTGTAGGTCTGGCTGGCCCGCACGTTCTGTACTCTATTTTGGATAGGAAAGGTTGTGTAGAGATGGTCCCGCCTCCACGTACCCCACCATCCCGTACACCTGAAGTGGATGGCTGTCCACTACAGGCCGCCCAATTTGCGCGTGCGCCTGGGGAAGAAGTACAGGCATTTGTTGGTCGGCCCGACGTGCAGGATCTGTCAACACCAGCGTAACGGTAACTCATTGTTATGTCATTACTGTGTCTCCTTGAATGCGCCTGTTTTGCTAGCTGAGGACATTTGCAGCCGTTCTTCCCAATTATATTTGTTCAGTTTCATAGCAGTATAGGCCAGTTTAGTTGTTTAGCCTATCTGCTAGTTTGTAGGGAGGCTGCTGTCAATTTCTCCTCAGGAGCAGAGACCCGCGACCGGCAAGTTGACAAGTGTGGCGGTGTGAGTATACCCCTCTGTGTGTTTGTCTTGGTCTGTGTTGGGCGCCGATTCGCGAGTCCTCGCTAAGCCTAGTGAGGCTCGCTACACCTGGTGCGCAAGTGCCAAATAGGTGACATTTGAGTGGCTGAGGTCTTAGGGCCAGTGATGACATTCACCTAATCGGTGAAAGTCGCGGCCATCCCTGTGTATCCTCTTCCTCGCCGCGGATAATAGTTCATACTTTGTGATCAGTATTTCTCTTCCTCCAGCATCTGGGTATCAAGGCCGAACCGTCGCAACCTGGTTACTGGAGTACTTCCCGGTCCGAAGTGGTTTCGTGGTCGGAAGCTGAAGGAGACTAGCGGTAAGAAGTGAGTCACACCTGCACGGCAGCAGGCATAACACCGCACACAGCACCCTTACAGGTCTACTCTAATTTGCAAACTGCTGTTATCACATGCTACAGTTGTGGTCAGGCCCGGCGCTGCCCGCTCAGCAAAGGGATGCAAAGCAGGGAGGCGCCGAACTGGAGAGGCGCTCTCCCTGCTGCTGCGCCAGCCTTCACTGCTGCCGCGGATGCTGTGCCTGTCACACTGACAGGCAGCAGTACTGGCAGCTTGTAGCCTCCTCCACCCCCACTCCCCTCTGATAGCAGCTGTGTTGGGCTGAAAAGGGGGCGGAGCTACCCAGCGCTGAGGGAGTGGAGCTACATGGGACCCAAGGGGGCAGAGCTACACTGGACCAGGCTACAGTCAGATCCTGCCAGCCATCAGAAAGTTGATGGAAAAAGTAAGAGAAATAATGTGTATGCATGTATGTATTTATGTATGTATGTATGTATGTATGTGTGTGTGTGTGTGTGTGGCGCTGGCAGCTTGAAGAGCTGGTTGGGTCCCCCTTTCTGCCTCTTTACTGATGTACCACCGCACCCACCCTTCCCCCCCCGCTCGTCATTGTGAACCGCTTGCTCACTCGTCACAGTGAACAATACTTTTGCTGCCGGCTGCTGCAACCTGCAGCTAACAAATGTTTAACAGGCAGGGGCGCCAGCAGCTTAAAGAGCGGCTCCTCAGGCTGCAGTTCACCAGCCGCCGCTGTTACAGGTGTGTGATAGCCCGGGAACCTTCTCTCTCTCTCTCTTTCCATATATTTCTCATTCTCTCTCTCTCCCCATCACTCTCTCTCCGTGTCTCTCTCACTTTCTCTTTCCATCTCTCTCCCCATGTAATTATCTCTCTCTCCCAATGTTTCTCTTTCTCTCACCAAGCCTCTCTCTCTTTCTCCCCACGCCTCTCTCCCTGTGCCTTTTCGTCTCTCTCTCTCTCTCTCTCTCTCTCTCTCTCTCTCTATGTCTCCCTCTCCCCATGCCACTTTAACTTTTTCACTTTCTCCTCACAGCTCAGGTTTTGACATAATATATATAATATTATATGTATTATATGAAAACATTACATATACATATATATATATATATATATATAGTGGGCACTTTACCTTCTTTTAACAGGTTGTAACGGTTGTAAGCAATAGTCCAAATATTCAAATTAAGTCTTTAGACACACTCCCCTTTTTCTCATACGTCCTACAGGATGCTGCGGTCACATCAAGAACCATGGAGTATAGACGGGATCCACAGGAGATATGGGCACTTTAAGACTTTCAAAGGGGTGTGAACTGGCTCCTCCCTCTTTGCCCCTCCTCCAGACTCCAGTTTAGAATCTGTGCCCAGGCAGACTGGATGCACACTGAGGAGCTCTACTGAGTTTCTCTGAAAAGACTTTATGTTGGGTTTTTTATTTTCAGGGAGAACTGCTGGCAACAGTCTCCCTGCTTCGTGGGACTTAGGGGAGAGAAGTCAGACCTACTTCTGTGAGTTTAAAGGCTCTGCTTCTTTGGCTACAGGACACCATTAGCTCCTGAGGGTTTGGAACACTAGGTACGCCTAGGGGTTCATTCCCAGAGCCCGCCGTCACCCCCCTTGCAGAGCCAGAAGTCAGAAGACAGGTGAGTAGAGAAAGATCAGAAGACTTCAGTGACGGCTTTGATGTAGCGCACAGCGGCCGCGCTGCGCGCCATGCTACCACGCACAACAGCACTGCAGGGTGCAGGGCGCGGGGGGGCACCCTGGGCAGCATATAAACCTCATTTATCTATCTGGCAACAGCGGACAAGGTGCCTGGGCACTGTCCGGACCCCCGCCAGTATCAACAAGTTTAAAAATGAGCGGGTCTGAAGCGCGCCAGTAAGGGGGCGGGGCTTAGCCCTCACAGCACACAGCCCGGCGCCATTTCTCTTCACATGGCTGCAGAGACGCTGGTCTTTCCTCACACTGCTGTAACAAGTAACAGGGTGGAAAACGGGGGAGAGGGGCACAGAGATTTTGGTGCATTATACTAGTTTATAAAAGCGCTGCAGGTCTGGGACATTGTCTGTAGTGTTCAGACCGGGTTTTGGGCGCTGGGGTGTGGGCTGGCTATATCTCCCTCTGTCTCTCTGACAGGTTTTGCTGTAGGTCTGTCCCCTACAGGCCCAGTGTATCTGCGTGTGGTGGGTGCACGTGTGTCGGCATGTCTGAGGCGGAGTGCTCCTCCCAGGAGGAGACTGTGTTGGGGACACAAAAGGCTGTGGGAGTGACCCTGTCGGCACTGCCGACACTGGATTGGGTGAATGTTTTGAGTGCGTTGAATGCAAATGTGGTTCTGATTAATAAAAGATTGGATAAATCTGAGTCTCAGAACCAGGTTTGGAAGAAATCCGTAGAGGATGTGTTGTTTCAAGTCCAGACCCCTTCGGGGTCACAAAAACGTTAATTTGCCCAGCTGGCAGACATGGATACCGACATGGACACTGACTCAAGTGTCGACTATAGTGATGCCAGATTAGATCCAAAACTGGCAAAGAGCATTCAGTACATGATTGTGGCTATAAAAGATGTATTACATATCACAGAGGACCCTGCTGTTCCTGAGACTAGGGTCTGTATGTATAAAGGGAAGAAACCTGAGGTAACATTTCCTCCCTCTCATGAACTGAACACGCTTTGTGAAAAGGTTTGGGAAAATCCTGACAAAAAGTTTCAGATTCCCAAAAGGATTGTAGTGGCGTATCCGTTTCCCTCTGGGGATAGGGAAAAATGGGAGTCACCCCCCATTGTGGACAAAGCTTTATCACGGCTGTCCAAAAAGGTGGCTCTGCCGTCCCCTGACAGGACAGCCTAAAGGATCATGCGGATCGTAGGCAGGAAAATACATTGAAATCCATTTATATCTCCACGGGTACGCTACTCAGACCAGCCATTGCATCTGCATGGGTGAGTAGTGCTATCGAAAAATGGGCAGATAACCTGTCATCTGAATTGGATACCCTGGATAGGGATAACCTTCTTCTAATGCTAGGTCATATCAGGGACGCTGCAGTCTACCTAAAGGAAGCTGCGAGAGATATTGGCCTCTTGGGTTCACAGACCAATGCCATGGCAGTCTCTGCTAGGAGAGCATTGTGGATTCATCAATGAAATGCTGATGCTGACTCCAAAAAAGCTATGGAGTCTCTACCGTATAAAGGTGGTGTATTGTTTGGTGACGCCTCGCTGAGTTGGTAACCACAAAAGAAAGCACACCAGTATCAGATGTAGTCCTTTCGGCCCTATAAATACAAAAAAGGCAGAGGGTCTTCTTTCCTTGCTACTAGAGGAAAGGGAAAGGGTAAGCGATCACTGGCCGTGTCTGGTTCCCAGAAGCAGAAGTCCTCCCCGGCTTCTGTCAAGTCCACCGCATGATGCTGGGGCTCCTCTGCGGGAGTCCGCACCGGTGGGGGCACGTCTCAGGCTTTTCAGTCAGTTCTGGGCTCGTGCGGGCCCAGACCCATGGGTTTTAGAAATAGTGTCCCAAGGGTACAAACTGGAGTTTCAAGATGTCCCTCCTCACCGATTTTTCAAATCAGCCTTACCAGCTTCTCTTCCAGACAGGGAAGTGGTATGCACCGCAATACAAAAATTGTGTCACAATCAAGTCATTGTCAGGGTCCCCCCGTCGCAAAAGGGAGAAGGCTTTTATTCGAGCCTGTTTGTGGATCCGAAGCCAGACAGCTCAGTCAGACCAATCCTGAACCTCAAATCCTTCAATTTCTACCTAAAAAAATTCAAATTCAAGATGGAATCTCTGCGGGCTGTGATCTCCAGTCTGGAGGAGGGGGATTTTATGGTGTTGGTAGACATAAAGGATGCCTACTTGCATGTTCCCATTTATCCTCCACATCAGGCTTACCTGAGGTTTGCAGCTCAGACCAATTACTGCAGAACATTACGCTCTCCCTGACAATTCTGCAGAAACATGGTTGTCTCCTAAACTTACCAAAATCCCAGTTGGTTCCGACGAGACGGCTGTGGTTTTTGGGAATGATTCTGGACACAGAATTACAGAGAGTTTTTCTTCCAGTTGAAAAGGCTCTGGAAATTCAGAACCTGGTCAAACAAATTCTGAAACCAGCAAGAGTATCGATCCATCAATGCACTTGGTTGCTGGAGAAGATGGTGGCGGCCTACGAGGCCATTCAGTTTGGCAGATTCCATGCCAGAGTGTTTCAGTGGGACCTATTGGACAAATGGACCGGGTCCCATCTGTACATGCACCGAAGGATAACCCTGTCCTCCAAGACCAGAATCTCACTCCTGTGGTGGCTACACAGCTCTCATCGCCTAGAGACAGTGGCGTAACTACTGCCCCCGCAGTCCTCGCGGTGGCTTGGGGGCGAGGGGCTGCGGGGGCGCCACTGATTACAGCAGACTGACATGCGGACGAGCGCCCGCATGTCAGTCTGCTTTCTCCTTCCCGCCGCCGCTTGTTGGAGGGACACGGACGGCACAGCGTGTGCCTCTCCTGTGTCCCTCCTGCATCATCTCCGGCGGCCGCGGGTCTAATAGGGGGAAGTGCCGTCCGTGAGCTCTAATTGGCTCACGGACGGCACTTCCCCCTATTAGACCCGCGGCCGCCGGAGATAATGCAGCAGGAGGGACACAGGAGACGCTGTGCCCTCCGTGTCCCTCCAATAAGCGGCGACGGCGGCACTGGGGGGAATATCTGGTACTGGGGGGGGGGATGTCTGGCACTGGGGCATATATGGCACTGGGGGGGAGATGTCTGGCACTAGGGGGGATATCTGGCACTGGGGCATATATGGCACTGGGGGGGGGATGTCTGGCACTGGGGGGGGATATCTGGCACGGGGGGGGATGTCTGGCACTAGGGGGGATATCTGGCACTGGGGCATATATGGCACTGGGGGGGGATGTCTGGCACTGGGGGGGATATCTGGCACTGGGGGGGGGATGTCTGGCACTGGGGCATATATGGCACTGGGGGGGAGATGTCTGGCACTAGGGGGATATCTGGCACTGGGGCATATATGGCACTGGGGGGGGGGATATCTGGCACTGGGGGGGGATGTCTGGCACTGGGGGGGATATCTGGCACTGGGGGGGGATGTCTGGCACTGGGGCATATATGGCACTGGGGGGGATGTCTGGCACTGGGGCATATATGGCACTGGGGGGGGGATGTCTGGCACTGGGGGGGATATCTGGCACTGGGGGGGGGGATGTCTGGCACTGGGGCATATATGGCACTGGGGGGGGGATGTCTGGCACTGGGGGGGGATGTCTGGCACTAGGGGGGATATCTGGCACTGGGGGAATATCTGGCACTGGGGGCATATGTGGCACTGGGGGGGAATATATGGCACTGGCGGCATATCTGGCACGGGGGGAATATCTGTCACTGGGGGCATATGTGGCACTGGGGGGGAATATCTGGCACTGGGGGCATATGTGGCACTGGGGGGGGGGGGTATATGTGTACCTGGCACATGGGGGGGGCTATATTTGGCACCGGGGGCATGTGAGTACCTGGCACCGTGGGGGAATATCTGGCACTGGGGTCATATGTGGCACTGGGAGCACAGCCCTAGCAACAAGGACTACCTCCTAGCAACGAGCATGACACCCAGTGCATGAAACACCTGACAACGAGCATGACACCCAGTGCATGAAACACCTGGCAACGAGCATGACACCCAGTGCATGAAACCCCTGACAACGAGAAGGTAATTGAAAAGTAATTAGAAGCCTTACTGTAGGACTTAATGTGTAATGGGCATTACGGTGTGTGGCATAATGTATCACGGACATTGCGGTGTGTGTCATAATGTGTCACAGGCATTACGGTGTATGGTATACTATATCGCGGGCATTGTGATATGTGGTATAATGTCTCAGGGTCATTGCAGTGTGTGGCATAATGTATCACGGACATTGCGGTGTGTGTCATAATTAGAGATGAGCGGGTTCGGTTTCTCTGAATCCGAACCCGCCAGAACTTCATGTTTTTTTTCACGGGTCCGAGCGACTCGGATCTTCCCGCCTTGCTCGGTTAACCCGAGCGCGCCCGAACGTCATCATGACGCTGTCGGATTCTCGCGAGGCTCGGATTCTATCGCGAGACTCGGATTCTATATAAGGAGCCGCGCGTCGCCGCCATTTTCACACGTGCATTGAGATTGATAGGGAGAGGACGTGGCTGGCGTCCTCTCCGTTTAGAATAGATTAGAGAGACACTTGATTTACTAATTTTGGGGAGCATTAGGAGTACTCAGTACAGTGCAGAGTTTTGCTGATAGTGACCACCAGTTTTATTTATAATCCGTTCTCTGCCTGAAAAAAGCGATACACAGCACACAGTGACTCAGTCACATACCATATCTGTGTGCACTGCTCAGGCTCAGGCCAGTGTGCTGCATCATCTATTATCTATATATAATATTATATATATCTGTCTGACTGCTCAGCTCACACAGCTTATAATTGTGGGGGAGACTGGGGAGCACTACTGCAGTGCCAGTTATAGGTTATAGCAGGAGCCAGGAGTACATAATATATTATATAGTGAGTGACCACCAGACACACAGTGCAGTTTATTTAATATATCCGTTCTCTGCCTGAAAAAAGCGATACACACAGTGACTCAGTCAGTCACATACCATATCTGTGTGCACTGCTCAGGCTCAGGCCAGTGTGCTGCATCATCTATATATATTATATATCTGTCTGACTGCTCAGCTCACACAGCTTATAATTGTGGGGGAGACTGGGGAGCACTACTGCAGTGCCAGTTATAGGTTATAGCAGGAGCCAGGAGTACATAATATTATATTAAAATTAAACAGTGCACACTTTTGCTGCAGGAGTGCCACTGCCAGTGTGACTAGTGACCAGTGACCTGACCACCAGTATATATAATATTAGTAGTATACTATCTCTTTATCAACCAGTCTATATTAGCAGCAGACACAGTACAGTGCGGTAGTTCACGGCTGTGGCTACCTCTGTGTCGGCACTCGGCAGCCCGTCCATAATTGTATATACCACCTAACCGTGGTTTTTTTTTCTTTCTTTATACATACATACTAGTTACGAGTATACTATCTCTTTATCAACCAGTCTATATTAGCAGCAGACACAGTACAGTGCGGTAGTTCACGGCTGTGGCTACCTCTGTGTCGGCACTCGGCAGCCCGTCCATAATTGTATATACCACCTAACCGTGGTTTTTTTTTCTTTCTTTATACATACATACTAGTTACGAGTATACTATCTCTTTATCAACCAGTCTATATATTAGCAGCAGACACAGTACAGTGCGGTAGTTCACGGCTGTGGCTACCTCTGTGTCGGCACTCGGCAGCCCGTCCATAATTGTATATACCACCTAACCGTGGTTTTTTTTTCTTTCTTTATACATACATACTAGTTACGAGTATACTATCTCTTTATCAACCAGTCTATATATTAGCAGCAGACACAGTACAGTGCGGTAGTTCACGGCTGTGGCTACCTCTGTGTCGGCACTCGGCCGCCCGTCCATAATTGTATATACCACCTAACCGTGGTTTTTTTTTCTTTCTTTATACATACATACTAGTTACGAGTATACTATCTCTTTATCAACCAGTCTATATATTAGCAGCAGACACAGTACAGTGCGGTAGTTCACGGCTGTGGCTACCTCTGTGTCGGCACTCGGCAGCCCGTCCATAATTGTATATACCACCTAACCGTGTTTTTTTTTTCTTTCTTTATACATACATACTAGTTACGAGTATACTATCTCTTTATCAACCAGTCTATATATTAGCAGCAGACACAGTACAGTGCGGTAGTTCACGGCTGTGGCTACCTCTGTGTCGGCACTCGGCAGCCCGTCCATAATTGTATATACCACCTAACCGTGGTTTTTTTTTCTTTCTTTATACATACATACTAGTTACGAGTATACTATCTCTTTATCAACCAGTCTATATATTAGCAGCAGACACAGTACAGTGCGGTAGATCACGGCTGTGGCTACCTCTGTGTCGGCACTCGGCAGCCCGTCCATAATTGTATATACCACCTAACCGTGGTTTTTTTTTCTTTCGTTATACATACATACTAGTTACGAGTATACTATCTCTTTATCAACCAGTCTATATATTAGCAGCAGACACAGTACAGTGCGGTAGTTCACGGCTGTGGCTACCTCTGTGTCGGCACTCGGCAGCCCGTCCATAATTGTATATACCACCTAACAGTGTTTTTTTTTCCTTTCTTTATACATACATACTAGTTACGAGTATACTATCTCTTTATCAACCAGTCTATATTAGCAGCAGACACAGTACAGTGCGGTAGTTCACGGCTGTGGCTACCTCTGTGTCGGCACTCGGCAGCCCGTCCATAATTGTATATACCACCTAACCGTGGTTTTTTTTTCTTTCTTTATACATACATACTAGTTACGAGTATACTATCTCTTTATCAACCAGTCTATATATTAGCAGCAGACACAGTACAGTGCGGTAGTTCACGGCTGTGGCTACCTCTGTGTCGGCACTCGGCAGCCCGTCCATAATTGTATATACCACCTAACCGTGGTTTTTTTTTCTTTCTTTATACATACATACTAGTTACGAGTATACTATCTCTTTATCAACCAGTCTATATATTAGCAGCAGACACAGTACAGTGCGGTAGTTCACGGCTGTGGCTACCTCTGTGTCGGCACTCGGCAGCCCGTCCATAATTGTATACTAGTATCCAATCCATCCATCTCCATTGTTTACCTGAGTTTTAGTTGTGCCTATTAAAATATGGAGAACAAAAATGTTGAGGTTCCAAAATTAGGGAAAGATCAAGATCCACTTCCACCTCGTGCTGAAGCTGCTGCCACTAGTCATGGCCGAGACGATGAAATGCCAGCAACGTCGTCTGCCAAGGCCGATGCCCAATGTCATAGTACAGAGCATGTCAAATCCAAAACACCAAATATCAGTAAAAAAAGGACTCCAAAACCTAAAATAAAATTGTCGGAGGAGAAGCGTAAACTTGCCAATATGCCATTTACCACACGGAGTGGCAAGGAACGGCTGAGGCCCTGGCCTATGTTCATGGCTAGTGGTTCAGCTTCACATGAGGATGGAAGCACTCAGCCTCTCGCTAGAAAAATGAAAAGACTCAAGCTGGCAAAAGCAGCACAGCAAAGAACTGTGCATTCTTCGAAATCCCAAATCCACAAGGAGAGTCCAATTGTGTCGGTTGCGATGCCTGACCTTTCCAACACTGGACGTGAAGAGCATGCGCCTTCCACCATTTGCACGCCCCCTGCAAGTGCTGGAAGGAGCACCCGCAGTCCAGTTCCTGATAGTCAGATTGAAGATGTCAGTGTTGAAGTACACCAGGATGAGGAGGATATGGGTGTTGCTGGCGCTGGGGAGGAAATTGACCAGGAGGATTCTGATGGTGAGGTGGTTTGTTTAAGTCAGGCACCTGGGGAGACACCTGTTGTCCGTGGGAGGAATATGGCCGTTGACATGCCAGGTGAAAATACCAAAAAAAATCAGCTCTTCGGTGTGGAGGTATTTCACCAGAAATGCGGACAACAGGTGTCAAGCCATGTGTTCCCTTTGTCAAGCTGTAATAAGTAGGGGTAAGGACGTTAACCACCTCGGAACATCCTCCCTTATACGTCACCTGCAGCGCATTCATAATAAGTCAGTGACAAGTTCAAAAACTTTGGGTGACAGCGGAAGCAGTCCACTGACCAGTAAATCCCTTCCTCTTGTAACCAAGCTCACGCAAACCACCCCACCAACTCCCTCAGTGTCAATTTCCTCCTTCCCCAGGAATGCCAATAGTCCTGCAGGCCATGTCACTGGCAATTCTGACGAGTCCTCTCCTGCCTGGGATTCCTCCGATGCATCCTTGCGTGTAACGCCTACTGCTGCTGGCGCTGCTGTTGTTGCCGCTGGGAGTCGATGGTCATCCCAGAGGGGAAGTCGTAAGCCCACTTGTACTACTTCCAGTAAGCAATTGACTGTTCAACAGTCCTTTGCGAGGAAGATGAAATATCACAGCAGTCATCCTACTGCAAAGCGGATAACTGAGTCCTTGACAACTATGTTGGTGTTAGACGTGCGTCCGGTATCCGCCGTTAGTTCACAGGGAACTAGACAATTTATTGAGGCAGTGTGCCCCCGTTACCAAATACCATCTAGGTTCCACTTCTCTAGGCAGGCGATACCGAGAATGTACACGGACGTCAGAAAAAGACTCACCAGTGTCCTAAAAAATGCAGTTGTACCCAATGTCCACTTAACCACGGACATGTGGACAAGTGGAGCAGGGCAGGGTCAGGACTATATGACTGTGACAGCCCACTGGGTAGATGTATGGACTCCCGCCGCAAGAACAGCAGCGGCGGCACCAGTAGCAGCATCTCGCAAACGCCAACTCTTTCCTAGGCAGGCTACGCTTTGTATCACCGCTTTCCAGAATACGCACACAGCTGAAAACCTCTTACGGCAACTGAGGAAGATCATCGCGGAATGGCTTACCCCAATTGGACTCTCCTGTGGATTTGTGGCATCGGACAACGCCAGCAATATTGTGTGTGCATTAAATATGGGCAAATTCCAGCACGTCCCATGTTTTGCACATACCTTGAATTTGGTGGTGCAGAATTTTTTAAAAAACGACAGGGGCGTGCAAGAGATGCTGTCGGTGGCCAGAAAAATTGCGGGACACTTTCGGCGTACAGGCACCACGTACAGAAGACTGGAGCACCACCAAAAACTACTGAACCTGCCCTGCCATCATCTGAAGCAAGAAGTGGTAACGAGGTGGAATTCAACCCTCTATATGCTTCAGAGGTTGGAGGAGCAGCAAAAGGCCATTCAAGCCTATACAATTGAGCACGATATAGTAGGTGGAATGCACCTGTCTCAAGTGCAGTGGAGAATGATTTCAACGTTGTGCAAGGTTCTGATGCCCTTTGAACTTGCCACACGTGAAGTCAGTTCAGACACTGCCAGCCTGAGTCAGGTCATTCCCCTCATCAGGCTTTTGCAGAAGAAGCTGGAGGCATTGAAGAAGGAGCTAAAAGGGAGCGATTCCGCTAGGCATGTGGGACTTGTGGATGCAGCCCTTAATTCGCTTAACAAGGATTCACGGGTGGTCAATCTGTTGAAATCAGAGCACTACATTTTGGCCACCGTGCTCGATCCTAGATTTAAAGCCTACCTTGGATCTCTCTTTCCGGCAGACACAGGTCTGCTGGGGTTGAAAGACCTGCTGGTGACAAAATTGTCAACTCAAGCGGAACGCGACCTGTCAACATCTCCTCCTTCACATTCTCCCGCAACTGGGGGTGCGAGGAAAAGGCTCAGAATTCCGAGCCCACCCGCTGGCGGTGATGCAGGGCAGTCTGGAGCGACTGCTGATGCTGACATCTGGTCCGGACTGAAGGACCTGACAACGATTACGGACATGTCGTCTACTGTCACTGCATATGATTCTCTCAACATTGATAGAATGGTGGAGGATTATATGAGTGACCGCATCCAAGTAGGCACGTCACACAGTCCGTACTTATACTGGCAGGAAAAAGAGGCAATTTGGAGGCCCTTGCACAAACTGGCTTTATTCTACCTAAGTTGCCCTCCCACAAGTGTGTACTCCGAAAGAGTGTTTAGTGCCGCCGCTCACCTTGTCAGCAATCGGCGTACGAGGTTACATCCAGAAAATGTGGAGAAGATGATGTTCATTAAAATGAATTATAATCAATTCCTCCGCGGAGACATTGACCAGCAGCAATTGCCTCCACAAAGTACACAGGGAGCTGAGATGGTGGATTCCAGTGGGGACGAATTGATAATCTGTGAGGAGGGGGATGTACACGGTGATATATCGGAGGGTGAAGATGAGGTGGACATCTTGCCTCTGTAGAGCCAGTTTGTGCAAGGAGAGATTAATTGCTTCTTTTTTTGGGGGGGTCCAAACCAACCCGTCATATCAGTCACAGTCGTGTGGCAGACCCTGTCACTGAAATGATGGGTTGGTTAAAGTGTGCATGTCCTGTTTTGTTTATACAACATAAGGGTGGGTGGGAGGGCCCAAGGACAATTCCATCTTGCACCTCTTTTTTCTTTTCTTTTTCTTTGCATCATGTGCTGATTGGGGAGGGTTTTTTGGAAGGGACATCCTGCGTGACACTGCAGTGCCACTCCTAGATGGGCCCGGTGTTTGTGTCGGCCACTAGGGTCGCTAATCTTACTCACACAGTCAGCCACCTCACTGCGCCTCTTTTTTTCTTTGCGTCATGTGCTGTTTGGGGAGGGTTTTTTGGAAGGGACATCCTGCGTGACACTGCAGTGCCACTCCTAGATGGGCCCGGTGTTTGTGTCGGCCACTAGGGTCGCTAATCTTACTCACACAGCTACCTCATTGCGCCTCTTTTTTTCTTTGCGTCATGTGCTGTTTGGGGAGGGTTTTTTGGAAGGGACATCCTGCGTGACACTGCAGTGCCACTCCTAGATGGGCCCGGTGTTTGTGTCGGCCACTAGGGTCGCTTATCTTACTCACACAGCGACCTCGGTGCAAATTTTAGGACTAAAAATAATATTGTGAGGTGTGAGGTATTCAGAATAGACTGAAAATGAGTGTAAATTATGGTTTTTGAGGTTAATAATACTTTGGGATCAAAATGACCCCCAAATTCTATGATTTAAGCAGTTTTTTAGTGTTTTTTGAAAAAAACACCCGAATCCAAAACACACCCGAATCCGACAAAAAAAATTCGGTGAGGTTTTGCCAAAACGCGTTCGAACCCAAAACACGGCCGCGGAACCGAACCCAAAACCAAAACACAAAACCCGAAAAATTTCAGGCGCTCATCTCTAGTCATAATGTGTCAGGCATTACGGTGTGTGGTATACTATATCACGGGCATTGTGGTATGTGGTATAATGTCTCAGGGTCATTGCAGTGTGGCATAATACATAACGGGCATTGCGGTGTGTGGCATAGGGTATAACGGGCAGGGCATTGCGGTATGTGTCACAGGCATTACGGTGTATGGTATACTATATCACGGGCATTGTGGTATAATGTCTCAAGGTCATTGCGGTGTGTGTCATAATGTGTCACAGGCATTGTATGTGCTATAATGTATCAGGGGCATTGCAGTGTATAGCATAATGTATAACGGGCATTGCGATTCCTGTCATAATGTGTCGGGGGCATTACGGTGTGTGGCATAATGTGTCACAGGCATTACGGTGTGTGGCATAATGTGTCACAGGCATTACGGTGTGTGGCATAATGTGTCGGGGGCATTATGGTGTGTGGCATAATGTGTCATGTGCATTATTGTGTGTGGAATAATGTCTAAGGGCCATTGCAGTATGTGGCATAATGTATACTGGGCATTACTATAAGGAGGAAAAATGACAAATAATGTAAGGGGCATGAATCAGGATTATTTTTCTTTCCTGTGCTGGCTAACGTCTGGGCGTGCAGGTTGCAAAACTGGGGTATAAGGTAGTCTTTTCCTGCAATACCACGCCCCTTTATGAGAAACCACGCCCATCCCAACAAAACCACGCCCCTTTTTTTGCAGCGCGCGCCTTTGGCGCGCGCATATTTATCCCTTTCTTGCTCCCAATTATGCAGCGGGTGGGGGGGCGCCAAAGAATTTTTTGGCTTGGGGGAGAAAAATTTCTAGTTACGCCACTGCCTAGAGGGACGCAGGTTCGTGGTCCAGGACTGGATCCAGTGCCAGATTAAGGTCCACATGGGCCTGGAGCTGACATTTTTGACGGGCCTATTGTGTATTGCGCAGTGGGTGTGATTAGCGCCACAGAGAATATCTTACGGTGTGGACATGGGGTGATGTGGCATACTACATTACTGCACTTCCTTCCCACACTACATCTCTTCACTATATCACTACTACAGTACATACGCACTATGGGGGTCATTCTGACCCGTCCGCATGCAGCGGTTCTTTGCCGTGGTGCGAACGGGTCAGAACTGCACATGCGCGGTGGCCGCAATGCGCACGCGCATAGTTGCCCATCGACAGCCGTCGCCGGGCAACGACCAGAAGAGAGAAGAAAGTGATCGCTAGCGCGATCGCAAGGAGATTGACAGCAGGGAGGCGTTCCGGGGCGGATACTCATAGTTTTCCGGGCGTGGAGATCCAAACGCAGGCGTGTCCAGGTGTTTGGAGGGTGGTTGTCTGATGTCAATCCCAGGACCTTCATCCCTGGATCCATCGCACAGGGTAAGTAAGTCTCACCCTGGTCTTGTTTTGTAGAAAACTTTTTTAGTATAGCAGGGCTGCACAAGCGATCGCATCCCTGCTATGTTATAATACACTCCCCCATAGGTGGTGTCAGGTTGATCACATGAGCAGCAAAAAATTGCTACATGCGATCAACTCGAAATGACCCCCTATGAGGCATATTTATCACAATCCACATCGGAGATGTGGATGGGATGCGATAAATTCAACCAAAATCGCATTGTGATAATTGAATACATCATAAGGATGTATCAATTATCACATAAAGGGGCAGATCTTGCGAGAAAGCTCCGTCCCCGAAAATCCAGTTACAACAATTCTCAGGGTATTCTTCATGAAAATGGCCCTGAGATTGTAAAGCACATGTGCCAACACCGGCTAACAACCACCCACCCCCCATCTCTGTGACCCTTTAGGCCTCAGGAGTTTTTTGTTAATAATTGTTTCCCAGACTGAGTCCTCTTTAGTCTGAGTCACGCACATGCTCCCTCCATGATGTGCTTTGCTTTATTTAATGATTTGTTGTTGTCTTATTCCATGGCATGCTTTTTTGTCAATGTTAATGTATAAATATTCTCATACACCACACACAGATGTGTACACATAGTCTCTCATACAGTATGTACTGTACAAACACAGACACTATCATGCACATGCATACACATTATCACATAAAAAACATGAGATTTAATAATGTACACTGAAACATTTTGTTCATACATAAAACAAAATAGCCCAAATATCAACAGATACAGTAGTATCTGACTTACCAGTGGGAAATGTGGTTGAGAATGTACACCACCCCAGCCAGACCCTCATGCAGCCTGCCCACCTGGAAGCCCTGAGCCGGCAGCTGCTGCTCCTGCCCAGCTAATGGCACCTGGAAGTGCCAGCAAGCCAGAGCAGATGGCAGCCTCTGGTTTGCGTTCCACAGTGGAGTGAAAATCCTGGAAGCGTTGCAGCCAGCCCAGCCGACGTATGAATTACCCTGGGCCGACAGAGCCGAGAACGGGACTGGCCCAGCGGAGACTTAAGGTGCATACACACACTGGGCGTTTTTGCCCAGCGTGTATGCACAGAGATGATCGCTGACATCGCTGGGCTGAAAAGCGCTCAGTGCGTACACAATAAGCGCTTTTCACCCCGCCCAGCAAAGTCAGCGGGGGTGAACGGCTTTCCATAGCTATGGAAAGCCGCTCACCCCGCCATTCATCTACTGGTAATACCGATGAAGCGGAAGCGTGCATCACCGCTCATCGCCGAGGCATACACACTGTGCAGCTTTGAGCTGAAAGCAGCTCAACACACCAAAAGTGACCTGCTCTCAGCTCACAATCGTCCAGTGTGTATGGGTCTTTACAGTGTAGATGAATCCGACACTCTCCTAGCAGAGGCCTGTCCCCAATGATTAAACAATTTCCCAACAGACAATAAAGAGCTCTCATATCACTCTATTCCTAGTCCTACCAGGCATCCTCTGGCACTAACACACCCACTATAAGCTGAAGGCAGAACACAGGGCCCAATGTAACGGCACCTACATCAGCTTCTACTTGGGCACATCTTCCCCTCTCTACTCCACAGCGGCATCTACCTGACCTCAGAAACCAGCACTTGCCTGCTACCAGCCCAGCTGAAGCAACTTAACCAGGGGTCTCACCCATGGCAGTGTCACCCGCAGCTGCTCCAGCTGACTAGGGCGCTGCACGGCTCCTCTCTCAGTTGGTGCTGGTGGCTCCTCTCCTTGCGACGCTCCCACCATCAGACTCTCCTCCATTGAAATGTCTCCGGCAGGGCAGGCTTTCCGGGTCTGACTCCTGGGGGTCCTCCAGACAGGGTGCTCACTGCGGGGCTCCTCTCTCACTGCCTGCACCGCGCCGGGTTATGCAGCCGGGCTAGTCTCTGGCCCTGCCTCTCCCAGCATCCTCTGATCTCCTCCATCCTTCCAGAGCAGGTGCGGGTCCTTGTTCTCCGGTGGCAGAACTCATCAGGGTCCATCGGCGCGCCGCATCCCTGCCCTCCAGATCCTCCAGCGTTCAGGCAGCCGCAGAGACAGCCTATCCACAGCCGGGGTCCTGACATAGTCATAACATCGGACTTACATAGGAGAAAGAGGCTTCTGTCGGACGGCTGCGGGCAGGGGTAATTAGGTGGTGTTATTTTGGATGGGTGGAAGGGGAGTGAGATGGGCTGTAGTGGTGACAGGAAAAATGTTTTCCTGTCACCACTTGCTGAACTGCCTGGGATGCTTTGGGCCTATTTTCAATGGGGGGCCTGGAGCTGCAGCTCCATCCGCCCCATTGTTAATCCGGCCCTGACTGGATCGTAGTGACCACTGATGCGAGTCTCCGAGGCTTGAGAGCAGTCACGCAGGGGGAAAGCTTCCAGGGAAAATGGTCAAGCCAGGAAATGTGTCTACACATAAACGTGCTGGAGTTAAGGGCAATTCACAACGGCCTTCTGCAAGTGGAACATTTTCTTTGCAATCGGCCCGTCTTAATTCAGTCGGACAACATAACAGCAGTAGCGTACATAAACCGCCAGGCCGGAGGCCACAAAGGTGCTCCGTTTGGGGGAAAGGCATGCAAGCGCTCTATCAGCAATCTTCATTCCAGGAGTAGACAACTGGGAAGCAGACTTCCTCAGCAGACACGATCTCCATCCAGGGGAGTGGGGTCTTCATCAAGAGGTCTTTGCAGAAGTGACAAGTCTTTGGGGAATTCCTCAAATAGACATGATGGCATCTTGCCTCAACAATAAACTTCAGAGATATTGTTCCAGGTCAAGAGACCCTCAAGCAATAGCAGTGGACGCCCTAGTGACACCATGGGTGTTTCGGTCGGTATACGTGTTTCCTCCGCTTCCACTCATTCCAAAAGTGATAAAGATCATAAGAAGAACAAAGGTTCAAGCGATCCTCATTGTTCCAGATTGGCCAAGGAGGGCTTGGTATCCAGATCTTCAGGAATTACTCATAGGAGATCCCTGGCCTCTTCCTCTGAGGGAGGATCTGTTACAGCAGGGGCCGTGTGTGTTCCAAGATTTACCGCAACTTCGTTTGACGGCTTGGAGGTTGAACGCCGGATCCTAGCCCGAAAGGGTATTCCCAAGGAAGTCATCCCTACTCTTATTCAGGCCAGGAAAGGAGTAACGTCTAAACATTACCACCGTATTTGGAGAAAATACGTGTCTTGGTGTGAATCCAAGAATGCTCCTACGGAAGAATTTCAGTTAGGACGTTTTCTCCATTTTCTACAAGCCGGTGTGGATGCGGGCCTAAGTCGGGCTCAATTAAAGTTCAAAGTTCAGCTTTATCAGTTTTCTTCCAGAAGCAATTGGCCTCTCTTCCAGAAGTTCAGACCTTTGTGAAAGGCATATTGCACATCCAACCTCCTTTTGTGCCCCCTGTGGCACCATGGGAACTTCGTATCTCCAACTGTCTCTCTGCTATCTCTTCCTGGATGTCCCAGCGCTTTCTTAAAATTAACATGTCTAAGATCGAGCTGATCATCTTCCCTCCCTCCCGCATAACCTCACCTCCTACAATCTCATTATCTATTGATGGCACTACTATCTCCTCTACCCCCCAAGTGCGCTGTCTTGGAGTAATCCTTGACTTCTCCCTCTCCTTCAAACCACACATTCAGCACCTCTCACAAACCTGCCGTTTTCATCTAAAAAATATTTCCAGGATCAGACCCTTTCTGACCCAGGATGCTACTAAGACTCTTATCCACTCACTGGTCATCTCCAGACTGGACTACTGTAATCTCCTCCTGACTGGCATTCCTGACAAATACCTCTCTCCACTCCAATCTATCCTCAATGCTGCTGCCCGGCTCATTTTCCTCACCAAACGCACTACGTCCACCTCTCCTCTCTTACTAGACCTTCACTGGCTCCCTTTCCCTTTCAGAATCCATTTCAAGCTTCTCACACTTGCTTACAAAGCCCTCACCCACTCCTCTCCCATCTACATCTCTGATCTTATCTCGCTTTACACTCCCACCCGTCCTCTTCGCTCTGCTAATGCTCGCCGACTCTCCTGCCTACGGATTACTTCCTCCCACTCCTACCTCCAAGATTTTTCACGTGCTGCACCACTTCTCTGGAATTCTCTACCTCTCCCCCTCAGACTCTCCACCACTCTACAAAACTTCAAACGGGCTCTCAAGACCCACTTCTTCACCAAACCCAGCCAAATCTCATGTACCCCATCTGTCTCACCCCTGTCTGTCTACCCTTAGAATGTAAGCTCTCACGAGCAGGGCCCTCTTCCCTCATGTGCTTACCCTTTTCTTACTTTAATAATCTTCAGCTGCACCAAATCCAGCAGTCTTCTGCCACCTGATACTTATTCCAGTGTCATCTGCTGATGTAGCTATGTTTATTTACCCTGTACTTGTCCTATATTGTCGTCAACTGTAAGTTGCTGTTTTCCTGTTTGATTATTTGTTTATGTACTCTGTAATTGGGCGCTGCGGAACCCTTGTGGCGCCATATAAATAAAGGATAATAATAATAATAATAATAACGTGGTGTTGCAGTTCCTTCAATCTCATTGGTTTGAACCTTTATAGGAGGTAGAGTTGAAATTCCTTACTTGGAAAGTGGTCATGCTGTTGGCCTTGGCATCAGCAAGGCGGGTGTCTGAATTGGCGGCCTTGTCTCACAAGAGCCCTTACTTGATCTTCCATGAAGATAGAGCAGAATTGAGGACTCGTCAGCAGTTTCTGCCGAAAGTGGTGTCATCGTTCCTTTTGAACCAACCTATTGTGGTGCCAGTGGCTACTGACGCCTTGCTGGAATCGAAGCTTCTCGATGTAGTAAGAGCTTTGAAAATTTATGTCGCCAGAACGGCTCAGTTTAGGAAAACAGAGGCTCTGTTTGTCTTGTATGCCCACAATAAAATTGGGGCTCCTGCTTCCAAGCAGACTATTGCGCGCCGGATCTGTCATACAATTCAGCAGGCTCATTCTATGGCTGGATTGCCGTTACCGAAATCGGTGAAGGCCCATTCTACCAGGAAGGTGGGCTCGTCCTGGGCGGCTGCCCGGGGGGTTTTGGCATTACAACTTTGCCGAGCAGCTACTTGGTCGGGTTCAAACACCTTTGCGAAGTTCTACAAGTTTGATACCCTGGCTAATGAGGACTTCATGTTTGGTCAATCGGTGCTGCAGAGTCATCCACACTCTCCCGCCCGTTCTAGAGCTTTGGTATAAACCCCATGGTTCTTTATGTGACCCCATCATCCTCTAGGACGTATGAGAAAATAGGATTTTAATACCTACCGGTAAATCCTTTTCTCTTAGTCCGTAGAGGCTGTATCTGCAGTTCTTAGTTGTGGTTACACACATGTTGTGTTACGTTGCTGATGTTGTTCATGCCGTTGACTTGCGTTGTGTTAAAGGCCATGTTGTACGGCGTGCTTGAGGTGTGAGCTGGTATGTATCTCACCTTAGTTTAACAATAAATCCTTTTCCTCGAAATGTCCGTCTTCCGGGGCACAGTTCCTATAACTGGAGTCTGGAGGAGGGGCACAGAGGGAGGAGCCAGTTCACACCCCTTTGAAAGTCTTAAAGTGCCCATGTCTCCTGTGGATCCCGTCTATACCCCATGGTTCTTGATGTGACCCCAGCATCCTCTACGGACTAAGAGAAAAGGATTTACCGGTAGGTATTAAAATCCTATTTTTTCTTTCCAGAGTGGCTGCCCTTTTTTTCCAACTAGTCTGCTGTTCCAACAGACCTCCAAACAATCTGAAATAAATAAATAAAAATAGGCACCTCCTAGTGTGATAACATAACAATCAGGTAACCTTCACCATCCATAACACCCTATAAATGGGAGGTGTACCGTTAGTGGTGGGATTCCGACCACCTTTAGACAGAGTGTACACACCACAATATCACGATTCTGGTACTGGTTCTGGTGTCAGTATGATTAAGGCTGTTTTAGGGATCTAATATGAATGTTCAACTCGTGAAAACGAGTTGGATGGATGATGAAGGTTACCTGAGTGCTATGTCATCACACTAGGAGGCGCCTGTGTTCATTTGTTTAATATATATATATTATATATATATAGTAAATAATTGTCACTTTAGGTGTGTCAGGCAACTGTGGTGCCCTTCTCTAATACCATATGCAAACAAGGTTCCATGGAGGTAGCTTGCATATCCCCCAAACAGCTGAAATAGGAACCAAGTGGCACTCATGGTTTTTTTTTTTTTTCATTAGAAAATATGCCTACACGTTAACAAATTGTTTGAATACACATTATTGCTATTGAAAAAAGCCTGGTTCCTATGTGTATAAGGGAAACTACTGTTTGAATTGGAGGTACTGTTGTGTGGCACCGTCCCTTCCTTGTGAGACAACACTCATTTTTTGTGGTGCCTTTGGCGCGCCTTGTCCCTTTTTCAGTTATGGGAAGGCGCAAAATTATAGTTTGCGGAGGGGGGGGGGGGGCTGGTTGTGGTATTACTTAATGGGCAAATACTTTGTGGTATTACTTAATTAACAATTCCTTACTTAGTGCCGGGCAGACCGGTAAATAAAGAAGTGAAGCATGCAGTAAAACATGCACAAACAGAAGAACATTTTGCATAGCCAGTAAAATAGGGGATGCCAGAGCCTTCTCATTTGTCGCTGCATTTCAAAGTTTTACATTGTTTAATACTGAACAGCGATCTCTCTGGGACTTGTTAGGAATGACATTATATGACCTTGCAGCCATAGGACGTTTATCCTTTTTGGAGACTGCACTAGTTATTGCTAAGTCTCAAGCATCTGCTGATATGTTCCAGACCACATTAATTTAGCAAGTCAAGGACTCTTCCTACACACAGAGTTTGAAAGGTACTGTAAACTTAAGAGAGCAATCATTTACGTCTCCTCTTCATAGTCTCGTTCAAGCACCCTTCACATTTATAGAGACAACTCCTAAAATAGATTTATCCACATTAGCTGGTGAGATGTGGAAACAGATTGCAAGATACATAGAGATTGTAAAGGTCCAATGACTAAGATTATATTAGTTCAATGGTGGTTGGGACAAGTATTGTCCAAATCTGTTCTGCTTGGTAGGGTGGACAATAGAATATTATTATTTAAGTAATAAAGTACCATGTGCAGAACATCACCCACCCACCCACCCAACCAACCAACCAACCAACCAACCAACCAACCAACCAACCATTATCTGCTGTGGAGTAGTGATGGGGATCTCCAATGTGTCAAATGTCATGGTCAAGTGTCAGATGTCAATGGTCAAGTAGCAGTGGATGCTCCGTATTATGCGCTATATGGGGGGCAATAGCTAAGTGGAGTCGGAAAATTTCTTAGTGGAAGATGTATCAAACCTCTGAGAGAAAAAATAGAGATGTATCCCATAGCAACCATTCCCAGTTGATGTCATTTTATAGACTGTGCTACATAAATCAGAAGTAGTGATCGGTTGCTATGGGCAACCTCACTTTATCTGTCGAAAGTTACATCTCCTCCTTAATTACATGTTACAAGCAGTGGCGCAGAGAGGGGGGGGGGAGGGTACTAATTGCCTTGGCCCAGGTCTGATGGAGGGGCCCAGCCAGGCTCTCTACTGCCCTATTTACATGTATGCCATTAAACATGTAGTTGTTAGGTGCCGCGGTCCGCGGTGCCGCTCGGTCTGCTTCCGAGCGACGCTCACGGCCGCCGCACCTCCCTTCCTGCCCGCCCGGCGCCTAGAAACGCCAGGACGCCATGCGCGCTGAGCCGCCGGGTCCCTGGCAACGCCAGGACGCCGTGCGCGCTGAGCCGCCGGGTCCCTAGGCCGCTTAGTCCTTTTGGTACTTTTTGTATTGGTGGCTTTTGCAGAGGTTTCCGCTTTTCACTGTCCTCCCCGGAACTCGGCGGTGCCGTGTGGGGGAGTGGACAGTGATATCTTTTGTTGTTCTTTTCCTTTGGCGGCGTGCCGCACATATATTTAGTTTTAGGGTAGTTAGTAGCCCCTAGCTTCTGTTTGCTTTAGTTAGAGGTCCCCTTGTTATTATCCTGTCTCGGTTCACGCTTTGTCTCACTCTAAGACCTGGGAGCATCGGAGTTGGGCAGACCTAATCCGCCCTTCAAACGCGGCTGCCGTGGGCCCAAGAAACTATAGTCACTCAGGCGTGAACTGACCACACGGGTAAAACAACGGAGGTAGGGTGCTAGGGGCTATTCCCGTTCCCTCCCTATTTCAGCGTCACGTCGTGGTGCTCTGGACTCACTTCGCAACATCTTTCTAGTTCTGAGCATCAGGAACGTAACATTATCACTAGAGATGAGCGGGTTCGGTTTCTTTGAATCCGAACCCGCACGAACTTCACTTTTTTTTTCACGGGTCCGAGCGACTCGGATCTTCCCGCCTTGCTCGGTTAACCCGAGCGCGCCCGAACGTCATCATGACGCTGTCGGATTCTCGCGAGACTCGGATTCTATATAAGGAGCCGCGCGTCGCCGCCATTTTCACACGTGCATTGAGATTGATAGGGAGAGGACGTGGCTGGCGTCCTCTCCATTAGAATAGATTAGAAGAGAGAGAGAGAGAGAGAGATTGTGCAGACAGAGTTTACCACAGTGACCAGTGCAGTTGTTGTTAAGTTAACTTTTATTTAATATATCCGTTCTCTGCTATATCCGTTCTCTGCCTGAAAAAAACGATACACAGCAGTCACACAGTGTGACTCAGTCTGTGTGCACTCAGCTCAGCCCAGTGTGCTGCACATCAATGTATAAAAGCTTATAATAATTGTGGGGGAGACTGGGGAGCACTGCAGGTTGTTATAGCAGGAGCCAGGAGTACATAATATTATATTAATTTAAAATTAAACAGTGCACACTTTTGCTGCAGGAGTGCCACTGCCAGTGTGACTAGTGGTGACCAGTGCCTGACCACCAGTATAGTAGTATATTGTTGTATACTATCTCTTTATCAACCAGTCTATATTAGCAGCAGACACAGTACAGTGCGGTAGTTCACGGCTGTGGCTACCTCTGTGTCGGCAGTCGGCACTCGGCAGGCAGTCCGTCCATCCATAATTGTATAATTATATACCACCTAACCGTGGTATTTTTTTTTCTTTCTTTATACCGTCGTCATAGTCATACTAGTTGTTACGAGTATACTACTATCTCTTTATCAACCAGTGTACAGTGCGGTAGTTCACGGCTGTGGCTACCTCTGTGTCGGCAGTCGGCAGGCAGTCCGTCCATCCATAATTGTATTATTATAATATATACCACCTAACCGTGGTTTTTTTTTCATTCTTTATACCGTCATAGTGTCATACTAGTTGTTACGAGTATACTACTATCTCTTTATCAACCAGTGTACAGTGCGGTAGTTCACGGCTGTGGCTACCTCTGTGTCGGCAGTCGGCAGGCAGTCCGTCCATCCATAATTGTATTATAATATATACCACCTAACCGTGGTTTTTTTTTCATTCTTTATACCGTCATAGTGTCATACTAGTTGTTACGAGTATACTACTATCTCTTTATCAACCAGTGTACAGTGCGGTAGTTCACGGCTGTGGCTACCTCTGTGTCGGCAGTCGGCAGGCAGTCCGTCCATCCATAATTGTATTATAATATATACCACCTAACCGTGGTTTTTTTTTCATTCTTTATACCGTCATAGTCAGTCATACTAGTTGTTACGAGTATACTACTATCTCTTTATCAACCAGTGTACAGTGCGGTAGTTCACGGCTGTGGCTACCTCTGTGTCGGCACTCGGCAGGCAGTCCGTCCATCCATAATTGTATTATAATATATACCACCTAACCGTGGTTTTTTTTTCATTCTTTATACCGTCATAGTGTCATACTAGTTGTTACGAGTATACTACTATCTCTTTATCAACCAGTGTACAGTGCGGTAGTTCACGGCTGTGGCTACCTCTGTGTCGGCAGTCGGCAGGCAGTCCGTCCATCCATAATTGTATTATAATATATACCACCTAACCGTGGTTTTTTTTTCATTCTTTATACCGTCATAGTGTCATACTAGTTGTTACGAGTATACTACTATCTCTTTATCAACCAGTGTACAGTGCGGTAGTTCACGGCTGTGGCTACCTCTGTGTCGGCAGTCGGCAGGCAGTCCGTCCATCCATAATTGTATTATAATATATACCACCTAACCGTGGTTTTTTTTTCATTCTTTATACCGTCATAGTCAGTCATACTAGTTGTTACGAGTATACTACTATCTCTTTATCAACCAGTGTACAGTGCGGTAGTTCACGGCTGTGGCTACCTCTGTGTCGGAACTCGGCAGGCAGTCCGTCCATCCATAATTGTATTACAATATATACCACCTAACCGTGGTTTTTTTTTCATTATTTATACCGTCATAGTCAGTCATACTAGTTGTTACGAGTATACTACTATCTCTTTATCAACCAGTGTACAGTGCGGTAGTTCACGGCTGTGGCTACCTCTGTGTCGGAACTCGGCAGGCAGTCCGTCCATCCATAATTGTATTACAATATATACCACCTAACCGTGGTTTTTTTTTCATTCTTTATACCGTCATAGTCAGTCATACTAGTTGTTACGAGTATACTACTATCTCTTTATCAACCAGTGTACAGTGCGGTAGTTCACGGCTGTGGCTACCTCTGTGTCGGAACTCGGCAGGCAGTCCGTCCATCCATAATTGTATTATTATAATATATACCACCTAACCGTGGTTTTTTTTTCATTCTTTATACCGTCATACTAGTTGTTACGAGTATACTACTATCTCTTTATCAACCAGTGTACAGTGCGGTAGTTCACGGCTGTGGCTACCTCTGTGTCGGCACTCGGCAGGCAGTCCGTCCATCCATAATTGTATTACAATATATACCACCTAACCGTGGTTTTTTTATACCACCTAACCGTGGCAGTCCGTCCATAATTGTATACTAGTATCCAATCCATCCATCTCCATTGTTTACCTGAGGTGCCTTTTAGTTCTGCCTATAAAATATGGAGAACAAAAAAGTTGAGGTTCCAAAATTAGGGAAAGATCAAGATCCACTTCCACCTCGTGCTGAAGCTGCTGCCACTAGTCATGGCCGAGACGATGAAATGCCAGCAACGTCGTCTGCCAAGGCCGATGCCCAATGTCATAGTACAGAGCATGTCAAATCCAAAACACCAAATATCAGAAAAAAAAGGACTCCAAAACCTAAAATAAAATTGTCGGAGGAGAAGCGTAAACTTGCCAATATGCCATTTACCACACGGAGTGGCAAGGAACGGCTGAGGCCCTGGCCTATGTTCATGGCTAGTAGTTCAGCTTCACATGAGGATGGAAGCACTCAGCCTCTCGCTAGAAAACTGAAAAGACTCAAGCTGGCAAAAGCACCGCAAAGAACTGTGCGTTCTTTGAAATCCCAAATCCACAAGGAGAGTCCAATTGTGTCGTTTGCGATGCCTGACCTTCCCAACACTGGACGTGAAGAGCATGCGCCTTCCACTATTTGCATGCCCCCTGCAAGTGCTGGAAGGAGCACCCGCAGTCCAGTTCCTGATAGTCAGATTGAAGATGTCAGTGTTGAAGTACACCAGGATGAGGAGGATATGGGTGTTGCTGGCGCTGGGGAGGAAATTGACCAGAAGGATTCTGATGGTGAGGTGGTTTGTTTAAGTCAGGCACCCGGGGAGACACCTGTTGTCCGTGGGAGGAATATGGCCGTTGACATGCCAGGTGAAAATACCAAAAAAATCAGCTCTTCGGTGTGGAGGTATTTCACCAGAAATGCGGACAACAGGTGTCAAGCCGTGTGTTCCCTTTGTCAAGCTGTAATAAGTAGGGGTAAGGACGTTAACCACCTCGGAACATCCTCCCTTATACGTCACCTGCAGCGCATTCATAATAAGTCAGTGACAAGTTCAAAAACTTTGGGTGACAGCGGATGCAGTCCACTGACCAGTAAATCCCTTCCTCTTGTAACCAAGCTCACGCAAACCACCCCACCAACTCCCTCAGTGTCAATTTCCTCCTTCCCCAGGAATGCCAATAGTCCTGCAGGCCATGTCACTGGCAAGTCTGACGAGTCCTCTCCTGCCTGGGATTCCTCCGATGCATCCTTGCGTGTAACGCCTACTGCTGCTGGCGCTGCTGTTGTTGCCGCTGGGAGTCGATGGTCATCCCAGAGGGGAAGTCGTAAGCCCACTTGTACTACTTCCAGTAAGCAATTGACTGTTCAACAGTCCTTTGCGAGGAAGATGAAATATCACAGCAGTCATCCTACTGCAAAGCGGATAACTGAGTCCTTGACAACTATGTTGGTGTTAGACGTGCGTCCGGTATCCGCCGTTAGTTCACAGGGAACTAGACAATTTATTGAGGCAGTGTGCCCCCGTTACCAAATACCATCTAGGTTCCACTTCTCTAGGCAGGCGATACCGAGAATGTACACGGACGTCAGAAAAAGACTCACCAGTGTCCTAAAAAATGCAGTTGTACCCAATGTCCACTTAACCACGGACATGTGGACAAGTGGAGCAGGGCAGGGTCAGGACTATATGACTGTGACAGCCCACTGGGTAGATGTATGGACTCCCGCCGCAAGAACAGCAGCGGCGGCACCAGTAGCAGCATCTCGCAAACGCCAACTCTTTCCTAGGCAGGCTACGCTTTGTATCACCGCTTTCCAGAATACGCACACAGCTGAAAACCTCTTACGGCAACTGAGGAAGATCATCGCGGAATGGCTTACCCCAATTGGACTCTCCTGTGGATTTGTGGCATCGGACAACGCCAGCAATATTGTGTGTGCATTAAATATGGGCAAATTCCAGCACGTCCCATGTTTTGCACATACCTTGAATTTGGTGGTGCAGAATTTTTTAAAAAACGACAGGGGTGTGCAAGAGATGCTGTCGGTGGCCAGAAGAATTGCGGGACACTTTCGGCGTACAGGCACCACGTACAGAAGACTGGAGCACCACCAAAAACTACTGAACCTGCCCTGCCATCATCTGAAGCAAGAAGTGGTAACGAGGTGGAATTCAACCCTCTATATGCTTCAGAGGTTGGAGGAGCAGCAAAAGGCCATTCAAGCCTATACAATTGAGCACGATATAGGAGATGGAATGCACCTGTCTCAAGTGCAGTGGAGAATGATTTCAACGTTGTGCAAGGTTCTGATGCCCTTTGAACTTGCCACACGTGAAGTCAGTTCAGACACTGCCAGCCTGAGTCAGGTCATTCCCCTCATCAGGCTTTTGCAGAAGAAGCTGGAGGCATTGAAGAAGGAGCTAACACGGAGCGATTCCGCTAGGCATGTGGGACTTGTGGATGCAGCCCTTAATTCGCTTAACAAGGATTCACGGGTGGTCAATCTGTTGAAATCAGAGCACTACATTTTGGCCACCGTGCTCGATCCTAGATTTAAAGCCTACCTTGGATCTCTCTTTCCGGCAGACACAGGTCTGCTGGGGTTGAAAGACCTGCTGGTGACAAAATTGTCAAGTCAAGCGGAACGCGACCTGTCAACATCTCCTCCTTCACATTCTCCCGCAACTGGGGGTGCGAGGAAAAGGCTCAGAATTCCGAGCCCACCCACTGGCGGTGATGCAGGGCAGTCTGGAGCGACTGCTGATGCTGACATCTGGTCCGGACTGAAGGACCTGACAACGATTACGGACATGTCGTCTACTGTCACTGCATATGATTCTCTCAACATTGATAGAATGGTGGAGGATTATATGAGTGACCGCATCCAAGTAGGCACGTCACACAGTCCGTACTTATACTGGCAGGAAAAAGAGGCAATTTGGAGGCCCTTGCACAAACTGGCTTTATTCTACCTAAGTTGCCCTCCCACAAGTGTGTACTCCGAAAGAGTGTTTAGTGCCGCCGCTCACCTTGTCAGCAATCGGCGTACGAGGTTACATCCAGAAAATGTGGAGAAGATGATGTTCATTAAAATGAATTATAATCAATTCCTCCGCGGAGACATTGACCAGCAGCAATTGCCTCCACAAAGTACACAGGGAGCTGAGATGGTGGATTCCAGTGGGGACGAATTGATAATCTGTGAGGAGGGGGATGTACACGGTGATATATCGGAGGGTGAAGATGAGGTGGACATCTTGCCACTGTAGAGCCAGTTTGTGCAAGGAGAGATTAATTGCTTCTTTTTGGGGGGGGGTCCAAACCAACCCGTCATATCAGTCACAGTCGTGTGGCAGACCCTGTCACTGAAATGATGGGTTGGTTAAAGTGTGCATGTCCTGTTTTGTTTATACAACATAAGGGTGGGTGGGAGGGCCCAAGGATAATTCCATCTTGCACCTCTTTTTTCTTTTCTTTTTCTTTGCATCATGTGCTGATTGGGGAGGGTTTTTTGGAAGGGACATCCTGCGTGACACTGCAGTGCCACTCCTAGATGGGCCCGGTGTTTGTGTCGGCCACTAGGGTCGCTAATCTTACTCACACAGCTACCTCATTGCGCCTCTTTTTTTCTTTGCGTCATGTGCTGTTTGGGGAGGGTTTTTTGGAAGGGACATCCTGCGTGACACTGCAGTGCCACTCCTAGATGTGCCCGGTGTTTGTGTCGGCCACTAGGGTCGCTAATCTTACTCACACAGTCAGCTACCTCATTGCGCCTCTTTTTTTCTTTGCGTCATGTGCTGTTTGGGGAGGGTTTTTTGGAAGGGCCATCCTGCGTGACACTGCAGTGCCACTCCTAGATGGGCCCGGTGTTTGTGTCGGCCACTAGGGTCGCTAATCTTACTCACACAGCTACCTCATTGCGCCTCTTTTTTTCTTTGCGTCATGTGCTGTTTGGGGAGGGTTTTTTGGAAGGGACATCCTGCGTGACACTGCAGTGCCACTCCTAGATGGGCCCGGTGTTTGTGTCGGCCACTAGGGTCGCTTATCTTACTCACACAGCGACCTCGGTGCAAATTTTAGGACTAAAAATAATATTGTGAGGTGTGAGGTATTCAGAATAGACTGAAAATGAGTGTAAATTATGGTTTTTGAGGTTAATAATACTTTGGGATCAAAATGACCCCCAAATTCTATGATTTAAGCTGTTTTTTAGTGTTTTTGGAAAAAAACACCCGAATCCAAAACACACCCGAATCCGACAAAAAAAATTCGGTGAGGTTTTGCCAAAACGCGTTCGAACCCAAAACACGGCCGCGGAACCGAACCCAAAACCAAAACACAAAACCCGAAAAATTTCAGGCGCTCATCTCTAATTATCACCGGCCCCCAAAAACACACAAGAAAGAATAAAAAATTTTTATTTGTATTTGGTGGGCTTTGAAATTCGTCCTCATGAATCAGGCAGTATTAGGACCGAATCCCAGCCAGCTTTTGGCCAACCAGATTCAGGAACTAACTCAGATGGTTCAGGATCTTACTCTTCGGGTGAGATCGCAGGAAGATCTTTTGCGAGCCTCCCCGAGTATGATTCCAGAACCAAAGATGCATCTACCTGACCGTTTTTCGGGTAACCGAAAGGATTTTTTTAATTTCAAGGAAGCTTGTAAGCTTTATTTTCGTTTAAGGCCCCGATCCCCTGGTACTGAGTCTCAATGGGTCGGGATTGTGATGTCATTACTACAAGGCGATCCACAAACCTGGGCTTTTGGGCTAAAAGCCGATGATGTTGCCTTGCTATCTGTAGATGCCTTTTTTAAGTCCTTAGGCCTTTTGTATGATGACCCTGATAGAGAAGCGTCGGCTGAGAGCCACCTGCGTGCACTTAAGCAAGGGAAAAATCCAGCAGAGGCGTATTGTACCGAGTTTCGCCGTTGGTCGAACGACTGTGGCTGGAATGACCCGGCCCTGCGCAGTCAGTTTCGCTTCGGTTTGTCTGATGTTATTAAAGACAGTCTCCTTCAGTACCCCGCTCCAGAGACTCTAGACAAACTCATGGAGCTTGCTATTAAAATTGATCATCGTCTCCGGGAGCGGAGGGCTGAAAGAGGAGCTAGTTTCAGGCCTAGTCCATGTCTGTATACTTTCCCTGAGGACGTCGAGGAGCCCATGCAAATGGGTCTCTCCCGGCTGTCCCCAGAGGAAAGAACCAGAAGGCTAAATTCTGGTCTTTGCTTGTATTGTGGTGGCAAGGGACATATCGCACGTAATTGCCCGAATAAACAGGGAAACGCTCTGACCAAGTGAATAGTGAGGGGGTTCACTTGGGTCTGCAGTTAATCTCCTCTAATGATTCCTTATTAGTTCCTGTAAAAATTTCCTTTGGTAGCCTCAGTTCGTTGGTGTCGGCCTTCGTCGACAGTGGAGCTGCGGGAAATTTCATGGATCTTGGTTGGGCTCAGGCTTTGGGCGTTCCACAGATACCTATGGATAAACGTATCACCATGCACGGCTTGGATGGTGGTCCGCTTTCTAACGGGGTAATCACTCACCGCACACCTCCAGTACAACTGACAGTGGGGGCCCTACATTCAGAGAAAATCAAATTTTACCTTACCCATTGTCCGGCTGTCCCCGTAGTTCTGGGTCACCCCTGGCTTGCCTTTCATAATCCCACCATAAATTGGCAGTCTGGGGAGATTTCCCGATGGGGTCCCTTTTGTGTTAAGGAATGTATTTCCCGTCCAGTCCGGGTTGCGGCAGTCACCCCAGAACTTATTCCTTTGGAATATCAGGACTTTGCCGACGTTTTCTCCAAGGGTAATGCGGATATTCTGCCTCCTCATCGGTCCTATGACTGCGCCATTGACTTAGTTCCCGGTGCCTCTTTACCTAAGGGGAGACTATATGCCCTGTCTGGGCCGGAAACTACGGCAATGAATGATTATGTGCAGGAGAGCCTAAAAAAAGGCTTCATTAGGCCCTCGAAATCTCCATTGAGTGCAGGGTTCTTTTTTGTTGAGAAAAAAGATGGGTCGCTCAGACCATGTATTGATTTTCGGTCTTTGAATAAAATCTCTGTTAAAAACACCTACCCTTGCCACTGATTTCAGTACTATTTGATCAGCTCCGGACTGCCGTTATCTTTTCCAAGATCGATCTTAGAGGGGCTTACAATCTCATCCGAATTAAATCTGGGGATGAGTGGAAGATGGCTTTCAGCACACAGTCGGGACATTATGAATACCTGGTGATGCCGTTTGGGCTGTCAAATGCTCCTGCTGTATTTCAAGATCTCATTAACGACGTCCTTCGCGACTTTCTAGGAAAGTTCGTGGTCGTTTATTTAGACGACATTTTGATTTACTCCGAGTCTTTAGAACAACATATTACCCATGTGCGACTGGTCCTTCAGAAGTTACGGGAAAATCATTTATACGTCAAACTGGAGAAATGTGATTTCCACATCACAGAAGTGTCCTTCCTGGGGTATATTATTTCTCCTAAGGGGTTTTTCATGGAACCAAAAAAACTCCAGGCCATCCTAAATTGGGCACAACCCACGAACCTAAAAGCAATTCAGCGCTTTTTAGGGTTTGCAAATTACTATAGGCGTTTTATTCATACCTTCTCTGATTTGGTTGCTCCTATAGTAGCATTGACTAAAAAGGAGCGGACCCTTCCAATTGGTCGCCTGAAGCCAAGTCTGCCTTTCTTGCCTTAAAGCAGGCCTTTGTCTCAGCTCCAGTGCTCAGACACACTAACCCGGAGCTCCCCTTTATTGTCGAGGTAGATGCCTCAGAGGTTGGAGTGGGGGCTATCCTTTCTCAGGAAGACCCGGAGTCTCAGGAATTACACCCATGTGCCTTCATGTCCAGGAAATTCTCCTCCGCAGAATCCAACTATGATGTTGGTAATCGAGAATTGTTGGCAGTTAAATGGGCTTTCGAGGAGTGGCGGCATTGGCTGGAAGGAGCTAGGCATTCCATTACGGTGTTTACTGACCACAAGAACCTGCAGTATATTGAGTCAGCTAAACGGCTTAATGCTCGACAGGCACGTTGGGCGTTGTTTTTTACTCGTTTCAGGTTTATTATCACCTTCAGGCCCGGTTCCAAGAATACAAATGCCGATGCCCTGTCACGTTGTTTTCTTCCGGTTCACAACAACCACCCGGCTACTACCCCCATAGTTCCATCGTCTGTCATCCGGGCTGGCCTCACACAGGATTTATTTACACAGCTAGTCCAGCTTCAGCAGCAGGCTCCCAAAGTCACTCCTGCAGATCGTCTCTTCGTCCCTGAATTTCTGAGAGGCACTGTTCTAGCTGAGTTTCATGATAATAAGGTTTCTGGTCATCCGGGTATCACTTTGACCTTGGAGTTAATCTCTCGCTCAGTGTGGTGGCCTAATCTTTCTAAAGATGTAAGGGAATTTGTCCGTTCCTGTCAGGTTTGTGCTCAGTACAAGGTATCTCGATCGTTGCCGGTCGGGCAACTCATACCTTTAGCCATTCCTCTCAGGCCATGGTCACATATATCCATGGATTTCGTGGTGGACCTTCCTCTTTCAGCTGGATTTTGAGTCATTTGGGTGGTAGTAGACCGTTTTAGTAAGATGGCCCACTTCATTGCTCTCCCCCGATTACCCTCTGCTCAAGGGTTGGCAGTTTTATTTCTCCGCCATGTGTTCAGGCTCCATGATTTACCCAGGGATATTGTCTCTGATCGGGGACCGCAATTCATCGCCCGTTTCTGGAAACGTTTTTGTGCCTCATTAAATATGAAACTCTCTTTAACATCTGGGTACCATCCACAGTCTAACGGACAAACTGAACGTGTTAATCAGTCGTTAAAACAGCATTTACGGCTATATTCAGCCAAACTTCAGAATGATTGGTCTGAATTTCTTCCTTTGGCCGAGTTTGCCTATAATAACTCTTGTCATTCTTCCACCAAGGAGTCCCCATTCTTTTCGGTCTTGGGCTTTCATCCTAGAGCCAATTCTTTTTACCCTCATTTTCCAGTCTCCTCGTTGACCTTAACTTCCCGTCTCAGAATGATTTGGAAAAAGGTGCACCTTGCCCTTAAGAAGGCTGCCTTCCGAGAAAAAAAAAATTCTGATAGGTTCCGACGCCCATGCACTTTTAAGGTGGGAGATAAGGTGTGGTTGTCAACCCGCAACATCAAGCTCCAACAACCTTCGGCTAGATTGGGACCCAAATTTATTGGACCGTACCTTATCATTAAGAAGGTTAACCCAGTTGCTTTTCGGCTACGCTTGCCTAAATCACTCAAAATTGGCAATACTTTTCACTGTTCCCTTCTGAAGCAGTATTTTTCTTCCAGGAGATTCCCTCGGAAGACTTCCCAGGGTATACCTCCGGTGGATGTTCAGGGGCAACAAGAGTTCTTGGTGGAGAAGGTTTTAGATTCCAAAGTTTCTCGGGGCCGGCTTAATTTTTTGGTTCACTGGAAAGGCTATGGCCCGGAAGAAAGGTCTTGGGTCCTGGATAAGGATCTACATGCCCCTAAACTTAAGAGATTATTCTTTCCGGAATTTCCTCAGAAACCCGACTTTAGGGGTTCTTTAACCCCTCCTCAAGGGGGGGGTACTGTTAGGTGCCGCGGTCCGCGGCGCCGCTCGGTCTGCTTCCGAGCAACGCTCACGGCCGCCGCACCTCCCTTCCTGCCCGCCCCGCGCGCCTAGCAACGCCAGGACGCCGTGCGCGCTGAGCCGCCGGGTCCCTGGCAACGCCAGGACGCCGTGCGTGCTGAGCCGCCGGGTCCCTGGCAACGCTGGGACGCCGTGCGCGCGTAGCTGCCGGACCCTTAGCAACGGGGACGCCACAGACGAACCGCGTTCCCCGTTGCTTCCTATCAATCAATACACCTGTTAGCTCTGGTCGTGCAGCAGGGCAGCTGCACGACATTACTAATTAAGCTTCGCTGCAGCTATTGGAGGGCTCCCTGTTATATTCTCCCTCACTACCTGGCACAGACGCCGGTGATAGCTTCCTGTATGCTGTTCCTGCCTTGTAATGTCTGTTCCTGGCCAGCTGTATCTGGTCGATCCTGCTCCCTGTGCTCCTGAGTCCTGGAGTTCTGAAGCCGGTCCTGGGAATCCTTCCTGTTCAAGTGAACCTGTTTCAGTCATCTGGGGGTTCTCGTTTGTTGGGGTTCTCTCCCGGTTTCGTGAGTAGCGGCTTCTGCCGCGTGTTGCGGCCTAGGCCGCTTAGTCCTTTTGGTACTTTTTGTATTGGTGGTTTTTGCGGAGGTTTCCGCTTTTCACTGTCCTCCCCGGAACTCGGCGGTGCCGTGTGGGGGAGTGGACAGTGATATCTTTTGTTGTTCTTTTCCTTTGGCGGCGTGCCGCACATATATTTAGTTTTAGGGTAGTTAGTAGCCCCTAGCTTCTGTTTGCTTTAGTTAGAGGTCCCCTTGTTATTATCCTGTCTCGGTTCACGCATTGTCTCACTCTAAGACCTGGGGGCATCGGAGTTGGGCAGACCTAATCCGCCCTTCAAACGCGGCTGCCGTGGGCCCAAGAAACCATAGTCACTCAGGCGTGAACTGACCACACGGGTAAAACAACGGAGGTAGGGTGCTAGGGGCTATTCCCATTCCCTCCCTATTTCAGCGTCACGTCCTGGTGCTCTGGACTCACTTCGCAACATCTTTCTAGTTCTGAGCATCAGGAACGTAACAGTAGTTCTAGCATTTGTGCATAACAAATCCCAGACTTGGCATTAATGAACAATTGGAGAGATTTTTTTTTTTTTTTTTTTTTCATAAGTGGTTCTGAATTAAAACGAATACTTTAGAACTGTTAGGAGAATCTAATCTGGGAACAAATTGATCAGAAATAGAAATTTTTTGCGTGCTGATCAATAGTGGGATCATTTTGTGCATTGGCAATCAAATCATTCAATTTAACAGATAAATAAATGTTTGTGGCCAGTGGTAATCCATATTTAAACATTATCTACTTCATTATTACACTATGCATTTAAAAGCCGGATCACAGCTCGTTCAGCCCATAAAGGGTTCTGCATCCTTGGAAAAGATTTTTTATATGTTTTTTTTTCCCAGCCTTGTGCTTGACAAGTAATTATGATGTCATCAGCACCTGATGCCAGAAAGTTGTTAAGACGATAGAAATATCTTGTACTGTAAAAGGATCAGTAATTTGGTTTGGCAGGAATAAGACTTTTTCAAGTCAAGTGGCATGGGCATAACACAAAAGGGAACTTGAGTTCCAGCGCACAAAAACTTGTATAGAAGCATCCTCTTTGTGGCTCGTTGTGCTCTACTAATGATCTACTTACTGTATGCAAACGGTCTACTAGTTTCACAAACCTCTGCTCCACACTCAGGAGGCATTCAGTTACTTATGAGCTAATTGGTGCACCCTGTATTGGGCCGTTGAACCTGGATTGCCTTTAAACTTTTTGCAATTTTTTGAATGTACTTCTCATCTGACCCTCATTAAATTGATGAAAGTATGGGGTCATTGGAGCAACCCTTATTTAAACTGACAGATCTGTGTAGTTTGAAATATCCAATATTAGGTTGTTAGTGCTTTATTGTATGCTAGGTAACTCTTTGGCATTCTATTGAAAGTAGCTGCTAACGCTTCTTCCGAGTTGGCGTTAAAATCAAGCCCTTCTGTGGGGCGAAAAGATTCTGCAAGGTTGTATACACCTCATACTTGCCTACTTTTTGGCAGCTCTCTCCGGGAGAGAGCTGCCAGGACGGCTCAATGGAGGGGCTGGGCAGGAAAATGACGAGAGGAGTGGGCGGAGAGGAGGCGGAACGGGGCGGGGTGGAGGAGGGACAGAGGCGGAACGAGGGCAGGGTTACACCATTGAGCCACGCCCCCACTAGGTAATGCCGCTATAACCGGCATTTTATAGCAGGGGGCGTGACTATGATGACGCGATTCAACAAGAATCGCGTCATCTACTGTCCGGACCGCCCACTTTACTCTCAAAGTGGGCGGCCGGGCAGGGGGTAAGTTAAAAACCGGGAGACTTGTCTGCTCTTCCGTGGGGCCGGGAGGGTCACCCGATTTTCGGGAGCCTCCCGGCCATTCCGGGAGAGTAGGCAAGTATGATACACCTTCAAGTCATTTAGGGGTCTATTTACTGTCTAAGCCTTGGATGAAGGTAAAGTGGCTGGAGATAAAGTACCAGCCAATCAGCTCCTAACTGCCAAGTCACAGGCTGGGTTTGAAAAATGACAGTTAGGAGCTGATTGGCTGGTACTTTATCTCCGTCCACTTTATCTCCATCCAAGGCATAGTAAATAAACCACTTAATCACGTCATTTAAAATGTAAAGTGTTTCTCTAATGTGACGATCATGTGCATTCTATTCTTTGTTACAAAGACTTTTGTGACAGTACACCTCCTGAATGGAGAATTACAGCTTAGAACAGATTAATGTCTCCAGGGCCCAGTTATGAATCTTAGCCCAGACTTCACTTTCCTTCCTGTCTTACTCACTGCACTGTCCTTCACTTCTCAGTGGCCTCCTTCCAGAGTGGTACATTCACACGTTTAAAGAAGAGAGCTAAAATCACCATATAAACCCTGGTTGGGTACAGTATGTTCCAGCCAGGTGTGTGATGGGTTGCTTGGAGATACACTCACTGTTGATGTTCGCAGTCCCTATACTCAGATTATCCTTGTGAGCGCTCACTGCCACAGTAATTAATATATTTTTCGCTACCTAAGTGCGCATTCAGAATTCATGCCATTTACTTGGCTGGGCTATATGGCTCTTAGATGTAATGCCCATAGAAATCTCACCTAGCAGTCAATGCTAGGTGATTGTTCTGTGATCCAGCAGTAGTGCACACTCTATGAAACATTTGAAAGACACATCGACTTCTGACCTCTGGCTTTCTTTGTGAATAATCTCCTGTCTGCCTCCATACTGGATTAACCATGTATCATTTTAACTTTTCTGCTGACCCCTGCTTTGCAATACTCTTATCGGGTTCACTACGGCTGGCCGGCGGTCGGGCTCCCGGCGACCAGCATCCCGGCGCCGGGAGCCCGACCGCCGGCTTACCGACAGCTTGGCGAGCGCAAATGAGCCCCTTGCGGGCTCGCTGCGCTCGCCACGCTACGCGCGCCACACTATTTTATTCTCCCTCTATGGGGGTCGTGGACCCCCACGAGGGAAAATAATTGTCGGTATTCCGGCTGTCGGGCTCCCGGCGCCGGTATACTGAGCGCCGGGAGCCCGACCGCCGGCAAACAGAAGACCACCCCTCTTATCAGCTAACATTCCCTGCTGTGTACCGAAAATAGGACTTGTCTATGAATAACGTTTCTGTGCAATGCCGTAACTACATGTGTGCCAGGTGTGCCTGGTACACAGCGCAGTTGCCCTGAGGGCGCAAGGCCAGCGGCTTGTAATGAGTCAAATTGACTCATTACAAGCCGCCTGTGCTGTGCTGTGTGTGCTGGAGGAGAAGAGGAGAGCAGCAGCGCCAGAGGCAGGGGAGGAGGAGGAGGGAGGGGGACTGGAGCCGCAGCAGCGCAGTGTAATTGGTAGTGGCGCCGCTGCAGCAGTCCCTCTCCTTCCGCATGCGCTTCCCTCATCCCAGCATTCACAGCGGCGTCGAGCAGCCAATGCGGAAGAAGATGGACAGCTGCAGCGGCGCCACCACCAATTACACTGCGCTGCTGCGGCTCCAGTTTCCCTCACCTCCTCCTCCTCCCCTGCCCGGGATCTGCTGCATGAAGCCTACACCGAGGAGCCTGAGCCAGCTGGGAGAGATGGTAAGTATCTATCTATCTATCTATCTAGCTATCTATCTATCTATCTATCTATCTATCTATCTATCTATCGCAATGTCTAAAAAGGGGGACTGGCTGCCGTAATGTGTAAAAAGGGGGACGCTGTCTGCCGTAATGTGTAAAAAGGGGGATGCTGTCTGCCGTAATGTGTAAAAAGGGGACTCTGTCTGCCGTAATGTGTAAAAAGGGGGACGCTGTCTGCCGTAATGTGTAAAAAGCAGACGCTGTCTGCCGTAATGTGTAAAAAGGGGGACTGGCTGCCGTAATGTGTAAAAAGGGGGACTGGCTGCCGTAATGTGTAAAAGGGGCTCTACCTGGTGTAGTGGCGCTACTGTGTGGCGTAATTTGAATAATGAAGACTACTGTGCACAGTAATATGAATTGGTATTATTTTGTGGCCATGCCCCTTCCTCATAAAGCCACGCCCCTATATATTTTCTGCGCGACTACAGCGTGCACAGCCCCTATCTTGCATGGGGGTGGGGGCGCCAATGCTGTTTCTTGCACACAGCGCTAAAATGCCTACTTACGGCACTGTTTCCGTGTCACCCCTGGTTGTTATTACTTTCCTTTCCGGGCACTTGACTAATTGCCTGTTTATTTGGACTTTCGCTTGCTACATCTTTATCTGCTTATCTGTGGTGGATAGATAATTGCCTGTCTGACTATGAGTATTGGTGACCTGGTGTTAAAAGACACTTAAAGGCTTATATCATTGTGGTTGCCCACTATATATTGCCATATTAATGCTAAGTGTCCTTGCCACTGCAGTCCTACATTAGAAAAGAGGATACGAGAACCCAGTTTCCTGTGACAACTCATGCTGGGTTACGGGCCTGAACTTCCGCTGCCAGGAGTAACCCTAGAAGAGCTGATGCCTTACATGTCCACCACAAAGTTAGTCAGGCAAACTCAAAAATATATAAATATGAATTTCAGTATACTGTGCGTGCAACAAATAGGTGACTGCACATGTGCCGACGCAAACATATGCATACGAAAGGAGATTACTAGTACATATGGATTGATCCATCCATTGACGGATTACATCTTCCATGAAAACAGTGGTAACTGGGTTGGAGAGTCAGAGGAGAGTCAAGGGAGTGTCATGGACATACAGGCCGACTTAGTTGCTCAATCACAGATGAAGATGGGAAGCCGCTTTCAGATGGATCTTTTTGTACCCAGCATGGGGAAGGGACAACTGATTTACTTGCTTTATTAACTTATTACTTTTAGAAATGGGCGGTTCAGTTCTCCAGAAATCCAAATCCATCAGACCTTGTGGATCCGTATGGAACCATAACCTGGTCCAGATCTCCCAAGGAGAGCTGATCCGAATATAGTCATAGTTCAGATCTTCACGTAGTTTTTAAATCCGATTTTTGGGTTTTGGATTGCAAAAATTACATGATTTTAACCGTTGTATCAATTTTTATCAATAATTATTTTTTTTATTGATTTTTAACCAAACCAAAAACCGAATTAGAGCTAAAACACTTCAGGGTGGTTTTGGCAAAACCAAAATGATGAATTAGAACTAAAACAAAAATACGGGGGGTCCCGCACATCTGTAATTACTTTCCCCAGCCTTTTTCACTTTCTACTATAACACCAACATAAAGCTCAGGCCAAAACTAATGTTATAGCAAGAGGAGAGTTATAACAGGGGTGGAAAAAGTCAGTCGCAGAGGGCCTAGTATTCGGGTTCTGGCAACCAGCTGCCAGGACTCAAAGAGAATAGCAGTTGGACCAACTCTTGCTGACATTGTCAGGGGGCACAGACTGGTACTGTCTATTGAGTCACTCGTGTATATATTCTATGGGAGTGCAGACCGAAGCGGAAAACAGCATCAGTGGTCCTCCTACTGATGCCGCTCCATCATCTCAGATACCTGACTGTGTTCTCAGAAAATAGGACTATGGGGGGTAATTCAGAGTTGATCGCAGCAGCAAATTCGTTAGCAGTTGGGCAAAACCATGTGCACTGTAGGTGGGGCAGATGTTACATGTGCAGAGAGATAAAAAGTAAGGTATATACAGCGCTAACAGAAAACTGGATATGGGAAAATAATCACAATTTATTAAAAGACATTGTTGCAACAAATAAATTCATATATAAAAGAAGGACATTATTTTGTCATTAAAAAATAAATAAATAAAGAAATATATATAGGGCAGGCACAGCAATTTTTGTTTGATAAATTACCACACGAGGAGACCGAATAGATGTACTGGTATAAGTCCTTGGAATGGTAGCCACAGTCCTAGGGAGCAGTTTGCAGTGCTAGCAGGTGAGGTCCAAATATAAGAGGCAAATCTTTCAGATGTTTGATCCTCAGAACCAACGCGTTTCGCTGTATTCACAGCTTTTTGACACCTTGAAAAAGCTGTGAATACAGCGAAACGCGTTGGTTCTGAGGAGCCGTATATTACTGGAACCATTCTTGGAACTTGGAAACCAGCCTAGAAGTCCACCAGCTAATTGGGAAAAATAGCGGATGTCCACGAGGCACAGAAAGATCCACCAATCCAACAGGACGCACCTCAGTCCGGATCAAACATCTGAAAGATTTGCCTCTTATATTTGGACCTCACCTGCTAGCACTGCAAACTGCTCCCTAGGACTGTGGCTACCATTCCAAGGACTTATACCAGTACATCTATTCGGTCTCCTCGTGTGGTAATTTATCAAACAAAAATTGCTGTGCCTGCCCTATATATATTTCTTTATTTATTTATTTTTTAATGACAAAATAATGTCCTTCTTTTATATATGAATTTATTTGTTGCAACAATGTCTTTTAATAAATTGTGATTATTTTCCCATATCCAGTTTTCTGTTAGCGCTGTATATACCTTACTTTTTATTACTCATTCAGGGACCAACTATCCCTTTAAAACAGCAGCTGTAAAGGATAAGCATACCCTCTTAACAGCGCCGGACAAATTACCTTGGTAATTTATTTTTTTTGCACATGTGCAGAGAGAGTTAGATTTGGGTGGGTTATTTTATTTCTGTGCAGGGTAAATAGTGGCTGCTTTATTTTTACACTGCAATTTAGATTTCAGTTTGAACACACCCCACCCAAATCTAACTCTCTCTGCACATGTTACATCTGTTTCCCCCCTGCAGTGCACATGGTTTTGCCCAACTGCTAACAAATTTGCTGCTGCGATCAACTCTGAATTAGGCCCTATATGTCAAAGAGGGTGTATTGGTGGGTGGGTCACTTGTATTTATGCATATAGAGAAATGTAAGTAGCCACCGGCTATCTTATAGTTTAAATTCAAATAATACCCCTTTCACACTGCCAATGCCGGATCCCACCCGGGAATTGGGAACGGGTCCTTCCCGGGTGGGATCCGGCATTGTCAGCTGCTGCAGGCTTCCCCGACCCGGCAATATGCCGGGCGGGTTGCCATAGCAGCGGGGGTCGGAGCCAGCGGCGGGAGCGGAGGTGGAGGCGGCGCCTTTCCCTGCTGTAGTAAACGGGTCCCAGGACACATTGACCCGGGAGCTTGTTTACGCAGCCACTGGCCCGGTATTCAACCCAGCTATAACACTGCTTTATTCCCGGGTTGAATTGCCGGGTCAGGTGCCCCGCGATTTCGGCTATGCCCCTTTCACACCGCACGCCGACCCGTCAATATGCCGGGTCGATACCGGGTTATTTGTGCGATGTGAAAGGGGTATTAGTGTGGTATAAGTGTGCATACTGCGTAGCCATGCCCTTCTATACCAGCCCCCTGCAGAGCCATGCCCTTCCATACCAGCCCCCTGCATAGCCATGCCCTTCTATCCCTGCCCCCTGCATAGCCATGCCCTTCTATCCCTGCCCCCTGCATAGCCATGCCCGTCTATACGAGCCCCCTGCTTAGCCATGCTCTTCTATCCCAGCACCCCTGCATCAGTGCTGTGACTAGACATTTTAGCGCTGTGTGCAAGAAACAGCATCGGCGCCCCCCCACACACACACACACCAAATATAGAACAGGGCCAATACGCGCCGTAGGCGCACATCAAATATACAGGGACGTGGCTTCATGGGGAAGGGGCGTGGCCACACAGCTCTCTTTTACACAGTACGGCAGGCAGAGCTCCCTTTTACACAGTACGGTAGCCACAGTCCCCTTTTACACATTAGACAGGTAGAGTCCACCTTGTTTACACATTGCGGCAGCAGGGTCCCCCTTGTTTACACATTAGTCAGCAGGACCCCCTTGGTTACACATTAGTCAGCAGGATCCCCCTTGGTCACACATTAGTCAGCAGAGTGAGTGTGTGTCTGGGTGTGTCTGTGTACCTGTTGGGGTGATGCAGCATCCAGGACTTCTTTCCAGCCGCTCACAGTCCCTCATCCAGTGCAGCAGCGGCGGGTCTCACTGGCGGCTTCTCCTATACAGGAGACGCCGGCTGAAGGAGCGCTCCCTCTCCATTTGACAGGCAGCGGCGGGGTTCACAGGGGCCATCAGCAGAGACAGCAGCGTCTCATATATAACGGGGAAGGTGGCTGAAGGACAGAGGCGGTGGCGGTGCTAACAGGCGGCATTACTGCGCACAATGGGCTGTGTGGAATAACAAATGTCGCGCTTCCCCTCCCTCACAGAGGCGGCAGCTGGAGCTAGGCACCGGTAGACAGCCTAAATTACACTTGTCCATCATTGACTAGCACGGCCGTACATAGGGGTGTGCTGCCAGATGGTGCGCCTTCACTGCACTTGTGCTGTGGGCAAGGCACTATCGGCACACACCTAGTTACGGCCCTCCCTGCATAGCCATGCCCTTCTATCTCAGCCCCCTGCTTAGCCATGCTCTCCTATCCAAGCCCCCTGCTTAGCCATGCTCTCCTATCCAAGCCCCCTGCATAGCCATGCCCTTCTATCCCAGCCCCCTGCATAGCCATGCCCTTCTATCCCAGCCCCCTGCATAGCCATGCCCTTCTATCCCAGCCCCCTGCATAGCCATGCCCTCCTATCCCAGCCCACTGCATAGCCATGCCCTTCTATCCCAGCCCCCAGCATAGCCATGCCCTTCTATCCCAGCCCCCTGCATAGCCATGCCCTCCTATCCCAGCCCCCTGCATAGCCATGCCCTTCTATCCCAGCCCCCTGCAAAGCTATGCCCTTCTATCCCAGCCCCCTGCATAGCCATGCCCTCCTATCCCAGCCCCCTGCATAGCCATGCCCTCCTATCCCAGCCCCCTGCATAGCCATGCCCTTCTATCCCAGCCCCCTGCATAGCCATGCCCTCCTATCCCAGCCCCCTGCATAGCCATGCCCTCCTATCCCAGCCCCCTGCATAGCCATGCCCTTCTATCCCAGCCCCCTGCATAGCCATGCCCTCCTATCCCAGCCCCCTGCATAGCCAAGCCCTTCTATCCCAGCCCCCTGCATAGCCATGCCCTCCTATCCCAGCCCTGTGCGTAGCCTTGCCCTTCTATCCCCGCCCCCTGCATAGCCATGCCCTTCTATCCCAGCCCTGTGTGTAGCCATGCCCTTCTATCCCAGCCCCCCCCCCCTCTGCCCCACATAGTCATGCTCATTCCCTTTTATCACAGTGCCTTTGATAGCCATTCTCTTCTATCCCAGCCCCCCTGTATAGCCATGTCCTTCTTTCCCAGCCCCAGCCCTTCTATCTCAGACTCAGTCACCATACATAACCATGCCATTCTATGCCCATCCCCCAGCGAATCCATGCTCTTCTATTCCCGTTCCCCTGCGCAGCCGTGCTCTTCTACGTATATAGCTTATACAGTTGTCAAAGTCAGAAAAATATCTCTATACACACTGCCATATTTGCACCTCACACTGGTCCGCGCTGCGCATGCGTGCGCTCTCCCGTGAAGGCGCATACCCGCTGTTGCGTGCACCCGCTGGTGCACGGTATGCGTATTTACGGTAAAGTTTGTGTAGTCGTAGCGTGCGACTCAATCGTTACACATTTTCACAAATAATGTATTTTATAGATCATGGTCCCTTTGATAGATTCTGAAAGTTTGGTTAATATAGAATGTTTATGAACAGAGGAATCCCTCTTTGTTTGATACGAAGGGTCAGATAGGAGTAATACAGTGGTGTTTAGTATCCATCGGAAGAATATTTAATTAGAAATATTCCGGTGTTGGTTTGAAGCAGATCAATCGCTCGTGCGAATAGTTATGGACATAAGAAGTTTATGAACATTTACTTTATTTGCACTTTATTACCCATGCGGCGGGAAACCCAGTTTCCCTCCCACCTGAGCAGTTGGAAATAGTCACAGCCCACCTGTATGAATCAACCTATGACCTTTTTTTATAATGCGAAGTCGAATTCCTGTGTCCAATGAACAATGAGATTGTAGGGACCATTGAATTGTATTGTGTGTGGGGCATAAATAGCAGGCCGACCATATCCAACTTCACTCTCTTCAACGGTTCTCATTGCTGATAATCGGGAGCTGGATATCGAGGCGCATGCGATCGTTCCCCTTGTGCGTAAGTTCTCTCCGTAATCATATTGTCTTACTGTGAGCCATTTCTCTCTCTCCCTCTCTTCTCTTTCTCTCGTATTTTTCCTTGATTAGACTTGAATTGTATTGTATTGTATTTCCTGTGTAGTTATCTGGTTAGTTGGTTTATGTTATATTGTAGTGTATGCTTTGTACTGTGATTCCTTTTGCAAGTATAATAGTCATAATACACATAATAGGTTTCGGACCCTAAGCCCAGGTATCTGTGTATTCTTTATAGTGTTAAGTACTCCCTGAGCATCGGTGACACTCAAGCAGCTTTGTAGTTAATCAGGTTACACAAGGTTGCACTTACACTTTGTCTCTACATTAAGGTTTGCTGTGTATTTCATTGCTAAAGGTATAGATATAAAGGTTTAACGTTGTGAGCGTTTGCATCGCTGGTGATCTCCTCGTGGTCCCTAGCGCTGCTACGCTATAGCGAATCATTACGATAAGTCAACAGCCAATAGTCTGCCTGCCTGCAATCACTTGGCCGTGAGTGAACGTGATGCCTGAGCGTCTCGATCACGGCTAAGCGATCGATACGCAACTTGCGTACCCTTACGGTACTTCTTACGTAGATAGCGTACAGTGTTCTTAGACCTCATAAAGGGTTATATACACGATAAATATTTAGCTTTATCAATTGGGGGCTCGTCCTGTCCTTCACATATCTGCACTAGGTAGATCAGCAGACATTATCCCTCAGCAAAGGGCGGGAGGTTGTCTCGTAGTGCTGACGGGATAAGCGTCTGCTTCGCTTAGATAAAAGAGTGCTGAAGGAATCCGGGAACCGGAGGTAAGAACAAAACGCTAGTGTCTTTTAAAACTGTTTATTCTTCTGTCTTGCGTACATACGCACGCACACATATATATCTGCATTTCCGTTTCATTTTCGTATATCATTCTCCTGTCTGCCAGTTTTATAGTTGAAAAAAAAAAAAAAAAAGTGCCAAAAGAGATTTGCTGTTATTTCATAGTTTAAGAGTAAAGGTAATATAGTTAAAAGATAGACAAACACACAGTTTTGCCTGGGAGATAAGGCGAAGTCAGTGTGTTGTGTGGTAGATGACCAGGGATCATCTACATTGATAAAAATATAAATTGTGTTACGGTGGATCTTTGCTTTGCGTACACGTGTCCCTAACAAAAGACTTGTGTACGCAATCCAAAGGCGGACGCACGCAGCGTACATTACGCAACGGAGCGTCCGGTTACGCCCACGTAGCTCAAGTCACGATAAGTTGATTTTTAACGCAACGCGATAAGTAACGCAAAGCGGTAAATAGCGCCACAGGCGATAAATAACGCAAGTCTATTTTTGGAAATCCAAAATTTAAATTAACAGATCCTGCTCCTAATTGGTAACACAGCTGGGCTAAAGAAAAATTTCTGCGCAGAAATAGAAATAGAAGCAAAAGTGTACATGTGATGAGTGAGTGTTTTTGTATTACATAAGTTTATATAACTTAAAGGTTGAACCACAAGAAAAGTCGAGTACTCGTGAGGTACACGCGTGTAAGTGACGTGCACGGTGGCTAGGGAGGCATCCTTGGTTAAACATAATATTTGAGCATTAGAGTATAGCGGACCAGTATAGAACAAGACCAGGAGGTCAGACCAGGAGGTCGTACAGAACAAGACCAGGAGGTCATAGTAGACCAGCAGGTCCAGGTACAGTAAACAGGGAAGTCCGCTATACAGTTCAGAGGCACAACACCAAGAGAAGGGTTGGTGCAAGACCCATATAGGCCGTACAAGCTCTGGCTGAAGGAATTCGCAGTCGTACGTTTCGATTCCATTGGTCTTTCCGTACACAAGCTTAGTTGTTTGTGTACTGAACGACTGGACCGCACGTAATTGTGTACAGTAGTTAGTAATCTGACCTAGTACCATTAGAGTAAAGGGGTCACAAACGCTATTTGTACATTCTGACGTGATTTGTGTAATTTTTTATTTTTCAAGAAGGGAAGTTCGCTGGTCACTCAGGAACTATCTGACAAACCTCACCTTTACTGGAAAGAGTAAGTGTTCTGCGGATAACCCTCGCATGTTCCAGTAAACAACGGTTTTTATAGGTGCCCTGGGTCGAGTGCGCCAGCACCATATCGGTGTGATCAGGTCGCATTGGTCGGCGTGGGCGAGTGAGTGGGGTACTCGGTAAACCGCCACCGTCAGCCTATTGTGAACAATCTGGTTTTCTGTAAGGGTTCGCTGAAGACCTTGATATAGAGATCAGAGGTAGAGCAAGCAACGCCTGCAGAGTTATGGGGGCCAGTTGTTCAGGTAGGGGGTGATCAACCTCGGTTCGGGTTGATTCAGTGGTCCGACCAATTGGGTCGGCCAGGTATATCATGTGTGAGAAATATGGAAGTCACACAGAGGTTTTATGTGATGAATGGGAGAGAATGACGGTACAAGACCGGGAGAAATTCCCAAGAATAGGTAGCTTCAGCACAGAGGTGTTACAAAATTTAAGGAGGAGGATATGTCTCATAAAATCAACAAAGAGACGAGTTCAGCATTATGATTATTTACAGTTGTGGCAACAGGAAGGTGAGATACAGAGAGGTTTGGCTCAGGCGGCGGGATCTGGCTCTAACAGAAAACTGATTGCCACGGCCCCGCCGCCACCATATATATCAGGAGAGAAGTTGATTACGGAGAAAGACGCACTAAAGTGTAACACAAAATCACTTAGTAACTGTGTAAATATTAATGATAATGTTAACCCATTAACCCATGCAAGTATTAACCCGTGCAAGTTGTACCCTGTTTTGAACTTTCCTCAGGAGTGTGATCAAGAGGACGAAGCGACAACGATTTCAGCGCTCTCTCTAGCAGCCACCATAGCAGAGACCACAGTAGGCACAGCAACACCCACGAGATTAGTAAAGGCCCCTAGCGGAGGGATAGGTGAGGTCGTATCAACTGGTAAGTACGGCACCATGCATTATGCTGAGACTATTTCACCACAAGCTGTAGAATCTACACAGAATGAGGTTGTTAGAATTACTCCTGTTAGGGTAATAGCAGTTCCCAATGGGAAAACAGATGTATCAGGAGCCACTCCCATAAGGAACATTGCCATGTACAGCCCATTTTCCCGAATGGAATTAAGGACCATAGTGTCTGAATTCCCTGACCCTAGAAAAGATTTAGTTGCCAGCCAAAAATACATCACAGACTTAGGAAACACTTTAGAGCCCAATAATAAAGATTGGCAGATATTGCTAAAAGCTTGTTTACCCTCCAATGTCGACTCAGCTCAATTTTTAGCTGATTGTGGACTAGATCTGGATGTACCTCTTACAGATGTGTACAACAAAGATAACGTAAGAAGGATAAACTTACAGTTAAAGGAGCATTTCCCAGCAGTTGTTAAATGGAACAAAATATTTTCCATTAAACAAAAAGAGTCAGAAACAGCTGCAGAATATTTTCACCGGGCACTATTAGAAATGGCAAAGTACACTGGTATAGAGGACATTAGGACAAATCCAAACCATCGAGAAGTAGCAGTATCTGTACTAATGGATGGTTTGAAGGAAACATTAAAGGCAAGGGTACAGACCACGCAACCATGTTGGCGAGGTCTGTCAGTGTCCACTTTGAGAGAGGCTGCTATTGATCACGACCGAAACATCACCAGACACAGGGAGTCGCAGAGTGATAAGCTAATGTCAGTAAGTATACAGGCTCTGACCACAAAGCAGCCTGCGTATGTACCATCCAACCCTGTGGGTAAGTCAACTATGATAACATGTTATTCTTGTCAAAGACAGGGACACTATGCACGAGACTGTAGAGCGAAAAATTCGCAAAGATCATACCAACCCCCTAGACAACGACACGACACACGACATTGGGAGCAAGGTCCGCAGAAACGGAGTTATGAGCCACATACAGGGGAAACAAAAAGATATCCCCCAAACAGAGACTGGCATGCCTCTGGTAGTTCCCAACTATCTCCCTCACAAATAGTTGCTGCCAGCGGGATTCAGGGAGGTCACCATACCCAATAGGGGTGTGGCCATACCTGTAACCTGCAGCCAGTGAAATTGATTGCCAACCTTGAAAGTGAACCCGAGGTCGCAATTAATGTAGCTGGTAAAACTTTAAACTTTCTTGTAGACACAGGGGCGGCCAAGTCAGTGATAAATTCGACAGTGGGCATGAGAACCACTGGTAGGACAATTCCAGCCATGGGAGTAACAGGAGTAGTCCAGCACTACCCTGTTAGCAAACCAGCCGAGATTACAATAGGGCCTTTGCATACCAAGCATTCCTTTTTGCTGGCTGCATCGGCACCAACCAATCTCCTGGGAAGAGACTTACTGTGTAAAATGGGGTGCGTCATTTATTGTACTCCTGAAGGTGTATTCTTGGACATACCTGAGAAACACGCTCAGGAAGTGCGAGACATGTTAGACTCCCCATCAAAATTAATGTCACATACCATTATGACAAATAGGAATCCATCCCAAGTAGAAGAGATGACATCTCAGATACCAGAGTCACTTTGGACAAAAGACGGACAGGACACTGGATTAATGGCAAACGTAGCTCCAGTAGTTGTACAAGTAAAAGATGGTAGGATAGCTCCAAAAATCCCACAGTATCCTCTGAAGCCAGAGGTGGAGTTAGGAGTTTACCCAGTAATAGAGCGCTTGCTACAACAGGGCATTCTGGTAAGAACGTCCAGCACTGCCAATAGTCCCATCTTCCCTGTTAAGAAGAGTGGGGGGAGGGGTTACAGGCTAGTGCAGGATCTAAGGGGGATTAACAAAATAGTTGAGAGTCAGTTCCCCGTAGTGCCAAATCCAGCTGTCATCCTAATGCAAATCCCTCCCACTGCCAAATTTTTCACTGTTATTGACCTCTGCTCCGCTTTCTTTTCGGTACCTCTGCACCCTGACAGCCAATATTTGTTTGCATTCACATACAGAGGAGTCCAATACACGTGGACTCGATTGCCCCAAGGTTTCATAGATAGTCCAAGTATATTTTCTCAGGCTTTGCATGATTGTTTACAGTCTTTCCAACCAGACAGTGGATCAGTATTGATACAGTATGTGGACGATTTATTACTGTGTTCAGATTCACTGGAAGCATCTCTGAAGGATACGAAACAGCTCCTGTTTCATCTTTCAGACACCGGACACAAGGTGTCCAAAGACAAGTTGCAATTATGCCAAACTAAGGTAAAATATTTGGGACACTGTCTAACACAAGGACTAAGACACCTGACCGCTGATAGAATCCAAGCAATTAGAGACATGACCCTGCCACAAACCCAGCAACAGATCAGAACGTTTTTAGGAATGTGTGGGTATTGCCGTAATTGGATCCCAGGGTTTTCCATTTTAGCGTTACCTTTGCAGGAAATGGTCTCCTCGAACAAACCTGATAGGATTTCGCATACAGACGAGTCCGAAACAGCATTTGAGAGACTCAAACAGTGCCTAACGCAGGCACCAGCACTAGGTATGCCAGACTATGGGAAACCCTTTGAACTATACGGAACAGAAAGTGCTGGTTGCGCGGCAGGCGTACTAACCCAAAAACACGGTGATGCCAGCAGGCCAGTTGCATACTACAGCGCTCAGCTAGATACGGTAGCGCGATCCCTCCCCACATGCTTGCGAAGCGTTGCTGCGATAGCATTGCTAGTGACAAAAAGCGAAGATGTCGTGCTAGGCCACAACCTCACAATCCATACGCCACATGCGGTATCAGCCTTATTGAATTCTGCCCAAACCAGACACGTCTCATCAGCGAGGTTTACAAGATGGGAATTAGCACTAATGGCCCCCGTAAACATCACCATAAGGAGATGCAGTGCATTAAATCCTGCAACATATCTCCCAGGTGTGCCTGGTCAGGCACAAAGGGTGGAAGGTGAGAGTGCTGGGGAAGGAGGATTTAATACAAAGGAAGATACACATGATTGTATGGAATATTTGACCCAAAATTTTACCGCAAGGCCTGACATCAGTGACAACCCACTGGAAGATGCAGAACTCACGTTCTACACGGACGGTAGTTGTCACAGACAGTCAGACTCGGGAGACTTGTGTACTGGATACGCAGTCGTAGATGACCAAGACACCATAGAAGCGGAACCGCTAGGCCCACCTCACTCAGCCCAGGTTGCTGAACTGGTCGCCCTAACCAGAGCATGTGAATTGGCTAAGGGTAAGTCAGCCAATATCTACACCGATTCTAGATACGCATTCGGGGTAGTCCATGATTTCGGAGCCCTATGGCGCCTCAGAAATTTCATGACGGCAGCTGGTACACCGGTAGCGCATGCAGCTCACATAAAAAGGCTTCTAACAGCGATACAGGAACCCGACAGAGTGGCTGTTATCAAATGTAAAGCACACACATATAGCCAAGACCCGGTATCACTTGGTAACAGCCGAGCAGACGAAGCTGCTAAGTTAGCAGCTGCTACCCCCATACAGACAGACACCACACAACTGATGGTATTCAATACCATCAACACACAGAAGTTGTGTAAAATGCAAAATTTGTGTTCCACACAGGAAAAGGCAGTCTGGAAGGCAAAGGGATGTGGCCAAGAGTCCTCAGGACTCTGGACGGATGGACATGGTAAACCAGTGGCCCCCAGAGCATATCTTCCATGTCTGGCTGAAGCAGCTCACGGGCTGACTCATCTAGGCAGGGAGGGAATGTGCAAATTGGTAAGAGCCTATTGGTGCGCCCCAGGATTCTCCTCTCATGCGAGTAAAAGAGCAATGTCATGCCTTACCTGTCTGAGAAAGAATATTGGAAAGGCAATACCTACAGAACCATCCCATATCCCACCTGCCGGCGGCCCTTTCCAGGTAATACAAATTGACTTCATTCAATTACCCCCTTGTCGGAATTTGAAATATGTACTTGTTTGTATAGATGTTTTCTCGAATTGGGTCGAAGCATTTCCTGCAGCTACAAATACCGCTATGTTTACAGCTAAGAAAATTGTGCAGGAATTTGTATGTAGATATGGTATCCCTAGAATAATCGAAAGTGATAGGGGTACCCATTTTACAGGTGATGTCTTTCAAGGAATGTGTAAGTTGATGGGAATTGATAGCAAGCTGCACACTCCGTACCGTCCACAGGCGAGTGCGAAGGTCGAAAGAGTGAACAGCACTATTAAAAATAAATTGAGTAAAGTAATGGCAGAGACAGGATTGACATGGCCAGAAGCTTTACCCATTGTATTGTACAGTATCAGAACCACTCCCAGGTCCCCTCTTAATCTGTCCCCCTTTGAAATCTTATTTGGTCGACAACCGCATGTCATGATTAACCCTCAGGATGATTTGAAATGTAACAATGAAGTAACTGTAAAGTACTTGATTAACATGAGTAAACAGTTAAGGAATCAAAATGATAATCTAAAGTTGGTGATTCCTGATCTACCTGATAGTAATTGTCATGACATTGAACCTGGGGATTATGTAATGATACGAAATTTTCTACGCTCAGGTTGCCTTATTGACAGATGGGAAGGACCATACCAGGTCTTATTGACTAGCACTACAGCATTGAAGGTTGCTGAGAGAGAGACTTGGGTCCATTCATCCCACTGCAAGAAGGTTGCTGATCCAGAGAAGTCCCGTGATAAGGAACAGACGGTAGAGGTTGTATCACTGGAGTGTCTGTTCCAGGAGGACTGAGGCGGCACCTGAGCCTTGAAGACCGAGAGCTGTTGTCGACTCCCCACTCCCTTTTATTGTTTTTTTTCCACTTCCCATCCCCTCTCCCTCAAATGTATTTTTCCTCCTTCTCATTCTTCTTCGTCTCCTCCTCAAAGATGGACTTGCCCCAAGAGACTGTGATCCGGATTTTCCTGTTGACCATGATGTTGACCAGAGCAGTCTGTTCCGGCGAGAGTACCATGGAGGTCGATAGAGGTTCTGGAATGAGTTCTGATGATAAAGATGGAGGCGTAGTTTTCCAAGATCAACCTAACCAACTAGCAAAGGCGAGTATCAGAAAACGATCCGATAGCATTGACCATAGAAGAAATTGTGACGGATTGTTAGCTGAAGAAAATTGTATCTGTAGGCTCTGTAACAATGTCATTGAAGATGGGTGCATTAAGAAATGCCAATCCAGTTTTAATATCCATATGGACCGGCATCCATTGAGTGATTATCACTCCTTAGTGGGTAATGTATTAAACAAAACAGATTGTTGGGTATGCTCTCAAGTACCTCAGGGTCATAGCAAATCAGGGCTAGTACCATTTCCTTTAACGATAGGGGAGGTACTTGAGTTAAATGGTGGGAGACCGGTGGACCGGAGGTTTAATATCTCCAGCCCTCCTAGTTTGAAGCTCCACCAATACCACGTGGATAGGTCCCTATTATGTTTTAACATCTCCAATCCCAGAAAGCCGGGAAATTGGGAAGTATCATGGAGTAACCACACCATGACCTTTTCACATAGAGCAGATAGAATGCCTACAGATACAGAGCTTGTACGCCACATAGCCAGTAGAGGAAAATCTTTCCGGTATAGATACACCTTAGGAAATAGGATTACTAGAGTTGGAGAAGTATCACCAGGATACTGTGCACATATCGTACAACCTGATACGTGCATTAAGCAGATGGAAGAATTAGGGCTAGGAGATTTCACCTGGAAGGTGTGTAATATGGTAATGTCTTTCTCCGTCCCATATGTTCTCCCCGATGATGCATATTTCATATGCGGGAGAAAGGCGTACAAGTGGCTTGCCCCAAACTCTGAAGGATTGTGTTATATTGGAAGAGTATTGCCTGAAGTAATGACTGTAACTCATGATAAAATGAAAGACATACACCGTGGTGCCCAAGCTCCTTATACTCACACTCATTACGAGCACCTCGTTAAAAGACAACTGTCAGAAAGGTTAGAGCATCCGGCCTCTGATCTGATCCATGAATCCACCGGGATTCAGGTTCTGGTGGCGTTAGATTTCACTCGCACCGCTCGAGGAGTGATGAATTATAGATACATTTCCGCACTCGCCAATTTGTTAGATAATATCACTGAAATGTATGATGACACGTTTAGATACACTGGAAGAGAACTTCAAGCTTATAAAACAGAACTGGTACAGCATAGAATGGTTCTTAATTACCTCACAGCAGTGACAGGCGGATATTGTGTTACATTGGCAACACAGTACGGCGTGAAGTGTTGCACGTATATCACAAATAGCACCGAGGATCCGGTAGAGGTCATAGACCAAAAGATGGACGATATTCTCCAATTAAAGTGGGAATTTCGCCGAAAACACAATCTCACCCTTGCTGCTGTAGGTAATGAGCTGACTGGTTGGGTGTCATGGTTGAACCCGCGAAATTGGTTCTCTGGTTTAGGAGACTGGGCTCAAGGAGTCATAATGGATGTTGGGAAGTTTCTACTATGTATCTTAGGTGTCGTTATATCGATTGGATTGATATTTAGATGCGGGCAGGCTTTAATGAGGTGCAAACAAAGTACCAGAGTGATGAGTTTGAGGAGTGAGGAAACTGTAATTAACCTGGATTTGATTTACGACCCAACGATAGAAACAATGATGTGATGAAAATGCGATTTCTACGGTCCGTTTCTTTCACCTGTTTTTCTGGTTATTCTCCAAGATAACAAGACCCCCTTGGACGAGGAAGTTGATGAGACGCTATACAGACAACGGATAGACCAAAGAAGAAGTTTTGACCACTTGAGATATGGACACTTGATGAACTTTGCCATGGATCCCCAGTTTCCCTAGAATTCTTAAAATTACGCTAGCCCAACATTTTTTGTAAATCTAATGGCATTGACAAAGCTTATTGCTCACGCTTAATGAGCAAAACAGCGCAAAGAAGACGACTTTCAACTGATACCGAACAAAACTTCAACCGACAGATGTACATTAACCTGACATAGAATACCACCGCATTTACCGTAATTATGTCTTTTCTTCATTTCTACAACCCTCAGGTAATGACACACATAGTATAGGGAATACAGGCACAGATATCAGCAATCACATATTCCCCCATTCATGTATCATCAACTAAAATGTGCTCCCCATTTTGTTCAAAATCCGAAAAGAGCTCGGTAAAGTTTGACAGCCCATCCACAGACCTGTACCACGGGATAAGAAGGAATTCAAATGTATACTTCGCAATACCTCGAAGCTTGATTTACAACACGTACGGCACGATGATACATGACCCCCCAAACATGGACTCATACACACATGCTTCTGCTATCACACTAGGTCATACCCTCTTCACACCTACTCCTCTCTCCTCCCTCACCCAACCATGGAAATGAATTAACCCCTGACATATATTTTTCTCCTTTTGAAATGTTTTAGAAGGTGGCAGTTATTATTGACTGCCAAAGGGTGGACTGTCAAAGTCAGAAAAATATCTCTATACACACTGCCATATTTGCACCTCACACTGGTCCGCGCTGCGCATGCGTGCGCTCTCCCGTGAAGGCGCATACCCGCTGTTGCGTGCACCCGCTGGTGCACGGTATGCGTATTTACGGTAAAGTTTGTGTAGTCGTAGCGTGCGACTCAATCGTTACACATTTTCACAAATAATGTATTTTATAGATCATGGTCCCTTTGATAGATTCTGAAAGTTTGGTTAATATAGAATGTTTATGAACAGAGGAATCCCTCTTTGTTTGATACGAAGGGTCAGATAGGAGTAATACAGTGGTGTTTAGTATCCATCGGAAGAATATTTAATTCGAAATATTCCGGTGTTGGTTTGAAGCAGATCAATCGCTCGTGCGAATAGTTATGGACATAAGAAGTTTATGAACATTTACTTTATTTGCACTTTATTACCCATGCGGCGGGAAACCCAGTTTCCCTCCCACCTGAGCAGTTGGAAATAGTCACAGCCCACCTGTATGAATCAACCTATGACCTTTTGTTATAATGCGAAGTCGAATTCCTGTGTCCAATGAACAATGAGATTGTAGGGACCATTGAATTGTATTGTGTGTGGGGCATAAATAGCAGGCCGACCATATCCAACTTCACTCTCTTCAACGGTTCTCATTGCTGATAATCGGGAGCTGGATATCGAGGCGCATGCGATCGTTCCCCTTGTGCGTAAGTTCTCTCCGTAATCATATTGTCTTACTGTGAGCCATTTCTCTCTCTCCCTCTCTTCTCTTTCTCTCGTATTTTTCCTTGATTAGACTTGAATTGTATTGTATTGTATTTCCTGTGTAGTTATCTGGTTAGTTGGTTTATGTTATATTGTAGTGTATGCTTTGTACTGTGATTCCTTTTGCAAGTATAATAGTCATAATACACATAATAGGTTTCGGACCCTAAGCCCAGGTATCTGTGTATTCTTTATAGTGTTAAGTACTCCCTGAGCATCGGTGACACTCAAGCAGCTTTGTAGTTAATCAGGTTACACAAGGTTGCACTTACACTTTGTCTCTACATTAAGGTTTGCTGTGTATTTCATTGCTAAAGGTATAGATATAAAGGTTTAACGTTGTGAGCGTCTGCATCGCTGGTGATCTCCTCGTGGTCCCTAGCGCTGCTACGCTATAGCGAATCATTACGATAAGTCAACAGCCAATAGTCTGCCTGCCTGCAATCACTTGGCCGTGAGTGAACGTGACGCCTGAGCGTCTCGATCACGGCTAAGCGATCGATACGCAACTTGCGTACCCTTACGGTACTTCTTACGTAGATAGCGTACAGTGTTCTTAGACCTCATAAAGGGTTATATACACGATAAATATTTAGCTTTATCACAGTAAATATAGTCCTGCGTATAGTAGATACAGCATGTTTTATACACATTCCTTGTGGTCTGCTTCAGGTAAAATAAACCATATGTATAAGTCAAATACATATTTCCCCTGCAACTGCTTCCCATTTTCTCTATTAAATCTATATAAGTTCTGGCTGCAGTGATTGCCCACTGAAAACTCCGGCTCTAGCAAACTAAAACCACAACATATTTGCTCATAATGATGCTACTTTAATATATGTATGTGCCGGGTCATTCTAACAATGATACATTGTCTCATTAGCAGACATAAATCCCATTCCCAAGACTATTTTGGTGGCAAACCAGGATACGACCAGTCAGTCTGTAGTCAGCGGGTGATTCCTAACATTCCAGAGTAACCCAAAACTTGATACGTATTGATTATTTTTAAGAAAACCACAAAGGTCTTTTGATTCTGATTAGATAATTAGGAAGCACAGAAAATCGAGGGACTTGCTGCCAGTTTTCCTACTGGTAAACGCCTTTGTCTGTAAAACATTACAGTATCAATTATTAGACAGCAGCAGACATTACTCTATGCCGGTGATTTTCAACCTTTTTTAACTCGCGGCATACCGAGCAATATTTTAAAAATGCCAAGGCACACCATCAGTCCCCCATGGGAATAAACCACACACATTGGCCCCCACAGTAAAAAAAAACCCACACATATATTGGCCTCCACAGGAAAAAAATACATACATTGTCCTCCAAAGTAAAAACAAACACATACATTGGCCTCACCAGAAAGAAACAATTAAATTGCTCCTCCATAGAAAAAACAATCACATTGCTTCCCACATAAATCAATGACATTGCTCCCCACAGGGCCGGACTGGCCGATGCGCAAGTGAGGCCACGTGTCTGCCATGTGTTTTGTTTTGTTTTTTACAGGCAGCCGAGGGTGTGCAGGGCGGCCGGGCCGTGTTAAATGACAAGCAGCGTAGACAGTACTCCTAGGGCTGACTCTGAGGGGCCGGGATGACTACAGTAGAGAGTGGAGGTGGGCGGAGCTAAGCGGGCAGGACAGACGGCTGGGCTCAGAAGCTGGACTGGGAGACCGAGGAGCGGGACACAGGTGGAGCAGAGAGGGGGAGGGAAGCTGCATTAATCTGAAGACCGGGAGAACAAGGTTGATTGGAGGGTTACAGCTGGAGCTAATGATCGTGGCTGCAGCCTGCTTCTCATCCACAGGCATGTCTGCCTGAGATTGTGAGTAAAGAAGCAGCTCGGGCTGAGATCATCAGCACCAGCGTGCCCCTCTGTCAGCCTCAGACACTAATCATTAGATTTAGGTTTTAGATGGGGGTTGTGTGTCCCTCCCTCACCAATCTAGCACAGGACTACAGTTTTCCCTGTCCTCAGACTTCAAGCCCTGCACAAACGGTAGCGTCTAGATTCTCTTCGCGCTAAGGACCTTTGCCATAACCCCCTGGGTCCATGTCACAATCTATTTGGAATAGTAAAGTGTGGCGAGCGGAGCGGAGCGAGACACCGAGCCCGATGCGTGGCGAGCGTCCAATGCTGCATAGAGAAATACATTTGCCCCAAACGATTGGAGAACGAAGGAGACATTTAGATGGTGTAAGGGCGGAAGTGCTCTCCTGCCCTCTCGTTTTGTCACGTCCAGGTCCTTAGCACGAAGGCAACATAGACACAACCCTGCACAAACTAGTGTACAACATGTTGCCCCGCCCCCAGGTCTTCTACAGCTCCTCACTTCCCCATCTGCTTCCACGGGCTGGGCACTGGGCAGCACAGAGGGAGACACTCAGAGATTCCTCAGCTATGCCTCTAACCTCCCCCCCCCCCCCCACTACCACCATATGTGCCTCTACCACCTATGTCAGCTGCCTGTGCCTCTTGCATCCCTCCATGTGTGCCTCTGCCCATCTCCCTTCTGTACCTCAGCCCCCTTCTCATGTGCTCGTGTCCACTTTCCCATCTATACTTTTGCCACATTATCTATCTATGCCTCTGATATTCCCCACTCTGTACCCTGCTGACTTTTCATCATACCCCTGCCACCATCTGCAGAGGGACACTCTGCTTCTCCTCCATGTGTACAATCCACACCACCCCATGGCTGGTTGTGCAGACCAACAAAATCAACACAGTGTACAGTGCCACATCATTCATCAGGATGGCAGGTTAGCACAATTTTTTATTTTTTAATAATTGTATATTCCTATTTTAAGTGTGTATGTATGTGTGTGTGTCTATATATGTATACAGGGCCGGTGCTAGGGTGTCCGGCGCCCCCCTGCAAACAATACATTTGCGCCCTCCCTCCCATATGTAATAAAGGGACAGTGCTCGCCAAAGGGGCACGGTCTCACATGGAAGGGGCGTGGCCACATAATAGTGTCCACAATTCAAATTACGCTACACAGTATCACAATCATATTCACATTATACCACACGTAGTGCCTTTGATTCATAGTGCACCAGATAGTTCTGTACCTAATTCACATTACGACACACAGTAGTGCTCCTTATACACAATGGGTGTCATTCCGAGTTGATCGCTTGCTAGCTGTTTTTAGCAGCCGTGCAAACGCTATGCCGCCTCCCACTGGGAGTGTATTTTAGCTTAGCAGAAGTGCGAACGGTTGCATCGCAATTTTTGTGTAGCTTCAGAGTAGCTCAAAACCTACTCAGCGCTTGCGGTCACTTCAGACTATTCAGTTCCGGATTTGACGTGGCAACACCGAAATGTTCGACTAACAAGGACTTGTTAGTCGTGTGTGATTCTTTCTGTATTAAGGTAGTAATTCCGAGTTGATCGCAGCCAGCAACTTTTTGCTGCTGGTGCGATCAACTAATCCACGCCTATGGGGGAGTGTATTTTAGCTTAGCAGGGCTGCGTTCGCTTGTGCAGCCCTGCTGAGCTAAAAAAAGTTTTGTGCTGCTGAGGAGTAAGGCTGGTTATACTTACCCTGTGCGACAGATCCTCCCAACTCCCGGCGTTGACGTCAGACATCCGCCTCCATTTGCCTGCACACGCCTGTGATCGGATGACCACTCCACGAAAATGGCATCAACGGTGAGTATCCGCCCCGAAACGCCTCTCCGCTGTCAATCTTCTTGCGTTCGGCGCTGCATTTTCTTTGTTCGATTTGCGCACCTCCGTCACCGGGCAACGACGCATGTGCGCAATGTGCACGCCACGCATGCGCAGTTCCGATTCGTTCGCACCGCAGAGAAGAACCCCCTATGTCCAAGAGTGCCGCCATCAGTCACTGTGCTATATATATATATATATATATATATATATATACACACACACACACACACACACATACACACTATATAGTATATATACACACAGACACACATACATACTATATAGTGTGTGTGTGTGTGTGTGTGTGTGTGTGTGTGTGTGTGTGTGTGTGTGTGTGTGTGTGTGTGTGTGTGACCCACAGCCTAAGATGTAAATTTTAATGTTAGCAGCAGGGCAAAGAAAAATCTTATTAAAAAGGCAGCCTTACTGTTTGCTGACAGGCTACTGTGACACAGGGCTCCACATGCCGCCCAGGATCAGCCCTCCTCCTTCTTCTCTCTTCTGTGCAGCCTGCGCGCCCAGCCAATGACTGAGCCGCAGGCTGCTGTTTCACACGCTATTGGACAGCTGAGCCGTCGCTCAGCTGTCCTGTAGCGCTATGAGTATGCGGCGCCGGCTCTGTTATATGTACAGCGTAGAGCAGGGACCGCAGCACCGTAGATCAGATCGGATCTGCGGTGGGCGGCAGGGGGTGGAAATCCGTCTCTGTGCGGGAGAGTTAATTGGGGAGGAGGGGGTAGAAGCAGGAGGGTGGGAGCCGGAGCCGCGCTTCATGTTGCCTGCGTCTGTCATACAGTGTGACAGACGCAGCCGCAGCCGGGAGCCAGCAGCAACAGCAGAGCGGGGAGAGCGCCTCTTCCGACCAGCGCCTCCCTGCTTTGCAGGAGCTGCTGAGCGGGTAGCGCCGGCTCTGTATGTATATGTGTGTATATATATATATATGTGTGTGTGTGTGTGTGTGTGTGTGTGTGTGTGTGTTGTACACTTAATAGGCACAGCTTGTGCTCCAGCTCCCACTACGCTTCAGGTGTGATGTGCAGGTGTGTGCCCCAGCGTCAGGAATGAAGAGGACCAGGAACAGGGTGGTAAGTATAATGGGATGAGAGGGAATGGGGACAGAAGGAGGAGAGCACTAAGGTGAGCTACAGATGTGCGTGTACATACAATAGAGATGTATGCAATATGTGAAGGCCTGATTGCATTGTGGATGTCTGACAGGCATGCATAGGGAATGTGGGATGTCTGTGGACATGTAGGTAGATTTGGGGGTATGTGGTGAAGTCTAAGGAGCATCTGGAGCAGCTGTGGCCAGCCCATGTCTCCCGAGCCGCATGCAGCTCTTTCTTTATTGAGCTGCGGCTCCTGCTGCCCGCTCCCTGACACTGTACGTGCGGCAGCAGAACCACCCTGATGAAGAGATTGAGATGGCTTTATCTCCGTCTCTACACTTACAGAGGATGGCCGCCGCGGCCATCCGTGAGCAGGGCAGCCTCCCTGCTCCCCCTTCTCTACCCCTGCCCGGAAGAGATAACGTCTCTCTTAGCCCAACCACAGTGCCCTGCGCTGCGAAGAACCGCAGCGTGGAGCGGGAAGCGAAGTGGGATGGAAGACGACAGCTGGCCAGTGGATGCGGCTGCAAACGTAAGTATAACACACACTCTCTTTCTCTCTCTCTCTCATTTTGTAGAAGGGGACTCTGCTATAATGTGTAAAATGGGCACTCTTTCCTGCCGTAATGTGTAAAATGGGGACTCTTGCCTGCCATAATGTGTAAAATGGGGACTCTATCACACGCCATAGGCGGCGTTCACCGCGCTTACCCCTGCGTGCCTGCTGGTCTGTGTTGCGGCCTCCACCTTCGGTGTTCCACGGGCTCCGGCGCCTGGCTGGCGCGGCTCCCGGCGGTTCTCCGGGGCAGGGGCGCCGCCATGACACCCGGCATCATGTGAACGGGGAGCAGGTGACGTCATCAGACTGTTCCGCCAATCCAGCGGAGGCGGGAGATTCAAAGGCAGACGCCGGGCAGCGCCTCGGCGCCTGATTATCGTCTTTTCCCCTGAAGTGGATGCCAGTGCTTCTGTTCTCGGCGGATCTCTCTGCAGCATACCCCAGTGTGTCCGGCATTTCCAGGTGTCAGTTGTTGCACAGCTTCCAGCGTTCCCAGCCGCTGCTGGGTTCCACTGCGCTCTAGTCACCAGTGCTTTTTGGAGTCAGCGTGGGCTGCAGGTTAAACGTCGCTCTCAAGTTATACAAGTCTTCAGTGTCTTTAACCCTCGCTCTCAAGTTATACAAGTCCTCAGTGTCTTTAACCCTCGCTCTCAAGTTATACAAGTCCTCAGTGTCTTTAACCCTCGCTCTCAAGATATACAAGTCCTCAGTGTCTTTAACCCTCGCTCTCCAGTTATACAAATCATCAGTGTCTTTAACCACCGCTCTCAAGTTCTTCATATCATCAGTGTCTTTAACCACCGCTCTCAAGTTCTTCAAATCATCAGTGTCTTTAACCACCGCTCTCAAGTTCTTCAAATCATCAGTGTCTTTAACCACCGCTCTCAAGTTCTACAAATCATCAGTGTCTTTAACCACCGCTCTCAAGTTCTTCAAATTATCAGAGTCTTAACCACCGCTCTCAAGTTCTTCAAATCATCAGTGTCTGCTAACCACCGCTCTCAAGTTCTTCAGTCACCAGTATCTTTTACCATCACTCACAAGTACTTCCCGGACATTTCTCCATACGCCCCTTCTCTGTTATGTGACATTGTGTTGCTCTATTCCTGCAATAAAGTCATTTAATATTTTCACCAAGCTTTACTGTCAGAGTCCTGTATGAGGAAGACCTATATCAAGCCATCCCTGTTCCGACCCAACTGTGGTTCCTCTCCCCTACCATCGGGAGAACCCCCGAGTTCACAACACCCCCAACCTAGGTCAGTGACAGTATACTCAGGCCTCATGGACCTGGGGGATCGGAGCCCAGAGGCAAGTACCATCCAGGACTTGATTTCTCGAGTACAAAGTCAGGAAGCAGCACAGGGCCAGGTGATGCATTATCTCCAGGAATTATCTGGCCGGCTGGATCAAAGTCAGACTTCTCTGGCTTCAGTAGTACCGGCCCCAGCTCCAGTACCCGCTCCAGTGGTTGTCTCTAGTAATATTCCATCCTCTTCTGGAACCAGGTCACGCCTTCAGCTCCCTACTCCTTCTCGCAAAGAATTGCCGTGGTTTTCTCAATCAGTGCGAGGTACATTTTGAACTGCTTTCACATAACTTCCCTACTGATCGGTCCAAGGTGGCATACATTATTTCTTTGCTCGAGGGTTCAGCGTTGGATTGGGTGTCTCCGTTATGGGAGCGTTCTGATCCATTGGTTTCTAGTTACACCAATTTCATTACGTCATTCCGGAGGATCTTTGATGAGCCCGGTAGGACGACCGCTGCCTCTGCAGACTTGCTTCGTGTCCGACAAGGCTCTCGTTCAGTGGGACAGTATGTGATTAATTTTCAGACCATAGCCTCAGAACTGCACTGGAATAATGATGCCCTTCGGGCTTCCTTTTGGAACGGGCTCTCCGATCGTCTAAAGGACGAGTTGGTCACTAGAGATTTGCCGGATTCTTTAGAACAGTTGATCTCGCTCTGTGTAAAGGTGGATCTTCGCATGCAGGAACGAGGTGGCGAACGTAGTCGGTCAGATCGATCAAGGGTCCGATCTCTTCCGCCTAAGCAAACGATTATTCCAAGTTCTGATGAACCCATGCAGATTAATCGATCCCGGCTGTTCCCAGAAGAACGTCAGCGTCGTCATGAGGGTGTTAGGTTCCTGGTGCTCAGAACAAGGGAGATGTTATGAAGCGAGTCCAGAGCACCAGGACGGAATGCTGGGAAAGGGGAATGGAAAGGGAATAGCCCCTGGCGCCCTATCTCCGTTGTCTCACCCGTGCTGTCAGTACACTCTTGCGAGACTATGGTTGCTTGAGCCCATGGCAGCCGCATTTGAAGGGCGGATTACGTCTGCCCAACTTCGATGCCCCCTCAGGTCTTAATGAGAGACAAAGAGTGAACCGAGACAGGGTGATAACAAGGGGCCCTCTGACTAAACAACAAGGCCAGGGGCTACTAACAAACCTAAAGCCAAAGTATGTGCGGCTTGCCGCCAAAGGAAAAGAACAACAAAGGAAATGCTGACCACACGCCGACAATACTTTTGTGTACCGGCGGTGACAGCATAAGCAGAACCCTCTGCAAAACACCAGTGACAGAAATAATAAGGGAATACAGCGGCCTAAGCCAACGGACGCGGCCGTGCCGCTACTCACGGAACCGGTACGAATACTGGCAAACGGACAGGAACTCCCAATGCTGCTGACACAGACTCTCAGAACTGGAGGACAGGCAGAATCCCAAACGACAGACCGGTGGACACCAAGAAGCCAGAAACTTGCACAGGCAAAGGTACTGGACCTCAGGACAGGAACGCCTCACGGCAGGACACGGGATCAGACATAGGAATCGACACAGGGACTGACACAGGAATCGACACAGGAAGCTCAGGAACTAGCAGGAACCAAGCTCAGAACTCAAGCAGACTGAAAACCCAGGAGTATCACCAGCATCTGTGAATTGCAAACAGCCAGCATATAACAGAGAGGCCTAATTAATAATCCCATGCAGCTGCCTTGTTGCATGATTCCAAACTGACCAGATGCAATTAGCAGCCAGGTGAGGCTGAACACAAGGGAACAAGCTGCAATTACACAGACTCACCAGCGGCAGCAGACAAGAGTATTCTAAAACAGAGCAACAGGAAATCCTGGCATGCAAGACAACTTTATAAACATAAAATAGGAATGAACCACTACCTGTGGTTCATAACAGTATCCCCTCCTTAAGGGTGAGCTCCGAGCACCCCATGACACCCACGGGGAACATAAACAGAAGTATAACATGAAATACAGAACAAAACTGCAAAACAGGAATGAGCCACAGCCGTGGCTCATAACATTACCCCCCCTTGAGGAGGGGTCAAAAGACCCCAAAATTCAGACTATCCAGAACAAGGGATACAAAAAAAAAAAAAAAACCTGACACACTGGTCTAACAGACAAGAAAACAAAAAACAAGTTGTAGCAACAACTTGTAACAGTGCCCTCCCCTTGATGGTGGCCACTGGACACAAGACAAGGAAAAAAAAATTCTTTTTTTTTTTTTTTATCAAGGCAAGAGTCAAAAATTATTTCTTTTTCTTCTTCTTCTTTTTACAAAGCTCTTTAGGTCTGACCAAGGTAATTCCCCAAACATTGTCTGAACTGATGGTACCACCCAGCAAGGCTGCGTTCAAATCAGAGACAGGTCTCTTACCCTTGGGAGCTGAACTTTCTGGTAAGGTACTATTATTAGAAGAAGAAGTCAAAAAAGCACATCCTGCAGTCAAAACATCGGGCTGGGACTCTTGTGCAGAGTTTACAGTATTTGGTGGACTCTCAGCAGACAAGACGGGTGACTTAGAGGAACCTGAACCAATTTCTTTGGAACCGTATCTTTTAACAATTGCATCACAGAATGCTAGGGGATCCTGAAGAATGGGATCTTCAGCTTTCATTAGGCTGGTTGCCCACTCAGAAGGCTCTCCTCTAAAAGAATAAATCAGATAGAGCCCAAGGTTTTCTGAAGTGATGCCCAGAAATGGTCTAGACAACATAATAGTGTAATAGTGTTTGAAAAGCGCCAGAAATTGGGCGAAGTCCCCATCAAAGGTTATGGATGTTGAGATATCAGAGTCAGGATCTGTTTCCTTCTCATCTGACTGACTGGAGTGCTTTGCTAGGACCTGGTCACTATTGACCTTACTCGAGGCTGAGACTCTCTGAACCCCACCCGGGGCTGAGACTTTCTGAACCCCACCCGGGGCAGTGACTTTCTGAACCCCACCCGGGGCAGTGACTTTCTGAACCCCACCCGGGGCAGTGACTTTCTGAACCCCACCCGGGGCAGTGACTTTCTGAACCCCACCCGGGGCAGTGACTTTCTGAACCCCACCCGGGGCAGTGACTTTCTGAACCCCACCCGGGGCAGTGACTTTCTGAACCCCACCCGGGGCAGTGACTTCCGGGAACCCCGCCGGGGCAGTGGCCTCCGAGAACCCCGCCGGGGCAGTGGCCTCCGAGAACCCCGCCGGGGCAGTGGCCTCCGAGAACCCCGCCGGGGCAGTGGCCTCCAGGAACCCCGCTGGGGCCAGCACCTCGGATTCTTTTACTGGGACCGGGCCGTTGGCGTCCCTGACTGGGATCGGGCCATCGGCCTCCCTCTCTGAGTCGATAATTATCGAAAGTTCTCCCGGGACTATGACTTCCGGGACTTTTGCTGAAGCAATAACTTTCAGATCCTCCACTAATGCTATGCTTCTTAAGTTCTTTCCTGGGGAAGCGACTTCTAGACCCTTCTTTGGGGCTGCGTCTCTCGAGACCCCACTTGGGGATATTACTTCAAAGATCCCTTCTGGGGTTTTGCTTCTCGAGTTCCCTTCAAGAACTATGGTTTTAGAGACCCTTTCTTGGGTTGCGCTTTTCAAGTCCCTACCTGGGGTGACAGCTTCTGAGACCCCTTCCGGTATGGACACCTGAACTATAATATTTGATGTCCCTCTATAAGCTAGGGCATCGGGTACCGCTCCAGCACTCTGGGCATCGGGTACCGCTCCAGCACTCTGGGCATCGGGTACCGCTCCAGCACTCTGGGCATCGGGTACCGCTCCAGCACTCTGGGCATCGGGTACCGCTCCAGCACTCTGGGCATCGGGTACCGCTCCAGCACTCTGGGAATCGGGTACCGCTCCAGCACTCTGGGCATCGGGTACCGCTCCAGCACTCTGGGCATCGGGCACCGCACCAAGAACCTGAGCATCGGGCACCACTCCAGGACCCTGGGCTACGGGCACCACTCCAGGACCCTGGGCTACGGGCACCACTCCAGGACCCTGGGCTACGGGCACCACTCCAGGACCCTGGGCTACGGGAGGACCCTGGGCTACGGGCACCACTCCAGGACCCTGGGCGACGGGCACCACTCCAGGACCCTGGGCTACGGGCACCACTCCAGGACCCTGGGCTACGGGCACCACTCCAGGACCCTGGGCATCGGGCACCACTCCAGGACCCTGGGCATCGGGCACCACTCCAGGACCCTGGGCATCGGGCACCACTCCAGGACCCTGGGCATCGGGCACCACTCCAGGGGCTTGCAACTCCGCTTCCACAGGAACCTCAAGAGAGGAGAAAAACATTCTTTTTTGATTCCTGAATCTATAATGGGGCTCCCTTGCCCAAGGACCCCAATTATAGGACAGAGAGCTTTTTAGTGTGGGTTGTGTGACAAGTACCCCTGCCACAGTAGAGACAGGAGTAGGTCTTGTATCCTGACTCAACTTGGCCAGAGGGCAAGACTCGTCACCACACTTTGGCTTGCGCAACTCACAGGTCTGCAGATAATGGCCTAAACCCCCACAATATAGGCATAAGTTTAAGTTTCTGCGACGCAGACGCTCCTCTTCTGAGAGCCTGGGCTGCAGAAAACTTTTAAACCTTTTCTCTTCAATTAAACCAGAGGATTCTCTTGTCACCATACTGTGAACAAGAGTCTCTTTAGAGATAGATGTACTCTCAACGACTTCTGGCAAAATGAGCAAGATTTTAGTCAGAAGGTTTTGCAGTTGCTTTAGGGATTGCTGCAAAACTTCTAGTCGCTCTGGTCTCAAAGCACTGAATACAGAGTTCAGGGCTGCGAGAGATGCCTGCAGGGCTTGCATAGTAGACATAGGAGGATTTAAAACTAGACAAGACAAGACAAGGCAAGGCAAGGCAAGACTAAATTTTGCTAAACAAAACAAGACTTTTTTTTTTTTTTTTTTTTTAACACCGGACTGGATTCTAAACACCGGACTGGATTCTAAACACCGGACTGGATTCTAAACACCGGACTGGATTCTAAACACCGGACTGGATTCTAAACACTGGAACTGGACTGGATTCTAAACACCGGATTCTAGACAATAATGGATTCTAACACACTGAAATCTAGACAGGACTGGATTCTAGACTAGACACTGGACTGGGCCAAAAAAGAAAAAAGTTTTATTTCTTTTTTGTGGTATGGCTGGTGATAATGTTAGGTTCCTGGTGCTCAGAACAAGGGAGATGTTATGAAGCGAGTCCAGAGCACCAGGACGGAATGCTGGGAAAGAGGAATGGAAAGGGAATAGCCCCTGGCGCCCTATCTCCGTTGTCTCATCCGTGCTGTCAGTACACTCTTGCGAGACTATGGTTGCTTGAGCCCATGGCAGCCGCGTTTGAAGGGCGGATTACGTCTGCCCAACTTCGATGCCCCCTCAGGTCTTAATGAGAGACAAAGAGTGAACCGAGACAGGGTGATAACAAGGGGCCCTCTGACTAAACAACAAGGCCAGGGGCTACTAACAAACCTAAAGCCAAAGTATGTGCGGCTTGCCGCCAAAGGAAAAGAACAACAAAGGAAATGCTGACCACACGCCGACAATACTTTTGTGTACCGGCGGTGACAGCATAAGCAGAACCCTCTGCAAAACACCAGTGACAGAAATAATAAGGGAATACAGCGGCCTAAGCCAACGGACGCGGCCGTGCCGCTACTCACGGAACCGGTACGAATACTGGCAAACGGACAGGAACTCCCAATGCTGCTGACACAGACTCTCAGAACTGGAGGACAGGCAGAATCCCAAACGACAGACCGGTGGACACCAAGAAGCCAGAAACTTGCACAGGCAAAGGTACTGGACCTCAGGACAGGAACGCCTCACGGCAGGACACGGGATCAGACATAGGAATCGACACAGGGACTGACACAGGAATCGACACAGGAAGCTCAGGAACTAGCAGGAACCAAGCTCAGAACTCAAGCAGACTGAAAACCCAGGAGTATCACCAGCATCTGTGAATTGCAAACAGCCAGCATATAACAGAGAGGCCTAATTAATAATCCCATGCAGCTGCCTTGTTGCATGATTCCAAACTGACCAGATGCAATTAGCAGCCAGGTGAGGCTGAACACAAGGGAACAAGCTGCAATTACACAGACTCACCAGCGGCAGCAGACAAGAGTATTCTAAAACAGAGCAACAGGAAATCCTGGCATGCAAGACAACTTTATAAACATAAAATAGGAATGAACCACTACCTGTGGTTCATAACAGAGGGTAGACTCTGCCTCTACTGTGGAGCCGTGGATCACTTTCTCAAGTTTTGCAAGTCTCGCCCGGGAAACGGGCAGTTCTAGCTTGTTCCGGAGGAGTCGAGCTAGGAGTTTCTGCTAAACCTTCTCCGCCAGTGGACTGTTTACTCTCCGTGTCTCTGTTCTCCGAGTCAGTAGCCAAACCCGTTAAGGCTCTGCTGGACTCAGGGGCTGCAGGGAATTTTATTTCCCTTTTCTGTGCCCAGGATCTGGGTTGTCAGCTATGGTCGGATGAACGACCTATTACGTTGACTGCTATCAATGGTACCCAAATTTCTAACGGTCTGATTTCAAGTTGTACAGTACCAATCAGACTGCAAGTGGGAGCTCCGCATCAAGAACACCTAGAGTTCCTAGTGATTCGGGAGCTGCCCCATTGAGCTCATTCCGGGGAAAATGCCACCTCGGGGTCGCACTTATCCCTTATCTTTGCCCAAGACCCAAGCTATGTCGGACTATATCAAGTCTAATCTACAGAAAGAATTCATCCGCCCCTCTACTTCTCCGCCGGGGCGGGTTTCTTTTTTGTGAAGAAGAAGGACGGAGGGCTGAGACCATGTATTGACTATTGTGGTCTAAATGATGTCACCATTAAGAATAAGTATCCTTTGCCGCTCATTACGGAGCTTTTCGATAGAGTTCGCGGAGCCCGAGTTTTCACCAAGCTTGATTTAAGGGGAGCTTATAATTTGATATGTATCCGACAGGGTGACGAATGGAAGACGGCCTTCAATACCAGGGACGGGCATTACGAGTATCTGGTAATGCCGTTTGGCCTCAGCAACGCCCCTGCCGTCTTCCAGGGATTCATTAACGAAGTCTTTCGGGATATGCTATACCTAAGTGTAGTGGTATATTTGGATGACATCCTGATATTTTCTAAAAATCTCACAGAGCACAGAATACAGGTCAAAGAGGTACTTCTTCGATTGCGAGAGAATCATCTTTATGGCAAGATTTCCAAATGTACTTTTGTGGTTCCTTCTATTCCATTTCTTGGTTACATCATTTCGGGCACGGAGCTTCGTATGGATCCAGAGAAACTCACTGCCATCCGGGACTGGACTCAGCCTCTTTCCTTGAAAGCGGTACAATGATTTCTGGGCTTTGCAAATTACTACCGGAAATTCATAAAGGGATTCTCTACCATCATGGCACCTATTACTGCTCTAACCAAGAAGGGTTCTGACCCAAGTCATTGGTCCTCGGAAGCTGTAGCAGCGTTCGCTCAGTTAAAGGCAGCCTTTATGTCCGCTCCAGTCCTTCAACAACCAAATTTTTCAAAACCATTCTTTTTGGAGGATGATGCTTCCTCGGTAGGCATAGGTGCCGTGCTTTTGCAGTACGCTCCAGATGGGAAGTTACATCCATGTGGTTTCCATTCTCGCAAATTCTCACCTGCGGAACAGAATTACACCATTGGAGACAAAGAGCTTTTGGCAATAAAATCTGCCTTGGAGGAATGGAGATATCTTTTGGAAGGTGCTAAACACCTAATTACAATTTTCACTGATCATAAGAATTTGCTATACCTCAAGACGGCCCAGTGCTTGAATCCCCGTCAAGCTAGATGGGCGCTCTTCTTTACCCAGCTCTCGTTTGTTATTAAGTACCGGGCTGGGACTTTTAACACCAAGGCTGATGCTTTATCCCGTTCCTTAACAGCTTCGGATGAGGAGAATTCCGTTGAGAAGGCTTTGATTCTCAGTCCAGTTTCTATGTCAGCGGCTCCCAACGCTTTGGGTCCTCCTCCTGGGAGGAGGACCCAAAGCGGAGAATGTCTGTGCCAGCTAAATTTCGACCAAGGTTGTTGCAGTGGGCTCATGTTTCCAAGTTTTCCGGTCATCCTGGAGTTCAAAAGATGTGGGAGTTTCTACAGAGATCTTACTGGTGGGACACTATGAAGAAGGATATTCAAGATTATGTCAACTCATGTCCTCAGTGTGCTCAGCACAAAATTCCTTGTTTGCCTCCTGCAGAGTTATTGCATCCACTGTCCATTCCTCAGAGGCCTTGGACCCATATCTCTATGGACTTTGTCACCGAGTTGCCCCTCTCCAAGGGTCACAGTACTGTCTGGGTAATTATCGACCGTTTCTCTAAGATGGAACATTTTGTACCTTTGACTGGGTTACCATCAGCTCCCAAGTTGGCTTTGTTATTTATTTGAGAACATTTCCGCCTGCACGGCTTACCTCAGGAAATCGTCTCTGCAAGATTCTGGAGAGCTCTCTGTACGGCCTTACAAATAAAACTCAAGTTTTCATCCGCTTACCATCCACAAACCAATGGGCAAACTGAACGCATCAATCAAGATTTAGAGACTTTTCTCCGTGTTTATCTTTCTCCTTTGCAAGATGATTGGGTGGAACTGTTGCCATGGGCTGAGTTTGCCCATAATTATCTGTACCACTCTTCGACTGGTGAGTCCCCATTTTTCAAGTTCCTGAATTACCCATTTGTCCTCCGGAGGATGTTCCTGCTGCAGCCTCTACTCTTCGGCACTTCAGCCAAATTTGGAGTCGAGTTCATGCTAATCTCAAGAGAGTTTCCGGCCGCTATAAGTTCTTTGCGGATAGGAAGTGACGAGCAGCTCCCCAATACAAGGTTGGTGACAGGGTATGGCTTTCCACCTGCAACCTCCGGTTAAGGGTGCCCACTATGAAGTTCGCCCCAAAGTTTATTGGCCCTTACCCCGTGTTACAAGTCCTGAACCCGGTTGTCTGCAAATTGGGATTGCCTTCCCACCTCCGGATACCAAACTCCTTTCATGTCTCTCTCCTTCTCCCCCTTATTTTAAACCGGTTCCATTTAAAGTCCCCGAGGTCAACCTCTGCAGAGTCTGAAGTTGGAACGGACTTTGAAATCAAAGCTATTCTTGACTTTCGTTATCTTCACAAGAATCTACAGTATTTGGTGGAGTGGAAAGGTTTTGGCCCCGAGGAGAGGAGCTGGGTCAAGGCTACTGAAGTTATGGCTCCCCGACTGGTGCAGATTTTCCATTCCAGACATCCAACAAAACCTGGAAAGTGTCTGGGGGCCACTCCTGGAGGAGGGGGTACTGTCACACGCCATAGGCGGTGTTCACCGCGCTTACCCCTGCGTGCCTGCTGGTCTGTGTTGCGGCCTCCGCCTTCGGTGGTCCACAAGCTCCGGCGCCTGGCTGGCGCGGCTCCCGGCGGTTCTCCGGGGCAGGGGCGCCGCCATGACACCCAGCATCATGTGAACGGGGAGCAGGTGACGTCATCAGACTGTTCCGCCAATCCAGCGGAGGCAAGAGATTCAAAGGCAGACGCCGGGCAGCTCCTCGGCGCCTGAGTATCGTCTTTTCCCCTGAAGTGGATGCCAGTGCTTCTGTTCTCAGCGGATCTCTCTGCAGCATACCCCAGTGTCTCCGGCATTTCCAGGTGTCAGTTGTTGCACAGCTGCCAGCGTTCCCAGCCGTTGCTGGGTTCCACTGCGCTCTAGTCACCAGTGCTTTTTGGAGTCAGCGTGGGCTGCAGGTTAAACGTCGCTCTCAAGTTATACAAGTCCTCAGTGTCTTTAACCCTCGCTCTCAAGTTATACAAGTCCTCAGTGTCTTTAACCCTCGCTCTCAAGTTATACAAGTCCTCAGTGTCTTTAACCCTCGCTCTCAAGTTATACAAGTCCTCAGTGTCTTTAACCCTCGCTCTCAAGTTATACAAGTCCTCAGTGTCTTTAACCATCGCTCTCAAGTTATACAAGTCCTCAGTGTCTTTAACCCTCGCTCTCAAGATATACAAGTCCTCAGTGTCTTTAACCCTCGCTCTCCAGTTATACAAATCATCAGTGTCTTTAACCACCGCTCTCAAGTTCTTCAAATCATCAGTGTCTTTAACCACCGCTCTCAAGTTCTTCAAATCATCAGTGTCTTTAACCACCGCTCTCAAGTTCTTCAAATCATCAGTGTCTTTAACCACTGCTCTCAAGTTCTACAAATCATCAGTGTCTTTAACCACCGCTCTCAAGTTCTTCAAATTATCAGAGTCTTAACCACTGCTCTCAAGTTCTTCAAATCATCAGTGTCTTCTAACCACCGCTGTCAAGTTCTTCAGTCACCAGTATCTTTTACCATCACTCACAAGTACTTCCCGGACATTTCTCCATACGCCCCTTCTCTGTTATGTGACATTGTGTTGCTCTCTTCCTGCAATAAAGTCCTTTAATATTTTCACCAAGCTTTACTGTCAGAGTCCTGTATGAGGAAGACCTATATCAAGCCATCCCTGTTCCGACCCAACTGTGGTTCCTCTCCCCTACCATCGGGAGAACCCCCGAGTTCACAACACCCCCAACCTAGGTTAGTGACAGACTGTGCCTGTCCTAATGTGTAAAATGGGGACTCTTGCCTGCCGTAATGTGTAAAATGTTTCAGTGTTTCTCACCCCCACTGTAACTAAAAATGGGGGTGTGACACATGGTCATGCTCCTACAAACGTCATACTGAAGGCGGGCGCACAAAAATGGGTTGTGGCCTCATGTCAGTTATGATACCGGCTCTTTGGCTTGACTACAGACATTTTTCGGCTCTTTGCCTCTGACTGGTTGGCCACCCCTGATCTGGAGTATGCCGGGACATAGCATGCACTCGTTCTTGGTACCAGTGCCTCATGGAATACCTCTGCATCCACTGGGTCAGCAGTAGGGGGTGAGGTGGTCGTGTGGAGCCCTGTTAGTTTCATTTGTACTGGGCCCCATCAAATCTGGTGGCAAACCTGGATGCAGGGGATGCCATTGTTATGTGGCCTGGACTGCTGCCAGGTCCCGACATGCCCTGCACCCATGTAATGCCACTGAGCGGGAATTAGGAGAGGGAACATAAAAGGCAGTGATTGCACTTAAGCATGGCAGCAACATCACTAGATACTGATTGGTTCCCACAGAAAGTGCTCCGCAATAAGAAAATGTCCCATTCGCTTACTGTAATGCTGCCATCTTAATTCCGGGACTACTGTGCCCCTGCAGCAAAAGTTTTACTGGTGGACAGTTGGGTGCAGCGCTGCGGCTACATGAGCTCATTTCCTTCAGGGGCAGTGATTGCAGTGATTTCTTGTGTTGGCATTGTCTTGTGCTTGTTTCTCATGCCCTGGTCTTCCCACTAGAGGACTATTTAAGTACAATTACTAATGAATATGGTTCTGGCACCTGCAGCTATTCCCCTTAATCAGTCACAAAGTGTGTGAATTTACATTTTACAAATATTGGGGCATTACACATACAGTATATATGCCTTAGTTACACATTACAGGAGTAACGTAGAGTTCACGGAGGACTGCTCCAAGGAGGTGTAATAACTGACAGGACAGGGAGACTGCTTTTAAGTAGTGAGAGCCAGTGACATATTAACAGGGGGAACCTGTACTCACCTCTTTTTATATAGCACCCCCAATCCTTATCTCTCTCCTCTATCTCTTTCTCTACTTATTTTCCCCTTACCTCTTTTCCCTATCTCTGTCACTTTCTCTCACTCTCTCTCTCTCTCACAGACACTCTTGTCACTTTGTTTTAATAAATGTTTCTGTCACCCATGTGTCACCCCCACCCCAGTGGTGGGGATAGACTGTAGTAACCAGCTAGTATTTTCTCTGTGCAGCATCTGTGAGGTGTCACTGTTCAAAACATGCAGAAGTAGGCAGACGGTGTCCGCCTACTTCTGTGACATCACAAGTTGGAGAAAGTTGGCTGGTCTGATTACAAAGTTGGTTAAGTTTATGGAGTCACTGTTTGGGACACTAAGGTCAGTTGGATGGTTGGAGGGAAGTTTCTTTGGTACATGGCCAGCTTTTGTCTTGCCTATCACCGATGTATCCAGGTATAGTGATGTACTGGTCCCGCCTACTTTGTTGTTGGTACCACGTATAGTTGATTTGGTGACGCCCATGTGAGGCCACTTCCAGAAATTATACCAGGGCCACTTTTAGTTCCCAATCCGTCCCTGGCTCCCCACATAGTTTAATCATATTGCTCCCCACATAAATCAATGACATTGCTCCCCACATAAATCATATTGCTTCCCACAGGAAAAATAAAATAACAAATATTGCCCCCTACCTGTCATCTGTCCTCCTCCCTGTCCCTCAGTGGCGGGGGTTGCTCACAGTGCTACGAGCAGTGGGCAGGTGGGCATTGTACAGTACCATGTTTTTGTAAAGCACCGTTTCCCTTTTGTAGGAAGGAACCCGCAAGTGTTATCATTTATCACTCAGATCACCCCCAACCTGCAGACCTGCTTAGTTCTGATATCCTGTAAGTTTCTGCATCTCAGACATGCCACTGTTGGATTGTATATATATCCTGTGCTGCGCTGGGACCAGGCAGCAAAGAGCAGCAGTGTGTGAGTGAGTGAATGGGTGGGTGGGCGGTTTGAGCGATAATGCAAAATGCGGTGCGTGACCTATGCGTCACAATAGGTCATGGGCCGGCTGTCGCGGAAGAGCAATGCTGGCCGTGCAGGCATACTAGGCTGCCGGTTGCTGTGGGACTGTCTAGCGGGCAGCGGGTCTCTGGTGGCCGGTGGCGGGCCTGTCTGGCTGGAGGCAGGTGGTGGCAGGTCTGTGCGGCGGGCACCTCTGGCGGTGGCGGCACACCTAGCAACTGGTCGCGGCACACCTGTTGAAAAAGGCTGCTCTATGGGCTTGATTGAGACTTGGGCTCAGTTGCAGTTGTGACTGCGTCTTAATGCAAATGTCGTGGCTGATGGTCATTCTCCTGTGACACCAAAGGGCTGAACGGCTAATCGGCTGCTGTACAAACAAAGGGGCATGTAGGCCGACTTACTTGCTCAATTATAGTGCGCAGATGAAGATAGGAAGCCACTTTCAGGTGGATCTTTTTGCACACAACACAGGGAAGAGACAACTTACTTACTTGCTTTATTACCTTATTAGAAATGTGCGGGTCAGTTCTTTAGAAATCCATCCGAATATTGTGGATCCATACCAAACCAAAACCAGGTCCAGATCTCCCAAGCAGTTCCGATCTGACCAAAGTCACGGTTCAGATCTCCCTGCAGTTAGGAATTTGGATTTTTAAAACCGAATTTCAGGCTTTGGATTGCAAAAATTACATGATTTTAACCGTTTTAGAACCAAAACAAAAACACGGGGGTCCCACACATCTCTAATTAAACTATTGATAGTTTGATGGCGATAGCAACTAGTTTGCCATCAATGGGGGGACCATCAATGGTGCAAAATTAGCAAAATTGTTTTTAAACCATTGTGGAAATCCATCAGTGGTAGACTTTGGCCATCATACACCTTCCTGCCGATGTGCACCATTGATGTCCACCCATTGACGGCACACTGGATGCTATTGCCATGAAACCATCAATAGTTGTCAACCTTTGTTTATAAATGGTCATCCTTACCCAGAATTTAATTAGTGAGGACAGATGTATCCCAGGGTGACACAAGAGTAATAAAGTCACCATCTCTGTTACTTGCAGTCCACATTAGTGTGGCATTGTGAGTATCATGTCTTCTATCTATATCTAACATTTCTAATGTATCTGCTACTACAGGATCCTGCACCATTTGCCTCTATGCACCAGCTGTAGAGCACATTAGCACAATAATAAATAGACATTCCTCTACCATAAATTTGCAGGATATTCCAAATTCATATCCTACAGAGTTATGATCAACTGCCTGAAAGAAATTAAGATCCTTTCCTTCTAAATCTCACTACCCTCCTGCTTATAACACATCACAAAAGACTGCTATTCATGGCCAGGTGCTAACCATTAAGGAGTGTTTCACACTGTGGTCATGGCTGCAAAGTGCCTGAAATTCAGGCAGTTTATGTTTTCACTCCCAAAATTATGAAGCCATACGCCAAGGTCAACGGAGAAAGGCATGTCCTGAAAAACAGTGTTCACAGTGTAATCTTCTGTAGCATGGTGATTCCGCTGTACTGTAATAATTCATATTGCCTAGGCCAGCTAGCCAAGAAACGCACAGGGTAGAATTGCTGCAATGTCACGCAGGTGGTTTTGCAGAAGTTATGGCGAAACCTATAAGCTGCGAGTTGTATAAGCTATTCTACCTGATATTAGAAAACATCGGCAATGGACTGCACCCAGCTGCTCTCTGCAGTGTCTGGATAGACCAGGAGGAAACAATCACCTACCACACTGAGAGCTACTCCTTTGCAGAACAGATGCTGTCCGGATGCATAAACTATGAGGCAAGATAATGTTATACAAATGTATCATCCTCTCTATAAGCTTGTCTCCTGGGCAGGTTGTAGCGCCCAGTTGTCTGCATTCAGTAGTGTCTCACTTGCGACATTACAGATACAGTATAGTCATACACTAATTAATGTTATGTGTTTACAAAACATTTGCTTAATAGTCTGTATGCATAACTTGATAACTTGCAGCAAGTAGTAGAACTAGAACACTAGTACTAGAACATTAATATATTTGGTGAAAAGCAAATTTGAAACTACCAAATTTGACCAAAATTTCAAAACAAAATACTCAGTGTTTTCTTGAATTGATTATTATTGTGGTTATATAATTTTTAGAATATGCTAATAGACTCATTAAATAATGAAAGCATCTGAACTTCACTTTGTTCAGCCACGTATGTAGAGAATTGATAATCATGTAGCATTTTGGCTCTGTATGGTGCACAGCAGAGCCGTAAGTAGACCTTTTGGTACCCTGTGACAGAAAGAGATTGGTGACCCCCCCATTTTTCCAATAGGGACATAAGGCGCATTCCTCATGGGAAAGGGGTATGACAAAGTTGATCCCGGAGAAAGCCCATGCTATGATGCCCCTCCTCACACATGCAAGAAAATGTGCAATTAACTTGAGAGCTCGCTGTTATTTAGTTACAACACCCTTTATTACATAACACATTTCAATATACTGCCATACTCAGGATTCAAACCTATAACCTGTTGCATTCCAGTCAAGCACCCTACTCATCGAGCTATTCTGCATAAAAACTATGAGAGTCCTAAACAAATGAAGCGACTTGTACATTGTAACAAAAATAATCAGCATTGCAATTGAGCAGATCTATGTAGTGTGCAGTCACACATCCAATCCCTTGCAGCCACACACTACATAGATCTGCACAGTTGCAAGTGCAAGGTAAGCTTCAAATAGCTAGAATTCTCAAGATTTCTATGTAAGAGCAGATAGCTCAATGAATAGAGTGTCTGACTGCAGTGCACAGGCAATGGGTTCGAACCCCGGGTATGTCAGCATCTTGAAATGTAATGAAGGAGAGTGTTATTAAATAACTAAGAGCTATCAAGTAGAGTTCATGAATGTTATATAGGAATTAGTGACGAAAGGGGTTGGGGTAGGAAACGAGCAGTCAGGAGTTGCCGGTCTTCAAAAGGGGGGAAGCTGCAAGTGAAAATAATTAAAACAGATAATTGACAAGTGGGATGCAGCAGGTTGTGGGTTTGAGTCTTGGGTGTGGCAGTATATTGAAATGTGTTAATTAATGAGGGGTATTGTGGCTGAATGGCGGCAAGCTCTCGAGTTAAAAGCATGAATGTGGTATACAGAGAATTTGTGTCCAAATCCATTTTCTTGCAGTGCCCCTCATTCCGAGTTGTTCGCTCGTTATATTTTTCTCGCAACGGAGCGATTAGTCGCGAATGCGCATGCGCAATGTCCGCAGTGCGACTGCGCCAAGTAAATTTGCTATGCAGTTGTCACGATCCGGGTACTGAGACACTATCTCCCTTCTGGTTGTACGCCGCCATTCCTGTGTTTCTAGTATACGGACTTACCAGTGTAACGTCTCATGTCTGCCGCGGCCTCCGCTGTCATCCATGCGGTTCCAGTATACAAGTTGCCAGTGTGGCGTCTCCTGCCCTCCGTGGCCTTCGCCGCCATTACTGCTGAATCTCCACATGGTTTTTCAAACTAACTTTCCCTCCAAGTGCTAACATGGGCGCAGCCATTTTGGATTCAATCACATGCTTCAGTTCCACCAATCCACTGCCTCTGGAAATCTGCATAATTGCCCAGCCAATGCCTGCCTTGCTGCAGGTATAAGTATCCTGTGCCTGGGCCAGGAAATCGTCAGTGCTTCCATTGTCATCAGTGATTCCAGCCTGCAAGCTTCACTACAGACTTTATCCTGCAAATCCATTCTGCAGTTCAGCCTGACTTCTCTGGTGATTACACTCTGCAGTGTAACCCGATTCTCCAGAGATTAACCCTTTGCAAGTTTACTCAGATTCCTGTGTTTGAACTCTGGTTTTTCAGTAACCATCATTAACAGTGCACTCCAGCTTCATTCCTCATCTTCCAACGAACCTCAGCTTCATTTATTGTTTACAGGACTTTCTTCCATATTCCAGGTTACTGGCCTTTACCGTTTGTGAACCTAATTATCACGTGTGACTTTCTATTATTCTTTTGCACGTTATTTGACTTTTTATTTAATAAAAGCACTTAAGGAATTCCCAGTTGTCGTGGTCACGCCCTCGGGCATTCTTTGCTGCTGTCTATACGCATGTCCAGGAGTCACATAGCTCCTCCTAAATTTAAGTACCCGTCAGCCCCTACAACTGAGGCTCCCAGTCACGGTCTCCAGCCCTCAGTTGTGACAGTAAGCACTGACCAAATGGATCCAGCCGGAGACCAGGCCCAAACGCTTAGGCTGATTCAAGAATTGGCAACCCGCCTTGAACGTCAGGAGGCTGCTCAAGGCCATGTTGTTCGCTGTCTCCAGGATCTCTCCTCCCGGCTGGATGAAATTCAAGCGGCCCTCCGTGGATCAGGGGCCTCCAGTGTGCCGACTCCAGCGCCTCCGGTGGTGTCCCCACCCACCATACCTGTTCCTGCTCCCTATCTTCACTTGCCGACTCCTGCTAAATATGATGGATCCCCTAAAGCCTGCAGGGGTTTCCTAAACCAGTGCGAGATCCAATTTGAATTGCAACCCAGCAGTTTCCCTACTGACCGCATTAAGGTGGCATACCTAATTTCTCTACTCAGTGGTGCTGCTCTAGACTGGGCCTCACCTATATGGGAAAGGTCTGATGCCCTGTTGTCATCCTATGCTAACTTCGTGGCAACGTTCAGACGAATTTTCGATGAGCCAGGTCGAGTGACATCAGCTTCTTCAGAGATCCTTCGGCTGCGTCAGGGGACGCGAACTGTCGGTCAGTATTTGGTGCAATTCCAGACCTTGGCATCTGAAGTCTCCTGGAATGATGACGCTCTTTATGCAGCCTTCTGGGGAGGGCTATCCGAGCGTATCAAAGATGAGCTCGCTGCTAGAGACTTACCTTTAACGTTAAACAAGCTCATTTCCCTCTGCACTAAGGTCGATTTACGGTTCCGTGAAAGGGCTGTTGAACGAGGAAGATCCACATTTCCCAAGATTCCTACTGTTTCCATTCCTCGTCAGCCATCTCCGTCTAGGGAGGAACCTATGCAGATAGGTCGCTCTCGTTTATCTCAGGCAGAGCGTAGTAGACGTCTCGCTGAGTGTCTCTGTTTGTATTGTGCCGAATCTTCTCATGTTATCAAGTCCTGTCCCAAGCGTCCGGGACAACCTCAAGTCCTAGCCCCCCAAGGAGAAGACCAGCAAGGAGTGACGAATTTTTCTCCATTTCCAAGTAACTGCAATCTCTCCGTTTCTCTGCAGGTGGCTCAGCGTACTAAGAATCTCACTGCCTTATTGGATTCTGGAGCAGCCGGAAACTTTATTACAGAGAGGTTCGTTAAGCAGTGGTCTCTACCCACTGAGAGACTGTCATCACCGATATCTCTAACTGCCGTGGACGGCAGTAGGATACCTGATGCGGTGATTACCTCCAAGACCCTACCTATCTGTCTGAAGGTAGGGGATCAGCATACAGAGTTGATTTCTTTCCAGGTTATCCCCAGGGCCACCCATCCTGTGGTCCTAGGCCTTCCATGGCTACGTCTGCATAATCCTCAAGTTGATTGGAAGTCGCCCATATCCTGGCATAGGGTCCTTCCTGCTCAGAGACCTGTCTCCAAAAAGAGCTTCCAGTTTGCATATCCTCCTACAAGTCTTCTGATGTCCCGTCTCCTCCGTGCCAAGACTCCAAACTACAGTTTTGTCCAGGGTCACCGAATCACAAGGCTGATGCCCTTTCCCGCTCTCGGGAGCAAGAAAATGAGTCTGAGTCTACTGTCAAGCATTGTATTGTTGATCCAGTGGCGTTCTCCGCAGTGAGGATGGACTCTATGCCCCCGCCAGGGAAAAATTTAGTGAAGCCGGCTTTCAGGAGGAAGCTCTTGCATCGGGCACATTCCTCTCGCTTTGCCGGACACGCGGGCATACGCAAGACCTTAAAATTCGTCTCCAGGTCAAATTGGTGGCCGACCCTAAAGAAGGACATTGCTGAATTTGTGGCCTCCTGCCCGAAATGTGCCCAGCACAAAGTATCCCGCCAGTCACCCACTAGGCAACTGGTTTCCTTGTCTGTTCCTCATCGTCCGTGGGTTCATTCCTCGATGGATTCTGTCATGGATTCCCCACTTCCAAGTTGGCACAAGTCTTCATCCGGAAGTTCCATTCCAGATGGCCAGGTAAACTTAAGAAGTGTCCTGGGGCCACTCCTAAAAGGGGGGGTACTGTCACGATCCGGGTACTGAGACACTATCTCCCTTCTGGTTGTACGCCCTCCGCGGCCTCCGCCGCCATTCCTGTGTTTCCCGTATACGGACTTACCAGTGTAACGTCTCATGTCTGCCGCAGCCTCCGCTGTCATCCATGCGGTTCCAGTATACAAGATGCCAGTGTGGCGTCTCCTGCCCTCTGTGGCCTTCGCCGCCATTACTGCTGAATCTCCACATGGTTTTCCAAACTAACTTTCCCTCCAAGTGCTAACATGGGCGCAGCCATTTTGGATTCAATCACATGCTTCAGTTCCACCAATCCACTGCCTCTGGAAATCTGCATAATTGCCCAGCCAATGCCTGCCTTGCTGCAGGTATAAGTATCCTGTGCCTGGGCCAGGAAATCGTCAGTGCTTCCATTGTCATCAGTGATTCCAGCCTGCAAGCTTCACTACAGACTTTCTCCTGCAAATCCATTCTGCAGTTCAGCCTGACTTCTCTGGTGATTACACTCTGCAGTGTAACCCGATTCTCCAGAGATTAACCCTTTGCAAGTTTACTCAGATTCCTGTGTTTGAACTCTGGTTTTTCAGTAACCATCATTACCAGTGCACTCCAGCTTCATTCCTCATCTTCCATCGAACCCCAGCTTCATTTATTGTTTACAGGACTTTCTTCCATATTCCAGGTTACTGGCCTTTACCGTTTGTGAACCTAATTATCACGTGTGACTTTCTATTATTCTTTTGCACGTTATTTGACTTTTTATTTAATAAAAGCACTTAAGGAATTCCCAGTTGTCGTGGTCACGCCCTCGGGCATTCTTTGCTGCTGTCTATACGCATGTCCAGGAGTCACATAGCTCCTCCTAAATTTAAGTACCCGTCAGCCCCTACAACTGAGGCTCCCAGTCACGGTCTCCAGCCCTCAGTTGTGACAGCAGTTAGGTATTTTACTCACGGCATTACGAGGTTTTTTCTTCGTTCTGGTGATCGTAGTGTGATTGACAGGAAGTGGGTGTTTCTGGGCGGAAACTGGCCGTTTTATGGGTGTGTGCGAAAAAACGCTACCGTTTCTGAGAAAAACGTGGGAGTGGCTGGAGAAACGGAGGAGTGTCTGGGCGAACGCTGGGTGTGTTTGTGACGTCAAACCAGGAACGAAACTGACTGAACTGATCGCAGTTGCCGAGTAAGTGTGGAGCTACTCAGAAACTGCTAAGAAGTGTCTATTCGCAATTTTGCTAATCTTTCGTTCGCAATTTTGATAAGCTAAGATTCACTCCCAGTAGGCGGCGGCTTAGCGCGTGCAAAGCTGCTAAAAGCAGCTAGCGAGCGAACAACTCGGAATGAGGGCCAGTGTTCAATAAATAACATCGGCTTTCTCTGGGATCAATTATGTCATGCCCCTTCCCCACGGGGCATGCTCCTTGTGTCTCTACTGGAAAAAGTGACTTTTTCACTTCAGCATTTTTATTGCACAGAACAGCGTCTTTTTTTGCATCACGGTTGCACATAAACTAGTTTGAAGTTTACTGGCGGCTTAGAATTTGTAATTATTTTGCAACCGTGGCAGTATCTAATTGCATGATGTTGAATGGCGGAGGCATGAAGGCGGCTCAGTCATATCGGTGCCCAGTCTCTTGCCTATATCTCAGATTAGCCTCTTTGTCGTACTGCTACAGCGCACAGATCCACAACTGCTGTACAGGGTGCACATACTTTGTGCTTTTATTGCATTAGCAGTACTAAACAGAAGCAAACTCAGTGAAACATTACTTATTCGCATGATCTGAGGATAGGTTAGTAAGGACACATCTGTACAGTATATACATTCGGCTGTGTGCGCCACGAGCCAGCCTGCCTATACTCCAGAGATAGCTGCAGGAATTCTACACAACGGTTCCACAATATCTTGTGATATACACTGTACGGGCTCTGTAACTGTAGAACACAATGAGCTATTGTTAGCCAATGAATTAGTATTGTAAATGAACTGCTGGTCTGAATCCTAAAATAAAAGAAAACACGGCTTGTGTTTCCACAGAGCGCATTATTGGAGATGAAGTGATTCGCGGTAATTGCCTCTGACGCTCTGTACGTCTCTGTCACAGCTTTTCCCTGACTTATCGCCACCCGTGCATGAAATGATACAGGCTTGCACGGGTGTATTGTGCAGGGGTACATGGAAAGGTTTATGAATAACCTTGGTAGTGAATGTTATTCTAGGAACCCTGAATCCTTGCGCTCCACCTCCCTGCTCCTGATGAAAGACATCACTGTCGCAGCCTTGCAGGAGCAGGAAAATTGCTGGAAAAGTCCCTATTAGGGGCTGTCTGTGATTGGCGAGCGGGTAAACAGTCTGTTCTCAAGCAAAGAGCTCAGGATACGCGGCAGCTGAGTTTGACCTTAAAGCATAACATGGCATAAGAGAACATTTTAGGCCATAATGTAAATTTTCTCCTGTTTTTGTGTGTGGTGAATTTAAGTAGCATTTGAATCATACTTTAAGGGTGCAAACAGACTATGCAATATTGCATACCATCCGGCTGATATAGGCCGGTTTGTTGTGATATTGTAGAATGCGTGCGCATGATACAGAATGTGATGCGTGCTCCCGCGGGTCGTATCCTGCATCGCACGTCGGAACTGCGATATTGCTTACAAGGGCCATGCTGCTGAATGCAGCATAGCTCCACCCCCACCCCCTTCCCCTCGTCGCAGCCGACATCAGCAAGTGTGTATGCACCTGCCGATGTCGGATCCTGTCGAAGACGACATCGTATGGTTTGCGATGTTATGCTAATGCGTACATAGCATTATACTCTCCCAGAAAGTCGGGGAGACTCCCACATAGTTCAGACCAGCCTCCCAGGTCCAGGCTACATCCTGGTCTGGAAGCTTAATGATGTAATCCAAGTCACGTCATCATAACCACGCCCCACACTGTGATGTCATGATTAACAAGGGTGGGCTGGTGATGCGTGGCCATAACGAGGGCAGTGCGGCCGGACCATTGCCCTGGGGCAGACCTGGCTATACTTACCCACCACCGCAACCCAATCTTAGCTTACTGTGTGAATAGAGACATCATGACATATCCCACAGTGCTTTGGAATCTACCCAAGCAGTCACCTTGGTAATACACGAATTTGCCCCTAAGCATTGAGTTGTATCCACAAAAGAGGATGTACAGTATACAATTGCCCGGGATGTGGTTATGTGACCGCTGGTCACTATATCAAATGCCGGAAAGTCCGGCATTTGATATGCCAGGCTTTCAGCATGCAGACTGACAGGGATTATTCCCACCCGTGGGTGTCCACGACACTCATAGAGTGGGAAAAGAGCCAGTGGAGAGTGCAGCGCACCATCGAGCCTGCTGCTTGGCGAGTAGTGTGCCCGCAAGGGGCTTTATTGCGCTTGCCGTCCACCCAATCTAAACACTGGGATCCTGGCGTCGATTTGGTGACCGTCTGTTTCCCAACCCTATAGCTATGCAGACGGCAGATGAAGGCTGTGTTGAGCTAGATAATCTTACAAAACTGATTAAACGATCTCAGCTGACCTCAGCGCAAATCACGTCTTAACGGCTTTACAACAACACGAAAACAGGCGCACTCTCTATCCCCCAGAACAGAGCGGCCGCAGTCCCACACTTTAAGGAAAAGAGAATGACATCATGTAAATAAGGTCATAATTTAACTTTTGTTTTAGGTTCATTTCTTTGCATCGCCGTTTACCTGGATACAGCCAGATAAGCCGCAGAGCGATAGTTAGTGACGGCACAAGTGCTTCTGCTACACACAGATTAGAAAGAAACCACTTTGCATTGAGTGTGTTATACAGCAAACAATGCTCTTCCTTGTAGCTCCAATATAAAAGCTGCCACTAAGTAAATATCCTCTGTAACTCATATTTATGGTATTTGAGAGGCTCCCTTGTTGGTCAGGCTGCTGCTTTCAGTCATGAAGATAAGAGGACTCATGCAGTCCGTTCCTGAAATCAGATATCTTACAGTTCCTCTCAGCGCCTAATTTCACGTGTGACCCTGTATGAGGGAGATGAGAAAGCAGATCATTTGGAAAAGCCTCCGTTGTGTTTTGTGGGGTCTCATTCGGTATGCTGTACACTAGCAACTGCCCCACAGTCATTTCTGGCTGGGTGACCGGATCACATGAGGCCTATTCAGTGTGGTCAGCTGACGACGGCACAGAATGGCAGATAGAGGAAATCATCTCACAATATTTGTTGACCTAGCATCAGAATTAACATTGATCTGGCATGCCAGTCATTTTAGGTCAACACAGTTCTGGCACATTTGTGGTGGGATGCATCAAGAATCGCGCATCCTGTCACTCATCGCAAGCAAAGCAGCGTTTAGTAACACTATATGCTTGAAAACAAATTGCAAAGGACAGCTCTCCGGATAAGAGCTTTCCTTTGTGATGCAAGGACTTCCAGGTTTATGACCCGGGAGTCCTACTGCACTGGTGTCAGATGACACGCGTGTCACAGAGGACTCTGGGAGGGATCTGATTGGATCCCTCTCAGTGCACATCACAGAAAGAAGTCCATAGGTTTCTATTAGGCAATGCCATGTACAGATGGTGCTGCCTACCAGGTCCAAACTCCACAATGAATCGCATTATATGCTTGGTGCATAATATGAGAAATACGTCCCAAACTCTGAATTTTGCGAGGTTTGACTGCATTTTTCGTTTGATGCTTCTGGCCCTTGGTCTGAAACAGCTATATACATGATTAGTATAGTTAGCCTTAATATATAGACAGAAAAAAATGTAGGCATCGGTGCTCATTGCAGTATTCAGTTTCGCTAAAATGGTCAGTTCTGTGAGAATGGAGAAATGCGTTGAGCATGCTACTAGATGCATCAAACCTGTTCATAACAAGCGGTGGTACAGAGATCTTAAGGTGTTTTACCTACTTTCACTAGAGCAGTGGTGGTAGCCAACCCTGGTCCTCGAGAGCTACCAACAGTTCACGTTTTCCAGCTCACCTGGCAGGTGTACAGGTGCAGTCATTACTGACACATTTTAAAAGATCCACAGTTGGAGCTAATTACTTCACTTGTGATTCTGTGAGGAGACCTGGAAAATGTGAACTGGTGGTAGCTCTCAAGGACCAGGGTTGGCTTCCCCTGCACTAGAGAAATGGCTATAACAGAGGTACAGGTGAGATTCAGTTTATCTAAAAAAGTCAGTTCAGTCAGAAAGGAGAAATGCGTCGAGCATCCTGCTGGATGCTGCAGCAGGCATCAAATTAGCTCATAACAAGAGGTGGTACAGACCTTGGGGGTAATTCTGAGTTGATCGCAGCAGCAAGTTTGTTAGCAATTGGGCAAAACCATGGGGGTCATTCCGAGTTGTTCGCTCGGTAATTTTTTTCGCATCGCAGCGATTTTCCGCTTAGTGCGCATGCGCAATGTCCGCAGTGCGACTGCGCCAAGTAAAATTTGCTATGTAGTTAGGAATTTTACTCACGGCTTTTTCATCGTTCTGGTGATCGTAGTGTGATTGACAGGAAGTGGGTGTTACTGGGCGGAAACTGGCCGTTTTATGGGTGTGTGCGGAAAAACGCTACCGTTTCGGGGGGAAACGCGGGAGTGGCTGGAGAAACGGAGGAGTGTCTGGGCGAACGCTGGGTGTGTTTGTGACGTCAAACCAGGAACGACAAGCACTGAACTGATCGCAGATGCCGAGTAAGTCTGGAGCTACTCAGAAACTGCTAAGAGAGGTGTATTCGCAATATTGCGAATACGTCGTTCGCAATTTTAAGATGCTAAGATTCACTCCCAGTAGGCGGCGGCTTAGCGTGAGTAAATCTGCTAAAAACAGCTTGCGAGCGAACAACTCGGAATGAGGGCCCATGTGCACTGCAGGGGGGACAGATATAACATTTGCAGAGGGAGTAGATTTGGGTGGGTTATTTTGTTTCTGTGCAGGGTAAATACTGGCTGCTTTATTTTTACACGCAATTTAGATTTCAGTTTGAATTAGAGATGAGCGGGTTCGGTTCCTCTGAATCCGAACCCGCCCGAACTTCAGGTTTTTTACACGGGTCCGAGCAGGCTCGGATCTTCCCGCCTTGCTCGGCTAACCCGAGCGCGCCCGAACGTCATCATCACGCTGTCGGATTCTCGCGAGGCTCGGATTCTATCGCGAGACTCGGATTCTATATAAGGAGCCGCGCGTCGCCGCCATTTTCACACGTGCATTGAGAGTCATAGGGAGAGGACGTGGCTGGCGTCCTCTCCGTTTAGAGAAGAGAGAGACACAGTATTTTGGGGAGCATTATTAGGAGGAGTACTACTATACTGTATACTACTATACTACTTGCTGAAGTGATATTTATAGATTAGATAATAGATAGTGTGACTGTAAGTGTATTATCTGACTTGTGGGGGAGACACTGACAGTGGGGAGCAGTTAGAGTCTGAGAGCAGGACTCAGGAGTACATATAACGTACAGTGCACACTTTTGCTGCCAGAGTCAGTGCCACACTGCCATTGTTGTGACCACACTGACCACCAGTATAATAATATATTTTGTGATTGTCTGCTTAGGCCTCGGAGTACTAGTTGCAAGTTGCAACGTGACCTGAAGTGACCACCAGTTTAATAATCAATCACCACCAGTTAAATATATATATATATATATATATATATAATTGTATATAATATATATATATATATATATATATAATATTGTATACCACCTACCCGTGTTTTTTTTTTTTTTTCATTCTTCTTTATACATACTACTATAGTAGCTTACTGTAGCAGTCTGCGGTGCTGTGCTGACCTGACAGTGTCCAGCACGTCCGTCATCAGTCATTACATAATAAATATATATAGTACCTGTCCGGCTGCAGTACTAGTGATATTACATTGATTTAATCTCATTATCAATAATTTATCATCCAGTCTAGACTCTATATTAGCAGCAGACACAGTACGTTAGTCCACGGCTGTAGCTACCTCTGTGTCGGCACTCGGCAGTCCATCCATAATTGTATACCACCTACCCGTGGTTTTTTTTTTTCTTTCTTCTTTGTACATACTACTATAGAGTATAGTAGCTTACTGTAGCAGTCTGCGGTGCTGCTGAGCTGACAGTGTCCAGCAGGTCCGTCATCAGTCATCATTACCTAATAAATATATTATCTACCTGTCCGGCTGCAGTACTAGTGATATTATATATACATACATATATATATTGATTTCATCTCATTATCAATCATCCAGTCTATATTAGCAGCAGACACAGTACGTTAGTCCACGGTTGTAGCTACCTCTGTGTCGGCACTCGGCAGTCCATCCATAATTGTATACCACCTACCCGTGGTTTTTTTTTTTCTTTCTTCTTTGTACATACTACTATAGTATAGTAGCTTACTGTAGCAGTCTGCGGTGCTGCTGAGCTGACAGTGTCCAGCAGGTCCGTCATCAGTCATCATTACCTAATAAATATATTATCTACCTGTCCGGCTGCAGTACTAGTGATATTATATATACATACATATATATATATTGATTTCATCTCATTATCAATCATCCAGTCTATATTAGCAGCAGACACAGTACGTTAGTCCACGGCTGTAGCTACCTCTGTGTCGGCACTCGGCAGTCCATCCATAATTGTATACCACCTACCCGTGGTTTTTTTTTTCTTTCTTCTTTGTACATACTACTATAGTATAGTAGCTTACTGTAGCAGTCTGCGGTGCTGCTGAGCTGACAGTGTCCAGCAGGTCCGTCATCAGTCATCATTACCTAATAAATATATTATCTACCTGTCCGGCTGCAGTACTAGTGATATTATATATATATACATATATATATATATTGATTTCATCTCATTATCATCCAGTCTATATTAGCAGCAGACACAGTACGGTAGTCCACGGCTGTAGCTACCTCTGTGTCGGCACTCGGCAGTCCATCCATAATTGTATACCACCTACCCGTGGTTTTTTTTTTTCTTTCTTCTTTGTACATACTACTATAGTATAGTAGCTTACTGTAGCAGTCTGCGGTGCTGCTGAGCTGACAGTGTCCAGCAGGTCCGTCATCAGTCATCATTACCTAATAAATATATTATATACCTGTCCGGCTGCAGTACTAGTGATATTATATATACATACATATATATATATATATATATATATTGATTTCATCTCATTATCATCCAGTCTATATTAGCAGCAGACACAGTACGGTAGTCCACGGCTGTAGCTACCTCTGTGTCGGCACTCGGCAGTCCATCCATAAGTATACTAGTATCCATCCATCTCCATTGTTTACCTGAGGTGCCTTTTAGTTGTGCCTATTAAAATATGGAGAACAAAAATGTTGAGGTTCCAAAATTAGGGAAAGATCAAGATCCACTTCCACCTCGTGCTGAAGCTGCTGCCACTAGTCATGGCCGAGACGATGAAATGCCAGCAACGTCGTCTGCCAAGGCCGATGCCCAATGTCATAGTACAGAGCATGTCAAATCCAAAACACCAAATATCAGTAAAAAAAGGACTCCAAAACCTAAAATAAAATTGTCGGAGGAGAAGCGTAAACTTGCCAATATGCCATTTACCACACGGAGTGGCAAGGAACGGCTGAGGCCCTGGCCTATGTTCATGGCTAGTGGTTCAGCTTCACATGAGGATGGAAGCACTCAGCCTCTCGCTAGAAAACTGAAAAGACTCAAGCTGGCAAAAGCACCGCAAAGAACTGTGCGTTCTTCGAAATCCCAAATCCACAAGGAGAGTCCAATTGTGTCGGTTGCGATGCCTGACCTTCCCAACACTGGACGTGAAGAGCATGCGCCTTCCACCATTTGCACGCCCCCTGCAAGTGCTGGAAGGAGCACCCGCAGTCCTGTTCCTGATAGTCAGATTGAAGATGTCAGTGTTGAAGTACACCAGGATGAGGAGGATATGGGTGTTGCTGGCGCTGGGGAGGAAATTGACCAGGAGGATTCTGATGGTGAGGTGGTTTGTTTAAGTCAGGCACCCGGGGAGACACCTGTTGTCCGTGGGAGGAATAGGGCCATTGACATGCCTGGTCAAAATACAAAAAAAATCAGCTCTTCGGTGTGGAAGTATTTCACCAGAAATGCGGACAACATTTGTCAAGCCGTGTGTTGCCTTTGTCAAGCTGTAATAAGTAGGGGTAAGGACGTTAACCACCTCGGAACATCCTCCCTTATACGTCACCTGCAGCGCATTCATAGTAAGTCAGTGACAAGTTCAAAAACTTTGGGTGACAGCGGAAGCAGTCCACTGACCAGTAAATCCCTTCCTCTTGTAACCAAGCTCACGCAAACCACCCCACCAACTCCCTCAGTGTCAATTTCCTCCTTACCCAGGAATGCCAATAGTCCTGCAGGCGATGTCACTGGCAATTCTGACGAGTCCTCTCCTGCCTGGGATTCCTCCGATGCATCCTTGAGTGTAATGCCTACTGCTGCTGGCGCTGCTGTTGTTACTGCTGGGAGTCGATCGTCATCCCAGAGGGGAAGTCGTAAGCCCACTTGTACTACTTCCAGTAAGCAATTGACTGTCCAACAGTCCTTTGCGAGGAAGATGAAATATCACAGCAGTCATCCTGCTGCAAAGCGGATAACTGAGGCCTTGACAACTATGTTGGTGTTAGACGTGCGTCCGGTATCCGCCGTTAGTTCACAGGGAACTAGACAATTTATTGAGGCAGTGTGCCCCCGTTACCAAATACCATCTAGGTTCCACTTCTCTAGGCAGGCGATACCGAGAATGTACACGGACGTCAGAAAAAGACTCACCAGTGTCCTAAAAAATGCAGTTGTACCCAATGTCCACTTAACCACGGACATGTGGACAAGTGGAGCAGGGCAGGGTCAGGACTATATGACTGTGACAGCCCACTGGGTAGATGTATGGACTCCCGCCGCAAGAACAGCAGCGGCGGCACCAGTAGCAGCATCTCGCAAACGCCAACTCTTTCCTAGGCAGGCTACGCTTTGTATCACCGCTTTCCAGAATACGCACACAGCTGAAAACCTCTTACGGCAACTGAGGAAGATCATCGCGGAATGGCTTACCCCAATTGGACTCTCCTGTGGATTTGTGGCATCGGACAACGCCAGCAATATTGTGTGTGCATTAAATATGGGCAAATTCCAGCACGTCCCATGTTTTGCACATGCCTTGAATTTGGTGGTGCAGAATTTTTTAAAAAACGACAGGGGCGTGCAAGAGATGCTGTCGGTGGCCAGAAGAATTGCGGGACACTTTCGGCGTACAGGCACCACGTACAGAAGACTGGAGCACCACCAAAAACTACTGAACCTGCCCTGCCATCATCTGAAGCAAGAAGTGGTAACGAGGTGGAATTCAACCCTCTATATGCTTCAGAGGTTGGAGGAGCAGCAAAAGGCCATTCAAGCCTATACAATTGAGCACGATATAGGAGGTGGAATGCACCTGTCTCAAGCGCAGTGGAGAATGATTTCAACGTTGTGCAAGGTTCTGATGCCCTTTGAACTTGCCACACGTGAAGTCAGTTCAGACACTGCCAGCCTGAGTCAGGTCATTCCCCTCATCAGGCTTTTGCAGAAGAAGCTGGAGACATTGAAGGAGGAGCTAACACGGAGCGATTCCGCTAGGCATGTGGGACTTGTGGATGGAGCCCTTAATTCGCTTAACAAGGATTCACGGGTGGTCAATCTGTTGAAATCAGAGCACTACATTTTGGCCACCGTGCTCGATCCTAGATTTAAAGTCTACCTTGGATCTCTCTTTCCGGCAGACACAAGTCTGCTGGGGTTCAAAGACCTGCTGGTGACAAAATTGTCAAGTCAAGCGGAACGCGACCTGTCAACATCTCCTCCTTCACATTCTCCCGCAACTGGGGGTGCGAGGAAAAGGCTCAGAATTCCGAGCCCACCCGCTGGCGGTGATGCAGGGCAGTCTGGAGCGACTGCTGATGCTGACATCTGGTCCGGACTGAAGGACCTGCCAACGATTACGGACATGTCGTCTACTGTCACTGCATATGATTCTCTCACCATTGAAAAAATGGTGGAGGATTATATGAGTGACCGCATCCAAGTAGGCACGTCACACAGTCCGTACTTATACTGGCAGGAAAAAGAGGCAATTTGGAGGCCCTTGCACAAACTGGCTTTATTCTACCTAAGTTGCCCTCCCACAAGTGTGTACTCCGAAAGAGTGTTTAGTGCCGCCGCTCACCTTGTCAGCAATCGGCGTACGAGGTTACATCCTGAAAATGTGGAGAAGATGATGTTCATTAAAATGAATTATAATCAATTCCTCCGTGGAGACATTGACCAGCAGCAATTGCCTCCACAAAGTACACAGGGAGCTGAGATGGTGGATTCCAGTGGGGACGAATTGATAATCTGTGAGGAGGGGGATGTACACGGTGATATATCGGAGGATGATGATGAGGTGGACATCTTGCCTCTGTAGAGCCAGTTTGTGCAAGGAGAGATTAATTGCTTCTTTTTTGGTGGGGGTCCAAACCAACCCGTCATTTCAGTCACAGTCGTGTGGCAGACCCTGTCACTGAAATGATGGGTTGGTTAAGTGTGCATGTCCTGTTTATACAACATAAGGGTGGGTGGGAGGGCCCAAGGACAATTCCATCTTGCACCTCTTTTTTCTTTCATTTTTCTTTGCGTTATGTGCTGTTTGTGGAATGTTTTTTGGAAGGGCCATCCTGCGTGACACTGCAGTGCCACTCCTAGATGGGCCCGGTGTTTGTGTCGGCCACTAGGGTCGCTTATCTTACTCACACAGCTACCTCATTGCGCCTCTTTTTTTCTTTGCGTCATGTGCTGTTTGGGGAGGGTTTTTTGGAAGGGCCATCCTGCGTGACACTGCAGTGCCACTCCTAGATGGGCCCGGTGTTTGTGTCGGCCACTAGGGTCGCTTATCTTACTCACACAGCTACCTCATTGCGCCTCTTTTTTTCTTTGCGTCATGTGCTGTTTGGGGAGGGTTTTTTGGAAGGGCCATCCTGCGTGACACTGCAGTGCCACTCCTAGATGGGCCCGGTGTTTGTGTCGGCCACTAGGGTCGCTTATCTTACTCACACAGCTACCTCATTGCGCCTCTTTTTTTCTTTGCGTCATGTGCTGTTTGGGGAGGGTTTTTTGGAAGGGCCATCCTGCGTGACACTGCAGTGCCACTCCTAGATGGGCCCGTTGTTTGTGTCGGCCACTAGGGTCGCTTATCTTACTCACACAGCTACCTCATTGCGCCTCTTTTTTTCTTTGCGTCATGTGCTGTTTGGGGAGGGTTTTTTGGAAGGGCCATCCTGCGTGACACTGCAGTGCCACTCCTAGATGGGCACGGTGTTTGTGTCGGCCACTAGGGTCGCTTATCTTACTCACACAGCTACCTCATTGCGCCTCTTTTTTTCTTTGCGTCATGTGCTGTTTGGGGAGTGTTTTTTGGAAGGGCCATCCTGCGTGACACTGCAGTGCCACTCCTAGATGGGCACGGTGTTTGTGTCGGCCACTAGGGTCGCTTAGCTTAGTCATCCAGCGACCTAGGTGCAAATTTTAGGACTAAAAGTAATATTGTGAGGTGTGAGGTATTCAGAATAGACTGAAAATGAGTGGAAATTATGGTTTTTGAGGTTAATAATACTTTGGGATCAAAATGACCCCCAAATTCTATGATTTAAGCTGTTTTTTAGTGTTTTTAAAAAAAAACACCCGAATCCAAAACACACCCGAATCCGACAAAAAAAATTCGGTGAGGTTTTGCCAAAACGCGGTCGAACCCAAAACACGGCCGCGGAACCGAACCCAAAACCAAAACACAAAACCCGAAAAATTTCAAGTGCACATCTCTAGTTTGAATACACCCCACCCAAATCTAACTCTCTCTGCACATGTTATATCTGTCCCCCCTGCAGTGTACATGGGCCCTCATTCCGAGTTGTTCGCTCGCAAGGCGATTTTAGCAGTATTGCACATGCTAAGCCGCCGCCTACTGGGAGTGAATCTTAGCTTCTTAAAATTGCGAACGAAAGATTCGCAATATTGCGATTACACATCTCGTAGCAGTTTCAGAGTCGCTTCAGTCTTACTCGGCATCTGCGATCAGTTCAGTGCTTATCGTTCCTGGTTTGACGTCACAAACACATCCAGCGTTCGCCCAGACACTCCTCCGTTTCTCCAGCCACTCCCGCGTTTTTTCCGGAAACGGTAGCGTTTTTTCCCACACGCCCATAAAACGGCCTGTTTCCGCCCAGAAACACCCACTTCCTGTCAATCACACTACGATCGCCTGAGCGAAGAAAAAGCCGTGAGTAAAAATCCAAACTTCATAGCAAATTTACTTGGCGCAGTCGCAGTGCGGACATTGCGCATGCGCACTAAGCGGAAAAACGCTGCGATGCGAAGAAATTTTCCGAACGAACGACTCGGAATGACCTCCATGGTTTTGCCCAACTGCTAACAAAATTGCTGCTGCGATCAACTCAGAATTAGGCCCATTGGAGGTCATTCCGAGTCGTTCGCTCGGAAAATTTCTTCGCATCGCAGCGTTTTTCCGCTTAGTGCGCATGCGCAATGTCCGCACTGCGACTGCGCCAAGTAAATTTGCTATGAAGTTTGGATTTTTACTCACGGCTTTTTCTTCGCTCAGGCGATCGTAGTGTGATTGACAGGAAGTGGGTGTTTCTGGGCGGAAACAGGCCGTTTTATGGGCGTGTGGGAAAAAACGCTACCGTTTCCGGAAAAAACGCGGGAGTGGCTGGAGAAACGGAGGAGTGTCTGGGCGAACGCTGGATGTGTTTGTGACGTCAAACCAGGAACGATAAGCACTGAACTGATCGCAGATGCCGAGTAAGTCTGAAGCTACTCTGAAACTGCTACGAGATGTGTAATCGCAATATTGCGAATCTTTCGTTCGCAATTTTAAGAAGCTAAGATTCACTCCCAGTAGGCGGCGGCTTAGCGTGTGCAATACTGCTAAAATCGCCTTGCGAGCGAACAACTCGGAATGAGGGCCCTTGTACATTGGTGGTCATTCCGAGTTGTTCGCTCGTTGCCGATTTTCGCTATGCTGCGATTTTCTGCTAAATGCGCAGGCCCATGGTACGCAGCACGCGTGCGCTTAGTTATTTAACTAAAAACTTAGTAGATTTGCTGGTGTTCGTGCGGCGCTTTTCAGTCGCACTGCTGATCGGTGAATGATTGACAGGAAGTGGGTGTTTCTGGGAGGTAACTGAGCGTTTTCCGGGAGTGTGCTAAAAAACGCAGGCGTGCCAGGGAAAAACGCAGGAGTGTCTGGAGAAACGGGGGAGTGGCTGGCCGAACGCAGGGCGTATTTGTGACGTCAAACCAGGAACTAAACGGACTGAGGTGATCGCAATCTAGGAGTAGGTCTGGAGCTACTCAGAAACTGCAAATAATTATTTAGCAGCAGTTCTGCTAATCTTTCGTTCGCTATTCTGCTATGCTAAGATACACTCCCAGAGGGCGGCGGCCTAGTGTGTGCAATGCTGCTAAAAGCAGCTAGCGAGCGAACAACTCGGAATGACTCCCATTGTTTCACCAGAGAATTGACTATGGGGGTCATTCCGAGTTGTTCGCTCGCAAGCGGATTTTAGCAGATTTGCTCATGCTAAGCCGCCGCCTACTGGGAGTGAATCTTAGCATCTTAAAATTGCGAACGATGTATTAGCAATATTGCGATTACACACCTCGTAGCAGTTTCTGAGTAGCTCCAGACTTACTCGGCTTCTGCGATCAGTTCAGTGCTTGTCGTTCCTGGTTTGACGTCACAAACACACCCAGCGTTCGCCCAGACACTCCTCCGTTTCTCCGGCCACTCCTGCGTTTTTTCCGGAAACGGTAGCGTTTTTTCCCACACGCCCATAAAACGGCCTGTTTCCGCCCAGTAACACCCATTTCCTGTCAATCACATTACGATCGCCAGAACGAAGAAAAAGCCGTGAGTAAAAATCCTAACTGCATAGCAAATTTACTTGGCGTAGTCGCAGTGCGGACATTGCGCATGCGCATTAAGCGGAAAATCGCTGCGATGCGAAGATTTTTACCGAGCGAACAACTCGGAATGACCCCCTATAACAGAGGTAAAGGCGAGTATCTGAAGAATAGCAAGATTTCCAGACACCAAGGGGGTAATTCCAAGTTGATCGCAGCAGGATTTTTGATAGCAATTGGGCAAAACCATGTGCACTGCAGGGGAGGCAGATATAACATGTGCAGAAAGAGTTAGATTTGGGTGGGTTATTTTATTTCTGTGCAGGGTAAATACTGGCTGCTTTATTTTTACACTGCAAATTAGATTGCAGATTGAACACACCCCACCCAAATCTAACTCTCTCTGCACATGTTAAATCTGCCTCCCCTGCAGTGCACATGGTTTTGCACAATTGCTAACAAAAATCCTGCTGCGATCTAGAGATGAGCGGGTTCGGTTCCTCGGAATCCGAACCCCCCCCCCCCCGAACTTCAGCCTTTTTACACGGGTCCGAGGCAGACTCGGATCTTCCCGCCTTGCTCGGCTAACCCGAGCGCGCCCGAACGTCATCATCCCGCTGTCGGATTCTCGCGAGGCTCGTATTCTATAGCGAGACTCGGATTCTATATAAGGAGCCGCGCGTCGCCGCCATTTTCACACGTGCATTGAGATTGATAGGGAGAGGACGTGGCTGGCGTCCTCTCCGTTAGAATAGATAGAGACACTTGAGTTGATTACTTAGTAATTTTGGGGAGCATTAGGAGTACTCAGAGTGCAGAGTTTTGCTGATAGTTACTAGTGACTGACCACCACCAGTTTTATTTATTATTTAATATAATCCGTTCTCTGCCTGAAAAAAAACGATACACAGTCACATACCATATCTGTGCTCAGCCTCAGTGTGCTGCATGATAATATCATCTATATGTATATCTGACTGCTGAGTGCTCACTGCTCACACAGCTGAATTGTGGGGGAGACTGGGGTGCAGTTATAGCAGAAGTACAGTGCACACTTTTGCTGCCAGTGTGACTGACCAGTGACCACCAGTATATTGTCTGCCTGAAAAAGTTAAACACTCCTGTCTGCTCTGTGGTGTTTTTTTTTTTATTCTATAAACGCATTCTGCTGGCAGTGTCCAGCAGGTCCGTCATTCATTATATTATATAAATATTTACCTGCAGTAGTGTTATATTTTTTTTGTTCATCTCTATCATCTTTATCATCTCTATATTAGCAGATGCAGTACGGTAGTCCACGGCTGTGGCTACCTCTGTGTCATCAGTGCTCGTCCATAATTGTATACCTACCTGTGGTGGGGTTTTTTTTTCTATCTTCTTCATACTAGTAGTTTAGGAGTCTGCTGACAGTGTCCAGCAGGTCCGTCATTATATTATATATACCTGCAGTAGTGATATATATATATTTTTTATATCATTATCATCTCTATACTAGCAGACGCAGTACGGTAGTCCACGGCTGTAGCTACCTCTGTGTCGTCAGTGCTCGTCCATAATTGTATACCTACCTGTGGTGGGGTTTTTTTTTTCTATCTTCTTCATACTAGTAGTTTAGGAGTCTGCTGACAGTGTCCAGCAGGTCCGTCATTATATTATATATACCTGCAGTAGTGATATATATATATTTTTTATATCATTATCATCTCTATACTAGCAGACGCAGTACGGTAGTCCACGTCTGTAGCTACCTCTGTGTCGTCAGTGCTCGTCCATAATTGTATACCTACCTGTGGTGGGGTTTTTTTTTTCTATCTTCTTCATACTAGTAGTTTAGGAGTCTGCTGACAGTGTCCAGCAGGTCCGTCATTATATTATATATACCTGCAGTAGTGATATATATATATTTTTTATATCATTATCATCTCTATACTAGCAGACGCAGTACGGTAGTCCACAGCTGTAGCTACCTCTGTGTCGTCAGTGCTCGTCCATAATTGTATACCTACCTGTGGTGGGGTTTTTTTTTCTATCTTCTTCATACTAGTAGTTTAGGAGTCTGCTGACAGTGTCCAGCAGGTCCGTCATTATATTATATATACCTGCAGTAGTGATATATATATATTTTTTATATCATTATCATCTCTATACTAGCAGACGCAGTACGGTAGTCCACGGCTGTAGCTACCTCTGTGTCGTCAGTGCTCGTCCATAATTGTATACCTACCTGTGGTGGGGTTTTTTTTTCTATCTTCTTCATACTAGTAGTTTAGGAGTCTGCTGACAGTGTCCAGCAGGTCCGTCATTATATTATATATACCTGCAGTAGTGATATATATATATTTTTTATATCATTATCATCTCTATACTAGCAGACGCAGTACGGTAGTCCACGGCTGTAGCTACCTCTGTGTCGTCAGTGCTCGTCCATAATTGTATACCTACCTGTGGTGGGGTTTTTTTTTCTATCTTCTTCATACTAGTAGTTTAGGAGTCTGCTGACAGTGTCCAGCAGGTCCGTCATTATATTATATATACCTGCAGTAGTGATATATATATATTTTTTATATCATTATCATCTCTATACTAGCAGACGCAGTACGGTAGTCCACGGCTGTAGCTACCTCTGTGTCGTCAGTGCTCGTCCATAATTGTATACCTACCTGTGGTGGGTTTTTTTTTCTATCTTCTTCATACTAGTAGTTTAGGAGTCTGCTGACAGTGTCCAGCAGGTCCGTCATTATATTATATATACCTGCAGTAGTGATATATATATATTTTTTATATCATTATCATCTCTATACTAGCAGACGCAGTACGGTAGTCCACGGCTGTAGCTACCTCTGTGTCGTCAGTGCTCGTCCATAATTGTATACCTACCTGTGGTGGGGTTTTTTTTTCTATCTTCTTCATACTAGTAGTTTAGGAGTCTGCTGACAGTGTCCAGCAGGTCCGTCATTATATTATATATACCTGCAGTAGTGATATATATATATTTTTTATATCATTATCATCTCTATACTAGCAGACGCAGTACGGTAGTCCATGGCTGTAGCTACCTCTGTGTCGTCAGTGCTCGTCCATAATTGTATACCTACCTGTGGTGGTTTTTTTTTTCTATCTTCTTCATACTAGTAGTTTAGGAGTCTGCTGACAGTGTCCAGCAGGTCCGTCATTATATTATATATACCTGCAGTAGTGATATATATATATTTTTTATATCATTATCATCTCTATACTAGCAGACGCAGTACGGTAGTCCACGGCTGTAGCTACCTCTGTGTCGTCAGTCACTCGTCATCCATAAGTATACTAGTATCCATCCATCTCCATTGTTTACCTGAGGTGCCTTTTAGTTGTGCCTATTAAAATATGGAGAACAAAAATGTTGAGGTTCCAAAAATAGGGAAAGATCAAGATCCACTTCTTCCACCTCGTGCTGAAGCTGCTGCCACTAGTCATGGCCGAGACAATGAAATTCCATCAACGTCGTCTGCCAAGGCCGAGGCCCAATGTCATAGTACAGAGCATGTAAAATCCAAAACACAAAATATCAGTAAAAAAAGGACTCAAAAATCTAAAATAAAATCGTCGGAGGAGAAGCGTAAACTTGCCAATATGCCATTTACCACACGGAGTGGCAAGGAACGGCTGAGGCCCTGGCCTATGTTTATGGCTAGTGGTTCAGCTTCACATGAGGATGGAAGCACTCAGCCTCTCGCTAGAAAAATGAAAAGACTTAAGCTGGCAAAAGCACAGCAAAGAACTGTGCGTTCTTTGAAATCACAAATCCACAAGGAGAGTCCAATTGTGTCGGTTGCGATGCCTGACCTTCCCAACACTGGACGTGAAGAGCATGCGCCTTCCACCATTTGCACGCCCCCTGCAAGTGCTGGAAGGAGCACCCGCAGTCCAGTTCCTGATAGCCAGATTTAAGATGTCAGTGTTGAAGTACACCAGGATGAGGAGGATACGGGTGCTGCTGGCGCTGGGGAGGAAATTGACAAGGAGGATTCTGATGGTGAGGTGGTTTGTTTAAGTCAGGCACCCGGGGAGACACCTGTTGTCCGTGGGAGGAATATGGCCATTGACATGCCTGGTGAAAATACCAAAAAAATCAGCTCTTCGGTGTGGAAGTATTTCAACAGAAATGCGGACAACAGGTGTCAAGCCGTGTGTTGCCTTTGTCAAGCTGTAATAAGTAGGGGTAAGGACGTTAACCACCTCGGAACATCCTCCCTTATACGTCACCTGCAGCGCATTCATCATAAGTCAGTGACAAGTTCAAAAACTTTGGGCGACAGCGGAAGCAGTCCACTGACCAGTAAATCCCTTCCTCTTGTAACCAAGCTCACGCAAACCACCCCACCAACTCCCTCAGTGTCAATTTCCTCCTTCCCCAGGAATGCCAATAGTCCTGCAGGCCATGTCACTGGCAATTCTGACGAGTCCTCTCCTGCCTGGGATTCCTCCAATGCATCCTTGCGTGTAACGCCTACTGCTGCTGGCGCTGCTGTTGTTGCTGCTGGGAGTCGATGGTCATCCCAGAGGGGAAGTCGTAAGACGACTTTTACTACTTCCACCAAGCAATTGACTGTCCAACAGTCCTTTGCGAGGAAGATGAAATATCACAGCAGTCATCCTGCTGCAAAGCGGATAACTGAGGCCTTGGCATCCTGGGCGGTGAGAAACGTGGTTCCGGTATCCATCATTACTGCAGAGCCAACTATAGACTTGATTGAGGTACTGTGTCCCCGGTACCAAATACCATCTAGGTTCCATTTCTCTAGGCAGGCGATACCGAAAATGTACACAGACCTCAGAAAAAGACTCACCAGTGTCCTAAAAAATGCAGTTGTACCCAATGTCCACTTAACCACGGACATGTGGACAAGTGGAGCAGGGCAGACTCAGGACTATATGACTGTGACAGCCCACTGGGTAGATGTATTGACTCCCGCCGCAAGAACAGCAGCGGCGGCACCAGTAGCAGCATCTCGCAAACGCCAACTCTTTCCTAGGCAGGCTACGCTTTGTATCACCGCTTTCCAGAATACGCACACAGCTGAAAACCTCTTACGGCAACTGAGGAAGATCATCGCAGAATGGCTTACCCCAATTGGACTCTCCTGTGGATTTGTGGCATCGGACAACGCCAGCAATATTGTGTGTACATTAAATATGGGCAAATTCCAGCACGTCCCATGTTTTGCACATACCTTGAATTTGGTGGTGCAGAATTATTTAAAAAACGACAGGGGCGTGCAAGAGATGCTGTCGGTGGCCAGAAGAATTGCGGGACACTTTCGGCGTACAGGCACCACGTACAGAAGACTGGAGCAACACCAAAAACGCCTGAACCTGCCCTGCCATCATCTGAAGCAAGAAGTGGTAACGAGGTGGAATTCAACCCTCTATATGCTTCAGAGGTTGGAGGAGCAGCAAAAGGCCATTCAAGCCTATACAACTGAGCACGATATAGGAGGTGGAATGCACCTGTCTCAAGCGCAGTGGAGAATGATTTCAACGTTGTGCAAGGTTCTGCAACCTTTTGAACTTGCCACACGTGAAGTCAGTTCAGACACTGCCAGCCTGAGTCAGGTCATTCCCCTCATCAGGCTTTTGCAGAAGAAGCTGGAGACATTGAAGGAGGAGCTAACACAGAGCGATTCCGCTAGGCATGTGGGACTTGTGGATGGAGCCCTTAATTCGCTTAACAAGGATTCACGGGTGGTCAATCTGTTGAAATCAGAGCACTACATTTTGGCCACCGTGCTCGATCCTAGATTTAAAACCTACCTTGTATCTCTCTTTCCGGCAGACACAAGTCTGCAGGGGTTCAAAGTAGAGATGAGCGGGTTCGGTTCCTCGGAATCCGAACCCGCCCGAACTTCATGTTTTTTTACACGGGTCCGAGCGACTCGGATCTTCCCGCCTTGCTCGGTTAACCCGAGCGCGCCCGAACGTCATCATCCCGCTGTCGGATTCTCGCGAGGCTCGGATTCTATCGCGAGACTCGGATTCTATATAAGGAGCCGCGCGTCGCCGCCATTTTCACACGTGGATTGAGATTGATAGGGAGAGGACGTGGCTGGCGTCCTCTCCGTTTATAGAGAAGAGAGTGAGACTAGAGTAGAGAGAGACATAGTATTTACTTTAGTAATTTTGGGGAGCATTAGGAGGAGTACTACTACTTGCTGAAGTGATAGTGTGACTGTATATCTGACTTGTGGGGGAGACAGTGGGGAGCAGTTAGAGTCTGAGAGCAGGAGTACATATTTTAACGTACAGTGCACACTTTTGCTGCCAGAGTGCCACACTGCCATTGTGACCACACTGACCACCAGTATATATATTGTGATTGTCTGCTTAGGAGTACTACTTGCAAGTTGCTGATAGTGTGACCAGTGACCTGACCACCAGTTTAATTAATCACCACCAGTTTAATATATATATATATATAAAATTGTATATAATATATATATAATTGTATACCACCTACCCGTGTTTTTTTTTTTTTTCTTTCTTCTTGATACATACTACTATAGTAGCTTACTGTAGCAGTCTGCGGTGCTGCTGAGCTGACAGTGTCCAGCAGGTCCGTCATCAGTCATTACATAATAAATATATATACCTGTCCGGCTGCAGTACTAGTGATATTATATATATATATATTAATTTCATCTCATTATCATCCAGTCTATATTAGCAGCAGACACAGTACGGTAGTCCACGGCTGTAGCTACCTCTGTGTCGGCAGTCGCTGGTCCATCCATAATTGTATACCACCTACCCGTGTTTTTTTTTTTTTCTTTCTTCTTGATACATACTACTATAGTAGCTTACTGTAGCAGTCTGCGGTGCTGCTGAGCTGACAGTGTCCAGCAGGTCCGTCATCAGTCATTACATAATAAATATATATACCTGTCCGGCTGCAGTACTAGTGATATTATATATATATATATTAATTTCATCTCATTATCATCCAGTCTATATTAGCAGCAGACACAGTACGGTAGTCCACGGCTGTAGCTACCTCTGTGTCGGCAGTCGCTGGTCCATCCATAATTGTATACCACCTACCCGTGTTTTTTTTTTTTTTTCTTCTTGATACATACTACTATAGTAGCTTACTGTAGCAGTCTGCGGTGCTGCTGAGCTGACAGTGTCCAGCAGGTCCGTCATCAGTCATTACATAATAAATATATATACCTGTCCGGCTGCAGTACTAGTGATATTATATATATCTATATTAATTTCATCTCATTATCATCCAGTCTATATTAGCAGCAGACACAGTACGGTAGTCCACGGCTGTAGCTACCTCTGTGTCGGCACTCGGCAGTCCATCCATAATTGTATACCACCTACCCGTGTTTTTTTTTTTCTTTCTTCTTTATACATACTACTATAGTAGCTTACTGTAGCAGTCTGCGGTGCTGCTGAGCTGACAGTGTCCAGCAGGTCCGTCATCAGTCATTACATAATAAATATATATACCTGTCCGGCTGCAGTACTAGTGATATTATATATATATATATTAATTTCATCTCCTTATCATCCAGTCTATATTAGCAGCAGACACAGTACGGTAGTCCACGGCTGTAGCTACCTCTGTATCGGCAGTCGCTGGTCCATCCATAATTGTATACCACCTACCCGTGTTTTTTTTTTTTCTTTCTTCTTGATACATACTACTATAGTAGCTTACTGTAGCAGTCTGCGGTGCTGCTGAGCTGACAGTGTCCAGCAGGTCCGTCATCAGTCATTACATAATAAATATATATACCTGTCCGGCTGCAGTACTAGTGATATTATATATATATATATTAATTTCATCTCATTATCATCCAGTCTATATTAGCAGCAGACACAGTACGGTAGTCCACGGCTGTAGCTACCTCTGTGTCGGCAGTCGCTGGTCCATCCATAAGTATACTAGTATCCATCCATCTCCATTGTTTACCTGAGGTGCCTTTTAGTTGTGCCTATTAAAATATGGAGAACAAAAATGTTGAGGTTCCAAAATTAGGGAAAGATCAAGATCCACTTCCACCTCGTGCTGAAGCTGCTGCCACTAGTCATGGCCGAGACGATGAAATGCCAGCAACGTCGTCTGCCAAGGCCGATGCCCAATGTCATAGTACAGAGCATGTAAAATCCAAAACACCAAATATCAGTAAAAAAAGGACTCAAAAATCTAAAATAAAATTGTCGGAGGAGAAGCGTAAACTTGCCAATATGCCATTTACCACACGGAGTGGCAAGGAACGGCTGAGGCCCTGGCCTATGTTCATGGCTAGTGGTTCAGCTTCACATGAGGATGGAAGCACTCAGCCTCTCGCTAGAAAAATGAAAAGACTCAAGCTGGCAAAAGCACCGCAAAGAACTGTGCGTTCTTCGAAATCCCAAATCCACAAGGAGAGTCCAATTGTGTCGGTTGCGATGCCTGACCTTCCCAACACTGGACGTGAAGAGCATGCGCCTTCCACCATTTGCACGCCCCCTGCAAGTGCTGGAAGGAGCACCCGCAGTCCAGTTCCTGATAGTCAGATTGAAGATGTCAGTGTTGAAGTACACCAGGATGAGGAGGATATGGGTGTTGCTGGCGCTGGGGAGGAAATTGACAAGGAGGATTCTGATGGTGAGGTGGTTTGTTTAAGTCAGGCACCCGGGGAGACACCTGTTGTCCGTGGGAGGAATAGGGCCGTTGACATGCCTGGTGAAAATTCCAAAAAAATCAGCTCTTCGGTGTGGAAGTATTTCAACAGAAATGCGGACAACATTTGTCAAGCCGTGTGTTGCCTTTGTCAAGCTGTAATAAGTAGGGGTAAGGACGTTAACCACCTCGGAACATCCTCCCTTATACGTCACCTGCAGCGCATTCATAATAAGTCAGTGACAAGTTCAAAAACTTTGGGCGACAGCGGAAGCAGTCCACTGACCAGTAAATCCCTTCCTCTTGTAACCAAGCTCACGCAAACCACCCCACCAACTCCCTCAGTGTCAATTTCCTCCTTCCCCAGGAATGCCAATAGTCCTGCAGGCCATGTCACTGGCAATTCTGATGAGTCCTCTCCTGCCTGGGATTCCTCCGATGCATCCTTGCGTGTAACGCCTACTGCTGCTGGCGCTGCTGTTGTTGCTGCTGGGAGTCGATGGTCATCCCAGAGGGGAAGTCGTAAGCCCACTTTTACTACTTCCACCAAGCAATTGACTGTCCAACAGTCCTTTGCGAGTAAGATGAAATATCACAGCAGTCATCCTGTTGCAAAGCGGATAACTGAGGCCTTGACAACTATGTTGGTGTTAGACGTGCGTCCGGTATCCGCCGTTAGTTCACAGGGAACTAGACAATTTCTTGAGGTAGTGTGCCCCCGTTACCAAATACCATCTAGGTTCCACTTCTCTAGGCAGGCGATACCGAGAATGTACACGGACGTCAGAAAAAGACTCACCAGTGTCCTAAAAAATGCAGTTGTACCCAATGTCCACTTAACCACGGACATGTGGACAAGTGGAGCAGGGCAGGGTCAGGACTATATGACTGTGACAGCCCACTGGGTAGATGTATGGACTCCCGCCGCAAGAACAGCAGCGGCGGCACCAGTAGCAGCATCTCGCAAACGCCAACTCTTTCCTAGGCAGGCTACGCTTTGTATCACCGCTTTCCAGAATACGCACACAGCTGAAAACCTCTTACGGCAACTGAGGAAGATCATCGCGGAATGGCTTACCCCAATTGGACTCTCCTGTGGATTTGTGGCATCGGTCAACGCCAGCAATATTGTGTGTGCAATAAATATGGGCAAATTCCAGCACGTCCCATGTTTTGCACATGCCTTGAATTTGGTGGTGCAGAATTTTTTTAAAAACAACAGGGGCGTGCAAGAGATGCTGTCGGTGGCCAGAAGAATTGCGGGACACTTTCGGCGTACAGGCACCACGTACAGAAGACTGGAGCACCACCAAAAACGCCTGAACCTGCCCTGCCATCATCTGAAGCAAAAAGTGGTAACGAGGTGGAATTCAACCCTATATATGCTTCAGAGGTTGGAGGAGCAGCAAAAGGCCATTCAAGCCTATACAATTGAGCACGATATAGGAGGTGGAATGTACCTGTCTCAAGCACAGTGGAGAATGATTTCAACGTTGTGCAAGGTTCTGCAACCTTTTGAACTTGCCACACGTGAAGTCAGTTCAGACACTGCCAGCCTGAGTCAGGTCATTCCCCTCATCAGGCTTTTGCAGAAGAAGCTGGAGGCATTGAAGGAGGAGCTAAAAGGGAGCGATTCCGCTAGGCATGTGGGACTTGTGGATGGAGCCCTTAATTCGCTTAACAAGGATTCACGGGTGGTCAATCTGTTGAAATCAGAGCACTACATTTTGGCCACCGTGCTCGATCCTAGATTTAAAACCTACCTTGGATCTCTCTTTCCGGCAGACACAAGTCTGCTGGGGTTCAAAGACCTGCTGGTGACAAAATTGTCAAGTCAAGCGGAACGCGACCTGTCAACATCTCCTCCTTCACATTCTCCCGCAACTGGGGGTGCGAGGAAAAGGCTCAGAATTCCGAGCCCACCCGCTGGCGGTGATGCAGGGCAGTCTGGAGCGACTGCTGATGCTGACATCTGGTCCGGACTGAAGGACCTGACAACGATTACGGACATGTCGTCTACTGTCACTGCATATGATTCTCTCCCCATTGAAAGAATGGTGGAGGATTATATGAGTGACCGCATCCAAGTAGGCACGTCAGACAGTCCGTACTTATACTGGCAGGAAAAAGAGGCAATTTCGAGGCCCTTGCACAAACTGGCTTTATTCTACCTAAGTTGCCCTCCCTGTTTATACAACATAAGGGTGGGTGGGAGGGCCCAAGGACAATTCCATCTTGCACCTCTTTTTTCTTTCATTTTTATTTGCGTCATGTGCTGTTTGGGGAGTGTTTTTTGGAAGGGCCATCCTGCGTGACACTGCAGTGCCACTCCTAGATGGGCCAGGTGTTTGTGTCGGCCACTAGGGTCGCTTATCTTACTCACACAGCTACCTCATTGCGCCTCTTTTTTTCTTTGCGTCATGTGCTGTTTGGGGAGTGTTTTTGGAAGGGCCATCCTGCGTGACACTGCAGTGCCACTCCTAGATGGGCCAGGTGTTTGTGTCGGCCACTAGGGTCGCTTAGCTTACTCACACAGCTACCTCATTGCGCCTCTTTTTTTCTTCTTTGCGTCATGTGCTGTTTGGGGAGTGTTTTTTGGAAGGGCCATCCTGCGTGACACTGCAGTGCCACTCCTAGATGGGCCAGGTGTTTGTGTCGGCCACTAGGGTCGCTTATCTTACTCACACAGCTACCTCATTGCGCCTCTTTTTTTCTTTGCGTCATGTGCTGTTTGGGGAGTGTTTTTTGGAAGGGCCATCCTGCGTGACACTGCAGTGCCACTCCTAGATGGGCCAGGTGTTTGTGTCGGCCACTAGGGTCGCTTATCTTACTCACACAGCTATCTCATTGCGCCTCTTTTTTTCTTTGCGTCATGTGCTGTTTGGGGAGTGTTTTTTGGAAGGGCCATCCTGCGTGACACTGCAGTGCCACTCCTAGATGGGCCAGGTGTTTGTGTCGGCCACTAGGGTCGCTTAGCTTAGTCATCCAGCGACCTCGGTGCAAATTTTAGGACTAAAAATAATATTGTGAGGTGTGAGGTATTCAGAATAGACTGAAAATGAGTGGAAATTATGGTTTTTGAGGTTAATAATACTTTGGGATCAAAATGACCCCCAAATTCTATGATTGAAGCTGTTTTTTAGTGTTTTTTGAAAAAAACACCCGAATCCAAAACACACCCGAATCCGACAAAAAAAATTCGGTGAGGTTTCGCCAAAACGCGGTCGAACCCAAAACACGGCCGCGGAACCGAACCCAAAACCAAAACACAAAACCCGAAAAATGTCAAGTGCACATCTCTAGTTCAAAGAACTGCTGGTGAGAAAATTGTCAAGTCAAGCGGAACGCGACCTGTCAACATCTCCTCCTTCACATTCTCCCGCAACTGGGGGTGCGAGGAAAAGGCTCAGAATTCCGAGCCCACCCGCTGGCGGTGATGCAGGGCAGTCTGGAGCGACTGCTGATGCTGACATCTGGTCCGGACTGAAGGACCTGCCAACGATTACGGACATGTCGTCTACTGTCACTGCATATGATTCTCTCACCATTGAAAGAATGGTGGAGGATTATATGAGTGACCGCATCCAAGTAGGCACGTCAGACAGTCCGTACGTATACTGGCAGGAAAAAGAGGCAATTTGGAGGCCCTTGCACAAACTGGCTTTATTCTACCTAAGTTGCCCTCCCACAAGTGTGTACTCCGAAAGAGTGTTTAGTGCCGCAGCTCACCTTGTCAGCAATCGGCGTACGAGGTTACTTCCAGAAAATTGTGGAGAAGATGATGTTCATTAAAATTAATTATAATCAATTCCTCCATGGAGACATTCACCAGCAGCAATTGCCTCCACAAAGTACACAGGGAGCTGTGATGGTGGATTCCAGTGGGGACGAATTGATAATCTGTGAGGAGGGGGATGTACACGGTGATGAATCGGAGGATGATGATGAGGTGGACATCTTGCCTCTGTAGAGCCAGTTTGTGCAAGGAGAGATTAATTGCTTCTTTTTTGGTGGGGGTCCAAACCAACCCGTCATTTCAGTCACAGTCGTGTGGCAGACCCTGTCACTGAAATGATGGGTTGGTTAAAGTGTGCATGTCCTGTTTATACAACATAAGATTGGGTGGGAGGGCCCAAGGACAATTCCATCTTGCACCTCTTTTTTCTTTCATTTTTCTTTGCGTCATGTGCTGTTTGGGGAGTATTTTTTGGAAGGGCCATCCTGCGTGACACTGCAGTGCCACTCCTAGATGGGCCAGGTGTTTGTGTCGGCCACTAGGGTCACTTATCTTAGTCACACAGCTACCTCATTGCGCCTCTTTTTTTTCTTCTTTGCGTCATGTGCTGTTTGGGGAGTATTTTTTGGAAGGGCCATCCTGCCTGACACTGCAGTGCCACTCCTAGATGGGCCAGGTGTTTGTGTCGGCCACTAGGGTCGCTTAGCTTACTCACACAGCTACCTCATTGCGCCTCTTTTTTTCTTTGCGTCATGTGCTGTTTGGGGACTATTTTTTTGAAGGGCCATCCTGCGTGACACTGCAGTGCCACTCCTAGATGGGCCAGGTGTTTGTGTCGGCCACTTGGGTCGCTGAGCTTAGTCATCCAGCGACCTCGGTGCAAATTTTAGGACTAAAAATAATATTGTGAGGTGTGAGGTGTTCAGAATAGACTGAAAATGAGTGGAAATTATGGTTATTGAGGTTAATAATACTTTGGGATCAAAATGACCCCCAAATTCTATGATTTAAGCTGTTTTTTAGGGTTTTTTGAAAAAAACACCCGAATCCAAAACACACCCGAATCCGACAAAAAAAATTCGGTGAGGTTTTGCCAAAACGCGTTCGAACCCAAAACACGGCCACGGAACCGAACCCAAAACCAAAACACTAAACCCGAAAAATTTCCGGTGCACATCTCTACTGCGATCAACTTGGAATTACCCCCCAAGATTCTACCACTTTTCTAGTTGGGGGAAGTGGTTTTACTGTTATAATTTCAGATCATATTAAGGTAATTTAAGGTGGTGCTTGCACATTAGACAGATCCCTTCAGCCTCCCATCAAACAAACTCATAGAAACATGTTTTCTTCTTTATCAATAACAAGTCCTAATTGTCTAAAACTAGTTCAACAGGGCAACATGAAGAGCGTTGGCCTGTTGGCCTAGGTTTAAACAATTAGGACTTGTCCAAGACCTCTGGGAGTAAAGGAGGTCGAGCAGTGAGCTGCCTGCAGCCACCTTGTATTATATCCTTTGTGCTTCAGCAGCAATTCTAACACACAACATTCCTGCATCAAAGGGTGGGATAAGTTACCCTCCTCACTCATCCATTCCACTTCATGTCTGGAGTTCAAAAGCACAACTGAGAGCAGGCTCCTTCTCCAAACCCCATCAGAGACATCACAGAGGCTCCGTTTGCCCTTCTCCTTATAGTGCTGAAATATTATACATTTTTCACGTGGACAAGTTCAAATAAACGACTTGGGATATCGGCCTGTTTTTCATTAAAGTTTCCTTCCCGTGTTAAGGCATTTTGTCCGCCAGAAGATGGGTGGGAAGCAGCTGACATTTGGCAGTTGTGAGTGGTGAGTGGCAAGGGGCCTGTGCTTTCATTTCATATAGGAAAAAAATAAAAGAAATGGAACACTAAATAAACAGAAAGGTCTGTTATTTAAACAGATTACGACGACATTCCTTTACGTTTTCTTTTTATTGCATCTCCAAGTCATTATTTTAGGAAGCCAAGTTTATAAATAAAACTTTATGGGGCCTATTTATCAATTATTATTTGTGGATTTGTTCAGGGGCACCAGCAAATGAAGCAGTGAAAAGAGTGGAGAAGTGAGCCTGTGGAGAAGTTGCCCATGGCAACCAATCAGCTGCTCCGTACAATTGTATAGTATGCAAATTATAACTGTTACTTCAATGCTGATTGGTTGTCATGGGCAACTTCTCCACTGGCTCACTTCTCCACACTTTTCACTGCTTCATGAATAGACCCCTGAGTATACACCGAATTTATCCATAGGGGATTGCAGCATATATTGGAGATATCTGCTGCGGTTGTCCGTTTTGGACTGCAAAAGCAGCCCCCGTGGAAACCTATCAGGGGCTGCTTTCTTGCCGTATTAATCTCCAGAATGTAAAGCATTTACCCCACGCCACCCGGCAGCTAACACCAACACTAATCATTATAGCCTATAGGCTACATAGTGCAAAAACTACTTGTACAGTAGTCCGGCAGCCTATGTAACCTAATAAGTAAAGTGATGGCTATTGATTTACTTTCACACATTGCAGGGATTGGCTCTTATCCATGCAGGTGTTCAATAATACAGCCGGGCGGTAGATAATTTCTTATTGCCAAGAATAGCGGCTATAAGTAATTATAATGATCAGGTCAAAAACCCAATAATAAATGGTCTCCCTTATCTGTGTTTGGCAGAAGCTAATAAAATATAATTTTCTATATGCGCATTGTCATTTCATCTTTTTTAGTAACGGTCTATTCTAGTGATGAGCGGATTCGGTTTTACTCGGTTTTACTCGGTTCTCAAAACCGAATCTTATTGGCTCACTGATGTCACGTGTTTTGGATAGCCAATAAGATTCGGTTTTGAGAACCGAGTAAAACCGAGTAAAACCGAATCCGCTCATCACTAGTATTCATGAAACAGTGAAATGTGTGGAGAAGTGAGCCAGTGGAGAAGTTGCCCATGGCAACCAATCAGCATTGAAGTAACATATTTCATTTGCATACTATACAATTGTACGGAGCAGCTGATTGGTTGACATGGGCAACTTCTCCACAGGCTCACTTCTCCACTCTTGTCACTGCTTCATGAATAAACCCCATGGTGATTCGTATGTAACTATCCTTGTAGAATAATTTAACTAATAAAATCGCTTTGTGCTACCTGCATCCTCCATTTCTTACCATCTCTTACTGCATTGCTGTGGTAAGGGTAATGCACCTTTCTTTGCCCTCAGTATGCAATTAAGTGGACTACTGTATCTATTAAACTGTGATCAGCCAAAACTAAAGCATGGCCGTATCTTCACCAGATCCCTCGCTGAGACACATCACTTCACCCCGATATTTGTCTCCAATGTGCATAGAGAATAAAAAATACAATAAACTATTTATTCAGGAAGATAAAAAATAAATATGAATGATAACAGAAAAGGAATGTGTGGGAGACCAGTGTAGATGGATCTTCTGCTCGCAGCGTGGGATGGATCCAAGTGTTGCTACAGGGGGTAATTCAGACGGGATCCGGACTGAAAGTCGACAGTAACTATGTCGACAATGTCTAGGTCGACCACTATTGGTCGACAGTAACTAGGTCGACAGTGTGTCTAGGTCGACAGGGTCTTTAGGTCAACATGTTCTAGGTCGACAGGTCAAAAGGTCGACATGAGTTTTTCACAATTTTTTTCTTTTTTTGAACCTTTTCATACTTAACGATCCACATGGACTACGATTGGAACGGTAATCTGTGCCGAGCGAAGCGGTAGCGGAGCGAAGGCACCATGCCCGAAGCATGGCGAGTGAAGCGAGCCATGCGAGGGGACGCGGTGCACTAATTGGGGTTCCCGGTCACTCTACGAAGAAAACGACACCAAAATAACATTAAAAACTCATGTCGACCTTTTGACCTGTCGTCCTAGAACATGTCGACCTAAAGACCCTGTCGACCTAGACACCCTGTCGACCTAGTTACTGTCGACCAATAGTGGTCGACCTAGACATTGTCGACCTAGTTACTGTCGACTTTCAATACCACACACAATTCAGACTTGATCGTAGCAGCAAATTTGTTAGCAGTTGGGCAAAACCATGGGCCTAATTCAGACCTGGTCGTAGCCATGCAAAATTGTGCACGGCTACGATCAGCCACCCTGACATGCGGGGAGACGCCCCGCACAGGGTTAGTCCGCCCGGCATGTCTGGCCCTCCCCCCGCCGCACAGTTACAAAAGCATCGCACGGTGGTGATGCTTTTGTACCTGAAGAGTAGCTCTCTGCCAGCGCAGCTCCTGCGCGCTGGTAGGTAGCTAGCCGCCGTGGCGCACCCCCTGCACGGTCCGGGCACGCCTGTGTTGCCCGTACCGCGCCCCCAAAACGGCGGCCCAACGCCGCCCGCCCGCCCAGCGAACACCTAGGCCTGTCAGTCAGAGGTGATCGCTGGGCAGAGATGCCGATCGCAGTTCAGACCTGATCGCCCGCGTTACGAAAACGCACAGCAGCGATCAGGTCTGAATTAGCCCCCATGTGCACTGCAGGGGGGGGCAGATGTAACATGTGCAGAAAGAGTTAGATTTGGGTGGGGTGTGTTCAAACTGAAATCTAAGTTGCAGTGTAAAAAAGAAAGCAGCCAGTATTTACTAGAGATGAGCGCCTGAAATTTTTCGGGTTTTGGTTTTGGGTTCGGTTCCGCGGCCGTGTTTTGGGTTCGAACGCGTTTTGGCAAAACCTCACCGAATTTTTTTTGTCGGATTCGGGTGTGTTTTGGATTCGGGTGTTTTTTTCAAAAAACACTAAAAAACAGCTTAAATCATAGAATTTGGGGGTCATTTTGATCCCAAAGTATTATTAACCTCAAAAACCATAATTTACACTCATTTTCAGTCTATTCTGAATACCTCACACCTCACAATATTATTTTTAGTCCTAAAATTTGCACCGAGGTCGCTGTGTGAGTAAGATAAGCGACCCTAGTGGCCGACACAAACACCGGGTCCATCTAGGAGTGGCACTGCAGTGTCACGCAGGATGTCCCTTCCAAAAAACCCTCCCAAAACAGCACATGACGCAAAGAAAAAAAGAGGCGCAATGAGGTAGCTGACTGTGTGAGTAAGATTAGCGACCCTAGTGGCCGACACAAACACCGGGCCCATCTAGGAGTGGCACTGCAGTGTCACGCAGGATGGCCCTTCCAAAAAACCCTCCCCAAACAGCACATGACGCAAAGAAAAAAAGAGGCGCAATGAGGTAGCTGTGTGAGTAAGATTAGCGACCCTAGTGGCCGACACAAACACCGGGCCCATCTAGGAGTGGCACTGCAGTGTCACGCAGGATGTCCCTTCCAAAAAACCCTCCCCAAACAGCACATGACGCAAAGAAAAAAAGAGGCTTTTTACTGATATTTGGTGTTTTGGATTTGACATGCTCTGTACTATGACATTGGGCATCGGCCTTGGCAGACGACGTTGCTGGCATTTCATCGTCTCGGCCATGACTAGTGGCAGCAGCTTCAGCACGAGGTGGAAGTGGATCTTGATCTTTCCCTAATTTTGGAACCTCAACATTTTTGTTCTCCATATTTTAATAGGCACAACTAAAAGGCACCTCAGGTAAACAATGGAGATGGATGGATTGGATACTAGTATACAATTATGGACGGGCTGCCGAGTGCCGACACAGAGGTAGCCACAGCCGTGAACTACCGCACTGTACTGTGTCTGCTGCTAATATATAGACTGGTTGATAAAGAGATAGTATACTCGTAACTAGTATGTATGTATAAAGAAAGAAAAAAAAACCACGGTTAGGTGGTATATACAATTATGGACGGGCTGCCGAGTGCCGACACAGAGGTAGCCACAGCCGTGAACTACCGCACTGTACTGTGTCTGCTGCTAATATATAGACTGGTTGATAAAGAGATAGTATACTCGTAACTAGTATGTATGTATAAAGAAAGAAAAAAAAACCACGGTTAGGTGGTATATACAATTATGGACGGGCTGCCGAGTGCCGACACAGAGGTAGCCACAGCCGTGAACTACCGCACTGTACTGTGTCTGCTGCTAATATATAGACTGGTTGATAAAGAGATAGTATACTCGTAACTAGTATGTATGTATAAAGAAAGAAAAAAAAACCACGGTTAGGTGGTATATACAATTATGGACGGGCTGCCGAGTGCCGACACAGAGGTAGCCACAGCCGTGAACTACCGCACTGTACTGTGTCTGCTGCTAATATAGACTGGTTGATAAAGAGATAGTATACTACTAATATTATATACTGGTGGTCAGGTCACTGGTCACTAGTCACACTGGCAGTGGCACTCCTGCAGCAAAAGTGTGCACTGTTTAATTTTAATATAATATTATGTACTCCTGGCTCCTGCTATAACCTATAACTGGCACTGCAGTAGTGCTCCCCAGTCTCCCCCACAATTATAAGCTGTGTGAGCTGAGCAGTCAGACAGATATATAATATATATAGATGATGCAGCACACTGGCCTGAGCCTGAGCAGTGCACACAGATATGGTATGTGACTGACTGAGTCACTGTGTGTATCGCTTTTTTCAGGCAGAGAACGGATATATTAAATAAACTGCACTGTGTGTCTGGTGGTCACTCACTATATAATATATTATGTACTCCTGGCTCCTGCTATAACCTATAACTGGCACTGCAGTAGTGCTCCCCAGTCTCCCCCACAATTATAAGCTGTGTGAGCTGAGCAGTCAGACAGATATATAATATTATATATAGATAATAGATGATGCAGCACACTGGCCTGAGCCTGAGCAGTGCACACAGATATGGTATGTGACTGAGTCACTGTGTGCTGTGTATCGCTTTTTTCAGGCAGAGAACGGATTATAAATAAAAGTGGTGGTCACTGGTCACTATCAGCAAAACTCTGCACTGTACACTACTGAGTACTCCTAATGCTCCCCAAAATTAGTAAATCAAGTGTCTAAACGGAGAGGACGCCAGCCACGTCCTCTCCCTATCAATCTCAATGCACGTGTGAAAATGGCGGCGACGCGCGGCTCCTTATATAGAATCCGAGTCTCGCGATAGAATCCGAGCCTCGCGAGAATCCGACAGCGTCATGATGACGTTCGGGCGCGCTCGGGTTAACCGAGCAAGGCGGGAAGATCCGAGTCGCTCGGACCCGTGAAAAAAAACATGAAGTTCTGGCGGGTTCGGATTCAGAGAAACCGAACCCGCTCATCTCTAGTATTTACCTTGCACAGAAACAATATAACCCACCCACATCTAACGCTCTCTGCAAATGTTATATCTGCCTCCCCTGCAGTGCACATGGTTTTGCCCAACTGCTAACAAATTTGCTGCTACGATCAGGTCTGAATTACCCCCACAGTACTGAGACGCCTGTGAAAGGAATAACAGTGGCCAGAGCGAGTCATATGCATGTAGAAGCGCTGATACGTTAGTATAATAAACTAGTAAGCAAGTTACCGTGTCGGACTGGGGCATAAAGGGCCAACCGGGGGGATGCATTTTTAGGGGCCCATGTTTAAGGGTGTGGCCAAACTTCAGAGTCTTGGCTAACCGTTAAAGAGTGCATGGACTTCTAGTGCATGCATTATGTACCAGATTAATAACAGAAATGCATTGCAGAGAATACACCATAGTCCTGTGCAATATAAGGTAATATATGTATAATCTATAATTCAAGTGCACAGTCTGGAACCTGATTCCGTAGAGGAGGTGGGGGGCCCAGGCAGTGGGGCCCACCGGTGGTTTCCCCTGTGGACCAGTCCAACCCTGGACGGACTCAACTGAGGATGCAGAATCCTCCGACTAAGAATCCAGTCCTCTGGGCACAGTAGGTATCCGGACTATAGATCTACACTAAAAAGAACTACAGTCAATAGGTCTACCACTAATGGTCGACATGCATTAGTTCGACAGGATCAAAAGGTCGACAGGGTCAAAAGGTCGACATGACAATGGTCAGCACACATGTGGTAGACACAAGTTTTTTCTTTTTTTTGTTCTTTCTTTACAACATTTTCATACTTTACCATCCACATGGACTACGATTGGGACTAGTAACCTGCCCGAAGCATGGCGAGCGGAGCGTGGGGACATGGTACACCAATGGGGCTTGTTTGTGGCAGAAAAATTACAAAACACGCCCCAATTTTTTTTTTTACTTTTTTTGTGTCGACCATCTACATGTCGACCTTTCATACAGTCTACCTAATCTATGTTGACCTTTTAACCCTGTCGGCCTAATGCAGGAATTAATAAAGAATTATGGTGCAGATGTACTAAGCCTTGGAGAAGAATTATAGAATGGTTCAAGTTCAGAAAATGGGACCCACTACAATTGACGTCACTTCCAGGTCGTCTGCATACTACCATCGGTGCCCTGTTGTCAACGGAGAGGAGATATGCAGAGGAATGGGACTGCAGACATGGTTATACTTACAGCCGGTGGCGCTGATGGTAGTATGCAGAGGGATCGGAAGCTGGCGGAGCTGATGGTAACAGGCCCCATGTTTTGAACTTGAACCTCATATAATTATAATAATAATTATTATTATTATTATTATTATTATAGAATCATAGAATTATAATGAAAGGGGCGTGGTATTGCAGGAAAAGACTACCTTATACCCCAGTTTTGCAACCTGTACGCCGAGACGTTGGCCACCCACAGGTAAAAAAAAATCATGATTCATGCCCCTTACATTATTTGTCATTTTTCCTCCTTATAGTAATACCCCTTACACATAATGCCATACACTTTAATGGCCCTTAGACATTATGCCACACACCATAAGTCCCATTACACAATATGCCACACACGTAATGCCCCTGACACATTATGCCACACACCGCAATGCCCGTTATAAATGATGCCACACACTGCAATGCCCCTGAGACATTATGCCACATACCACAATGCCCATGATATAGTACACCACACACCGCAATGCCTGTGATACATTATGCCACACACGCAATGCCCTTTACACATTAAGCCCTACAGTAAGGCTTCTAATTACTTTTAAATTACCTGCTTGTTGCCAGGGGTTTCATGCTCTTGGTACCATGCACGCTGCCAGGGGTTTTCATGCTCAGGGTGTCATGCTCGTTGCCAGGGGTTTCATGCGCTGGGTGTTATGCTTGTGGGGTTTCATGTGCTGGGTGTCAAGCTCATTGCAAAGGGTAATATTCGTTGCCGGGGGTTTCATGCACTGGGTGTCATGCTCGTTGCTAGGGGGTAATGCTTGTTGCAAGGGATTTCATGAGCTGGGTGTCGTGTTTGTTACCAGGGGGTAATGCTTGTTGCTAGGGGTGTGCCCCAGTGCCAGATATTCCACAGTTCCAGATTTAAATATGCCCCCATAGTGCCAGAAACACATATGCCCCCAGTGCCAGATACACATATGCCCCCACAGTAGCAGATACACATATGCCCCGATTGCCACATAGGCCCCCCAAGTGCCAGCTACACATATGCTCCAATATGCCACCCCAGTGCCAGATACACATATGCCCCAGTGCCATATATGCCCCCCCCCAGTGCCAGATACTACACATATGCCACCCAGGGGCAAATATGCCCCCCCCCCTCAGTGCCAGATACACATATGTCCCCAGTGCCATATATGCTCCCCCCCCCCCACCCAGTGCCAGGTACTCCCCCTGCTCACCGCTGCTGTGCTGTGTGTGAGTCCGGGAAGGAGGGCACAGCGCACGCCTCTCCTATATCCGTCCTACTGTGTCTCTGGCAGCGTGTCTGTCAAATGAAGCGCCGGTTCGTGAGCCAATCAGAGCTCGTGGACCGGCAGATGCGGCTCCTGATTGGCTGTCGGTTCGCGAGCTCTGATTGGCTCACGAACTGGCGCTTTATTTGACAGACACGTCGCTGCCGCCAGAAACACAGAAGAGGCGCGCCCTGTGCCCTTCTTTCCTGCCTCATGCGCAGCACTATTCAGCAGCACCCCCGCAGCCCTGCGCCTCCAAGCCTCCGAAGTGGCTGCGGGGGTGATAGTTATGCCAGTGACCGATATCTCTCTCTCTCTCTCTATATATATATATATATATATATTTCAGAAATGGTAGATAAGATACGTTAGAGCGACCAATGGTGTCAATTAATATTAAAATAGGAGGTTCAAATTAAAAAAATGTATTCACAATAAAAATTTGCACCAATAAAAGATATAACACAAAACCACAAAAAAAAATACTAAAAAATTGTATAATCAGAGATAAAAATAAGTAAATACAAAAATATCTCCAACATTTAAAAAATATATGATTATACAATTTTTTGTATTTTTTTGTGTGGTTTTGTGTTATATCTTTTATTGGTGCAAATTTTTATTGTGAATATTTTTTTTTAATTAGGACCTCCTATTTTAATATTAATTGACACTGTCAAAGTCAGAAAAATATCACGCTGCACATTGCCATATATGCACCACATGCGTGTGCCCGCTGCACGTGCATGAGCCCTCCCGTGCGTGCGTATACTCGCGGTCACGTGCACTCGCGGGCGCGCGGTATGCGCATTTACGGTAGAGTTTGTGTTCGTCTAGCGGGCGACTCAATTGTAACATATTTTAGTCATATAATGTATTTTGTAGATTATGGTCCCTTTGATAGAATCTGAAAGTTTAGTTAATATAGCATGTTTGGGGACAGAGAGATTCCTCTTTCTTTGATACGAAGGGTCAGACAGGGATTACACAGTGGTGTTTAGTATCCATCGGAAGAGAATATAATTAGCAATATTCCGGTGTTGGTTTGAAGCGGATTACTCGCTCGTGCGTATAGTTATGGACATAAGAAGTTTATGGACATTTACTATATTTGCACTTTATTACCCATGCGGCGGGAAACCCAGTTTCCCTCCCACCTGAGCAGTTTGAAATAGTCACAGCCCACCTGTATGAACCAACCTATGACCTTTTGTTATAATGCAGAGACGAATTCCTGTGTCCAATGAACAATAAGAATGTAGGGACCATTGTACTGTACTGTGTGTAAGTGTATATAAAGACAAGCCGATCTGGGCCAGCTCTCTACTCTTTTCAACGGTTCTCATCACTGATAATCGGGAGCTGGATATCCAGGAAGGCGCATGCGATTGTTTCCCCTGTGCGTAAGTTCTCTGCAACCATATTTATCTCCTATTTTGTTGTAAGCCATTCTCTCTCTCCTTCCCCCCTGAAATGAAATTGTGTCTTTGTTGTATTTTAACGTGTAGTAACTCGGTTAGGTATTTTATGTTAGTTTGGTAGTGTATAACTTGTATTGTGTATTCTTTTGCGATTGAACGTTCATTCATTCCCTTAAAAGGTGTTAGACCCTTAGACCGGTATTTGAGTGTTTATTATATTGCTAAAGGGGTTCTCAGAGCGTAAGAATCGCTCATACAGCTTTTAAACTAACAAGGTCATACTGTGTTGCATTTACACCATATCACTGCACAAAGGTTTACAATTTAAGTACATTGTTTAGGATATTGTTACAAAGGTTTAACTGTGAGCGTCAGCGCCGCTTGTGATCTCCTCGTGGTCTCGAGCGTCCGCTACGCTGATAGCGTATCATTACGGTAATCGGCAGCCTATAGCGTGCTTGCCTTTACGCTGTAAGCCGTGAGCGAACGTGCCTCTCGTGCGTCTCGTCCACGGCTAAGCGTTTGTACGCTACGTGCGTACTCTTCCGGTAGTCCATACGCCAATTGCGTACTGTGTTCATTAACCTTTTAGCGTGTTTAATATAGGATATATATTAGGCTTTTACAATTGGGGACTCGCCCGCTCTTCACATATCTGCACTAGGTAATTTCAGCAGACATTATCGGTCAGCAAAAGGCGGGAGGTAATATTCCTCGTAGTGCTGACCAGATAAGCGTCTGCTTTGCTTAGTAAGGAGTGCTGAAGGAATCCGGAACCAAAAGGTAGGAACAGTACGTTATTGTCTTTTAAAACCTGTTTAGTTTCTGTTTTGCGAACGTACGCATAAGCACACACACCTGTATTCCTTGTTTAGTATTATTTGTCCGTACCTCATTCTCCTGATTGCCACACATTAGTGATAACGAGACATTTGTTGTTATTCATAGTTAAAAGTAATATTTAAGGGAATAATTGTAAAAGGCACGCACACAAACTCTACTTGTGTGGTGTTCAGTGAATGATTACTGTTAAAGATCATTCACATTGATAAACGTGTAGTGTGTTACTGTGGACGTACTTGGTCTGCGTACACGTGTCCTTACAAGGGCAGGGCGTACGCAACGCAAGGGTCGACGCACGGAGCGTATATCACGCGACGGAGCGTACGGACACGCCCACATAATACAAACCGCACGATAGTATTGTTTTAATAGGCGATAAGGAAGTAACGCGAAAATAACACAAATCTATCTCAAATCCAAAAGTTTAAAAGTTAAAAGAAAAAGACTTTCTCTGTTGCAATTCTTCTGGGTTAGACTATTACTGAATGAAAGGAATTCTGTACAGAAATAAGAGTGTTTGAATGTAAGAGTGTGTATATATAAGATTTCTCTTTTATTACGGAAGTGGGAACCATAGGCCAGTAGAAAGAGGTACACCAGCGAGAGTGATATCGTGGGGTGGCTTGGGAGGCGTCCCTTGTTAGTCTCGACATATTAATGAGCAGTAGAGTCTGCTGTACATAACAGACCAGGAGGTCACAGACCAGGAGGTCACAGACCAAGAGGTTCAGGTACAGCAGACTAGAAGTAGAGAAGCACAATCGAAGAGGGTTGGTGCGAGACCCATATAGGCCAACAAAGCTCATCGCTGAAGGAATTTGCAGCAGAAATTTTCAATTCCACTGATCGTTCCGCACATAAGATTAGTTGCTTGTGTGCAGATACGATTGTACCGCATGTGATTGTGTGCATTAGCGTGTCTTGAATAGTCATAAGAACGCTACTTGCACATTGTTAACGTGATTTGTGTAATTTTTTTTATTTTAAGGGAAGTAGCCTGATCACTCAGGGACATTCCAACAACCGATACTTGCTGGGGACTGGAAGGTCCAACACGCCCCAGTAAATAAAGGTTCATAGGGGCCCTAGGTTGGGTACAGCAGCTCTGAGTCAGTGATTGCAGTACTGGCCAACGTGGGCGGAGTTAAGTGGGCGGACCTCGAGGCAAAACCCCCACCGCAGCCTTACCCCGGACATCTTGGTTTTCTGTAAGGGTTGCCGAAGACCCTGATTTGAAGTCAGAGGTAGTGAAAGCAGCACCTGCAGAGATGGGGGCCAGTTGTTCAGGTAAGGGGCGATCAACCCAGGTTCAGGTTGATTTAAAACCGATCAATCAGGTCGGCAAGGTCATGTGTGAGAAATCAGACCAAGATGGTCATTACACAGAAATGTTATGCAATGAATGGGAAGGGATGACTGTGCATGACGGGGAAAAGTTTCCCCGGGTAGGTAGTTTTAACCCAGAAGTATTACAGAATTTAAGGAGAAGAGTGTGCCTGATTAAATCTTCAAAAAGGCGTATTAGACATTATGATGATTTAAAATTGTGGCAACAGGAAAGTGAAATGCAACGAAATTTAACTTACATATCTGACTCTCACCTTGAGAAGAGAGACATGGCAATGGAGAGGATTATGGCTGCAGAGAATGGCACGATGGGGTATGATAAACAGGCACTTAGCAACTGTATTATAGATGATAAGACTAATTGTAATAAACGTAACGATGATAATTGTAATACTGTTAAATGTACAACTATTAACCCATGCAAGTTGCACCCCATGTTAAACTTCCCTCAGGATTACAAACAAGAAAGTGAGCCCAGCACGATGTCGGTACCTCTTCCAGAAGCCATCCTACAAGACATCCAGGTGGACGCGACCAAATCGGTAAAGGCAGTAATCAAACCCCCTAACGGAGGGTCAGGTGAGGTCGTGTCCACAGGTACGTACGGTGTTATATATCACGCACAAACAAATGTACCTCATATTGTAGAACCAACACAAGGTGATGTAATTGAATTTAGTCCTGTCAGGGTGATCACAGTCCCCAATGGGAAGACTGACGCTCAGGGAATCATTCCCGCCAGGGACAGTGCAATGCGCCGTCCCTGGTCCCGGATGGAATTGAGAGCAATTATGTCTGAATTCCCTGATCCTAGGAAAGATCTAGTTGCATGTCAGAGATTTATTAAAGAACTAGGAAACTCCACAGAACCCACCAACAAAGATTGGCGGACAGTGCTGAGGGCATGTTTGCCCTCCAGTGTTGACCCTGCGAAATTTATTGCTGATTGTAAATTAAACACAGAGGTACCTCGTACGGAGGAAAACAATCAGGAATGTATTAAGCAGATCAACCAGCAGTTAGGAGTATATTTCCCAGCCATTGCCAAGTGGAACAAAATCCTCTCCATAAGACAAGGAGAAAGGGAAAGTACTTCTGAGTACTTCAATCGAGCACTGCAAGTAATGGCTAGAGACACTGGGATCACAGACATCAAAACAAATGCACAGCATAAAGAAGTAGCGGTTAAGTTATTAATGAATGGTTTAAAGGAGGTGTTGAGAACAAGGGTACAGACCACCAACCCAAACTGGAGAAATATCTCGGTGGCTACATTAAGAGAGGCCGCTATTGATCATGATCAGGACATCACCAGACACAGGGAGTCACGAAGTAATAAGCTGATGGCCGTAAGTATACAGGCTCTAACCAAAAAGCCACACCAGCTTAAGACCCAAAATCCTGTGAGAAATTCAAATGTGGTAGTTTGTTACCATTGTCACAAAGAGGGACATTTTGCAAGAGATTGTAGATCAAGAAGCCCACATAAAGTCAGACCCCCTAGACATGAATATGAGCAAAGTTATGACACACGAAATGATAATCAGGGATCATATAGGAAGAATTTTGGGCCACACCCATGATATGTAGTCAGGAGAGGTGATAATTAGGACTGATGATAAGCCTGAGGTAACGGTTAATAAATTGGGAGGTCATTCCCTGAAGACACAGGAATGACCGGGTAAAAAAAATTTGTAATGTACCTGTAAAAAATGTTTTTTCTCTCCCCATCTCTGACGGTTATCGGTAGGACTCAAACATTACATAGCTACTTGGTCTTTGCGGAAGTCTACCAAACCCCAGCATGACCTACCCGCATCAATGTATCCTGGCCAGATACAAAGGGTGGAGTATGGAGGTGCTGGTGGGAGGGACTGAGCAAGGATACCATTGGACATGCAGATGTGACAGCCTGATGATGAACGGAAGAACTGACAATGTTTTTTTTTTCTCTCTCTTGAAAAAAAATGTTTGAAAAATGTTTTTTTCTGTTGTTGTTTATTGTTGATTTATGTGACGCATATATATATGAACGGTTCTCTCTCCCTTGTTGTTTTTTTTTTTCTCTCTCTCTTCTTTCTCATGTTCTCATAACGTTACAGATGGTATGTCACACATCAGTTAGACAAATGGTGATGCAAGATTTTTGCTCCTTACAGAAAGATCGCTGGTTTGGAAGAAATATTGTATCACCGGAGTGTTCGGTTGGAAGACTGAGAGACAGCACCTTTGCGATGACAGCAGAACAAGAAGAACAACAAGACTAGAGAACTAATTATCGTAACAAGTTTCTCTCCCCCTCAAACTGTTTTCCTGTACCCCCATTACAAATTTCACCTTTCTCCTCCTGTAAGATGGACTCGCCTCAAGAGACTGTGATCCGTGTTTTCATGTTGACCCTGATGTTGACCAGAGCAGTCTGTTTCGGTGAGAGTACCAGTGAGGTCGAGAAAGGATCCAGAATGGGTTTCTGATGACTGAGACGGAGGTGTAAATTTCCAATAGCAACACAATCACCAAGCAAAGGCGAGTACCGGAAACGACCTAGCAGCCATGTTATTTGTAAACATTGTGAAGGATTGTTAGCTGAAAAGAGAACTGTATCTGTAGACTCTGTGACAGTGTAGTTGAGGATGGGTGCATCAAGAAATGTCAGTCCAGTTTTAACATTAACATGGACCGGCATCCATTGGGTGACTATCACTCATTAATGGGTAAAGTGTTAAATCAGACAGATTGTTGGGTATGCTCTCAAGTACCTCAAGGCCATAGCAAATCAGGATTAGTACCATTCCCTTTAACTATAGGGGAGGTACTTGAGCTAAGTGGTGGGAGGCCGGTGGACAGGAGGTTTAATATCTCCAGTCCTCCTAGTTTGAAGCTCCACCAATATCATGTGGATAGATCCCTAGTATGTTTTAACATTTCCAATCCCCGAAAGCCGGGAAATTGGGAAGTGTCATGGAATAACCAAACCATGACCTTTTCATACAGAGCCGATAGAATGCCTACAGATACAGAACTTATATGCCACATAGCCGGTAGTGGAAGATATTTCCGATATAGGTATACCCTAGGAAGTAAGACCATGCGAGTTGGAGAAGTATCACCAGGATACTGTGCACATGTCGTACAAACAGATACGTGTACTAAACAGATGGGAGAATTAGGGTTAGGAGATTTCATATGGAAAATGTGTAATATGGTTATGTCCTACTCCGTCCCATATGTTCTCCCCGATGATGCATATTTCATATGCGGGAGGAAGGCGTATAAGTGGCTTGCCCCAAACTCAGAAGGGTTATGTTATATTGGAAAAGTACTGCCTGAGGTAATGACGGTATCACATACAAAAATGAAAGATATTCACCGCAGTGCCCAAGCTCCTTATACTCACACTCATTACGAGCACATCGTTAAACGGCACCTGATAGAAAGAACAGAGCATCCGGCCTCTGACCTGATCCATGAATCCACCGGGATTCAATTCCTAATCGCGTTAGATATCACTCGTACCGCCAGAGGAGTGATAAATTATAAATATATATCTGCGCTTGCAAATTTATTAGACAATATCACTGAAATGTATGATGACACATTCAGGTATACCGGAAGGGAGCTCCAAGCTTATAAAACAGAACTGGTTCAGCATAGGATGATTCTCAATTATCTCACAGCTGTGACAGGCGGGTATTGTGTTACCCTAGCGACTCAGTATGGAATAAAGTGCTGCACGTATATTACAAACAGCACCGAGGACCCGGCCGAGGTCATAGACCAAAAGATGGATGACATTTTGCAATTAAAATGGGAGTTCCGAAGGAAACACAATCTCACCCTTGCCGCTGTGGGTAATGAGCTGACCGGTTGGGTGTCATGGTTGAACCCACGAAATTGGTTCTCTGGTTTAGGAGAATGGACCCAAGGTATTATCATGGATGTAGGGAAATTTATTTTGTGTATTCTGGGTGTCATCATATTGGTCGGTCTGATATTTAGATGCGTTCGGGTTTTAACAAAGTGTAAACGTAGCGCCCGAGTGATGAGTTTAAGAAGTGAAGATACTGTAATAACAACGACTGATTTGGTTTATGACCCAACGATAGAGACAATGTTGTGATGAAAATGTGATTCCACGGTCCGTTTCTTTCACCCGTTTCTCCTTTGTTTTCCTCCAAGGTAAAAAGACATCCGCTTGGAAGAAGAATTTGACAACCTTTTACACAGACAACTGATGGACTATGCCATAGACCCCCATATCCCTAGTACCTTTAATTTTACGCTAGCCCAACACTTTTTGTAAGTCTATGGACATTGAAAAAGTCTATGGACATTGAAAAACGGTGTGTTTATAGCAAAAGCATCGGGAGACTACAGTGAACATGTACATCGAGGCAAGACAAGACAAGACAACACTTTTTGTAAGTCTATGGACATTGAAAAAGTCTGTGGACATTGAAAAACGGTGTGTTTATAGCAAAAGCATCGGGAGACTACAGTCAACATGTACATCGAGGCAAGACAAGACAAGACACAAGACAAGACCTCAATCGGCAAATGTATATTAAACTCACATAGTTTATGACTGCATTTACCATAATTGCTCCTTATCTTCATCTCTACAACCTTCAGGTAATAACACACATAGTCGATAGGGAATATAGGCACAGATATCAGCACTCACATATCCCCCTATTCATGTATCATCAACTAAAATGTGCTCCCCCATTTTGTTGCAACCAAAAGCCGAAAAGAGCTTGGTAAAGTTTGACAGCCCATCCACAGACCCGTACCACGGGATAAGAAGGAATTCAAATGTATACTTCGCAATACCTCAAAGCTTGATTTAAAACACGTACGGCACGATGATACATGACCCCCCAAACATGGATTCATACACACATGCTTCTGCTATCTCACTAGGTCATACCCTTTTCCTACCTTCTCCTCTCCTCCCCTACCCAATCATAGAAATGTATTATACATGACATATATTTTTCTCTTTTTGAATTGTTTTAGGAAGTGGCAGTTATTGGTGACTGCCAAAGGGTGGACTGTCAAAGTCAGAAAAATATCACGCTGCACATTGCCATATATGCACCACATGCGTGTGCCCCGCTGCACCAGTGACGTGCGGTGGGGTGAGGCAGGTGAGGCAGAGCCTTTCCTGTCATACTTACATTTAAACCAGAGTTTTGACTGAATAAAGTATATGAAAAATACTAATAATTTGTTAGAAATATCTTCTTTGCATTTTTCTAATAATTTTTATAGCCCAAACTCTGGAGTAAAAAGTCTATGGCAGGTGAGGCAGTGCCTCACCTGTCTATCTTTTCCGCACATCTCTGATCAAAACTCACCAAATTTCCAGGAGTTTATACTGCTGTACCTGTGTATAATGCCCAGATGTACTCTTTGGCTTAAATATTGCATGGAAATTTGGCTCTGGGGTTAGCCAGTGCCTCCTGAGCCATTTAGCTCACCGCACATCCCTGCGCTGCACGTGCATGAGCCCTCCCGTGCGTGCGTATACTCGCGGTCGCGTGCACTCACGGGCGCGCGGTATGCGCATTTACGGTAGAGTTTGTGTTCGTCTAGCGGGCGACTCAATTGTAACATATTTTAGTCATATAATGTATTTTGTAGATTATGGTCCCTTTGATAGAATCTGAAAGTTTAGTTAATATAGCATGTTCGGGGACAGAGAGATTCCTCTTTGTTTGATACGAAGGGTCAGACAGGGGTTACACAGTGGTGTTTAGTATCCATCGGAAGAGAATATAATTAGCAATATTCCGGTGTTGGTTTGAAGCGGATTACTCGCTCGTGCGTATAGTTATGGACATAAGAAGTTTATGGACATTTACTATATTTGCACTTTATTACCCATGCGGCGGGAAACCCAGTTTCCCTCCCACCTGAGCAGTTTGAAATAGTCACAGCCCACCTGTATGAACCAACCTATGACCTTTTGTTATAATGCAGAGACGAATTCCTGTGTCCAATGAACAATAAGAATGTAGGGACCATTGTACTGTACTGTGTGTAAGTGTATATAAAGACAAGCCGATCTGGGCCAGCTCTCTACTCTTTTCAACGGTTCTCATCACTGATAATCGGGAGCTGGATATCCAGGAAGGCGCATGCGATTGTTTCCCCTGTGCGTAAGTTCTCTCCAACCATATTTATCTCCTATTTTGTTGTAAGCCATTCTCTCTCTCCTTCCCCCCTGAAATGTAATTGTGTCTTTGTTGTATTTTAACGTGTAGTAACTCGGTTAGGTATTTTATGTTAGTTTGGTAGTGTATAACTTGTATTGTGTATTCTTTTGCGATTGAACGTTCATTCATTCCCTTAAAAGGTGTTAGACCCTTAGACCGGTATTTGAGTGTTTATTATATTGCTAAAGGGGTTCTCAGAGCGTAAGAATCGCTCATACAGCTTTTAAACTAACAAGGTCATACTGTGTTGCATTTACACCATATCACTGCACAAAGGTTTACAATTTAAGTACATTGTTTAGGATATTGTTACAAAGGTTTAACTCTGTGAGCGTCAGCGCCGCTTGTGATCTCCTCGTGGTCTCGAGCGTCCGCTACGCTGATAGCGTATCATTACGGTAATCGGCAGCCTATAGCGTGCTTGCCTTTACGCTGTAAGCCGTGAGCGAACGTGCCTCTCGTGCGTCTCGTCCACGGCTAAGCGTTTGTACGCTACGTGCGTACTCTTCCGGTAGTCCATACGCCAATTGCGTACTGTGTTCATTAACCTTTTAGCGTGTTTAATATAGGATATATATTAGGCTTTTACAACACCATTGGTCGCTCTAAAGTATCTTATCTACCATTTCTGAGATTACTTTTAAAACACCTTACCAGTGTTTTTTACTTAAAACGTAAGCTGACGCCCTAAATATATTAAAGGGAGTGTCCTTTTGAGGAGGGTTTTTAGTAGTTCTGGTCCATATACTAGTACAAATTGTTATCGCTAATTGGCGCTGCTCAGCTTCCTTCTTCTCACATATATATATATATATATATATATATATATTTAACTGGTTGCATTGACCTTTGTCTGACTTCTGTAGCATTCAAGAGCTGGACATAACGGATCTAATTGGATTTGCTACTGGTGAGTTTATAAGGCAGGTATAAGGAATGATTTCATACTGGGGGAGCTGCTCCAGCAATCAGTTGTCCTGGCGAATGCTAGAACCCCTAATTCCACCTCTGATTGCCTTCAGCGCCAGGTTCCTATGTCGTGTCTGTGCACAAAGAGAGTCAGTGGGATCTTAGCACTCGGATTGTTGTTTCCACTCAAAAAGGTCTGCTGATGCCATCTGAAGGTGACAGGGCTCTGGAGACGGCTGTATTCAGTGATGTCAGGGAGAAGATGCAGATTTCATTCCAGAGCTAACGTGAAAGTGATCTAAATTGCGAGAAGTGAGATGTTACTATTACTACTAAGTAGTGCGAGGTATAAATGCAGCATCTAAAGTGGAAAACGGAAGAACTTTGGGGCTTATTCAGACCTGATTGCTGCTGTGCGTTTTCGCACAGCAACGACCAGGTCTGAACTCCGGAGCCGACGGCTGTCTTGGCCCTGCGATCACCTCTGCCTGATTGACAGGCAGAGGCAGTCGCTGGTTGGGAGGGGGCAGTCCGGCGGTGTTTGGCCTCCATTTAGGGGGCGCGGTCCGGGAAAAGCAGGCATGCAGGAGCTGCGCTGGCTGGGAGCTACTCTTTAGTACAAAAGCATCACCGCCATGCGATGCTTTTGTATTTGTGCGGGGGAGGAAGGGGTCAGGCCTGACATGCGGATGGACTACCCTGTGCTGAGCGTCTCCCCGCTAAATTTAGCACATCTTCAGTCAGGTCTGAATTAGGCCCATTGAGCATGAAATTGACTAAGTTCTTAGAATCAATATAAGTCATGGCGCCCGAGGGCCATGACTTCCTCACCAGATACATTGGAGAAAGATGTCAGAGTTGGTGAGAGGGAAGGGGAGGGGTGGTAAGGGATGGGTGGTGGCTGGTTGCTGACGGTCTGGTGGAATGTGATGTCCTGATGTATGTAGTCAATCTTGGATGTGAAATAAGTGGCAAAGCCAAGAGCAGAGAGTGAGGAGGGAAGAGGAGGTTGTGTGGCAGAGGAGGGAGTTGACAGTGGCAAAGAGGAGCCAGCGGTTGGAAGACTGGGAGGAGATAAGAATTTTGAAGTATGACAGCTTAGCGAAGGGAAGGGCAGTACTGAAGGACGAGAGCATAAGTTTGAAATGGAGAAAGTTGGATTTCCTCCACTGTCGCTCGGTAGTACGTGACCTTTTTTGAAGATATCTGGGGCTTTTGGAGTGCCTGGGTTGAGGCAGGGTTGGACTGGCCCACAGGGGTACAGGGGAAACTACCGGTGGGCCCCACTGCCTGGGGACCCACCACCTCCTCTAGGGATCAGATTTCAGACTGTGCACTTGAATTATACATTATAAATGTTACCTTATACTGCACAGCACTATGGTGTTTTTTCTATAGTGCATTGCAGTTATTAATGTGGTAGATTATCATGCATGCACTATCAGCATTTACTATATATATTTATTAAGGGGCCCATACTATGCACTCTCTAATGGTTAGCCAAGCCTCTGTGGCGGCTGGCCACACCCCCGCTGGAGACTGTCCACACCCGAAAATATGGGCCCCTGCCATTGCATTCCCCCTGTGGGTCCTTCATGCCCCAGTCCGACACTGGGTGGAGATGTTGATCTGCGAGGGTGAATAGTGGTCGGTGGAGCGATAGAGTCAGGAGCAGAAGTAAGGGATGCATTGTACAAGAAAGTGGCTCATTCAGGGCATGAGAGACAGAGAATAGGAGACTGAGAAGTGAGTCGAACAGAGAGGACAGGGAGGAGGTGTCACTAGCCTCAATGTTACGCTTAGTGATGGTAGCCTTAGGAGGGAGAGATGGGGAAGCACTGATAGATAACTTAAAAGAGAGCAGGAGATGGTCAGAGAGGAGAAAAGGGGAGTTGGAGAAATCAGGAGGATGACTAATAAATTGTTCGCTTCCTTCAAATGAATTGCTTCTTTTTCTACATTTATTATTTTTATTAATGATGCAAACAGTCAGTTATTTACTAAAGGTCGCTCTGAATCGATGTTGGCTTTCAAGGGCTAAAGCACACATTTACTAACAGATGATTTTTTTATATTCATTTTCTAAGTGCTAGTAAACCTACTGTATGTTTGTACCTACTGCATGTTTGATCCTTCGCTTCACTGTGCTTTATTTTTAAATACTCAAGAGAAAGTTAAAAGAAACAGAAACTAAATCGAGTCATTGTTTGGTTCTCAGTCGCTTCAACGTGTCACTGCTATCTAGATACTCAGCTGTCAGTTTAGGACTTAAGAGGACTCAAACCTAGGAATAACGGGAACCAGGGCCGTAATTAGGTGTGTGCGGAGTGTGCACCGCACATAGCGCTGCAGGGTAGGGGGCGCTGTTGGCAACACTTGTCCATTATCTGTTTTAATTACTTTCACTTGCAGCTTCCCCCATTTTGAAGCCAGGCAACTCCTGACCTCCCCTGTCTCCTACCCCAACCCCTTCTGTCGCTAATACCTATACAACATTCATAAACTTTACTTCATAGCTCTACGTTATTCAGTCACACTCTCCTTCATTACATTTCAAGATACTGATATACCTGGGGTTCCGACTCATTGCCTGCGCATTGCAGTCAAACACTCTATTCATTGAGCTATCTGCCCTTACATAGAAAGCTTGAGAATTCTAGCTATTTGAAGCTTACCTTGTACTTACAACTGAGCAGATCTATGTAGTGTGTGGCTGCAAGGAATTGGATGTGTGGCTGCACACTACATAGATCTGCTCAACTGCAAAGCTGATTGTTTTTGTTACAAAGTACAAGTAGCTTCATATTGTTAGGAATCTCATAGTTTCTATGGAAGATCAAATAGAACAATGAGTAGGATGTTTGACTGTAATGCAACAGGTTATAGGTTTGAATCCTGGGTATGGCAGTGTATTGAAATGTGTTATGAAATAAATAACAGTGAGCTCTCAATGTAAGTGCACAAATGTGGTAAAAAGAGGATTTGTGTCCAGATCCATTTTCTTGCATGTCTGAAGGGGCATCATAGCAGTGGCTGGAGTCAACTTTGTCATACCCCTTTCCCATGTGGCATGCGCCTTATGTCCCTATTGGAAAAATGGAGGGGGCGTTAATTCTCTTTCTGGCACAGGGAACCAAAAAGTCTAGTTACGGCTCTGACGGCAACCAGTATGACATGAAAGTGAGCAATTTATTTTCTTCAAAGAACAAAATTCCTACAAATTTGGCTTCCCTGCTTCACTGCTGTCTTTCTATCTACACGTGTCGCTTTTGTGTGAAACTGTCTAAAGGGCCTATTTATCACCATAATTTGCTAAGCAATACTCAACTGCCCCAGCAAGTTATCCAACTGTATTACCTGCCCAGATACTGGTGATCTGCTCTTCTGTATCAAGGTCTCAGGAATGAAAGAGATTGCGCAGATAGAAAAGTCAATGTCAAACCATATGGAAAAGTTCATTTGGGGGCACCATCATACTTGCCTACTCACCTGGAATGGCCGGGAGGCTCCTGAAAATCAGCTGGCACACTAGGCCATCCGGCAGAGCCGGCCTTAGGCATAGGCAAACTAGGCAATTGCCTAGGGCATTTGGTATGCTTAGGGGCACCAGCAGCTTCTGCTGATTAAAATGATATGCGGCATGCCTATATTCTGTGTGTAGCATTTCGTATGCAGATACAGCCGCAGCCGCGCACAGAATATAGGCATGCTGCATATCATTTTAATCAGCAGAAGCTGCTTGTGCATCCTAGCCACATAGTGATGCAAATAAGATGCATTTTCATAAACAAAAGGCACCCGACGTTAGCAGAGCTGCCAGCTGACTCATGCCAGGCATCTCTTGCAGAACTAGAGGTGGTGCTAGGGGGCACCAGACAAAATCTTGCCTAGGGCATCATATTGGTTAGGGCCGGCTCTGCCATCCGGAAAAGTGTACAAGTCTCCAGCAACTTGCTCTCCCCGTCCCCTCTGCTTACCCACGCAGTGTCCGCACCGAAGGGGGACATTGGGCATGGTGATGACGCGATTCTTGGTGAATCGCATCATCGTAACCCCCTCCACGCTTTGCAATGCTGAAGCCGAGCCATGATGACCCCCCTTTTTGCAAAGCCTTGTCAAAGTCAGAAAAATATCACGATGCACACTGCCATATTTGCACCTCATATGTGTCCCTGCTGCGCATGCGTGCGCTCTCCCGTGCGTGCGCATACTCGCTGTTGCGGGCACCCGCAGGCGCACGGTATGCGCATTTACGGTAGAGATTGTATGCGTCTAGCGGGCGACTCTTTCGTTACATATTTCCACTATATAATGTATTTTGTAGATCATGGTCCCTTTGATAGATTCTGAAAGTTTGGTTAATGTAGCATGTTCATGGACAGAGAAATCCCTCTTTGTTTGATACGAAGGGTCAGACAGGAGTAATACTGTGGTGTTTAGTATCCATCGGAAGAGTATTTAATTAGCAATATTCCGGTGTTGGTTTGAAGCGGATTAATCGCTCGTGCGAATAGTTATGGACATAAGAAGTTTATGTCCATTTACTATTATTTGCACTTACTTATCCATGCGGCGGGAAACCCAGATTCCCACCCACCTGAGCAGTTGGAAATCGTCACAGCCCACCTGTATGAATCAACCTATGACCTTTTGTTATGATGCGAGGAGGAATTCCTGTGTTGTAGGGACCATTGAATTGTATTGTGTGTGGGGCATAAATAGACAAGCCGATCACATCCAGCTCACTCTTCAACGGTTCTCATTGCTGAAAATCGGGAGCTGGATGTCCAGAGGCGCATGCGATCGTTCCCCTTGTGCGTAAGTTTTCTCCGCAATCATATTGTCTTTCTTGTTATTATGGGCCATATCTCTCTCTCTCTCTTCTCCTCTTTCTCTTATTTTCCCTTAAAACGTAATTGTATTGTATTGTATTTCCCGTGTAGTTATCTGGTTAGTTAGTCTATGTTATATTGTAGTGTATGACTTGTATTGTATTAATTCTTTTGCAAGTATAACATTCAAAATATATATATAAGGCGTTGGACCCTAAGCACGGTATCTGTGTATTTCTTATAGTGTTAAGTATTCTCAGAGCGTCGGTGACGCTCGAACAGCTTTTAAGTTAATAAGGTTATACTGTGCTGTATTTACACTCTATCACTACACTAAGGTCTTACTGCATAATACACTGTTTATGGTTTAGATATAAAGGTTTAACATTGTGAGCGTCAGCGCCGCTGGTGATCTCCTCGTGGTCCCGAGCGTCCGCTACGCTATAGCGAATCATTACGTTAGTCTGCAGCCAATAGCGTGCCTGCCTGTGATCTCTTGGCCGTGAGCGAACGTGACGCTTGAGCGTCTCGACTACGGCTAAGCGATTGTTACGCAACGTGCGTACCCTTACGGTACTCCATACGTAAATAGCGTACAGTGTTCTTAGACCTCATAAAGGGTATTATATAAGATAAATATTTAGCTTTATCAATTGGCTGCTCGTCCAGTCCTTCACATATCTCTGCTAGGTAATTTCAGCAGACATTATCCATCAGCAAAGGGCGGGAGATCATATTCTTCGCAGTGCTGACGGGATAAGCGTCTGCTTCGCTTAGTAAAGGGTGCTGAAGGAATCCGGGAACCGGAGGTAAGAACAACACACTAGTGTCTTTTAAAACTGTTTATTTCTGTTTTGTATACACACGCATATATCTGCATTCCTTTTTCGTGTATATTCATATCACTCTCCTGTTTGCCATTGTATAATTGATAAACGTGCTGAGAAAGATTTGTTGCTATTGGTAGTTAAAGAGTAAAAACGATACATTAAGGGGTAATTTGTAAAACACACGCACAGCTTCGCCTGAGATACAAGGAAAGACCTGTGTGGTGCTTGGTAGACGATTACAGTTAAAGATCATCTACATTGATAAACGTGCTAATTGTATTTTTGTATGGCCAGCGTACACGTGTCTCTAACAAAAGGCTGAGACTCGCGAACGCAACACAAAGGCCAACGCACGCAGCGTATATTACGCAACGGAGCGTCTGGGTACGCCCACCGAAACTCAAATCGCACAATAGCATTGTTTTAGTGGGGGCGGTATAGCATAGCCACGTGATAATAGCACAAATTGATTTCAGTTTTTCCAAAACTTAGTTTAAATACCTTACTTTACTGTAATGCCTCTTGGGACAGCTATCAGACTACGGGAAATGATTTTTCTGATCAGAAAAACTATAAGAATGATAGTGGGTTGAAAACGGTATGAGTGTATTGAATCCCGCTTTGTGAACTGAGTGATCTGGGTGATCTTTGGTGGAACGTGATGAGCACGGTCTGAGTGAAAACGTGCAACAGAGTGTGATAAAGTTTTCGTTGTATTACGCTCTGGCTGTTTTGGAGCACAGTAGGGAGACTCCAATGATCCTACCATTTATGGGCAACAAGTGTCTATAAGTGGTACGATTGGACCGCACGGTTGTATGTGTGACCAATAACGCAACGTAATATGAGGTAGTATATCCATGCGTAAATCTTGCCCTCATACGTGTTGTAGGGAGCACATGCAAGCGTGATTTGTGTAAAGAAGGGAATTTTCACTGGTCTCTCAGGAAAATCTCTAGAGATAGGGCCTGTAACGGTTACACGTGTCAGCTAAAAGGGGCGGATTCGTTGTACTCGGAGCAGAAGGAGTTCAGTGGAAGAGCTTTAAGGATTTCCACCGTAGACTTCTGTGTTTGGTGCATTTTAGGAAGTTTTTCTGTGTTAAAAAAGGTCCACAATGGAAGCCAAGTGCACAACACAGGGACGTTCAGCAGTCAGGGTTCAGACTGCAGAGGCTTGCAGACCCCGAGGGTCTGCTCGGTTAGTAATGTGGAGGAGGTATGGTCCCCACACTGAGACCTTTTGTGATGAATGGACACGAATGACTGCGGGGGATAAGGCACCATTTCCCGGGATAGGTAGTTTTGACTTAGAGGTATTGCATAATTTAAGGCGAAGGATCTGTCTCATAAAATCCAGGAAACAACGAGTTAAACATAATGATTGTTTACAGATATGGCTACAGGAAAGTGACATGCAAAGAAATGTAACTTACATACCTAACTTTCATCCTGAGAGGAGAGACATGGCAATGGAGAGGATTATGGTTGCGGAGAAAGGCACAATGGGGTGCGATAAAAGTGCACTTAGTAACTATATTAAGAATGAATGTAACAAATGTAATAAGGTTTATAAAAATGAAAGTGTTAAATGGACAACTATTAACCCATGCAAGTCGCACCCCTTGTTAAACTTTCCTCAGGAACACCAACAAGAAAGTGAGCCCAGCACAATGTCGGAGCCTTTTCCAGCAGCCATCACACAAGACATCCAGGTGGACGCGACCAAATCGGTAAAGACTGTAATCAAACCCCCTAACGGAGGGTCAGGTGAGGTCGTGTCCACAGGTACGTATGGTATTATACATCACACACAAACAAATGTACCTCATATCGTGGAATCAATTCAGAATGACGTTACTGGACTTAATCCTGTCAGGGTAATTGCAGTACCAAATGGGAAAACTGACTCTTCAGGAGTCACTCCTGTCAGGAACATCGCCATGTACTGCCCCTTTTCCCGAACAGAATTAAGAACAATTCTGTCTGAATTTCCTGATCCCAGGAAAGACTTAGTTGCTTGTCAAAAATACATTAGAGTGCTAGGAAACACTGCAGAGCCAAATAACAAAGATTGGAGGACAGTTTTGAGGGCATGTTTACCCCCCGATGTTGATTCATTGAAATTTATCGCTGATTGTAAGCTAGATGAGGAAGTACCACTAACAGACAAGTATAACCAAGATAATATAAAAAGAATCAATCTACAGTTAGGAGTATATTTTCCTACAGTAGTAAAGTGGAATAAAATCTTTACAATAAAACAAAAAGAAGGTGAATCCGCATCAGAGTATTTTCACCGGGCTCTGCAGGATATGGCTAGGTACACTGGTATAGATGACATTGAAACTAACGTACACCACAGAGAGGTAGCTGTGTCTGTATTAATGGACAGCTTAAAAGACACACTAAAAATTAGGGTACAAACCTCTATACCTCATTGGAGAGGTATCTCGGTGGCTGCATTAAGAGAGTCCGCTATCGAGCATGACCAAAATATCCAAAGAACCAGGGAAGCACAGGGAGAGCGGTTGATGGTACTGAGCATCCAAGCACTAGAGGAGGCATCAAGTCGACCGGAACCCCAGGCCCCTAGCACATGGAGAAAGCCAAGGATTTGTTATCATTGTAGAAGAGAAGGGCATTATGCCAGCAACTGTAATAACCCACATAAAGTCAGACCCCCTAGACCAAGAAATGAGCAAAATTATAACACACACAATTATAATCAGGGATCTTTTAGGAAGAATTTTGGGCCACACCCATGATATGTAGTCAGGAAAGGTGATCATTAGGACTGATGGTAAGCCTGAGGTAACGGTTAATAAATTGGGAGGTCATTCACTGAAGACACAGAAATGACAAGGTGAAACGTTGTAAATGTATTTGTGAAAAATGTTTTTTTTTTCTCTCTCTCTCCCCATCTCTGACGATTATTGATAGGACTCAAACATTGCATATCTACTTGGTCTTTGCAGAAGTCTACCAAACCACAGCATGACCTATCCGCATCAATGTATTCTGGCCAGATACAGAGGGTGGAGTATGGAGGTGCTGGTGGGAGGGACTGCGCAAGGAAACCATTGGACATGTAGATATGACAGCCTGATGATCTGACAATGTTTTAAAATGTTTGAAAATTTTTTTTTCCTGTTGTTGTTCTCTGTTGATTTATGTGATATATACATATATGAATTGTTCTCTCTCTCTTTTGTTTTTTTTGTTTTCTCTCTTCTTTCTCATGTTTTCATGTTTTAAAGATGGTATGTCACACATCAGTTAGACAAATGGTAATGCAAGATTTTTGCTCCTTACAGAGAGATCGCTGGTTTGGAAGGAATATTGCATCACCGGAATGTTCGGTTGGAAGACTGAGAGACAGCACCTTTGAGATGACGACAGAACAGGAAGAACGACAAAGACTAGAGAACTTAATTATCGTAACTAGTTTCTCTCCCCCTCAAACTGGTTTTCCTGTACCCCCATTACAAATTTCTCCTTTTCTCCTCCTGTAAGATGGACTCGCCTCAAGAGACTGTGATCCGTGTTTTCATGTTGACCCTGATGTTGACCAGAGCAGTCTGTTTCGGTGAGAGTACCAGTGAGGTCGAGAAAGAAGTTTTGACACCAGAAAGGTTCCAATGACTAAGACGGAGGTGTAAATTTCCAATAGCAACACAAGCACCGAACAAAGGCGAGTACCGGAAACAATCTAACAGCCATGTTATTTGTAAACATTTTTTTTTTTGGATTGTTAGCTGAAGAAAACTGTATCTGTAGGCTCTGTGATAACGTAGTTGAGGATGGGTGCATTAAGAAATGCCAATCCAGTTTTAATATCCACATGGACCGGCATCCATTGAGTGACTATCACTCCTTAGTGGGTAGTGAGTGTTAAATCAAACAGATTGTTGGGTATGCTCTCAAGTACCTCAAGGTCATAGCAAATCAGGACTAGTACCATTTCCTTTAACGGTAGGGGAGGTACTTGAGCTAAAGGGTGGGAGACCGGTGGACAGGAGGTTTAATATCTCCAGTCCTCCTAGTTTGAAGCTCCACCAATATCATGTGGATAGATCCCTAATATGTTTTAACATTACCAATCCCCGAAAGCCGGGAAGTTGGGAAGTGTCATGGAGCAACCAAACCATGACCATTTCATATAGAGCAGATAGAATGCCTACAGATACAGAACTTATACGCCACATAGCCAGTAGAGAAAAATCTTTCCGATATAGGTATACCCTAGGAAGTAGGATTACGAGAGTTGGAGAGGTATCACCAGGATACTGCGCACATATCGTACAAACTGATACGTGTACTAAACAAATGGGAGAATTAGGGTTAGGAGATTTCACATGGAAGATGTGTAATATGGTTATGTCCTACTCCGTCCCATATGTTCTCCCCGATGATGCATATTTCATATGCGGGAGGAAGGCGTATAAGTGGCTTGCCCCAAACTCTGAAGGATTGTGTTATATTGGAAAAGTACTGCCTGAAGTAATGACTGTATCACATGCCAAAATGAAAGTTATACACCGTGTTGCCCAAGCTCCTTATACTCACACCCATTACGAGCACGTAGTTAAACGGCACCTGATAGAAAGAACAGAGCATCCGGCCTCTGACATGATCCATGAATCCACCGGGATTCAGTTTCTAATCGCGTTAGACATCACTCGCACCGCCAGAGGAGTGTTGAATTATAAATACATATCTGCGCTCGCAAATTTGTTAGACAATGTCACAGAAATGTATGATGACACGTTTAGGTATACTGGAAGAGAACTTCAAGCTTATAAAACAGAACTGGTTCAGCATAGAATGATTCTCAATTATCTCACGGCAGTGACAGGTGGATATTGTGTCACACTGGCAACGCAGTACGGCGTGAAATGTTGCACATATATTACAAATAGTACTGAGGACCCGGTCGAGGTCATAGACCAAAAGATGGACGATATTCTCCAATTGAAGTGGGAATTTCGCAGGAGACACAATCTCACCCTTGCTGCTGTGAGTAATGAGCTGACTAGTTGGGTGTCATGGTTGAACCCGCGAAATTGGTTCTCTGGTTTAGGAGAATGGGCTCAAGGAGTCATAATGGATGTTGGGAAGTTTCTCCTATGTATCTTAGGTGTTATCATAACGATTGGCTTGATATTTAGATGCGGTCAGGCTTTAACGAAGTGCAAACGAGGTACTAGGGTGATGAGTTTAAGGAGTGAGGAAATTGTAATTCCAATGGATTTGATTTATGACCCAAATGTAGAAACAATGATGTGATGAAAATGCGATTTCTACGGTCCGTTTCTTTCACCTGTTTTTCCGTTTTCTCCAAGGTAAAAAGACCCACTTGGACGAGGAATTTGATGATCCTGTATACAGACAACTGATGGATTAAAGAAGAAGTTTTGACAACCTTATACACAGATATTTGATGAACTTTGCCATAGATCCCCAGTTTCCCTAGAAATTTTAAAATTACGCTAGCCCAACACTTTTGTAAATCTATGGACATTGACAAAGCTTTTGCCCACACGCCTTTTGGCAAAAGCACAAAGAAGACTGCATTCAACAGACACCGAACAAGACTTCAACCGACAAATGTTCATTTACCTGACATAGAATACCACTGCATTTACCGTAATTATGTATTTTCTTCATCTCTACAACCTTCAGGTAATTACACACATAGTCGATAGGGAATACAGGCACTGATATCAGCAATCACATATTCCCCCATTCATGTATCATCAACTAAAATGTGCTCCCCATTTGTTACAACCACAGCCGAAAAGAGCTCGGTAAAGTTTGACAGCCCATCCACAGACCCGTACCACGGGATAAGAAGGAATTCAAATGTATACTTCGCAATGCCTCGAAGCTTGATTTAGAACACGTACGGCACGATGATACATGACCCCCAAACACGGATTCATACACACATGCTTCTGCTATCTCACTAGGTCATACCCTTTTCCTACCTTCTCCTCTCCTCCCCTACCCAACCATGGAAATGTATTAACCCCTGACATATATTTTTCTCGTTTTGAAATGTTTTAGGAAGTGGCAGTTATTGTTGACTGCCAAAGGGTGGACTGTCAAAGTCAGAAAAATATCACGATGCACACTGCCATATTTGCACCTCATATGTGTCCCTGCTGCGCATGCGTGCGCTCTCCCGTGCGTGCGCATACTCGCTGTTGCGGGCACCCGCAGGCGCACGGTATGCGCATTTACGGTAGAGATTGTATGCGTCTAGCGGGCGACTCTTTCGTTACATATTTCCACTATATAATGTATTTTGTAGATCATGGTCCCTTTGATAGATTCTGAAAGTTTGGTTAATGTAGCATGTTCATGGACAGAGAAATCCCTCTTTGTTTGATACGAAGGGTCAGACAGGAGTAATACTGTGGTGTTTAGTATCCATCGGAAGAGTATTTAATTAGCAATATTCCGGTGTTGGTTTGAAGCGGATTAATCGCTCGTGCGAATAGTTATGGACATAAGAAGTTTATGTCCATTTACTATTATTTGCACTTACTTATCCATGCGGCGGGAAACCCAGATTCCCACCAACCTGAGCAGTTGGAAATCGTCACAGCCCACCTGTATGAATCAACCTATGACCTTTTGTTATGATGCGAGGAGGAATTCCTGTGTCCAATGAACAATGAGATTGTAGGGACCATTGAATTGTATTGTGTGTGGGGCATAAATAGACAAGCCGATCACATCCAGCTCACTCTTCAACGGTTCTCATTGCTGAAAATCGGGAGCTGGATGTCCAGAGGCGCATGCGATCGTTCCCCTTGTGCGTAAGTTTTCTCCGCAATCATATTGTCTTTCTTGTTATTATGGGCCATATCTCTCTCTCTCTCTCTTCTCCTCTTTCTCTTATTTTCCCTTAAAACGTAATTGTATTGTATTGTATTTCCCGTGTAGTTATCTGGTTAGTTAGTCTATGTTATATTGTAGTGTATGACTTGTATTGTATTAATTCTTTTGCAAGTATAACATTCATAATATATATATAAGGCGTTGGACCCTAAGCACGGTATCTGTGTATTTCTTATAGTGTTAAGTATTCTCAGAGCGTCGGTGACGCTCGAACAGCTTTTAAGTTAATAAGGTTATACTGTGCTGCATTTACACTCTATCACTACACTAAGGTCTTACTGCATAATACACTGTTTATGGTTTAGATATAAAGGTTTAACATTGTGAGCGTCAGCGCCGCTGGTGATCTCCTCGTGGTCCCGAGCGTCCGCTACGCTATAGCGAATCATTACGTTAGTCGGCAGCCAATAGCGTGCCTGCCTGTGATCTCTTGGCCGTGAGCGAACGTGACGCTTGAGCGTCTCGACTACGGCTAAGCGATTGTTACGCAACGTGCGTACCCTTACGGTACTCCATACGTAAATAGCGTACAGTGTTCTTAGACCTCATAAAGGGTATTATATAAGATAAATATTTAGCTTTATCAGCCTCACCCCTTGGCTGCTCCCAAAAAGTCGGCATGTATGGGTAACATAAGTGCCGAGTCTGGGACAGTGTATGGTGGACTAACACAGATGGGGGCCTCAGAATAGATTTTGGAAGTGCAGTCAAGATATAATTATATTTTGGCACCCTTCTGTATTTTGCTGAGCACCAACTCAACCTATTATATGCCTGATAGGCCTTAATTCATGTAAAGCAAAAAAAGCAAGTAACTTTATGTCTGGAAGTTGTTGCAAGGGAAGCAAATATATTTATATTGTTTCTGTGGAGTAAATACTGGCTGCTTATGCATGTAGCCCACAAATGTAAGCTTTATTTTTACACTGCCATATAGATTTTAGTTTGAACATGCTCCGACCAAATCTAACTCTCTCTGCACGTTACATCTGCCCCACCTGCAGTTGCTTGCTTTTTTCCTTTATTTACAAACACGAATCAGGCCCATAGTTAATAAAAATAAGTTTTCCCCAGAGGCCCATCATGTCGTTCAGTTACAAATAAAAACATACTGCTTTCTTTTTTTAATCCCTCATTTCACGCTTACAAAGCCAAAAGTGCGGGAGGAAGAGGAGGAAAGCAATTGGCAAAAAAAAAGCCATCTGCATTTATATTATGGAATTTATATTTATAATATGAAATTTATATGAAAGAAGCAAGCTGGTGTTTGATTATTTCAGCTGGATAAAAAAGGCACAATTGTGTTTACGGACAGCAAGCACCAATATAGGAGACATGTATGCAGCAAAGAAATAGGTGAGCTATGTTCTTAAATTCGTTTAACAAATGTTTCTAGGTTTCTTTCATGTGTTGGAACGGACAGAAAAGCTTTTTGTTTTCCATAAGTCAAAGTTTGGCCTGGCACAGCGTCTCTTATGATCTGGTAATTGGGATATGTATGACATTACTGTGAAAACCATGTGTTTTGGTTTCTTGTGATTATTTTTATATTATTACCCATGGCTTAAGTCCATACTTTTTAATATATACCAGTGACGTGCGGTGAGGTCACTGGTTGGGGAGGCACTGGCAGCTAACAAGCCCCCCTCCCCCTGAAAAAAAAAAGTGTGGTCCCCCGACACATCAGTAAAACCAGCACTAGGCAGAACCAGCCAGGGGGAGTAATGCCATAGCAGGGGAGACACTCAGTGTGGGGTCCCCCTGCCATAACATTAATCATCCCCCCGAGCCAGTCAGCCCAGGGTTGGAATTCCTCGGAAAGTGGGAACTCAAAAAAATAAAAATGGGGTCCCCCCTCCCGAGCAATAACCAGCACTGGGCTGATAGCCCAGTGCTATGCCCCGCACCCCTGGTGGCGGTGGGTGCGGGGTTCATTGTATGTTAATATTGTTCTTTACAGGTGGCATACAGGTCCCAGCAAGCCTGCCCCAGCATGCTGGCACTTGGAGAACCACAAGTGCCAGCATGCCCGGACATAAAGGGCCCGCTGGCACCTGTAGTCCACCTGTAAAGAAAATATTAAAATAAAACACCACACGTCTTAAAAATAAGTTTTATTAAACTGGATCTTCACCTGGGGGCGGCGGCCTTTAAGCTCTTTTGCGTGGCCGCCGCCTTCCCAGGGCTTCCTGCATCTTCACCTGGGGGGCGCCACATCCCCAGGGCTTCCAGCGTCTTCACCTGGTGGGCGGCGGCTGCTAAGCTCTTTTGCATAGCCGCCGCCCATCCAGGACTTCCGGCGTCTTCTTTCTTCAGGAGCTCTTCACAGCTCCTCCTCCGCCGTCGGACTGACGCTCCTCTGCCTCGCGCTGACTTATATAAGTCAGCCGGAGGGGGCGGGGCGATGAGATTGAAAATATATGGGAAAGCGGCACCATTAGAGGTGCCGCTTTCATACAGGGACGTGCTTTCAACCTATGAAAGCACGTCCCTGTCAGTGAGGCCACAGTGATTGGCCAGCGGATCCGTCACTGGATCCGCTGTCAATCACTGTGTGGGCGACGCTGGCAGAGGAGGTGCGGGCGGCTGGATGCGGCGGTGGTGCAGGCGGCGGTGCGGGCGGCGGAAATTTACCTTTAGCCTGCAGAGTTTGGCAGCGGAGCGGTACCAGTTTAAAAAATTACGCCTCAGCGTCATTTTTTAAATTCAAGATGGCCGCCGCAAGCCAATCACGGCTCGCCGCGGCCATCTTGAATTTAAAAAATGACGCTGAGGCGCCATTTTTGAAACTGGTACCGCTCCGCTGCCAAACTCTGCAGGCTAAAGGTAAACTTCCGCCGCCCGCACCGCCGCCGCAATCCGCCGCCTGCACCACCGCCGCCCGCACCACCGCCGCATCCCGCCGCCCGCACCACCGCCGCATCCAGCCGCCCGTACCTCCTCTGCCAGCGTCGCCCACACAGTGATTGACAGCGGATCCAGTGACGGATCCGCTGGCCAATCACTGTGGCCTCACTGACAGGGACGTGCTTTCATAGGTTGAAAGCACGTCCCTGTATGAAAGCGGCACCTCTAATGGTGCCGCTTTCCCATATATTTTCAATGGGCTTTTACTGCCCATGGCTAGTCCCCGCCCGTGCCCGCCCCCCTGCTCCCATACCTTTCCCCTGTGACAACGGGAGGCACCACGATCGGTGCCTCCCAAACGCATAAAGAGAGGAGCAATGATAAGAATAATATTAAGAGGATACATATGACACAGAATATGTGTCATATGCATCTTCTTTGTATTATCTTAATCATTAATGACAGGGGAGGCACTGCCTCCCCTGACTGCACGTCCCTGATATATACAATATCCTTAGTGTGCTTTAGAGCATAATGCTCTGTAATAGCGGCCAACTACCATTTTCTCAGGGCACCGTGCGTGATTTATATTTAATTTGCTGTTTGTGTTTTTGTAGTAACCAAGGACAGTAGATCAACTACTAATATTTTAATGTATCAGCTGTCCTGATTTCAGAGGGACACACCAATACCTCCCAACATACTGTCAGCCTGGTTTGGTATGGGAGGGCATCCTGTGATGCCGATCAGGCATGTCATGTTGATGTTATTGCACCCCCCCTTCCCCCGATCCCCCATGCCGTAATCCAGGCTGCAAGTATACTGTAGTTAGGCTTGCCCTTCTCATCCTCCTGTCCCTTTCATTATATTTTTCACTGATGTACAAAACAATGAACTATTGTGATTGTGCCTCTGGAACCAGAATAGTTGAAAACTATGTACACCCGAATCATCTTAAAAAGAGTGGGGGTTATGGAGAAATAGGTGGACTGGAGCTTCAACCTAAAATGTAACTGTTTTGGCAAGGATCAGGTTGAATTCTGGGTAAATATGGGGACACTATGCAGGTGGGGTACAACCATTGGTATTGTTACAGTATAATGGGTACAGGGATTACCTTTGCTATGGGGTCCAGAGACTTAAGGGGTCCACCTCTGGTGCCTGATTCAACTGCAACCAGGTCATTGTCACGTGGACTACAGTGAGCTATGGGCTACCTGGTGGTTCTTAGTGATGCTCACACAATTACCCTTGCCCAGCAGTCTTCTATCCTCCTGCAATGCTAGGCTTTTCCTATAGCAGCCGCCTTTCCAGGGTGAATTAGGTCCACCCCATGCTCAGATGCCCCCAGGTTTTATGTATGGACAAGGTGACTATTGGAGGCTGGGCAAGAGTAAATTGCAGTACGGTAAGACGTTCACTGGAAACCACCTAGATACCACTGCACTACACACAGGCAGAGAGAAATAACCAAATGCATGTGAGTGCAACAATGCACAGGTTGGATTATAATCTTAACACAATCAATATGTACATGCAACAATGCACAGGGTGTTAGTAACAACAAGACTGTATATACATGCAACAATGCACAGGATGGTATGAATAATGAATAAATGCAAAGGCAAGAATCTGTGTGGAGTTCCACACAAAACCTGAACACAGGGCTAGCTGGATCAGATCAGGAAATCAGTCAGGCAGGGTCTCAGAATCATGGGTGTTTCGCAGGCTGACAGGTTCTCACAAGAGCAGAAACTATCACCAGCGTTTGAGTCATGCACAGGAAGAGTATTTAACAAAAGCCCTCACCAATCCCTGATGAGAATCTTAATTAACAATATCGTGCAGCTGCCCTACTGCACGTCCCTGAGAGCTGAGTTCTTAATTACCCAGCAACGGGGAACACCATCTGCCTCTGGCGTCCCCATTGCTAGGAGTCCGGCGGCTCCTAGCACCCGCCATCAGCCTGTTGCTAGGCACCTGGCTGGAACCAGAAGGCTTTGCGCCCGGCGTCCACTCATTGCTGGGCACTGGGCGGGGGTCAGCGAGAGGCGCGGCGTCCCGGCTCCTAAGCAATGGCCGGGACACACGCCTCCCAGCGCTAACAGTCATAAAGTTATCTACCAAGTTCCTGTATCTGCCCGCTAAGCACTGTGTGGCATAATGTAAACTGGTGCCACTGTGTGACGTGTACTGGCACCAGTACAATGTGGCATACTGTTGACTTGGGGCACTACAGTGTGACATAATACGAACTTGGGGCACTGTGTGGTATAATGTGTACTAGGAAACTACTATGGGGCATAAAATTAACTAGGGCACTACTTTGGGGCAGAAAATGAACAACTGATGTGGAGACAGGTTTCTCTCTAGAAGGTGGATGGGGCCCCTGTAAAAAGTTCTGGCTATGCCCCTGGGTACAGCAGTTTCTTGTCAGACCATTGACAACAATAAAATCCAGTGGTGCAAGTATGGTGGTACGGACCAGTATGGCGTACAATTAAAAACTGGCAGCCGGTACGCCGTACCTCCCATCCGATCACCTTACAGCCGCTACTAGTTTATGCTTCCTGGGGGCGTGGCTTGATTGAGAACTGGTGCAGACAATTCCCGGTCACCACACAAAAGGAGACTTACCCCAGAAGGTCTTCCACACCTCCCCCTCATCAGACTCAGGTCTCTGGCGGTTTTGTGCACCATCCTCTGCTGCAGCCTAGAGACCCCGCTGCAGTCGTGGAGTAAAGGTCGGGGATAGGTGCGCTCAGCCTCCGCTGACTGCTCCGAGTGACTTTCAGTAAAGAGCTAACACTGCGGTTGGGAGCATTCGCTCTCGCACTCACATGGGACAGCGGCTCTCGTTACTGCTGGAGCTGCGGCTGGCTGTCTTTAGGTATCCGAGTCTGGTGGTCCTGTGAAGAGGGAGAGACGTCATTTTGACCCTGCCTCAGTGATAAAGGGAGCTGTCCCTCCTACACCTATCTCCCTCTTGACTGGGAATTCATACAAGGTACTTTGTCAGTGTCCTGTCGGCTGGTTCAGGGTCACTATGGGCGGTATGTACTAAACGTCATCAGCGCCCATCGCACCAATACCAATCGCATATGCACTAACATATGCAATTGGGATTGTGAAGGACAGCTTTTCCTATAAGAGCTGTCCTTTGCGATCTCTGGCGGGTCCCTGACTTCTGGGTTTCGGCCCCGGAAGTCATTCTGCCCATGTGCAGAATAACGGGGACGACGGCGGGGCATGCTGGGAGGGATCCAATAAAATCCCTTACACCAGCGGAGAGAAGCCCATAGGCTTCTAAGGAGTAACACCAGCAAAAGTGTTCCCCTCTGCGGCGCCGTCCCGGTGGCCGGGGGTGGAGTTTACCGCATTTTCCTTTTAGTATATCCCGCCCATAAGATATCATATTTCATTTTTCACTAACCAGCATGTGGAACTGGATCTCGCATAAAGTTTAAATGAATTGCGACTGATTACACATCTGGTTAGCAGCACAGTTGTCCGGCAAAGTAATTTGTGCATTCATTTAATAGTTTATACTGCCTGTGCTTGTCATTACTATGAGATGCGGCCACAGGCAACTGTACTGCAGCAGCAGTACCCAGCAGCAACCACACGCTGCTTCCCAGAGTGGGAGGCGTGTCATGTTGACATACCCCCATTTTATGTGGCCACGCCCCTTGTGGCATGTGGCCACGCCCAGTACCACTATAGCCGAGGCTATACCAGATCCTGTAGCTCTGTGGCCTGATGATACTGAAATAGAATTTTGGAATTATTTAGCAATTAGCACTAGCTAAAGCGGTCCAATCATTATGTAATGTGTTGTATAATGATTGGGTCATAGGAGCTGAGGGTGCATGAGAACACCAAACATTTTAGCTGCCGCTACTAAGACTTTTATTTTTGCTCAGACTCCCCAGCAAGAATACAAACTAGGGAGTCACTGATGTCACGGTGCAGCTACCTGATTGGTTTCTGCTGCCAGGGAACCGCCCCCGAGGATTCTGTGTCTTTGTGGCTCGAATCAATGGCAGAAAGTAGATGATGAACAAACGTGACGCATATAAAGTCTCCAAAAAAAAAATAATCACAAATATAGTGACCAGTAATCGCATATGCGATACCTGACCTCGCTGAGGGGGAAGTGCAGGGCCAGATTAACAATGGGGCAGATAGAGCGACAGCTCCAGGCCTTCATATACAGTTAGGCCCATCATCATAGCTGTGCTGTGGATCATTCAAATTGTATTTCTATTTTTCTCACTAGATTAACCAATTGTTCTATGTTTATTTTTTTTAATTTTTTTTTAAAGGAGACAGTGGGATTGATAGTGTAGGGGGTGTACATGCACACATGGCTCTGGCCACACCCACATAGCACTGGTCATCCCTCCTCCCCTTCTCAGTATAGGCCCTTGAATATTTTCAGTCCCCGTGGTCCTTAATCCGGCCCTGGGGAAGTCTCTTGTTTTTTGCACCCATTACTTATGACTCCTGTCGCTCCCAAATGCACTGAGTTTAACCACGTAAATCCGCTAAACCCGTCTAAACTATTGGGCGCATTGCAGTAACTGCAGTTTCGGCACCCAAAGTGTGACATTTCTTCTTGCCCCCTCAAGAGGGTTTGAACAGAAATAATGGGCACCCATGGCACTCGCGCCTGATCTGCAAAACAAATGAACAGCTCCGTAGGGCATCCATACTTAGGGCCATGTAAAAAACAATTGAATTCCACGCTATGGGGGGTCATTCCGACCCGATCGCTCGCTGCAGTTTGTCGCAGCGCAGCGATCGGGTCGAAACTGCGCAGTGCGCTGGCGCATGGCAGCCATCGTTGCCTAGCGATCGCCTCTGAGACAGAGGCGGTCGCTGGGCGGGAGGGGGCTGGACGGCGGCGTTAAGCCGCCGTTTAGGTGGAGCGGTCTGGCCAACGCAGGCGTGGCCGGACCGTTGGGGGGGGGACGCTAAAGCTGCGCTGGCCAGGAGCTACTCTTGAAGTGCAAAGGCATCGCCGCTGTGCGATGCCTTTGCACTTCTGCGGGGGGGAAGCGGCACTGACATGCGGGGCGGACTAGCCCTGTGCTGGGCATCCCCCCCATGTCAGTGTGAATGATCGTAGCTGTGCTAAATTTTGCACAGCTACGATCAACTCGGAATGACCCCCTATGTGCGCAGACATCTGAATGTTATTTGTGTAGTTCACCATTTTTGTACCAATGCCGTAAACTAAACATATATTTTTTATCTTCTGCAGGAACATACTATGAAGAAAAAACTCAAGTTCCCTTTGTTAGGAGTGGTGACAAAATTCCAGGGACACCACCCTGCATTTACAAATACGCAGACAAAACATGTTCTCTTGCTCCCAAATAAAGAAATGATTTATTGTCATCATAATAGTTAAATACCCAAATTACAAATGGAGAATATTATTTATTTGTCTGGCATCGTAGCAGCTGTAGCCTAGAGCCTTGTAGGTGTAAACGTTAGTGAAGCCACATCACCTCCCATGAAATGAGACATGACACTAACGAGGATAGGCGGGTAATCAACATGAATCAACTCTAGCTTTTCTGATTAATCATTAGCTTTCTGCCTCGTTGCTACATGTTGTTCTTTATCCCATCGCTTCGTGTTTCCTCCTTAAACACAGAACAATGGAAATTCCGTATACATTTTGCTGTTGCCAGGAATGCCCCGTCACCCGCTTGTGGCAAGTTACGACCGGCGGCTCTTTTATTTGGGGCTCTGCTAAATTTCTTACCGTTGACAATTGATTTGTCATAGTCATATGTAATACAGGCAGTGGGCAAATAAAAAAATAAAAAGGAAACCACAATATAAGGGCAGACTTATCAAAACTTGTAAAGAGGACAAATAAAGGTTATACCAATGTAACCAATCAGATTCTAGCTCAGTTATCTAGTACATTCTATAAAATGATAGCTAAAACACGATTGGTTGCCGTGGGCATCGCTAGGGCTTCTTTTCACTGTACCACTCCCCCTTCCCTGCCCAACCCACATAACTAATCCCAAACAGGATGGGAGGGAGGGTGGGCTGGAGATGCAGGGCGGCGGTGAGGTCTGACGGGCGGGCGGCATGGCTGCGCAGCATAACCTCTGACATCATGGCATGCTTCGCAGCGTGTACCGCCTGGATGAGGCAGAGCTGAGCAGGGGGAGCCGGGCAGCTTCTGAGCCTCCTGAGGACGCTCAACACTGCCCGGCGGTGGCCAATCCCGAAATCCCTGGGTTCGGAAGCTCCAATCCCAGGATTAAATCCCGGCCAATTTTAGGCCGGGAAACCGGAATCCTGACGATCCCGAGATTGGCCACCCTAGGCGACGTCTACACTTGCTCTCTTTGGAAGGTGTGATAACTCTCCCACATAATCACACCAGGAAAGCTGGAATATAGGCTAAAGATAGTCAGTCAGGACCATTAATTAGCAATTGTCCACACCTGCTTTGCATCATACCCGTAATTAATGCATTGATATTACAATTATGCGCTTCCAAAGTTGGTGCTCAGTTTTCTTTTCTCCATGTTGACATCCCCTTAGACGCTGTTACTTATGAAACACTAGTAAAATGTATGTGCCAAATCATTCCGGACCCATTACACCCATCCATGCCAAAACCCCCAGCTCCATTCTGCCCTTCCCAGTCCCCTCACCCGCTATACTTACCGGTCCTCCTGTCCTCTCCAGGTGATCTTCTCTGTCTCAGTCTCTGCAGTAGGAGCCAATGCGGATGAGTGCGTACCTTCATTCTCAAAAACCTGCGCTGTAATGGCGGAGTTTGGTAAAATCTGTCTTAGGGTCGCCATATTTTTATAAAGAGGCATAGCATCCTACAGTATGTTTAGGAGACATCTCTTTGTGGTACACAGCACACTTTTTCATAATTTCATGCCTTGCATACTGTATGCCCTTATTGACATGGGCAACTTCTCCACTGGCTCACTTCTCCACACTTTTCACTGCTTCATGAATAGACCCCTCAGAAACCTTATTTTACAGAGAAAACTGTAACTGCCAATGTATTATTTATCAGTTCAGTTATCCATTTATTGCTCTCTAAGCAGGACCTGGATTGTCGCCAGTCAGAGTGGCTGCTGTGTCACTGACCTCCAGGTATCTAAATTCTATCTTATTCAATTAACTTTCACTTATTTCAGTTATGGCATACGGCACACTTCTGCTGGCAGTTAGACAACAGGGGGAACATCTGCCAATATGCAGCGCCTTACCCGTATTTCTAATACAGTAAATTAATATTTTAAAAAGGAATTATTTACATACATGTAGAGCACAGGTTCTCAAACTCAGTCCTCGGGACCCCACACAGTTCATGTTTTGCAGGTCACCTGTAGATATTTGAAATGTGACAGTTGGTGATACACAGTGCAGCTGCAGGGTGACATGGAAAACGTGAACCGTGTGGGGTCCTGAGGACCGAGTTTGAGAACCACTGAGTAGAGCATATAAAGAATGTTAGAAGTCATCAAGGACTTCTGTGACAATGTAAAAGTATTAATCCACCATGCTTGGAATCTTACTTCTAGTATACTTCATTATTTTAAGGTAAGACCTGGCCTATTCATGAAGCAGTGAAAAGTGTGGAGAAGCTGCCAGTGGTAACCAATCAGCACTGAAATAACATTTATAATTTGCATACTATAAAATTATACAGAGCAGCTCATTGGTTGCCATGGGCAACTTCTCCACTGGCTCACTTCTCCACACATTTCACTGCTTTATGAATAGACCCCAGAGTTTTGAATTAGGTCTTACCTCATTTTCATCATGCCCCTTACCCCTTCTATCACCAAACGTTGCCAACCAAACGCAACTACAGATGTGTCTACTCTACATACAGTATGTCTATTTTAAACTCCCATCAAATAGCCCCCTTGGGGCGCCATGATATATGCCACTATGGCCGAGCCGCATCATCCATCCTGCCATACCGTATCGCATCCATTTACACTACCACATTTGTGACAAAAGTCTCCAGTACGCTACAAAAATACAAAAACTGCCTGTGGTGCTGCGTCTAAGTTGCTCCATGCAGTTTGCCATATGGACCAAATCTGCTAAGTGAATGAGAACATATCTGTACTGTCCAACCTTGACTTTAAGGAAGAGCAAGCGGTTTCAAGGATGAATGCAGTTACAATCAAATGCATCATTTATGGGCACTTTTTTAAAAATATATTTATGAATATTTGGAGATGAATAGCTAGTATCAGGGGCGACCTGTCACACCTTTGCGCTGTATAGAGTATGTCAACATTTTTTTATTTTTTTGCATGCTCTTAAAATAGCCATGAGTTGTCTACGTTGTGTGAGGTGTTAAGCCCCTGGTGTGTCACATGATCCCATTATTTACATTTCTTAGCAAATCCACTTGATCCGGTTTTAAAAATCTTCCAACTGCCCTAAAAACTCTTCTCTCCAGTAGATGTCCTTCCAGACATCCACAGAAACCAACAATACTGATTACAGGGAACTCTGACGGAGATGATGAGATTAGTGATGTTATGGTCCGTCTACCTGAGGGGGATCCGCCCTGTAGATCGACAGTATCTAGGTCGACAATGTTTAGGCCGACCACTATAGGTCGACAGTCACTAGGTCGACATGGATGGAAGGTCGACAGGGTTTCTAGGTCGACATGTGCTAGGTCGACAAGTCTAAAGGTCGACATGAGTTTTTCACATTTTTTTTCTTATTTTGAATTTTTTCATACTTAACGATCCACGTGGACTACGAATGGAACGGTAATCTGTGCCGAGCGAAGCGAAGGCACCATGCCCGAAGCATGGCGAGCAAAGCGAGCCATGCGAGTGGACGCGGTGCACTAATTTGGAATCCCGGTCACTCTACGAAGAAAACGACACCAAAAAAAAATCCTCATGTCGACCTTTAGACCTGTCGACCTAGCACATGTCGACCTAGAAACCCTGTCGACCTTCCATCCATGTCGACCTATAGTGGTCGACCTAAACATTGTCGACCTAGATACTGTCGATTTGATGAACCACACCCTACCTGAGGAGGGGGTGAGATAGTAGAACACTGGATGTTGGTATAGATTCTGTGGTTTGTGTAATGTACTGCTGGTGCTGTTAATCATGAGAGAGGTGTTTGTATGAATGTTGATGTGATGTGAACTATGGGGATCATTCCGACCCGATCGCAGCTTGCTTTCGTTCGCACAGCTGCGACCGGGTCACTATTGAGCATGCGCGGGGTCCGTAAGGTGCACGCGCATCGTTGCCCAGCGACAGCCATCGCCGGGCAACGACGCTGACAGACGAAAAAGCGGTTGCAGCGGCGATCGCAAGAAGATTGACTGCAGGAAGGCGTTCCGGGTCGTCAACTGACCATTGGAGACCATTTTTGGGGAGTGGTAAGAAAAACGCAGGCGTGTCCAGGCAAACGGAGGGCGGATGTCGCTGGATCCGTCGCACAGGGTAAGTAGGTCTAGGGCTAGTCTTGTTTTGCAGGAAACTTTTTTAGCATAGCAGGGCTGCACAAGCGTTCGCAGCTCTGCTATGCTAAAATACACTCCCCATAGGCGGAGATTAGTTGATCACACCAGCAACAAAAAGTTGCTTCGTGCGATCAACTTGGAATGAGGGCCTATGGCCATAGGTTTGGGTGGACACTTTGTATACCTGGGTGTCAACGTCTTGGGGTGCTGGGAAATAAAATGGCCAGAGCCATAACATTAAAGCTAATATATATATATATATATATATATATATATATCGATGGGTACATCCGGCACTCTGTATGACAATGCACATGCCTGGGTGCCCTCCTTAGAATAATGCAAATTCCATACCTTCCCCACCTGTGGCTCAGGTGTATCTGGAAAAGGACGAGAGGCGGCACTCCAAGGACTTTGAAAAATAATTTATGTGCAAAACATGGCAGAACACAAACGTGCAAACAATGAAAAAAACATGGAGGTCTTACGACGTTTCAAGGCAGCAAGCCTTTTCCTCAGGTAAGTTAACCCATGTAGAATGTGATGTGCAAAACCGCGAGAACCGCGGTTTTGCACATCACATTCTACATGGGTTAACTTACCTGAGGAAAAGGCTTGCTGCCTTGAAACGTCGTAAGACCTCCATGTTTTTTTCATTTTTTTCATTGTTTGCACGTTTGTGTTCTGCCATGTTTTGCACATAAATTATTTTTCAAAGTCCTTGGAGTGCCGCCTCTCGTCCTTTTCCAGATACACCTGAGCCACAGGTGGGGAAGGTATGGAATTTATATATATATATATATATTTCTCAAATTAAAATATATTACTATATATTATGCTGGAATCTGGTCAACGTTGACATTCTCGCAATGACATGAATGTCCACATTATGACTGTCGACATATACCACACCCAAGGTGAAGAAGGATACACAAGAAGGACTGCACTGCTAAAGGTGTCAAGAAGACATGACCAGAACATGCTTCTCAGTCACATGTTAAATTAAGCCACGTGGTGGAATTAGTGTGGTCAACTGATGACCACAGACATATTGTGGTATTTGCCTGACGATATTTTCATGTTGCCCCAATTGATGTCTTATAGATCTGTTTGGTGGTCTTCTTGAAGTGCCGTACAATGGAATTTGTCATCCATTAGAGGTATGTGCATTATTTATTACTGAGAATATTGTGACCTTACACATTAGAGTAACTGTAACTTAGGGCTTTTATTCATTCCTGTACATTGCACATTTTCTTAAGTTGCATTTCAGACTTTGGTAACCTTTGAGGGCATTTCGAGAGTCTGGTGTGTAGGAACTTGCTACCAATGGACAAAACTTTGTTTTCCCAGTCTGTAGCTTACATCAGCGCACTGATTCAGGTGTCTCAGCCAGAGCTAGGCTTTGATCAGAGAACATTCCTGACATTGGTTGCCTTAGGGTGACTTATTCCCTGACATATTTATGGTGGGGTGGCCACCCACAATCCAGAATCACACCTGCTTTGATGAGTAGTGTACTACTATTGCCTCACAGTAATAAATACAATTACATGTTACACGGAATAAGAAACACTTGCAACATAAAAAACGATAACACCTAAAATAAACATGTCCATCAATCTAATTGTTTTTGGGAAAGGACTGAACAAGATGCAAAGTTTGTGAACGACACCAGAAATCTGGATCTTATGCCCGAATTAACATGTATTGTGTACTCTCAGGCAGAGGTTCCCAAACTTGGTCCTCAAGGCACCCTCACAGTCCAGGTTTTAAGGATATCCATGCTTGGGCGCAGATGACTTAATTAATACCTCAGTCAATTTGATTTAACCAACTGTGTGCAATCATGGATAGTCTTAAAAACTGGACTGTTTGGGGGTAAATTTACTACCATCGGAGTTCCTTAAATACAGTGCCTTGCTAAACTATTCACCCCCTTGGCTTTTTACCTATTTTGTTACATTACAACCTGTAATTTAATTTTTTTTAATCTGAATTTTATGTGATGGATATGCACAAAATAGTCTAAGTTGGTGAATTGTTATAAATAACAATCTGAAAATTGGCATGTGCATATGTATTCACACCCTTTGCTATGAAGCCCCTCAAAGTTCTGGTGCAACCAATTACCTTCAGAAATCACATTAATTAGTGACATGAAGTCCAGCTGTGTGCAATCTAAGTGTCACATGATCTGTCAGTATAAACACACCTTTTCTGAAAAGCCCCAGAGGCTGCAACGCCACTAAGCAAGAATCATCACACCATGAAGACCAAGGAGCTCTCCAAACAAGTCAGGGACAAAGTTGTTGAGAAGTACAAGTCAGGGTTGGGTTATAAAAAATTATCCAAATCTTTGATGATCCACCAGAGCACCATCAAATCCATCATCTTCAAATGGAAAGAACATGGTACCACAACAAACTGCCAAGAGAGGGCCAGCCACCAAAACATACAGACCGGGCAAGGAGGACATTAATCAGAGAGGCAGCACAGAGACCAAAGGTAACCCTGAAGGAGCTGCAGAGTTCCACAGCAGAGACTGGTGTATCTGCGCATGTGACCACAATAAGCCGTACACATCACAGAGCTGGGCTTTATGGAAGAGTGGCCAGAAAAAAGCCATTACTTAGTGTTAAAAATAAGTAGGTACGTTTTGAGTTTGCCAAAAGGCATGTGGACGACTCCCCAAATGTGTGGATGAAGGTGCTCTGTTCAGATGAGACTAAAATTGAACTTTTCAGCCACCAAGAAAAACGCTCTATGTCTGGCGCAAACCCAACACATCCCATTACCCCAAGAACACCATCCCCACAGTGAAACATGGTGGTGGCAGCATCATGCTGTGGGGATGTTTTTTAGCAGCAGGGACTGGGAAACTGTTTCGAGTCGAGGGAAAGATGGATGGTGCTAACTACAGGGATATTCTTGAGCAAAATCTGTTTCAGTCTGCCTGTGATTTGAGACTGGGATGGAGGTTCACAATCCAGCAGGACAATGACCCGAAGCTTACTGCTAATGCAACACTCGAGTGGTTTAAGGGGAAACATTTAAATGTGTTGGAATGTCCTAGTCAAAGCCCAGATCTCAATCCAATTGAGAATCTGTGGTCAGGTTTGAAGATTGCTGTTCACAAGCGGAAACCATCCAACATGAAGGAGCTGGAGCAGTTTTGCCTTGAGGAATGGGCAAAAGTCCCAGTAGCAAGATGTGGCTAGCTCATAGAGACTTATCCAAAGCGACTTGCAGCTGTAGTTGCCGCAAAAGGTGACTCTACAAAGTACTGACTTTAGGGTGGTGAATAGTTATGCACGCTGAAGTTTTCTGTTATTTTGTCCTATTTGTTGTTTGCTTCACAATAAAAAAAAAAAACATCTTCAAAGTTGTAGCCATGTTCTGTGAATGGAATGATGCAAACCTTCAAACAATCCATTTTAATTCCAGGTTGTGAGGCAACAAAACATGAAAAATGCAAACCGGGGTGAATACGTTAGCAAGGCACTGTAGAACTCCCATCTTAGTAAATTTACCCCTTAGGGTGCCTTGAGGGCTGAGTTTGGGAACCATTGCTACCAAGGGATTGACGCAAAGTTGGTCTCAAAAGGGGTGTTAATTACTCCAACAAAAAGCGTAGTAAATATAAAAAATATGCCCGTATACAGAATCGGATGCATCTCAAAATGTGTCAGATTCTGAATTGGTTAAAAGAATTATCTGAAAAAGTATTATGGGGGAAAGAATAGTAGGTACAGGGACACATTTCTTCATTATTGCGTCGTAGGCCAGATCATTATAATTCCTTATGGCTGCTATTCCTGGCAATAAGAAATTAAGAATTGCCAGAGTGCATTAGAAAACACAAGCAGGGAAGGAGCCTGTGTCTGCAATGTATTAGAGGTTAAGTGAGCATTAATGTGATAACTCCACTTTATCAGACACTGCAGTTACACTGCGCCTGTGCGGTGGTCATTCCTATGGGACTCTCTGCCGGTAATCTCTGCCAAGAGCAGCCGATAGGTACAGCAGCTGATACCACCTTCAGATGGCATTAGCTGCCAGGGCCAAGCTCTGACATGCTTAGAATTCGGGAGCTTGGTAAATTCGGCAATAAAGCAGCCTCCATAAATCCTATGAGGGTTACTTTTGCGGTCAAAAACATACATGCTTGGGATACTTAATAGTTGCAGGTACTCCCAGAAAAGGGGTGTTTTCAGGGGATAGTCCACAAATATTTATTGATAAATAAGGCCCCATAGTCTTTTGATCCAAGATTCTTTTGTCTCCATACATAAACCAATGCATTCTGTATGAGCAACCTCTGGAGGGTGCATAATCACAGCAAGTGGTTTCAGAGCCCCTCCAGGTGTTAGACGGTGTAAAACATATCTCAGTGTATAGGACAATGATTTTAAACCCTTTTCAACCTCCAGCTCACTGAGCAAGAGGCTAAAACTGAGAAGATGAACCATAGATTAGGACTTTCTATCTATACAGTGCTCTTGTTTCACATTATGCCACTTTGTAGTGCCCTTTAGATCACATTATGGCACATTGTAGTCAGAGGCAGGTTAGGGGTCAGGCCACCGCTAGGCACAATAATATTGGCTGCCCCACCCCTCCCCATTCACAACTACACTCAGTCTCCATGGTCACCCCCAGTACTGGTGACTCTGTAGTAGAAGAGACCCCCAGGACCTTTCATAGAACCTCCAGCATACTGCACTCACCCCAGCTCCTGCTTCACCACCCTCACCGCCCTCTTCTTGTTACCGATGGCCTTGGGTGCCTGCTCCGGCTACTTGGTTAGGGCAGTCCTGACTCCCCGGGGGGCTGCTGGGCTCCTGCTCTGTGGGACCCCCTGGTAGGAACCATTGTTCATGCCGTTGCTGGCGTCCTCCTCACTGCTCAACACCAGGGAGTCCTCCCATAATTTGGAAATTTATTTATGCCAGCGTTCCCGCACCAGCAACTCCAGCCAGCCACCCTTCTGTGCCCGGGCACCCGATGCTGCCACCTCTACAGTCATATTTCCCTACCCCTCTCCCTGCAACTCCCCACCTGCAACCTGATCAGCAGCTGCCCTGATGTGTGTGTGAGGGGGCTGCCATGCTGTGCCACCCCCAGCAGGTGCCACCCCTAGGCACGTGCCTCACATGCCTGGTGGTTAATCTGGCACTGATTTTAGTGCCCCTTAAATCACCTTATGGCACATTGTTGTGCCCCTTAGATCACATCCTGCCACAATGTAGTGCCTTTAAGATGGCATTATGGATCTGATTCGGATTGGTACGCAAACCCAAGAGTTATGCACAAATCTGATGTTTGGGGATATGCACATGTGCAGAATGGGTCCTGAGTGATCGCTTGCAGTCCCTCCTTAGCTGCAATGATTGACGATGGGCAGGGCAGTGATCCGATGCTGCATCCTCAGACGCAGCACTCAGATCACAGATGCTTGCAGGCGGCGTGTATTTCCTACAGCCGCCTCCTGCTGTATTTGCGTTCCTGCTGCGGTGCAATTCCATACACATCAGAACCAGGCCCCATATCACACAGTGCCCCCGGTTCAGTACCACAGTCCGCTCTCCTCAGTGAGGCTCAGACTTCTATGGCAGGCACCTGCTCCAGCTCTCTCACCCAGGGGCAAATGTACTACGATTGGAGAGTGATAAGTGGAGAGAGATAAACTACAATCCAATCAGCTCATAACTTCCATTTTTCATACATAGCCTGTAACATGGCAGTTAGGAGCTGATTGGTTGGTACTTTATCTCTCTCTACTTTAGCACTCTCCAAGGCTTAGTACATCTCACATTCAGGATAAATGAGCGGTGTGCGCGCCTGTGCGGGCTGCGTCTTTTCTGTTGCTGGACTAGTCAGTGTGTGTCTGTGGCAGGGCCGGAATGGGTTTGTTGGGTCAACCCTATTTAGGTCGACACTCATTGGGTCGACTACTATTGGTCAACAGGCACTAGGTCAACACATGGAAAAGGTCGACATGGTTGTCAGGTCGACGTGGAAAATGGTCGACATGAGCTTTTTTTTGTGTGTGTTGTTTTCTTCGTAAAGTGACTGGGAACCCCAATTAGTGCACTGTGTCCTCTCGTTTGGCTCGCTTCGCTCGCCATGCTTTGGGCAAGGTGCCTCGCTCCGCTACCACTGCGCTCGGCACAGGTTACTATTCCCAATCGTAGTCTACGTGGATCGTAAAATATGAAAAAAGTTCAAAAAATGAAAAAAAAGTGAAAAACTCATGTTGACCTTTTCATGTGTCGACCTTTGCCATTTTGACCTATTGGCCCTGTCGACCTTTTACAGGTGTTGCAGTGTTTTGTCTGTGCAGCCTAGCCCGGACAGACCACTTTGGGTCTGGTCCCTTCAGAGGCACGGTGGCGGCACACTTACTAGTCTCTGCTCACCGGTGGGAAATCACTGGTCTAGAGGATCAGTATAGTCACCTCCTATTACTACTGAGCATTCTTTTACTTGTGCTAGCATACTGTATATGAAATCGATATTTACAAGAGTAAATTGCTCATTATCAAGACAGCCAGTATCAAAAAGAAACTGACATATTATTGTATAGCGGAGAGCTGAAACATTGCATTTATATATTAATAATATACAGTAGCAATAATCTCCTCTTTTGAGTGAGTCAGAGGCAGCGTGGACCTGGGAGTACTGTAAGTAATTACAGAGTCTATTTTCCTCACCTGCTTAGTAATATGTCTCAATGTCAAAACACAGTGAGAGGGTGTTAGTTGTTTAAGGCTAGACAGTGTTTGCCGGGGGGGGGGGGGGGGGGGGATACAATCTGTCCACATCTGTGTGAGAAGTTTAAGAGGCATTTACAGTAAGTGTTCTTTTCGGATGTGGTATATGTGAAGTGGAGTTTCTTTTGTGGTGACACCTTCTTATGCTTACGTTTTCATTCTAATAACTACTGTAGTTCCAGAAAGAGGAGGAAAACAATTCAATCATTGCAGAAATGAGTAATATAAGCACCTGCGCCCTTCTTCAGAGTGCGGAAGCTGCTATCAATCTTGTATCAACTTGTAATTTTAGGTGAGTACCGGCTCCTGTTTTCATACAATAAAAGCAAATGTCATATGCTGATTTACAGCTGTGTACTCATTTATCTACTCTCCCGGCCGGACATTTGGGTGGCACTGCATGATGTGTTTGTGAGAAAGTAATCTTGTGGTCATGGAGGAGATGTATCAAGCCTTGGATAGAAATACAGTGGAGAAACTGCACATAGCAAGTGGCTTAATACATATCCCCTAATGTGTCACATGCTAGTTTTCTATATATGGGGTCTTCCAGAATGTGGAACTATGGCAATACCATATTCATAGGGTATGCGGTTAATGTACCGCTTGTCGAGATCCTGGTGTTCAGGATCCCGACGCCGGAATCCCGACGGGCAGCTAAATGCCGACGGTCAAAATCCCGACCACAGCCCCGTATTCCCACTCGGGAAGTGGGTCCACGTCGTCACCCAAGTGGGAATATAAACTGTGGAGAGCGAAGCTCGCCACCAGACCTGATGCATGGGGACTCACTGCGCTCGCTGCCGGGATGCCGCTATCGGGATACTGACAGCCGCCATCCCAACAGCCAGTATATCGTATGTATGCCATTCAGAGAGGTAATGACAGGAAAGCTGGTTGAGGGAAAACTTTGTTGAGAAGAAAAATTGCCAACTTCCTGTCTGTGAGAGGTATCAGCGCTCATCTCAGTGGGCTTGGGGCCTATACTAGGGGTAGCGTCTAGTTTCTCTTCGTGGAGAGGACCTTTCCCATAAGCCCCTGGGTCCATGTCACCAACTATTTGGAATAGTAACCTGTGGAGAGCGAAGCAGAGCGAGACACCGAGCCTGAAGCGTGGTGAGCGAAGTGAGCCCGCAAGGGTCCAATGCTGCATAGAAAAAAAAATTACCCCAAACGAACAAAGAACGAAGAAAACATGTAGGTGCTGTAAGGGCGGAAGTTCTCTCCTGCCCTCTCGTTTTGTCACTTCCAGATCCTGAGCATGAAGGTAACATTGACACAACCCTATACTAGGCCACTCTGGGGATCTCTGGTGTTTAGATAAACTGTACTCTTGTACAAGCACCTCCTCTGCACCTCATGCAGACTTGGTGCTCTTTATTTTAAACAACCAGTGGAATTTTAACGCCCCTTTAGGCAGCAATGGACAATTGTGAATGCATTTGAATTTTTTTTTTTGTGTGTGAAATCTTTAACAGTATAATGAGCTTCTTAAAACGTTCCAGACACCAAGATGACTCATGGTACACGTGAATCTGCCATGAACTCTGCCTGGCAAGGAATTCATTTTCATTTTAATTTGGGACAGATCCCTGGTTTACTGAACTAAACTTTCCATACGTTATAAAATCTAAAATTGGTGTTAATTTTTATTCTTAGTAATAAAGGTTACGCGGAAGCCAGCCCTGTTCTGTTATGTAATAATGGCTGAAAGACGAATTCCTGGCAGCTGCAGTTGTTGTTCTTTTATAGTGATTAGGACAGATAGAGTCTAACTTCCAGGACTCACCATTCAATCCAAATAGCAATGTGTGGCAAGTGTACCCATATTTACTACCAGCCTGACAGCAAAATCTACTACTAACACAATGGGGTTCATTTAGTGCTGGCTGCATTGACGGCCAAAGCTGAAACTATGGGGTATATTTACTAAGGTCCCGATTTTGACCGAGATGGTGTTTTTTCTTCAAAGTGTCATCCCGGTCATTTACTAAACTAAAATCACGGCAGTGATGAGGACATTCGTATTTTTATTACAGCTGTGTAGTAAAAATACGAATGAATACACCATCGGTCAAACGCGGCTGTTTAGGTATTGAACACGGTCATTTACTAACCATTCGTATTTGAAATCTCTAGCGTGAAAATGCATGTGCGGACGTGAAAAAATACTAATCGTACAAAAAGCCTAAAAAAAAGTAGACCTGCTTTTGAGAAGCGTGTTTACATGTGTTCCGACTTCATCATTAATCACACCTGCATTTTTGGCCCTTTAAAAGGTGGGCCAGCACATTTGCCAAATCAATCACTCTGAAATGGCTGCTGCCGTGTGTAGCAGTGAATTTGGTTTTGCTGTGGGATTCCTGAGACTGCTCCATGAGGCTACAAGAAACCAGGGCTAGGAAACTGAACATGGTCAGCAGGATGTACAGGTGCGGCGGAGGCTGCGCAGGCCTCGTTTTTTTAAGGGGCGTTTGAACTTAAACGCATTGGCCGAGGACCAGGTCATACAGATGTTCATGCTAAATAGGACCAACATTTTCCGTCTGTATGACCTAGTCAAACTGGACCTAGACCCTGAGACAGCACGCTCTCGCTCTGTCTCAGGCCTGCACAAACTCCTGGCTGTGTTGCACTTTATGGCTACTGGCAGCTTTCAGGCTGTGACAGGCGATGTAATAGGAATCTCACAGCCCACCTTTTCAAAATATTTAAATCAGGTGAGGCAAACCATACATACTCCTCTATGCCCCATTTTTGTATTGTGTAATGTGAATTTATAACAGTATATTTGAACAAAGTGCTTAAGACACTCACCTTATATTTTTGACTGTACACTCAGGTTTTGGATGCATTTGAACCACACATAGATGCCTCTATCTGCTTCCCTACCCCTGAGTCTCAGTGGCATGCAGTGAAGGTAGCTTTCTATGAGCTTGCTGACATGCCAAATGTGCTGTGTGCCATAGATAGCACACACGTTGAGCTGAGACCACCTAGGGGCAGGCAATATATTTATATAAATAGACATTTTGGCCAATCAACTAATGTCCAGGTGGTTTGTGATGCAAATCTCAAAATTATGAGTGTTGTTGCGGGTTACCCTGGCGGCTGCCATGACTCCTTCATCCTCAGTCAGTCATCCCTCTTTGATAAATTTGAGGCTGGAGAAATGCCGGATGGCTGGCTGCTGGGTATGTACAAAGTATTTGTGTTTAATTTTGTGCTTACCTCAACCTGCACATTATGTTAGCACTGTGTTTGTGCATCAATATTTTACAATGCTGCTAATCTCTGTTTTTCAGGTGATGGGGGTTATGGCTGCTACTCTTGGCTTCTGACTCCATTGTCCGCCCCTGATTCCCCTGCTGAACACAATTACAATCATGCACATAAGTCTACGCGGAATGTGATAGAACGATGTTTTGGTGTACTGAAATCAAGGTTTCGGTGTCTGGATAAGTCTGCCGGACTTTTGTTGTATAGTCCCTTAAAGGTGACTAGGATTGTGTTCTGCTGCTGTTTTCTTCATAACATGTGTTTGCAGCAACATCTGCCACATGATGATGATGAAGAAAACAGTCAGCAAGCAGAGGAGTTAGAAACATCTGGCGACACTGTGAGTACAGATATAGGGAGGCAGGTAAGGCAAGACCTGATTTTGGCACATTTTAGTGGTAAGTAAATTTGCCTGTGTGCTTTGTATATGAACAATTAAGGCACACCAATGTATTTTCTGTAGTAATGTGGCTCTTGCTCCCTCTTGAGCTAGTCAGCTGAGTGTTGTTTATTTGCTTGATATGTGTTTATGTCTAACTGTTGGGTATCAGTTACTTAGCTATTTGTATAGCGGTTTTGGTTAGTAATTATGTGTTTATAATGTTAAAAGTTTTTTTTTTCACATTCAAAGGTAATGTTTGCCACAATACTACATAATAATTTAGTATGCACTAACAACCATTATTGTTTAGCCTATTGTTTGTGTTTGTTGTGTGTCGACTTTCTTCTAAAGCTGTGTTTGAAATATGTTACCTCATTAGCAAAACATAATGGACATTGAGTATTGTGTGCCAATTAGCCAAACATACATTGACTAACACCAACCTTACAAAATTGCTTACACATATTTATGGCTGTGATGTGGTAAACGTTCATGTTAGTAATGATGCTAGAATATTCCCAACACATGTGAGTGTTAACTATAACAATTTTCCTCTTACACTGACAGTTTTTTGCACATAACACATTGCACATCAATCACTTTTCACATTTATTACTGTACAATATGTGTTTTCATTACAAATAACTGCTATTGTGTAGACCTAGTTTTGTCAACAATGTGTCTCCAGCTGCAGGGTGGCCTATTTCTTAGGCTGTTCTTTGGTGGCTGACGTGGGTTTGGTTTGGGCAGTGGAGCGGGTTTGGCTGGATCTTCGAACTGGTGATGAAATTGGGGTCTGTGTAGGTGTGTTGGTCCCTGAGCTGGAACCTTGTTGGTGTTGTGCCAACAAATTAATATTTTGACTGAGGTTAGCCAGGGTTGCCGTAAGTTGTGTTGTGGCTGTTGTTTTGTTGTCTATGATGCGAGACATGGTTTCTGATATAATTTGATTACTTTGAATTAACTGAATGAGGGCCTGTTGATGTCGGTGTTGCTCATCCATTATGCGCTGAAAGGTAACAATAAGTTGGCTGTTATCTGCTCTCATCTGCTCCATACTGTTTGCGACTCTGCATAGCTGGACATTGAGCCTGCTTGTGTTTCTACACAGTCTCGGGAGATGATGGGGCAGACAGGCTAGGTATTGGGTGTGTGTGCATAGGCAATCAATATTCTGTGCCTGTTGTTGGTTCCATGTTACCCAAAATGATGGCTCAGGTTGTTGCGGGGGGGTTGTTTTGCTCAATTGTGGGTGTGGTGACATTTGAGGTGGCGGGGTACTTTCCTGAGGCGTGCTTGGTTGGTTAACATCTATTGCTTGCAGATGGAGGGTGTATGTTTCCTGTTCAGATTCCTGCTGGGCTTCCGGGGGCATGATGTCTGGTTCTGTATGGGGTTTAAGGGGACAACATTTGAGTGTATTCGAAAATTATGCTTGTTTTGATATTTAGTTTAACTTTCTAGACTTGTTTGTCAAACATTTATTTTATGCAAATTAGGATGTTCACCAAGACTCGTATACACAATCAAAAAGGACAATTATGTTGGTTTTTATGTTGACAAAAATGACTTCAAAACAAAAGTGGACACTTGTTTGACAAATAACACACTTACGAAACAAACACACAGAGGTACAAAGTTTACACCATGAAAAAAAGTGATTTGTCACCCGCCATATCGTACTTGCATTAAAATTTAAAACAGTAAATGACAATATGAATTCTATCACCATTGTGAAAGGGTGTGAATCTACCTGAAGCTCAATATTTTACTATTCAAATAAATAATGACAACACAATACTACTGTAAGGCGCAAGAGAACACTCTAAATGTTTTTACATTTTTAATTGGTTTTTGAATTTTAACAATTTGCAAGCCATGTGCTTGCTGCTGTGGATAAGTACTAGGATTATTACATTTTTTGGCTGATGTGTAATTTGTGTTTTGTGTTTACTCACCAGACAGCTGAGGGGAATGTGGTCCCTGTGATTGAGTACTCTCCAAAATGTGTTCTGGTGGCTGAGGCAACACAGTAGAAATACGACGTGGGGGTGTCCTTAATGCTGGTGTTGGTGCGACATCAGGAAGTCGTCTCTTGCTAGGCCTGCTCGTGTGGCTGCCAGACCCCTGTGAAGGACGTCTTTGTGGACTGTGATGCGATGTTGAAGTTCCTATGGATTAATGCAAACATTAGTTGTTGGGTTTTTTTTTGTGGCCACATTAACAGGTGTCATTTTTGCGTTACCTGTATCTAAACCCAGGGCCGGTGCAAGGTTTCTCGGCACCCTAGGCAAAACTTAAACCTACCCCCCTCCCTCCTTATTCACGTTACGTTACAGTAGTGCCTCTTATTGATGTTACGTCACACAGTAGTGCCCCTTATTCACGTTACACCACAGTAGAGCCCATTTACGTTAAACCACACAGTAGAGTCCATTCACGTCCTGCCATAGTACTCCTTATACACATTATGCCATACAGTAATAGTGCCCCTTATAAAACAATATGCCATAAAGTAATGCCCCCAATACATTATGCCACACAGTAATGCCACTTATACATTTTGCCACACAGTAATGCCACTTACACATTATGACACACAGTAATGCCCGTTATAACATTATCCCACACAATAGTAATGCCCCTTACACATTATAGCACATTATGATTGGCTGCCGGTCTATGAGCTCCGATTGGCTGGCAGATGGCTCCCGATTCAAAATGATGGTGTCGTCTCTCACATGGTTGTGTGCACTGGCCAGTGCACCACCTATAAACAGTTGTTGCGTAAAACAAACGTGTGCATGTGTACTGGAGCAAAAACGCAAATATGGTATCTCCAACCTTTTATAATACAGTATATTCATTTCATGAAAAGTGAGTGCCTATTATGTTTTTTTCTGTAATCACAGTTGAAAATGCTAGTTACACGTGTGTGTGTGTGTGTGTGTGTGTGTGTGTGTGTGTGTGTGTGTGTGTGTGTGTGTGTGTGTGTGTGTGTGTGTATATTTATTGATTTTGTGACCCATATCCCCTTTACTGTTTATAAAAATGTAAAAAAAAAAGAAAAGAAATATATATATATATATATATATATGCTCAAGTTCAGAATCTGGTATTCTTATTACAGTGGCGTAACTATAAATTTTTGTCCCCCAAGCCAAAACATTCTCTGGCGCATCCCCCTTCCCCCCACATACTTGGCACTAGTAAAGAGATGAATTTGCAAAAAAGAGAGGTGTGGCTTTGCTGAAATGGGCATGGCTTTGCATAAAGGGGTGTGGCATTGCAGGAAAAGACTTCCTTATACCCCAGTTTTGCAACCTGCAAGCCCAGACATTGGCCACCGCCCACCACAGGAAAAAAAAATAATCTTGATTCATGCCCCTTACATTATTTGTCATTTTTCCTCCTTATAGTAATGCCCAGTATACATTATGCCACACACCGCAATGCCCGTTATACATTATGCCACACACTACAATGCCCCTGAGACATTATACCACATACCACAATGCCCGTGATATAGTATACCACACACCGTCATGCCTGTGACACATTATGACACACACCGCAATATCCGTGATACATTGTGCCACACACTGCAATGCCCCTGAGACATTGTACCACATACCACAATGCCCGTGACACATTATGACACACACCGCAATGTCCGTGATCCATTGTGCCACACACTGCAATGCCCCTGAGACATTATACCACATACCACAATGCCCGTGATATAGTATACCACACACCGTCATGCCTGTGACACATTATGACACACACCACAATGTCCGTGATACATTGTGCCACACACTGCAATGCCCCTGAGACATTATACCACATACCACAATGCCCGTGACACATTATGACACACACCGCAATGTCCGTGATACATTGTGCCACACACTGCAATGCCCCTGAGACATTATACCACATACCACAATGCCCGTGATATAGTATACCACACACCGTCATGCCTGTGACACATTATGACACACACCGCAATGTCCGTTATACATTATGCCACACACTACAATGCCCCTGAGACATTATACCACATACCACAATGCCTGTGATATAGTATACCACACACCGTCATGCCTGTGACACATTATGACACACACCGCAATGTCCGTGATACATTGTGCCACACACTGCAATGCCCCTGAGACATTATACCACATACCACAATGCCCGTGACACATTATGACACACACCGCAATGTCCGTGATCCATTGTGCCACACACTGCAATGCCCCTGAGACATTATACCACATACCACAATGCCCGTGATATAGTATACCACACATCGTCATGCCTGTGACACATTATGACACACACCGCAATGTCCGTGATACATTGTGCCACACACTGCAATGCCCCTGAGACATTATACCACATACCACAATGCCCGTGACACATTATGACACACACCGCAATGTCCGTGATACATTATGCCACACACCGCAATGCCCATTACACATTAAGTCCTACAGTAAGGCTTCTAATTTCTTTCTAATTTCTTTTAAATTACCTGCTCGTTGCCAGGAGTTTCATGCTCAGGGTATCATGCTCATTGCCAGGGGTTTCATGCGGTAGGTGTTATGCTTGTTGCCAGAGTTATCATGTGCTGGGTTTCAAGCTTGTTGCCAGGGGGTAATATTCGTTGCCGGGGTTTCATGCACTGGGTGTCATGCTCGTTGCCAGGGATTTCATGAGCTGGGTGTTGTGCTTGTAACCAGGGGGTAATGCTTGTTGCTAGGCCTGTGCTCCCAGTGCCACATATGCTCCTAGTGCCAGATATTCCCCCACAGTGCCAGATACACATATGCCCCCAGTGCCCCATATGCCCCCCCCCCAGTGCCAGCTACACACATACTCCCAGTGCCAAATATGCCCCCCCATTGCCAAATATGCCCCCCCACAGTGCCAGGTACACATATACCCCCAGTGCCAGATATGTCCCCCCCCCCAGTGCCTGGTACACATATAGCCCCAGTGCCAAACATGCCCCCCCAGTGCCAGGTACAAATCCCCAGTGCCAAACATGCGCCCAAAATATATATATATATATATCATTTTAATTTATAGTATAACTTTGTGGACCCCCTCATATATTTTCTGCCATACACAATTTCACATACTTTTTTTTGCTTACTGGCTGGGACTGTGTCATATCAATCCATAGCAGCACTCCTCTCTGTAGACTGAGCAGCAGATGGAGCCGGCCGGCGGGGACAGTAAAATACAAGTGAGCCAGGAGCAGATAGGCGGCCAGCAGCTGGGGGCAAACGGTGACGTCTGTGGGAGCATGGAAGGCTAAGGGCAGCAATCGGACCCCCCTGCCTACGGCTGCAGGAGGAGGAGGGAGAGGACGATGTTGCTGCTGCCTGCGCGGACTGTAGGACACAGCAGCATCGCACTACTGTTCCTACTTGTTGCTGCCGGGGTCCGTCAGCAGCGCGGCAGACGCAGCTCACCTTCATATGGGGGAGGGGGGGGCCACGTCCGGCGGGCGGACTAGACTGTAGATGCGCACTGCGGCCATTGCTAACAATCTATATTCCCTATCACATGTACACGCACACACATTCAGGCTAGGGTTAATTTTGTTGGGAGCCAATTAACCTACCAGTATATTTTTGGATTGTGGGAGGAAACCGGAGTACCCGGAGGAAACCCACGCAAGTACGGGGAGAATATACAAACTCTGCACAGTTAGGACCATGGTGGGAATCGAACCCATAACCTCAGTGCTGTGAGGCAGTAATGCTAACCATTACACCATCCGTACTGCCCATCTGTACAAACACCATCAGGATGTATGCGCAGTGCAACTCAGACGAAAAACCTTGCTGCGTCCAACATGACCCCTGCGTCCATAATGCTGTATACTATCCCATAGTGGTGCTTGCTGTAGAAAAGAACGACAAAAAGGGACTATCTGATTGCAGCGCTGCAAAAAGTAGCTAGCGAGCGATCAACTCGGAATGACCCCCTTTGAAAGGACATTTTGGAGGACACCCGTGTTATCGCAGCAGCAGCTCCGGGGACGCCTAGCTATTTTATCTATATGCCTTGTTTGTCTGCTTATTCTGGGTCGACATAATCACACGGGGCAGGATGTACTAATGTACATCGCCGCCCTGCGCCACGATGCTGATCGCATATGTACTTACATATGCGAGCAGCATTGCGGAGGACAGCTCTTCCGATAAGAGCTGTCCTCCGTGATGCGCAGCGGCTGCCTGACTTCCGGGATTCGGCCCCAGGAGTCAGTCTGCCTATGCGCGGGGGGCCGTGGGGCATGCGAGGAGGGATCCGATTGGATCCCTCATACAGAGCAGTGGAGAAAAGTCCATAGGCTTCAATGGGGTATCGCCAGCAAAAGCTGGCGAACCCCGCCGCGGCGCTCACCTGCCGGCTGGGGGATAGTACATCAGGAAAATGCGGTAAACAGGGGGTTTACCACATTTTCCGCTTAGTACATCCCGCCCAAGGGTGGTCATTCCGAGTTGTTCGCTCTGTAAATTTCTTCGCATCGCAGCGATTTTCCGCTTATTGCGCATGCGCAATGTTTGCACTGCGACTGCGCCAAGTAAATTTGCTATGCAGTTAGATATTTTACTCACGGCATTACGAGGTTTTTTCTTCGTTCTGGTGATCGTAATGTGATTGACAGGAAGTGGGTGTTTCTGGGCGGAAACAGGCCGTTTTATGGGAGTTTGTGAAAAAATGCTGCCGTTTCTGGGAAAAACGCGGGAGTGGCTGTAGAAACGGAGGAGTGTCTGGGCGAACGCTGGGTGTGTTTGTGACGTCAAACTAGGAACGACAAGCACTGAACTGATCGCAGATGCCGAGTAAGTCTCGAGTTACTCAGAAACTGCACAGAGAAGTCTTTTCGCAATTTTGCGAATCTTTCGTTCGCAATTTTGCTATGCTAAGATTCACTCCCAGTAGGCGGCGGCTTAGCGTGTGCAATGCTGCTAAAAGCAGCTAGCGAGCGAACAACTCGGAATGAGGGCCAATGTGAGAGTCCAATCTGTAGCCTTTCTGTATTTTTTTATTTCTAATGTGCAATAAAATGCCAGCTTTTTCCCTATGCTGATGGTGTTACCAGAGACAGTGATGGAAGAATTTGATGGCATATCACCCTGCAAGGTTTTACCTTCTCCTGTAGGGATCAGTACAAGATCCCGGCAGTCGGGATCCCGGCGGTCAGGAGACCGACACCGGAAGCCCGACAGCCTGGCTCTCGGTGGCGAGCGCAGCGTGTCCCCTTGCCGGCTCGCTGTGCTCCCCACGCTTCGGGCCCGGTGGCGACCGCCGGTATTTCATCTGGTGTCGGGATTCCGGCATCGGTATCCTGACCGTTGGGATCCCGACAGGCGATAAAGTGACTGCCTCCCCTCCCGTGCATGCGAGTTTTGTCTACCACAAAAGCAGACAATATTGTATATTCTGGTACGAGACTCATCCACACAGAGTGTTTAGAGACTTCACATTTAAAGTTACATTACAGTCAGAGGCGTAACTCTGGGAGGCAGCGGAGTCATCTGCCGTCGGGCTCCTGCTCTGAAGGGGGGCACCTCTCCTCCCATTCTGTGACACCATTGAATTAAGTTAATTGATAGCTGTCGCTGTGTTTTCAGTGGCCGACTTCCTCACTGGTCCCTGCACCTTACAAGTCACACCCTCTTTATTATACTGTAGATATAAATTTTACAAGTGTCATACCCAGGAATAGAACCCACGACCTACTGTATCACACTGGAAGCTGACACATTACTGATGAAGCTGTTGCTCCTGTATAGGAAATATGAGAATTCTAACTATATGAAGTTACTTCTCTGCCAATTACATATAACTTCATATTAGAGATGAGCGGGTTCGGTTCCTCTGAATCCGAACCCGCCCGAACTTCAGGTTTTTTACACGGGTCCGAGCAGGCTCGGATCTTCCCGCCTTGCTCGGCTAACCCGAGCGCGCCCGAACGTCATCATCACGCTGTCGGATTCTCGCGAGGCTCGGATTCTATCGCGAGACTCGGATTCTATATAAGGAGCCGCGCGTCGCCGCCATTTTCACACGGTCATTGAGAGTCATAGGGAGAGGACGTGGCTGGCGTCCTCTCCGTTTAGAGAAGAGAGAGACACAGTATTTTCGGGGAGCATTATTAGGAGGAGTACTACTATACTGTATACTACTATACTACTTGCTGAAGTGATATTTATAGATTAGATAGTGTGACTGTAAGAGTATTATCTGACTTGTGGGGGAGACACTGACAGTGGGGAGCAGTTAGAGTCTGAGAGCAGGACTCAGGAGTACATATAACGTACAGTGCACACTTTTGCTGCCAGAGTCAGTGCCACACTGCCATTGTTGTGACCACACTGACCACCAGTATAATAATATATTTTGTGATTGTCTGCTTAGGCCTCGGAGTACTAGTTGCAAGTTGCAACGTGACCTGAAGTGACCACCAGTTTAATAATCAATCACCACCAGTTTAATATATATATATATATATATATATATATATAATTGTATATAATATATATATATATATATATATAATATTGTATACCACCTACCCGTGGTTTTTTTTTTTTTTCATTCTTCTTTATACATACTACTATAGTAGCTTACTGTAGCAGTCTGCGGTGCTGTGCTGACCTGACAGTGTCCAGCAGGTCCGTCATCAGTCATTACATAATAAATATATATAGTACCTGTCCGGCTGCAGTACTAGTGATATTATATTGATTTCATCTCATTATCAATAATTTATCATCCAGTCTAGACTCTATATTAGCAGCAGACACAGTACCTTAGTCCACGGCTGTAGCTACCTCTGTGTCGGCACTCGGCAGTCCATCCATAATTGTATACCACCTACCCGTGGTTTTTTTTTTTCTTTCTTCTTTGTACATACTACTATAGAGTATAGTAGCTTACTGTAGCAGTCTGCGGTGCTGCTGAGCTGACAGTGTCCAGCAGGTCCGTCATCAGTCATCATTACCTAATAAATATATTATCTACCTGTCCGGCTGCAGTACTTGTGATATTATATATACATACATATATATATTGATTTCATCTCATTATCAATCATCCAGTCTATATTAGCAGCAGACACAGTACGTTAGTCCACGGCTGTAGCTACCTCTGTGTCGGCACTCGGCAGTCCATCCATAATTGTATACCACCTACCCGTGGCTTTTTTTTTTCTTTCTTCTTTGTACATACTACTATAGTATAGTAGCTTACTGTAGCAGTCTGCGGTGCTGCTGAGCTGACAGTGTCCAGCAGGTCCGTCATCAGTCATCATTACCTAATAAATATATTATCTACCTGTCCGGCTGCAGTACTAGTGATATTATATATACATACATATATATATTGATTTCATCTCATTATCAATCATCCAGTCTATATTAGCAGCAGACACAGTACGTTAGTCCACGGCTGTAGCTACCTCTGTGTCGGCACTCGGCAGTCCATCCATAATTGTATACCACCTACCCGTGGTTTTTTTTTTTTCTTTCTTTTTTGTACATACTACTATAGTATAGTAGCTTACTGTAGCAGTCTGCGGTGCTGCTGAGCTGACAGTGTCCAGCAGGTCCGTCATCAGTCATCATTACCTAATAAATATATTATCTACCTGTCCGGCTGCAGTACTAGTGATATTATATATACATACATATATATATTGATTTCATCTCATTATCAATCATCCAGTCTATATTAGCAGCAGACACAGTACGGTAGTCCACGGCTGTAGCTACCTCTGTGTCGGCACTCGGCAGTCCATCCATAAGTATACTAGTATCCATCCATCTCCATTGTTTACCTGAGGTGCCTTTTAGTTGTGCCTATTAAAATATGGAGAACAAAAATGTTGAGGTTCCAAAATTAGGGAAAGATCAAGATCCACTTCCACCTCGTGCTGAAGCTGCTGCCACTAGTCATGGCCGAGACGATGAAATGCCAGCAACGTCGTCTGCCAAGGCCGATGCCCAATGTCATAGTACAGAGCATGTCAAATCCAAAACACCAAATATCAGTAAAAAAAGGACTCCAAAACCTAAAATAAAATTGTCGGAGGAGAAGCGTAAACTTGCCAATATGCCATTTACCACACGGAGTGGCAAGGAACGGCTGAGGCCCTGGCCTATGTTCATGGCTAGTGGTTCAGCTTCACATGAGGATGGAAGCACTCAGCCTCTCGCTAGAAAAATGAAAAGACTCAAGCTGGCAAAAGCACCGCAAAGAACTGTGCGTTCTTCGAAATCCCAAATCCACAAGGAGAGTCCAATTGTGTCGGTTGCGATGCCTGACCTTCCCAACACTGGACGTGAAGAGCATGCGCCTTCCACCATTTGCACGCCCCCTGCAAGTGCTGGAAGGAGCACCCGCAGTCCAGTTCCTGATAGTCAGATTGAAGATGTCAGTGTTGAAGTACACCAGGATGAGGAGGATATGGGTGTTGCTGGCGCTGGGGAGGAAATTGACCAGGAGGATTCTGATGGTGAGGTGGTTTGTTTAAGTCAGGCACCCGGGGAGACACCTGTTGTCCGTGGGAGGAATATGGCCGTTGACATGCCTGGTGAAAATACCAAAAAAATCAGCTCTTCAGTGTGGAGGTATTTCAACAGAAAAGCGGACAACAGGTGTCAAGCCGTGTGTTGCCTTTGTCAAGCTGTAATAAGTAGGGGTAAGGACGTTAACCACCTCGGAACATCCTCCCTTATACGTCACCTGCAGCGCATTCATAATAAGTCAGTGACAAGTTCAAAAACTTTGGGTGACAGCGGAAGCAGTCCACTGACCAGTAAATCCCTTCCTCTTGTAACCAAGCTCACGCAAACCACCCCACCAACTCCCTCAGTGTCAATTTCCTCCTTCCCCAGGAATGCCAATAGTCCTGCAGGCCATGTCACTGGCAATTCTGACGATTCCTCTCCTGCCTGGGATTCCTCCGATGCATCCTTGCGTGTAACGCCTACTGCTGCTGGCGCTGCTGTTGTTGCTGCTGGGAGTCGATGGTCATCCCAGAGGGGAAGTCGGAAGACCACTTGTACTACTTCCAGTAAGCAATTGACTGTCCAACAGTCCTTTGCGAGGAAGATGAAATATCACAGCAGTCATCCTGCTGCAAAGCGGATAACTGAGGCCTTGACAACTATGTTGGTGTTAGACGTGCGTCCGGTATCCGCCGTTAGTTCACAGGGAACTACACAATTTCTTGAGGTAGTGTGCCCCCGTTACCAAATACCATCTAGGTTCCACTTCTCTAGGCAGGCGATACCGAAAATGTACACAGACCTCAGAAAAAGACTCACCAGTGTCCTAAAAAATGCAGCTGTACCCAATGTCCACTTAACCACGGACATGTGGACAAGTGGAGCAGGGCAGGGTCAGGACTATATGACTGTGACAGCCCACTGGGTAGATGTATGGACTCCCGCCGCAAGAACAGCAGCGGCGGCACCAGTAGCAGCATCTCGCAAACGCCAACTCTTTCCTAGGCAGGCTACGCTTTGTATCACCGCTTTCCAGAATACGCACACAGCTAAAAACCTCTTACGGCAACTGAGGAAGATCATCGCGGAATGGCTTACCCCAATTGGACTCTCCTGTGGATTTGTGGCATCGGACAACGCCAGCAATATTGTGTGTGCATTAAATATGGGCAAATTCCAGCACGTCCCATGTTTTGCACATACCTTGAATTTGGTGGTGCAGAATTTTTTAAAAAACGAGAGGGGCGTGCAAGAGATGCTGTCGGTGGCCAGAAGAATTGCGGGACACTTTCGGCGTACAGGCACCACGTACAGAAGACTGGAGCACCACCAAAAACTACTGAACCTGCCCTGCCATCATCTGAAGCAAGAAGTGGTAACGAGGTGGAATTCAACCCTCTATATGCTTCAGAGGTTGGAGGAGCAGCAAAAGGCCATTCAAGCCTATACAATTGAGCACGATATAGGAGGTGGAATGCACCTGTCTCAAGCGCAGTGGAGAATGATTTCAACGTTGTGCAAGGTTCTGATGCCCTTTGAACTTGCCACACGTGAAGTCAGTTCAGACACTGCCAGCCTGAGTCAGGTCATTCCCCTCATCAGGCTTTTGCAGAAGAAGCTGGAGACATTGAAGGAGGAGCTAACACGGAGCGATTCCGCTAGGCATGTGGGACTTGTGGATGGAGCCCTTAATTCGCTTAACAAGGATTCACGGGTGGTCAATCTGTTGAAATCAGAGCACTACATTTTGGCCACCGTGCTCGATCCTAGATTTAAAGCCTACCTTGGATCTCTCTTTCCGGCAGACACAAGTCTGCTGGGGTTGAAAGACCTGCTGGTGAGAAAATTATCAAGTCAAGCGGAACGCGACCTGTCAACATCTCCTCCTTCACATTCTCCCGCAACTGGGGGTGCGAGGAAAAGGCTCAGAATTCCGAGCCCACCCGCTGGCGGTGATGCAGGGCAGTCTGGAGCGACTGCTGATGCTGACATCTGGTCCGGACTGAAGGACCTGACAACGATTACGGACATGTCGTCTACTGTCACTGCATATGATTCTCTCACCATTGAAAGAATGGTGGAGGATTATATGAGTGACCGCATCCAAGTAGGCACGTCACACAGTCCGTACTTATACTGGCAGGAAAAAGAGGCAATTTGGAGGCCCTTGCACAAACTGGCTTTATTCTACCTAAGTTGCCCTCCCACAAGTGTGTACTCCGAAAATAAGATTTTACTTACCGATAAATCTATTTCTCGTAGTCCGTAGTGGATGCTGGGGACTCCGTCAGGACCATGGGGATATAGCGGCTCCGCAGGAGACAGGGCACAATAATAAAAGCTTTAGGATCAGGTGGTGTGCACTGTCTCCTCCCCCTATGACCCTCCTCCAAGCCTCAGTTAGGATACTGTGCCCGGACGAGCGTGCATAATAAGGAAGGATATTGAATCCCGGGTAAGACTCATACCAGCCACACCAATCACACCGTACAACCTGTGATCTGAACCCAGTTAACAGTATGATAACAACGAAGGAGCCTCTGAAAAGATGGCTCACAACAAGAATAACCCGATTTTTGTAACAATAACTATGTACAAGTATTGCAGACAATCCGCACTTGGGATGGGCGCCCAGCATCCACTACGGACTACGAGAAATAGATTTATCGGTAAGTAAAATCTTATTTTCTCTGACGTCCTAGTGGATGCTGGGGACTCCGTCAGGACCATGGGGATTATACCAAAGCTCCCAAACGGGCGGGAGAGTGCGGATGACCCTGCAGCACCGAATGAGAGAACTCCATGTCCTCCTCAGCCAGGGTATCAAATTTGTAGAATTTAGCAAACGTGTTTTCCCCTGACCAAGTAACTGCTCGGCAAAGTTGTAAAGCCGAGACCCCTCGGGCAGTCGCCCAAGATGAGCCCCCTTCCTTTTGGAATGGGCTTTTACCGATTTTGGCTGTGGCAGGCCTGCCACAGAATGTGTAAACTGAATTGTATTACAAATCCAGCGAGCAATCGTCTGCTTAGAAGCAGGAGCACCCATCTTGTTGGGTGCATACAGGCTAAACAGCGAGTCAGATTTTCTGACTCCAGCCTTCCTGGAAACATATTTTTCAGGGCCCTGACAACGTCAAGTAACTTGGAGTCCTCCAAGTCCCTAGTACCCGCAGGTACCACAATAGGTTGGTTCATGTGAAAAACAGAAAACACCTTAAGGAGAAATTGAGGACGAGTCCTCAATTCTGCCCTGTCAGAATGAAAAATTAAGTAAGGGCTTTATATATGATAAAGCCGCCAATTCTGACACACGCCTGGCTGAAGCCAGGGCTAATAGCATCGTCACCTTCCATGTGAGATATTTTAAGTCCACAGTGGTGAGTGGTTCAAACCAATGTGACTTTAGGAAACTCAAAACAACATTGAGATCCCAAGGTGCCACTGGGGCACAAAAGGAGGCTGTATATGCAGTACCCCTTTTACAAACATCTGAACGTCAGGCACTAAAGCCAGTTCTTTCTGGAAGAAATTCGACAGGGCCGAAATTTGAACCTTAATGGACCCTAATTTTAGGCCCATAGACAGTCCTGTTTTCAGGAAATGTAGGAAACGACCCAGTTGGAATTCCTCTGTAGGGGCCTTCTTGGCCTCACACCACGCAACATATCTTCGCCAAATGCGGTGAAAATGTTTTGCGGTTACATCCTTCCTGTCTTCGACCAGGGTAGGGATGACTTCATCTGGAATGCCCTTTCAGGATCCGGCGTTCAACCGCCATGCCGTCAAACGCGGCCGCGGTAAGTCTTGGAACAGACAAGGCCCCTGCTGGAGCAGGTCCTTTCTTAAAGGTAGAGGCCACGGGTCTTCCGTGAACATCTCTTGAAGTTTCGGGTACCAAGTCCTTCTTGGCCAATCCGGAACCACGAGTATCATTCTTACTCATCTCCCTCTTATGATTCTCAGTACTTTTTGTATGAGAGGCATAGGAGGGAACACATACTCTGACTGGTACATCCACAGTGTTACCAGAGCGTCCACCGCTATTGCCTGAGGGTCCTTGACCTGGCGCAATATCTAGTTTTTTGTTCAGGCGGGACGCCATCATGTCCACCTTTGGTTTTTCACAACGGTTTACAATCATGTGGAAGACTTCCCGATGAAGTCCCCACTCTCCCGGGTGGAGGTCATGCCTGCTGAGGAAGTCTGCTTCCCAGTTTTCCACTCCCGGAATGAACACTGCTGAGAGTGTTATCACATGATTTTTCGCCCAGCGAAGAATCCTTGCAGTTTCTGACATTTCCCTCCTGCTTCTTGTGCCGCCCTGTCTGTTTACGTGGGCGACTGCCGTGATGTTGTCCCACTGGATCAATACCGGCTGACCTTGAAGCAGAGGTCTTGCTAAGCTTAGAGCATTGTAAATTGCCCTTAGCTCCAGTATATTTATGTGGAGAGAAGTCTCCAGACTCGATCACACTCTCTGGAAATTTTTTCCTTGTGTGACTGCTCCCCAGCCACTCAGGCTGGCATCCGTGGTCACCAGGACCCAGTCCTGAATGCCGAATCTGCGGCCCTTTCATAGATGAGCACTCTGCAGCCACCGCAGAAGAAACACCCTTGTCCTTGGAGACAGGGTTATCCGCTGATGCATCTGAAGATGCGATCCGGACCATTTTTCCAGCAGATCCCACGTAAAGGTTCTTGCGTGAAATCTACCGAATGGGATCGCTTTGTAAGAAACCACCATTTTTCACAGGATCCTTGTGCAATGATGCACTGATACTTTTCCTGGTTTTAGGAGGTTCCTGACTAGCTCGGATAACTCCCTGGCTTTCTTCTCCGGGAGAAAACATTCTTTTCTGGACTGTGTCCAGAATCATCACTAGGAACAGTAGACGTGTCGTTGGAAAAAACTGCGATTTTGGAATATTTAGAATCCACTCGTGCTGTCGTAGAACTACTTAAGATAGTGCTACTCCGACCTCCAACTGTTCTCTTGACCTTGCCCTTATCAGGAAAGCGTCCATATTTCTTTTAAGAAGAATCATCATTTCGGCCATTACCTTGGTAAAGACCCGGGGTGCCGTGGACAATCCAAACGGCAGCGTCTGAACTGATAGTGACAGTTCTGTACCACGAACCTGAGGTACCCTTGGTGAGAAGGGCAAATTTGGACATGTAGGTAAGCGTCCCTGATATCCAGTGACACTATATCGTCCCCTTCTTCCTGGTTCGCTATCACTGCTCTGAGTGACTCCATCTTGATTTGAACGCTTGTATGTAAGTGTTCAAATATTTCAGATCTCACCTAGCCGTCTGGCTTCAGTACCACAATATAGTGTGGAATAATACCCCTTCCCTTGTTGTAGAAGGTGTACTTTGATTATCACCTGCTGGGAATACAGCCTGTGAATTGTTCCCAATACTGCCTCCCTGTCGGAGGGAGACGTTGGTAAAGCAGACTTCAGGAACTTGTGAGGGGGAGACGTCTCGAATTTCCAATGTACACCTGGGATACTACGTGTAGGATCCAGGAGTCCACTTGTGAGTGAGCCCACTGCGTGCTGAAACTCTTGAGATGACCCCCTACCGCACCTGAGTCTAACTTAAACTTTTATTCTAAGCAGCTCAGGAGAGCCACCTAGATTGCACCCTTCTCGTCGGGCACAAAAATCTAACTGAGGCTTGGAGGAGGGTCATAGGGGGAGGAGCCAGTGCACACCACCTGATCCTAAAGCTTTTATTATTGTGCCCTGTCTCCTGCGGAGCCGCTATATCCCCATGGTCCTGACGGAGTCCCCAGCATCCACTAGGACGTCAGAGAAAGAGTGTTTAGTGCCGCCGCTCACCTTGTCAGCAATCGGCGTACGAGGTTACATCCAGAAAATGTGGAGAAGATGATGTTCATTAAAATGAATTATAATCAATTCCTCCGTGGAGACATTGACCAGCAGCAATTGCCTCCACAAAGTACACAGGGAGCTGAGATGGTGGATTCCAGTGGGGACGAATTGATAATCTGTGAGGAGGGGGATGTACACGGTGATATATCGGAGGATGATGATGAGGTGGACATCTTGCCTCTGTAGAGCCAGTTTGTGCAAGGAGAGATTAATTGCTTCTTTTTTGGTGGGGGTCCAAACCAACCCGTCATTTCAGTCACAGTCGTGTGGCAGACCCTGTCACTGAAATGATGGGTTGGTTAAAGTGTGCATGTCCTGTTTATACAACATAAGGGTGGGTGGGAGGGCCCAAGGACAATTCCATCTTGCACCTCTTTTTTCTTTAATTTTTCTTTGCGTCATGTGCTGTTTGGGGAGGGTTTTTTGGAAGGGACATCCTGCGTGACACTGCAGTGCCACTCCTAGATGGGCCCGGTGTTTGTGTCGGCCACTAGGGTCGCTTATCTTACTCACACAGCTACCTCATTGCGCCTCTTTTTTTCTTTGCGTCATGTGCTGTTTGGGGAGGGTTTTTTGGAAGGGACATCCTGCGTGACACTGCAGTGACACTCCTAGATGGGCCCGGTGTTTGTGTCGGCCACTAGGGTCGCTTATCTTACTCACACAGCTACCTCATTGCGCCTCTTTTTTTCTTTGCGTCATGTGCTGTTTGGGGAGGGTTTTTTGGAAGGGACATCCTGCGTGACACTGCAGTGACACTCCTAGATGGGCCCGGTGTTTGTGTCGGCCACTAGGGTCGCTTATCTTTTATCTTACTCACACAGCTACCTCATTGCGCCTCTTTTTTTCTTTGCGTCATGTGCTGTTTGGGGAGGGTTTTTTGGAAGGGACATCCTGCGTGACACTGCAGTGACACTCCTAGATGGGCCCGGTGTTTGTGTCGGCCACTAGGGTCGCTTAGCTTAGTCATCCAGCGACCTAGGTGCAAATTTTAGGACTAAAAATAATATTGTGAGGTGTGAGGTATTCAGAATAGACTGAAAATGAGTGGAAATTATGGTTTTTGAGGTTAATAATACTTTGGGATCAAAATGACCCCCAAATTCTATGATTTAAGCTGTTTTTTAGTGTTTTTTGAAAAAAACACCCGAATCCAAAACACACCCGAATCCGACAAAAAAAATTCGGTGAGGTTTTGCCAAAACGCGGTCGAACCCAAAACACGGCCGCGGAACCGAACCCAAAACCAAAACACAAAACCCGAAAAATTTCCGGCGCTCATCTCTACTTCATATAGTTAGAATTCTCATGCTTCATGTACAGGAGCAAATAACTCCATCAGTAATGTATCTGCTGTTAGTGTAACAGGTCATGGGTTCTAATCCTGGGTATGACTGCTAAGAAATTCTTGATTTAAAATAAAAGACAATGAAATGTATATATACAGTATATAAAAAAAATTCAGAACACTCCATACACACACACTTATATGCACACATACATACATATAGGGGGTCATTCCGACCAGATCGCTTGCTGCAGTTTATCGCAGCGCAGCGATCGGGTCGGAATTGTGCATGCGCCGGCGCCGCAGTGCGCCAACGCATGCCGGACGGCCGAAGGCCGTCGTTCAGTAGCGGTCGCCTCTGCCTGATTGGGGCGGGAACGACGGCCAGTGGCAGCGACGATCAACTCCTGTGGCTGGCCAAGAGTTACTCCACAAATACAAAAGCATCGCCGCTGTGCGATGCTTTTGTATTTGTGCGGTGGGGTGGGGGGGGCAGCCCTGTGCTGGGCGTCCCCCCGCAGGTCAGGGAAGATGATCGTAGCTGTGCTAAATTTAGCACAGCTACTGTCAAATCGGAACGACCCCCATATTTATCTAAATATAGGGGGGAGGCATCAATATTTATCTTGCCTCCGGGCAACTGGGACGAACTTACGCCACTGATTACAGTATTTTAGTATTTTGCCATAAGTGTGCGGTGACACGCTTTTTTCTCTACCTGGTTCATGTGAGGCTGCTATTGCAAGCGCACTGATTTATTCCATATATTGTGTCAGGACCATAATACTGTATGGGATGCGGTTATGTGACCGGCTGACAGTCACTATACCGACGCCGGGATCCCGAAAGGTGAACAGCCCGCCGGTCAGCATGCCCATGTCACTCATAGAGTAGTAATAGAACCAGCTGCGTGGCGCGCGCAACAAGCCTGCAAGTGGCTTTGTTGTGCTCGCCCCCGCCGGCCATCTAAAAACCGTGATCCTGGCGTCGGTATAGTGAACGGCTGTTGGGAGACCGCCGGTCACGCGGACCCAACCCTGCTGTATACTATCCCATAGTGGTGCTTGCTGTAGAAAAGAACTAGAAAAGGGACATGTATGCTTACCTAATGTCCTTTCCCTCCTGTCTGCTAATCTCACGCCATATAAAAACGTTCAGGGGTGCAATACATAGAAAATGAAACATTCTGCCTGGCAATGATATGTTAGTAGTCAGCAGATGATGAGACATTATGGTGACCAACACAACAAACATGCTGCAGCATACTATATCATGTACGGTAAATAATATATGTGTGTCCTGATGAAGGGGAGTCTCTCCCCAAAACGCTGAAGAAAAGCACCTCTTTATTCACCTGCATCTGAAGTCTCCGAGTACCGCCTTTCAACCTGTGTCTATCAGGGACGTGCAGACAGGGGAGGCAGTGCCTCCCCTGTGATTAATTATTAAAATAATACAAAGAAGATACTTATGACACATATTCTGTATCATAAGTATCTTCTTGATTTAATTCTAATAATTTGTTTTGCTGAAATGACTTTGGGAGGCACTGATAGCAGTGCCTCCCATACATAATGGGAACGGGGACAGAGCGGGGGGCGGGGGCAAGCATTGGGCTGTAAAAGCCCATTGAAAAAGATAGGCAAAGCGGCACTGAAACAAGTGCCTCGCTGACAGGGACACCACCCCTATGTCAGCAAGGCACCTGTGACTGGACAGAGGATCCAGTGCTGTCCAATCATCCACACGCAGCACGAGGCGGAAGTGGCGACGGGTCCCGGTGGTGACTGGCGTTGGACGGGAGCAGCGGTGGCCCTCAGGTGAGTGCGGCTCTCCCCTGTCCTCCTACGCTGGCTCCGTCCTCCCACTAACAGTGAGGTTAGTATCGTGAGTGCGGCTCTCCCCTGTCCTCCTCCTGCTTACAGTGAGGTTAGTATCGTGAGTGCGGCTCTCCCCTGTCCTCCTGCGCCGGCTCCATCCTCCCGCTTACAGTCAGGTTAGTATCGTGAGTGTGGCTCTTCCCTGTCCTCCTACATAAATGTGTCCCCCGACTGTGGCATTATATCCCTGGCAAGTGGAGCCCGGTGCTGGTTTTAAAAATACGGGGGACCCCTACATCTTTTGTCCCCAGTATTTTTGGAACCAGGACCGGACTAAGAGCCCGGTGCTGGTTGTCTAAATACGGGGAACCCCTGTCCAATTCCCCCCCCCCAGTATTTAATCAACCAGGACCGGCTCAAAGAGCCCGAGGCTGGTTATACTTGGGAGGGGGGACCTCACACATTTTTTTTAATTTTTTTTAACTCATTCAGACCCTTCTCCATTAAGTTAATGGAAGCCCTGGACAACAAAATTGCCTGTCCTCCTCCCACTCCCTTCCCAGTCCCAAACACTAATTGTAATTTTTTTTCTATAAAAATGTACACTATATCACAAGTATGATGAGCAGGCAGGCAGCGGGCATTGGCGGCATCAGACTGAGATGCAAATTAGTGGCGGAGGGCTGGGTCAGGTGATGGTGGCCGAGTTTGTAAGCCATTGGCGGTGGCAGCGGGCATCGGCTCAGAGGCAGTAGCGGGCATTGGCTCGGCGGCGGTAGGGGTCATCGGCAGGATTCGGCGGACATTATGGCTGTAGTGCCTAACCAGCCACTGACCTCACCGCACGCCACTGGTGTCGATAGATAGATAGATAGATAGATAGATAGATAGATAGATAGATAGATAGATAGATAGATAGATAGATAGATAGATAAAAAGATAGATAGATAGATAGATAGATAGATAGATAGATAGATAGATAGATAGATAGATAGATAGATAGATAGATAGATAGATAGATAGATATGGGCATATAGCCAAAGGGAATATTATTATTATTATTATTATTATTATTATTAGTATAATAATAATAATAATAATAGTAGTAGCAATAATAATAATAATAATAATAATAATAATATAAAAATCTACTGTATAGATATAAAAGGCAATACCACTGACTCATCACAAAATCCCCTGAACCATAAGGACTAGGAACTTGACATTTGGACAGTAGCTTGCTTTTGCGATGTAAGCACCCACTAAAAAGGGATTTTTTAAAATTTCACCCATAATGGGGTTAAAGGGGTGAGATGATTATTGGGAATTCCTCCCTCACAAAGAAGAGTTAAGACAGCCCACCCAGCCAGGACTATAAAGAATGCATGGTGTCGGCGATACCAACTCGCAGAAGGGGGAGGACACAATGCTCTATTCCTGTACTTCCTTACCAGTCCATAATTCAAATAGGGGAGCCACATCAACTGCCACCCCTAAACACTGTCAAACATCACTGGGCGTGGCTCCCCTATTTGAATAATGGACTGCTCTGCAACTGCCACTGACAAGGAAGTGCAGCCTTATGGTTCAGGAGATTTTGTGATGAGTCAGTGGTAAATGCCTTTTAAATATATAGATTTTAGATGTAAGTACTTAACCAACCTATTTCCAGTCAGGAGAGGATAGTGTCTCAATTATCAGAGATTAACCTGCCACTTTGAACTAAACATTGCCGAACCTATCAGAGAGCAATAGGAGGTTTGGAGATATATTGACTCTGCAATGCAGTAAAGGAAAGCTGATAGTCAGCAACTGCTTATCTGCTGTGTAAAGGGTACCGACAGCTCTCCCTCAAAGAAGAAGCCCTAAGGAGAGCGAGAAACTAAGCAAGGAGACCTTTGGAATAGAATTAGCCTATACCTGCAAACCTTTTCATATTTAACAGCAGGCGGAGCTTGGACTGTAGTACCAGCATTTCCAGCACTGGAATACACACATACTGTATACTGTATATATCATATTACTTGTCTTGCACCACTGCAGCTAGTCCTTGTTGTAGACAAGCAGGCTTAATACTAACAGATATATATATATATATATATATATATATATATATATATATAACACCAAATAAAGGTAAAATTTACTGCAGTCAGGATTTGCAGCCTGCTGGCTCTTGCTCTGTGCTTTCTGCTACTTGTTGCTGCACTGCACGGTGTCACGGGTACAGCGGGTCGGTAGACAGAGATGGAATGACTCATGGGCTGGAGACTATGATAGTTGTGTCATGTAGCCCCGCCCCTCTTCATAGAATATAAGATAAGCACCATTTTACTAGCAAGGGGGGGGGGGGGGGGCTAATGATGCAAACAGTCCAGCCCCTCCCCCATCCCCGGCCACTTGCATCCCCTTTCCAGGCTTCTGCTGTAGAGGAGACAAGACGTAGGCAGGTATAAGATTGCCATTGAGGTAGATGGGACTATAGCCCCAGGCCTCCAAGTAAAAATGAAAAACTACTGGACATGCAAACAATACTATACTGCTGGGGTTTTCTCTTAGTTAAACACCAATTACGAAAAGCTTCTAGTTAAAGTCACCTAATACATATTTAAGTTGCACTAATTAAAGTGTGAATAGTAATGATGCAACCCTCTAATGACATGTCTCCTTGAACATTAAATACACCCTGTCTTCTCTTGTCAGTGTTCTGTAGTCTATACGGCAGGAGGAAGTCCCCATACGTGCGGCCCACACTGTGTGACATGCAGACAGGTAATTGCACCTGAGAGGGAGCCTGGGCACAGTGTGTAATGATACAGAAGAGATATACAGAAGAGATATGAGACAGTGTGATTGTAGAGGTAACTGACCTGGCTGCCGCTGAGCACAGAGAACACATGTCACTGTGGTGTGGTGACAGGCTATTATTTTCTGTCATTATTCCACATCTTCCTCTCAAGTATCACTAAGCTGAAAACACACATTGCCTTGCATAAAGCAGTTACTAATAGCTTCCATAGATACACAGTGTGGGTAACAGCTTCCATACCGTGACTGAACTTCAGATACTTCACAGATCTCTGGGGAGAATAATGCAGGAAATTGCAGCCAATGGGGGCGGCGGGAACATATGACACTGCTATAATAATTGCGTCATACACCCCCAACCCCACTTCATAAACGCACGATTAGCACCATTTTACCTGCAAGTGGGATGTTTCTAATGATGCAAATAGCTAACCCCATCACTGGCCACTTGCATCTCCTCTTCAAGCTTCTCCTGGAGAGGAGAAACTCAAAGCAGGCAAGTATAAGCTTGACAATGGGGAGGATGGGGCTACGACCCCAGGCCTCCAAATAAAAATAGGTCCTTTATCATGACAGCATTGGTGATGGCTATAAGCAATCAGTTGGTCTAGGCTCTGGCGCTATCTGAGGCTCCCTTGTATTTTGGTGAAATCCTTTCTCGTTTTCATCTTTTTGGCTACACTTTCCTTTTCCTCTTACCCTAGATTTGGTGACTTTGTTTTTTTTTTTTAATTTAGTGTTTGCATACGATACGACTAACAGCTTCTTTCACTTATTCCATATGCGAAAGAGGATTTGCTTGGTTTGGTAATTCTTTTGTGATATGCTTGTTAATATTGTAAAGTTTTCTGTACCATGGTTTTGTCAAAGGAGTTTCTACTTAGTACTAGGGTATGTTTTATTTACTGACCTATTTATTTTGAGAGATAATTAGTTGCTGCTCCACGAGGTAATACTGGATTACCAACAATACAGGGTGATTAAAAAGTTGCAGTACACCCTTTTGTTTCAAAAACTGTGCAGGAAATGGGAAATCATGGGAACATAGGCGCCATCTTGAAATCGGTCATCTTGAATCTGAGTCAGTTTTTTCAAATGGAAAGGGGGTTGTGTAACAACATCAGAATTCGCTGAAAAGTTTATTGCTGAAAACAGATTCATGTGAACATTAATCTGCCATTATAAATTCACCACTGACTAGGAGGTAAGTTTTGTTGTTGTTTTTGGTTGTTGTTTTTTTTGAGGGGGGGAAGGGAAATACTTTTCTCTAACGTCCTAAGTGGATGCTGGGGACTCCGTAAGGACCATTGGGAATAGCGGCTCTGCAGGAGACTGGGCACAAAAGTAAAAGCTTTAGGACTACCTGGTGTGCACTGGCTCCTCCCCCTATGACCCTCCTCCAAGCCTCAGTTAGATTTTTGTGCCCGAACGAGAAGGGTGCACACTAGGTGGCTCTCCTGAGCTGCTTAGTGAAAAGTTTAGTTTTAGGTTTTTTATTTTCAGTGAGACCTGCTGGCAACAGGCTCACTGCACCGAGGGACTAAGGGGAGAAGAAGCGAACTCACCTGCGTGCAGAGTGGATTGGGCTTCTTAGGCTACTGGACATTAGCTCCAGAGGGACGATCACAGGCCCAGCCATGGATGGGTCCCAGAGCCGCGCCGCCGGCCCCCTTACAGAGCCAGAAGACTGAAGAGGTCCGAAAAATCGGCGGCAGAAGACGTCCTGTCTTCAATAAGGTAGCGCACAGCACCGCAGCTGTGCGCCATTGCTCTCAGCACACTTCACACTCCGGTCACTGAGGGTGCAGGGCGCTGGGGGGGGGCGCCCTGAGACGCAATATAAACACCTTAGATGGCTAAAAATGCATCACATATAGCTCCTGGGCTATATGGATGCATTTAACCCCTGCCAGAATTCACAGAAAAACGGGAGATAAGGCCGCCGAGAAGGGGGCGGAGCCTATCTCCTCAGCACACTGGCGCCATTTTCCCTCACAGCTCCGTTGGAGGGAAGCTCCCTGGCTCTCCCCTGCAGTCACTACACTACAGAAAGGGTTAAAAAAGAGAGGGGGGCACTAATTAGGCGCAGTATTAAAAATACAGCAGCTATAAGGGGAAAAACACTTATATAAGGTTATCCCTGTATATATATAGCGCTCTGGTGTGTGCTGGCAAACTCTCCCTCTGTCTCCCCAAAGGGCTAGTGGGGTCCTGTCCTCTATCAGAGCATTCCCTGTGTGTGTGCTGTGTGTCGGTACGTTTGTGTCGACATGTATGAGGAGAAAAATGATGTGGAGACGGAGCAGATTGCCTGTAATAGTGATGTCACCCCCCAGGGGGTCGACACCTGAGTGGATGAACTGTTGGAAGGAATTACGTGACAGTGTCAGCTCTGTATAAAAGACAGTGGTTGACATGAGACAGCCGGCTACTCAGCTTGTGCCTGTCCAGACGTCTCATAGGCCGTCAGGGGCTCTAAAGCGCCCGTTACCTCAGATGGCAGATATAGACGCCGACACGGATACTGACTCCAGTGTCGACGGTGAAGAGACAAATGTGACTTCCAGTAGGGCCACACATTACATGATTGAGGCAATGAAAAATGTTTTACACATTTCTGATAATACGAGTACCACCAAAAAGGGGTATTATTTTCGGTGAGGAAAAACTACCTGTAGTTTTCCTGAATCTGAGAAATTAAATGAGGTGTGTGATGATGCGTGGGTTTCCCCCGATAACAACTGATAATTTCTAAAATGTTATTGGCATTATATCCTTTCCCGCCAGAGGTTAGGGTGTGTTGGGAAACATCCCCTAGGGTGGCTAAAGCGCTCACACGCTTGTAAGAACAAGGGCTCTACCCTCTCCTGAGATGGCCGCCCTTAAGGATCCTGCTGATAGAAAGCAGGAGGGTATCCTAAAATGTATTTACACACATACTGGTGTTATACTGCGACCAGCAATCGCCTCAGCCTGGATGTGCAGTGCTGGGTTGGTGTGGTCGGATTCCCTGACTGAAAATATTGATACCCTAGATAGGGACAGTATATTATTGCCTATAGAACATTTAAAAGATGCATTTCTATATATGCGTGATGCACAGCGGAATATTTGCCGACTGGCATCAAGTCTAAGTGCGTTGTCCATTTCTGCCAGTAGAGGGTTATGGACACGACAGTGGTCAGGTGATGCGGATTCCAAACGGCATTTGGAAGTATTGCCTTATTAAAGGGAGGAGTTATTTGGGGTCGGTCTTTCAGACCTGGTGGCCACGGCAACAGCTGGGAAATCCACGTTTGTACCCCAGGTCGCCTCTCAACATAAGAAGACGCCGTATTATCAGGCGCAGTCTTTTCGTGGGCAAGCGGGCAAAAGGTTCCTCATTTCTGCCCCGTGACAGAGGGAGAGGAAAAAGGCTGCAGAAATCAGCCAGTTCCCAGGAACAGAAGCCCTCTCCCGCCTCTGCCAAGCCCTCAGTATGACGCTGGGGCTTTACAAGCAGAATCAGGCACGGTGGGGGCCCGTCTCAATGAATTTCAGCGCGCAGTGGGCTCACTCGCAAGTAGACCCCTGGATCCTTCAAGGGATATCTCAGGGGTACAAATTGGAATTCGAGACGTCTCCCCCTCGCCGTTTCCTAAAGTCGGCTTTACCGATGTCTCCCTCTGACAGGGAGGCAGTTTTGGAAGCCATTCACAAGCTGTATTCCCAGCAGGTGATAATCAAGGTACCCCTCCTGCAACAGGGAACGGGGTATTATTCCACACTGTGGTGGTACCGAAGCCGGACGGCTCGGTGAGACCGATTCTAAATCTAAAATCTTGAACACTTACATACGGAGGTTCAAATTCAAGATTCAGTCACTCAGAGCAGTGATTGCGAACCTGGAAGAAGGGGACTACATGATGTCTCGGGACATCAAGGATGCTTACCTTCATGTCCCAATTTACCTTTCTCACCAAGGGTACCTCAGGTTTGTGGTACAGAACTGTCACTATCAGTTCAGACGCTGCCGTATGGATGGTCCACGGCACCCCGGGTCTTTACCAAGGTAATGGCCGAAATGATGATACTTCTTCGAAGGAAGGGAATTTTAGTTATCCCTTACTTGGACGATTCCCTGATAAGGGTAAGATCCAGGGAACAGTTGGAGGTCGGTGTAGCACTATCTCAGGTAGTGTTGCGGCAGCACGATTGGATTCTCAATATTCCAAAATCGCAGCTGATTCCGACGACTCGTCTTCTGTTCCTAGGGGATGATCCTGGACACAGTCCAGAAAAAGGTGTTTCTCCCGGAGGAGAAAGTCAAGGAGTTATCGAGCTAGTCGGGAACCTCCTATAACCGAGCCAAGTCTCAGTACATCAATGAAAGGGTTCTGGGAAAAATGGTGGCTTCCTACGAAGCAATCCCATTCGGCAGATTCCACGCAAGAACTTTCCAGTGGGACCTGCTGGACAAATGGTCCGGGTCGCATCTTCAGATGCATCAGCGGATAACCCTGTCACCAAGGACAAGGGTGTCTCTCCTGTGGTGGTTGCAGTGTGCTCATCTTCTAGAGGGCCGCAGATTCGGCATTCAGGACTGGGTCCTGGTGACCACGGATGCCAGCCTGCGAGGCTGGGGGGGCAGTCACACAGGGAAGGAATTTCCAGGGCTTATGGTCAAGCCTGGAGACATCACTTCACATAAATATCCTGAAGCTAAGGGCCATTTACAATGCTCTAAGCTTAGCAAGACCTCTGCTTCAAGGTCAGCCGGGGTTGATCCAGTCGGACAACATCACGGCAGTCACCCACGTAAACAGACAGGGTGGCACAAGAAGCAGGAGGGCAATGGCAGAAGCTGCAAGGATTCTTCGCTGGGCGGAAAATCATGTGATAGCACTGTCAGCAGTATTCATTCCGGGAGTGGACAACTGGGAAGCAGACTTCCTCAGCAGATACGACCTCCACCCGGGAGAGTGGGGACTTCACCCAGAAGTCTTCCACATGATTATAAACCGTTGGGAAAAACTCAACAGGTATTGCACCAGGTCAAGGGACCCTCAGGCAATAGCTGTAGACGCTCTGGTAACACCATGGGTGTACCAGTCAGTGTATGTGTTCCCTCCTCTGCCATCTCATACCCAAGGTACTGAGAATTATAAGATGGAGAGGAGTAAGCACTGTATTAGTGGCTCCGGATTGGCCAAGAAGGACTTGGTAACCGGAACTTCAAGAGATGCTCACGGAGGATCCGTGGCCTCTACCTCTAAGAAGGGACCTGCTCCAGCAAGGACCCTGTCTGTTCCAAGACTTACCGCGACTGCGTTTGACGGCATGGCGGTTGAGCGCCGGATCCTGAAGGAAAAAGGCATTCCGGATGAAGTCATCCCTATCCTGATCAAAGCCAGGAAGGATGTAACTGAAAAACATTATCACCGCATTTGGCGAAAATATGTTGCGTGGTGCGAGGCCAGTAAGGCCCGACGGAGGAAATTCAAATGGGTCGATTACTACATTTCCTGCAAACAGGAGTGTCTATGGGCCTGAAATTGGGGTCCATTAAGGTTCAAATTTCAGCCCTGTCAATTTTCTTCCAAAAAGAACTAGCTTCAGTCCCTTAAGTTCAGACGTTTGTAAAAGGGGTACTGCATATACAGCCTCCTTTTGTGCCTCCAGTGGCACCTTGGGATCTCAATGTAGTTTTTTGGGTTCCAAAAGTCACATTGGTTTGAACCACTTAAATCTGTGGAGTTAAAATATCTCACATGGAAAGTGGTCATGCTGTTGGCCCTGGCCTGTGCCAGGCGCGCGTCAGAATTGGCGGCTTTATCCTGTAAAAGCCCTTATCTGATTTTCCATTCGGACAGGGCGGAATTGAGGACTCGTCCTCAGTTTCTCCCTAAGGTGGTTTCAGCGTTTCACCTGAACCAACCTATGGTGGTGCCTGCGGCTACTAGGGACTTGGAGGACTCCAAGTTGCTAGACGTTGTCAGGGCCCTGAAAATATATGTTTCCAGGACGGCTGGAGTCAGAAAATCTGACTCGCTGTTATCCTGTATGCACCCAACAAGCTGGGTGCTCCTGCTTCTAAGCAGACTATTGCTCGCTGGATTTGTAGTACAATTCAGCTTGCACATTCTGTGGCAGGCCTGCCACAGCCAAAATCTGTAAATGCCCATTCCACAAGGAAGGTGGGCTCATCTTGGGCGGCTGCCCGAGGGGTCTCGGCTTTACAACTTTGCCGAGCAACTACTTGGTCAGGGGCAAACACGTTTGCTAAATTCTACAAATTTGATACCCTGGCTGAGGAGGACCTGGAGTTCTCTCATTCGGTGCTGCAGAGTCATCCGCACTCTCCCGCCCGTTTGGGAGCTTTGGTATAATCCCCATGGTCCTTACGGAGTCCCCAGCATCCACTTAGGACGTTAGAGAAAATAAGAATTTACTTACCGATAATTCTATTTCTCATAGTCCGTAGTGGATGCTGGGCGCCCATCCCAAGTGCGGATTGTCTGCAATACTTGTACATAGTTATTGTTACAAAAATCGGGTTATTATTGTTGTGAGCCATCTTTTCAGAGGCTCCTCTATTATCATGCTGTTAACTGGGTTCAGATCACAGGTTGTACGGTGTGATTGGTGTGGCTGGTATGAGTCTTACCCGGGATTCAATATCCTTCCTTATTGTGTACGCTCGTCCGGGCACAGTATCCTAACTGAGGCTTGGAGGAGGGTCATAGGGGGAGGAGCCAGTGCACACCAGGTAGTCCTAAAGCTTTTACTTTTGTGCCCAGTCTCCTGCGGAGCCGCTATTCCCCATGGTCCTTACGGAGTCCCCAGCATCCACTACGGACTATGAGAAATAGAATTATCGGTAAGTAAATTCTTATTATTTGCTGATGCAGGCAGTCTAGGTTTAGCACTGATCATCCCTGAGGCAGGAGCGGTTCTTGGTGCGGGCAAGCAGTGCCTGCGCCCGGGGCGCTGCAGTCTGGGGGCGCGGCTTCAGTCACACCGCAGGCACCCTACCCGCACCCCGCTCCCCGGCTGCAGCAGACGCCGTGGGCTGTGTGAGCGTCCACTGCAGCCGGCTCCAGTGACAGACACTAGAGGTCATTATTGACCTCTAGTGTCTGTGCGGCACTGCTATGGGAGAGACGTCATGATGTCTCTCCCATAGAGAGGAGCCGCGGGAGGCCAGACGGATGCAGCAGCGGTCGGGAAGCAGGAATGGGGCAGTGGTAAGTATTGTTTTTTTTTTATTTTTGTGTGTTTGTAAGCAGCTACTAAGGGGCACAGCGATGGGGGTACAACTAATGGGGGAAAAGCAACAGGGGGCACAGCAACAGAGGGAACAACTATTGGGGGCAAAGCAACAGGGGGCACAACTACTGGGGCAAATCTGCTGGGGGCATAGCAACAGGGGCACAACTACTGGGGCAAAGCAACAGGGGGCACAGCGACAGGGCACAACTACTGGGACAAATCTACTGGGGGCATAGCTATAGGGGGCACAACTACTGGGGCAAATCTACTGGGGGCATAGCTATAGGGGGCACAACTACTGGGGCAAATCTGGGGGCATAGCTACAGGGGGCACAGCTACTGGGGGCACAACTACTTGGGGCAAATCTGGGGGAACAGCTACTAAGGGCATAACTGTGGCCACGCCACTACCCTGTGAAGCCACACCCCTATTTTTGCTGCGCGCCTCCGCCGCGCACTGGGTGCCACAAGGTGTAGAACCGGCCCTGCCCTGAGGTGTGTAGCCTAATGCAGTATAGGTCTTGGCCAGGGGCCCCCACAAGGAGGTTTTGGCGTCACTGCTGGCACTATGCAGTTCACGGCTCCCTGGCTGAGCACCTATCGTGTCCCGAGATGTTTTGGGCATGACACTGGTCACTGGTAACACGTAGTGAGACTGGGTGTGGGTTTGCAGAAGGCAGGTCAGGCAGCAATATTAATTTAGTGGTAGGGCTGCTGTATTTATTCTTACTGACCTTATGGGCTCATTGGGCTCTTGCCCAAGGGCCCCAGGAGTATAAGGGCCCTAGGCTGATAGCTGAGGGTCCCCTCTTTCCAGGGGTACCAGATTTTTTTAAAATTGGCCCTGGGGAACCGGAGATATCAGACTTGAAAGCAGTGGTCCCCATCCAAGCCTGTTAATTGCTCTTTCCAGCCAGATATCTCGGGTTCTGTCTGACTTAGATTTAGCACAGCTACGATCAATTCGGAATGACCCCCAATGCGCGCTGATCGGCGGCAGAAGCATTCCGACAAGTTGGGTTTCCCGAGTTGTCGGAAAAAACGGGGCCGTAATAAATAGTTCAGAACCGCCTCCAAACTAAAACTGTCGTAAGCTGCCGTCTTTCCGACAGGTTTCAAATCTACTTCCAAAAGACCTAGGGCCTGATTCAGTTTTGTACACAATGCCGATGTTCATGCAACTGAGCAATTATTAGTAGTCTGTGCACGTGCTGCCATTGCACTACATATGCACCAAGGTACTTTTGTGACCAAGAATGACAATATAATGCTATGGATTGTTGAAGGAGGGGAGGGCCCCAAACCGGTATCTTGCCTAAGGCCCCATGAGGTCTCAATCTGGCTCTGCTGAGGCCAGGATGTCCAGTGGAAGACAGTGATTTCCTGGCCTCTAGGTAGGAGCTGAGGCAGTCGGAATGCTTAACCTCATGGGTCACTCAGCCAGCCAATGCTGTGATCCTCAAATGCACCCTTGGCTCTCACAGGCATGCTTGAGGCATGTACTTATACCAGCTGCCTCCTGCACTATTACCCTATCAGAGCACTACAGCTGCTTCCGTGTAAGTCGATGCTTCTGCCATCCACATCTGAGTCAGGCCCCAAATGTGTGAGACATCGCTAAAGTACCGCGGTGCATACACAGTGTGATCATGACACATGTAGTCAGCCGATAAATCGCTCAGCTGTGTAAATATCGGCATCGCATACACATCTGAATCAGGCCCAATGATCCTTACTGCCGGCTGGGGTTACCACCGGTGATAGCAGTGCTTTTGGCAGCAGGGCTTTTAGCCTTTTGATAAATTAATTCCTAAGGGAGATATAGATCATTATTTGATCACTATAATGTAGGGCCGCAACTAGGGGGGGGGGGGGGCGCTAGGGGGGCATGTGACCCGGGCGCTGGATGGATGGGGGCGCTGTGATCACTCTGAACCCCCCAGTAGCGTCATGACGGGGGTGCGGGGGGTGCGTCCCGCACCCGGGTGTCACCCTTCAGTGGGGTGACACCAAAACGAGCCGCATACAAGGTCCGCGCACCGTGGCTGCGAGCACACCCCCTCCTCCTTTTCACAAAGTTCCGCACACCCGCCGACCCCATGTCAGTCCCACCCGCCTGTACAAGCAGCAGAACACCGCTGCGGGAGGGTCCGGACTCTGTAGAACAGCCAGGCCGTTTCACAATAAACTCTCCGGATCCCGGGCGCTGTGACGTCACCATGAACTTCAGTGCCGCTTGCAATGCTGGGAGGGAGAAGTGGAGGACACTGCAATCTGTAGCACTGCCGCTGTTTTAACGGGGAGGATCTGTTCTGCAGTGGCGATTGTCTCCTGCTGCTGTCACACCCTGGCGGCTGCCAGTCGTTTCACCTGCCAGTGTGGTAAATTTGATCGTCATTTAAATATATATTTTTGTATATAAGCGGCTCCAATAAATAAAAGCAATAAAAACATTTTCAATAGGAGCGCTGAATAGATATGTAAGTGCTAAAACCTGTGGAAAAAAAACGGTGGTTAGTAAAGCAATGTTTAACAGCTCTTTTAGATGCAGGTGTTTTGAGTCCGTCATTGATCCGTTTTTGTCTGTTTAAGCCGCCGGGGGTCAGGACCGCATGTAGGTAATAGGGACAGAAAGTCAGGATCCCTTTGCTAACCTCTGCATACTTCCTACATGCGGTCCTGACCCCCAGCAATATACGGAACCCTTAAACAAACAAAAACGGATCAATGACGGACTCAAAACACCTGCATCTAAAAGGGCTGTTAAACATTGCTTTACTAACCACCGTTTTTTTTTCACAGGTTTTAGCACTTTCATATCTATTCAGCACTCCTATTCATATTTTAATATATTTTTAACCCCCTCAGTGCTCGAAGTGGGCCAGTATATAACGGTATGGCATACCGGCACTTCGAGCACCGACCCCCGCTGCCGCCTTTCAAATTCTGCGCTGTCAAGCATTGGAACCGATCTGCGGGAGATTTCAAATGGTGGCGCCACGGTCATAGGGACCGAAGGCCATCTCCACATCACTGCTGTTCCCCCGGGCTTTCTGCCCTTCGCCGCTGCTGCCCACATCCTCCGCTGCTGCAGCCCACGTCCTCCGCTGATGCCTGCCGCCGACGTCATCCTCCACACCGCTGCCCAGGGCCTTCTCCTGGTCACCGGCGCAGCCCAGGGCCTTCTCGCCGCCGCTGACTTCAGCCATTGCACCACCGCCGACTACAGCCTTGTCCGCTGCTCATTAGGTACTGTCACTGCTGTCACTCTCCCTTCTCCCTGCTGTCACTGTCTCTGTCACTCTCCCTGCTGTCACTGTCTCTGTCACTCTCCCTGCTGTCACTGCTGTCACTCTCCCTCTCCCTGCTGTCACTGTCTCTGCCACTCTCCCTGCTGTCACTGTCTCTGTCACTCTCCCTGCTGTCACTCTGTCACTCTCCCTGCTGTCACTCTGTCACTCTCCCTGCTGTCACTCTCCCTGTTGTCACTCTGTCACTCTCCCTGCTGTCACTCTGTCACTGTTACTGCTGTTACTCTCCCTGTCACTCTGTTCCTTCTGTCACTTTCCCTGTCCCTATGTCCGTGCTGTCACTCTCCCTGTCCCTACATTTTGGATCATACTGTGTGGGGTAATGTGGATTTTGGATCATACTGTGTGGAGTAATGTGGATTTTGGATTATACTGTGTGGGGTAATGTGGATTTTGGATCATACTGTGTGGGGTAATGTGAATTTTGGATCATTCTGTGTGGCGTAAAGTGAATTTTGGCTCATTCAGTGTGGCATAATTTATAAGGGGCACCAGTACTAGATAGTATAAGGGGTCCTACTATTGTGGTGCATAATGTGTATAAGGGGTATATGGAAGAGGACATAATACAAATTGAGGATTCGTGAGTGGAAGTGGGACAGGATGAGGGTGATATGTGAGTACTATCGGACAGTGAGGATGTTGATGATGATATTGTTTGTGTAAGTCAGCCACCAGTGGCTGCAGTTATTGACCGTGATAAAAAGAAAGACATTGGATGCCAGGGCATGAGACCAAAAAAGCCACCTCTTGGGTGTGGGATTATTTTTACTCCAATCCTGACAATGTTTATGAAAGCATCTGCTCCATTTGTGAGGCCAAATTTAGTAGAGGTAGGAACGTTAGCCATCTAGGCACCACCTCCATGTTACATAATTTGCGGCGAAGACATTACATTTATTGTACAATATTATAATGCAATTAACACCTCATCATTAACATCCTCAGAGTAATTACTTAAAGGAGGAAGTCCTTCTAAAAAATAGTTTTGTGGGGGCCCAAACAAACCAATCATTTGAGCCACAAGTGACGGTCCCTGTCGCTGAAATGATTGGTTTGTTAAACTGTGCATGTCCTGTTTAATATATACAACAGGGCAATTCCATCTTGCACCTTATTTCTTTGCATTAAGTGCTCTTTGGAGCATTTTTTGGGCATAGTTTCTAAAACTGCCATCCTGTCTGCCACTGCAGTGCCACTCCTAGATGTGCCAGGTGTTTTTGCCGCCCACTTCTGTCACTTAGCTTAGTCATCCAGCTACCTCGGTGCAACCTTTTGGCCTAAACTGGTTAAAAACAATATTGTGAGCTGCGAGGTGTTCAAAATAGTCTGGAAATGAGTGGAAATTAATGTTATTGAGGTTAATAATACTGTAGGAACAAAAACAGGCCCAAATTCTTTGATTTTAGCTGTTTTTATGATTTAAAAAAAAATTTGAACCAAAAGCAAAACACACAAGGGCAGTTTTGGCAAAACCAATCCAATACCAAAACATGAAAAGAAAAAAAAAATCTGAAAAATGGCCAGGCGCACATATCCATACCTCCCAACATGTCCCTCTCCAGGAGGGACACAATGCTCTGCTCCTGGACTTCCCTCTTAATTTGCAATTGCCGGCACCTGTGTTGAACAGGTTAATGGATAAGAAAGGTGTTTCAGCACAGGTGAGGGCAATCATAGATTAATAGGGAAGTCCAGGAGCAGAGCATTGTGTCCCTCCTGGAGAGGGTCATGTTGGGAGGTATGCATATCTACTAAGTAGTCCGTGGGGTGTGAAGCGGAAGGAGGTCCATAGGGGGGGGAGGGGGGGGGGGGGGTGACACCATGAGTTACCACACCGGGTGACACCAACCCTAGTGACGCCTCTGGAACCCCCCCATCCCGCTACGTGGATGCTGCAGTGCTTTGCCGGGATCAGAGCTCATGGATTGATTATGATGTCTGTGACAGTCTGTAACTATTGAGTGCCGAGCTGCTAATGCTCCTGTCCTGTGGCTGCACTGCATGGCTGTAAATCTCACTGCTGACAGGATGACCTGCTGTAAAGTCAGACAGTGAGGAAATTCTATTTCAGATAACATCTATTGAATTTCTTAATAGACCCCTTTACGATCTAGGAACACCAGCAAACATTGAGCTCACTAAAAATGATTTCAACACTTTTGGTGGCTAATGGGCACTGGGCATCTGGCGTTTGCTCTGCATTCTTTTGGACCCATTTCATTATTTTGGCATTGAGTGTTTTAAAGTCAAGTTAAATAAAATGTGGTAGTATTTCATTTTATCAGTATTGTTCTATTATTTCCCTTTATACCTGGAGAGGCAGAAAATTGGTATGTCAGTACAGGGCCAGATTAACAATGGGGCGGATGGAGCTCCAGCTCCAGGCCTCCACATAAAAATAGGCCCATCATCATGGCAGCATGATGATCACTAGCCACCAGCTGCCCACATAGTCGGCCATAAATCCTAACTATTTAGATTGCATTTCTATTTTTCTCACAAAATTATGCATTTTACTGTATATATTTTTATATATTTAGGGAGACGTTGGAGCTGATCGTGCAGGGGATGTACACGCCCACATGTATCTGGCCACACCCACACAGCACTGATCACACCTCCCCCATTTCTCACAATAGGCCCTTGAATATTTTCAGCTCCAGGCCCATGTGGCCCTTAATCCGGCCCTGTGTCAGTAGAATAGAGTATGGATGTACACACCTGTACACACATGCTGTAGGTGTAGCATTCTCAACTTATACGCAGTCTACCTGTACAGTGGTTCATAATGACAATTTGTCATGTCTGCATGCATTAGGCTGGCATGTTATACACAGCATGTCAACAGTAACCATGTCAACATTTATCATGCCTACCAAGACCACATGTTGACATGAGAATGTCAACTTAATGTCCCTAATGGTTAAGCAGTCATATAAATCTAACCCCCCTCGCCCCCCTTCCCCCCACAGCCTAACCCTAACCGCGCCTGCAGCCCAACCCTGACCCTCCCAGTGTTGCCTATCCATTGGCATTCTGAGGATGTCGACACGTTGAATCATGTTGACATTCTGCTGTCAACATTATGAATGTCAACGGGAGGAGGGGGGGGCGACACTTTGCTGCTTTGCCCCGGGTGACAGTAATCATAGTTTCGACCCTGTATAACGTACAGTACTATGAAAATAAAATGTCAGTGTTTCCCAAAAATGTATTTGTCTTGCAACTTGTCCTGTTGCTGAAAAGAAATAAAAAAAATCTTAAAAAGTAATTTTGCACAATTTATGGTAAATTTTATCCTAATCAGAATCAAATTTCACTATAAAATTTTTTTTTTTTTAAACTGTAAGTGTAAACACTGACCTGACACTAAGGTGCATTATGACATCACAGACCTAAGGCTCATAATGACAACACAGATGTAAGGTGCATTATGACATCATAGACCTCTGCTGTACCCTATAAATTGATGATCCCTAGCAATGCTGTCCAGTTGGCATACTTGCACCTTGCAAAGATGACTTCTTTCTGTTGGCCGAGCTTCGAGCTTTGGTGCTTTTCAACAACAAATCTCTTCATGCACTTGATGGAGAGCGTTTTCGTCTTACCTTTTGTAAGCGAATATTACGTGCGGAGAATCCACAAGAACTTGGAAAAGAAGCTCCGCAATATCCAGCTAGAGGACTTTGAGGTTCTCCTCATTGATCTCATTGAGTTTGCCAGAAAATTGGAGACTGGGTGATACCAACAGCTCAGGGAGGACTTTGTACAAATCTGTACAAATGTCATTGCTTATTGGGTTTTTGTCAGGAGACAGGACCCTGTATTGGTAAAGATCCTGCTTCATAAGACCAGATACCATCTGCAGGACAAGAATGATCTATTGAACTTTGCCTACAGGTGTGTATGAAGTCCTGGGCGTCTAGCGTAACGCAGCACAGATAGACATGAGGCCAGAAGCAGGATTTAATAAGGGTGATTCCAAATGTAAAAGATTTTACATATATAAAATGGTTATTTGCTAATGAACATTTGTTGTATATGCATCGTACTTGTTACATGAATATTAATTTAAGCTTGTGTTTCATTCTAAGACCCTTCTCATTACTGTTTGCCGAATACAGCAAAGTGGGGACCATCACCCCATTACAGTACGTGGCAAGAACAAGAAATGCTGAGGTATTGAAGATCTTACTCCAGGGGGGCTTCCGGCGGCCTGACAACGCTCACCCCACCTTCCACAGCCCTCCCTGCTCCCTCCACACCTCTCTGGGATCCCCCTGGTGGACCGCTGGCCGCTACCTCCGCACCGCAGTAGAAACTGTGTCCTCTGGCGGTCTGAGGCCGGGACCTCGAGTTCGGAGTGTCCCCATCGCGGACTTACGGGACGCACAGGCTGCGGTCAACAGGGGTCCAGACACCCACACAGACTCCCGCTGCACTCACTCTGGTCCCCACTGGCCTCCACAACTCCCGCCGCCCCTCCTACAGCTCCGACCAGGCTCTTACCTGCCTTCGTATCCCCAGGAGGCTCCTCTGCTTCTGAGATCTGTGCTCCGGCGGCCATCACTCCCTCTCTACTGCTGCACTGCTATCTGGCCTTAGAGGTGTCCTGGTCACTGGCTGGACCGTGGCTGGGCATCACCTTGCGGGTGTGCTCCCTGTATTGGCCCTGGAGAGGGAGTGGAGGACCTCAGCCCTGGAGAGGCATCCTCCTGACGCTGCCTGACTTCTGCTCTCCCCAGCCTGCAGAGAGACGAGCTCTGGAGCCGCATTGTAGCCGCCAGCTTTCAGAGCCACACATCAGCTGCCAGCTGCCTTGAAGGTACAGTCGTGGAGCCACCAGCTCTTGTCTCTCCCCCTGACACAGCCTAATCCTTGCTCTCCCCAGCCTGCAGGGAGTCAAGCTCCCGAGCCGCACTGCAGCCACCTGCATTCGGTGCCGCACATTAGCTGTCAGCCGCACTGAGGGGACAGCTGTGAAGCCACCGGCTTTTGTTTCTCCCTCCAGGCACACTGCTGTGTATTTGTATTATATGGGCATACAGTCTCTGCAGCAGTTGTTACCAATAGAGTGCCCATACAGCCCTCTTCTGTGATTCTAGTGCCACCTTAGGGCACTGACTGTCCTTTATATATTACCCAGGATGCTGACCTAACACCGCAATTTGTCCTACCTGGATCGTGATAGTTTTCTTCATATCTCCCCCGTTTCTACTTAACATACATCTATCAAGCAGCATCTGTGTCTTCTTTTACATTTGTGACACCCCGCCTATCCTATTGGTCCCCCATAATGGTGCAAAGAAATAAGAAAAATACACAGGCCCCCACAAATTTTTTTGGACCAAAATCTAAGGGCCCTCCAACTCCTGCATTGCTCATGGACTCTCCTTCCTCCACCTGTTCATCAGAGACGGGTATAGATCCATAGATCCAAGCAGTCATGACAAGTTTACTTGAGGGGGTCCAATCTGCCTTTAAGCAAGAACTCTCCACAGCTATTGCCGACTTCAAATCTGATCTCATGGCCCTTGGTAATCGTACAGACGCTCTTGAATCTAAGATGGACGACCTTTGCCGCTCTCAGCAACGCCTGGACTCGGAACTCTCTAGACTCCATGATGAGATGGAGGATCTCAAAGAACGACAAGAAGATCAGGAGAATCGCTCCCGTCGCAATAACTTGCATATTTGCAATGTAGCGGAATCAGGGGGTAATTCCAAGTTGATCGCAGCAGGAAATTTTTTAGCAGTTGGGCAAAACCATGTGCACTGCAGGGGCGGCAGATATAACATTTGCAGAGACAGTTAGATTTGGGTGGGTTATTTTGTTTCTGTGCAGGGTAAATACTGGCTGCTTTATTTTTACACTGCAATTTAGATTGCAGATTGAACTCACCACACCCAAATCTATCTCTCTCTGCACATGTTATATCTGCCCCCCCTGCAGTGCACATGGTTTTGCCCAACTGCTAAAAAATGTCCTGCTGCGATCAACTTGGAATTACCCCTTCAATTCTTAGCTCCGCTCTACCGTCCTTTTTGAAAGATTTTTTTCAATACGTATTGCCTGATCTCTCAGATGGCGACTGTCTTTGTGATAGGGCTCACAGAGCGATCCGAGCGAAACCTGCTCCGTCACAACCACCCAGGGATGTCATAGTTCGTATCCATTCTTTTCGCTCAAAAGAACGGATCCTAATGTCGGTTCGAGACTCCCCAGTAATCGATTTCCGGGATATGCAACTGCAGGTTTTTCAGGATCTGGCCCCCTCTACCATTCAAAAGCGACGATATCTCCAGCCCGTTACTAGGATACTACAACAACATCAAATACGTTACAGATGGGGGTTTCCTTTTATGCTACAGGTTACAGCGAACAACTCCACCCATTCCGTTAAAACTTTAGCTCAGGGTCAGGATTTGTTGGCTAAACTAGATCTCCTCCCTGTACCTGTACTACAACAGCATCAAATACGTTACAGATGGGGATTTCCTTTTATGCTACAGGTTACAGCGAACAACTCCACCCATTCCGTTAAAACATTAGCTCAGGGTCAGGATTTGTTGGCTAAACTAGATCTCCTCCCTGTACCATTGCCTAATGGTGAGACTGTCTCTTCCTCTGGACCACGACGCCCCCAGAATCCATTGCCTGAATGGAAAAGGGTAACCCGTCATCGCAATGACACCAATGACCCTCCCTGATCTTGGCAGACATTCTTAGCTACAATAAGATAGTTCTCACTATTCTAGGGATGTGTCTCCTTATCTTATGTTCTTTATTGACAGATGGGGGCTGTGGCTTCCATCTTACTTCTTTCATGCGAATGTTATTGGTTTTGATATAGCTTACCGGGCTTCAATGTTTGTTATATGTTGTGCTTAGTTTTATATTATTGTGCTGGGCTTGCCTTGCTTACCCTGATTTCCCTTTGTCTCCTTTTTCTTTCCCCTATTCCTCCCCCCTCCTTGCCCTTATTCCCATCCCTCTTTTCCCTTACTCCCTCCCCCCACCCCCCCCCCTTTTTTTAGTTTCCTTTCTTGTTACGTTTTTTGTGTTTTGGGTTATATAACTGAATCTTCGGCTATTGCCGACTCAACTATTGCTGTCAAGGAGGACCTGCTTCTCCTACATTGGTTTTCTGCTCCCACTACCCCCGTGCTCCCTTTATTTGTGATTTAGTGTATAATGTCTATTACTTGTGTAGCGGTCCTTGATTGGGACCCTATGTTTCAGCGTTTTTTCCCGTATGGGTTTCCTATTACTTTCTCTTTTTCTACATCTCTGCTCCTTGTTTCTTGCAGTTCCTTTTCTTCCTTTTTTTTACTTCCTCCCCGGGATGGGTTTCCGTTGATCCTTTTCCATTCTTTGGTATTACATGGCACTTAAATTGTTTTCTGTAAATGTTAACGGGCTTAATTCTCCCAAGAAACGTACAGTAATGTTGTCCGCCTGTAGGAGAGAAAAGGCTGACATAGTTTTCCTTCAGGAGACCCACTTCACTGGTACACACTCTCGACTTCAAGGTAAGCAGTTTACCCAAAATTTTTTTTGCTTCTGCTGATTGTAAGAAAATGGGGGTGGCTATACTGATCCATCGTAACATCCCATTTGTACATACCACAACCATAGCTGACCCTGAAGGCCGATACATCATAGTGATTGGTACACTACGCACAGAAGTTCTAACACTTGTGTCAGTATACACCCCTAATCAAGACCAATCACGTTTTTTCTGCACACTCTTTCTGCGTCTTAATAGAGTAGCGCAGGGCCACATCATTTTAGGTGGGGACTTTAATACTGTGATCGATCCCCTCTTAGATAAATCTAACTCTCCAAAAAATAAGAAGGAAGCATCCCCAACTGAGGCCTCTCTCACGTTAACATCCTCCCTCACACAGCTTAATCTACGAGATACCTGGCGTCTTCAACACTCCACTGCTAGGGATTATACCCACTTCTCTGCACCTCACCAGCATTACTCTCGGATCGATATGATCCAAGTGTCTCAATCACTCACGACATTGATTTCTGATGCAGGCATCACTCCTTGTTCATGGACGGATCATGCGGGGGTTTATATCCTAATAGAACGCTACAGAACCCCTAATAAGACACGTAAATGGCGTCTAGATAACACCCTTCTTTCGCATCCCTACACTCTTTTAGACACTAAATCGACCCTGAAATTTTTTTTTTAAGGAAAATGTCACCCCAGAAGTCTCTCCTAGTCTTGTTTGGGAAGCGCACAAAGCCACTATCTGAGGTCATTTCATGTCCAAGGCCTCAGCCATACGTAAGAAAGCAGCACAGGAAATTGGAATCTCAAATTTCTGCACTTTGAGCCCACATAAAAATTGCCCGAGTGACTCCCTACTTTCCCAGATAGATAACCTCAGAGGTCAGTTAAATACTCTTTTATCGCAACGTGCGGCAGCTATACTACAGAAGCTCCGTCAAAAATTCTATGATAAAGCGGATAAAATAGACAGTCTTTTAGCCAATAAACTGAGAAGTAAGCGAGCTACTGGAATGATAGAAAAACTACACTCCAATACATTAAATCCGCTCACTTATGTCCCTAAACTGATGGTAGAGGAATTTCGGGGGTTTTATAGCTCCTTATATAATCTTCCTGCCCCTCCTCTTTCCTCTGATGGTCCAGAGGGAGTATGTTCATACCTATTAGACACCCCCTTGCCGTGTCTGACAGAGCGACAGATCTCTCTTCTCAATGAGGCTATCTCGTTGGAAGAGACGGTTGCCGCTATCAAATCTATGCGGTCATCAGCCGCACCTGGCCCAGATGGCTTCACCGCACAATATTACAAAACATTCCTCACAGAATTAGCCCCTTATCTTACCTCGCTTTTCAATAATGTTCTGGAGGGAGCATCGTTTGTGTCGGCAACTGTGCAAGCCAACATTATTGTGATCCCGAAACCGGAGAGAGATCCCACACAATGTTCCAATTATCGCCCATTCGTTACTGAATGTTGACCTTAAGATCTATGCTAAAATTTTGGCCAACCGCTTAGCTCCCCATCTCACACAATTGATACACCCGCACCAAGTGGGCTTTATCTCTGGCCGTCTGGCCTCCGATAATACCAGGAGAGCCATAGATTTGATTTATTCTATTCAGAAACAAAAGCTACCGTCATTGTTACTAGCACTGGATGCTGAGAAGGCTTTTGACAGGATATCCTGGTCCTTCGCTTTCTCTGTACTCCGAAGGATGGGCTTCTCTGGCAAATTTCAGGATGGTGTCTCAGCGCTTTATAGATCCCCTACTGCCACGGTTTCTGTCAATCGCCTCACCTTCTCCGCTTTCGGAATCACTAATGGAACCAGACAGGGATTTGCCTTGGTTATGGAACCGCTGGCAGCAAGGATCCGAGCTAATACAGATATAGCCGGAGTGCGGGTAGGCCCTTCTGAGCATAAAATTGCTTTTTACGCTGACGACGTCCAATTATCCATGGATCCCCGACTCAGTCATTGCAGCCGCTCCTCTTTGAAATTGACCTCTACTCTAAGCATTCAGGTTATAAAATTAACGCGAGTAAAATTGAAGTGTTGAATTTTTACATTCCTGGCCCAATTAAGCTCTCTTTGGAAAATTCCTTTCCATTTCAATGGCACAAACAAAAAATTAAATACTTAGGCATTTTCATAACACATTGTCACCATCAACTATACCAAGCTAATTTCCCTAGACTTTTAGACCGAATTAATCGGATTTGTCTTCTTGGTCTAGCCTCTTTATCTCCTGGATAGGTAGGGTGAATTAGGGGAAATGAACGTTCTCCCTCAGGTACTGTACCTATTCCAAACCCTTCTGATATTTATCCCTCCATCTGTTTTTAAATTCCTACAATTTCACACGTCACAATTTATATGGGCAAACAAGCGTCCCCGAGTCCGACTAAAACTATTACAGCGCCCTACATGTAGTGGTGGTCTGGGCATTCCAGACTTTAAAAGATATTATTTAGCCACGCAGCTTTCACACTGTGTACATTGGTGCAACCCTGAGTCTCGGAGGGTCTGGGTATCTATAGAAGCTGCCGAACTAGGTCTCTCTACTCTTTCTTCTCTTCTTTGGCTCCCGAAACTCTGCCACCCTGGAAATGTGGCCTCCCATCCCATAGTGTCCTGCTCACTAACGGTTTGGGACTTTGCCAATAGGAAATACAGCTTGGCCCCAGCCCCCTCATCCCAATATTACACAACCCAGCATTTCCCCCTGGTACACACAAGTTATTATTTGCCCCTTGGCAGGATAGAGGTATCTTATATCTGAATGATATCACCAGAGGCACTAGTTTTCCTCAGTTTTCCCAGATTCAAGAAGATATGGATATCCCACCAGATATTTTTATCAATTTTTACAACATAGGCACTTTCATTCCACAATGAGCCACATCCTCTCTAGCAGGACCCTGACTACGTTTGAGGCAGTATGTTTCAGACGTCACTCAACCAAAGGTTTAATCTCCCTCTTATATACCACTTTCAATGGGGAATCACCCTCTCAACGTGATCCTCACGAGAGAGCATGGGAACTGGATCTAGGCTCGGCTTTAGATGATGAGGAATGGTCTGAAGCCTGGGGTAATGCAGCATCTAGCTCCATCTGCGTTAGAATCAAGGAGAATGTTTACAAATTATTATATAGATGGTATTATGTACCATCTCGTTTAAGCAGAATGTACCCGGATCCATCAGATAGATGTTGGAGAGGATGTGGCGCAGAGGGCTCTTTTCTACATATATGGTGGTCGTGCCCTAAAATAGTGAATATTTGGAAAAATGTGATTGATCGTATTTCTAACTTATTACAGATTCCTATTCCTTACGATGCTAAATACATTCTCCTCCCCTTAAACCTGCCATCGCTGACAAAATTTCAAAATAAACTGTTGCGTCATATAGTTTCTGCAATGACATGTCAATTGGCCGCAGACTGGAAAAACCCTACTAGACCCTCCATGCAGTCTATAATTGCCCGCATCTGGTACATTTACCGTATGGACTACATGACTAGTATCATAAATTGCTCCTCTAAGTCATTTGATAAAATATGGAGTCCATGGCTGACTACCCAACATGCCCCTTCACCTTTCAACTAGTAATGCCCTGTGCTATATCTGATGGAACCCTCCCGGGGACTCTATCCTACCCTATTCAATCTTTCTGTATCTTCCTTTCTCTATTCTCTTTCTCTCTCTCTTCTCTACCTCCTCCTATCTTAGAAACATAGAAACATAGAATTTGACGGCAGATAAGAACTACTTGGCCCATCTAGCCTGCCCCTTTTTTTTTTATCCTTTAGGCAATCTCAACCCTTTTTGAACCTTAATTCTTTGTAAGGATATTCATATGCCTATCCCAAGCATGTTTAAATTGCTCTACAGTCTTAGCCTTTACCACCTCTGATGGGAGGCTATTCCACTTATCCACTACCCTTTCTGTGAAGTAATTTTTCCTTAAGTTTCCCCTGAACCTCCCCCCCCCCCCCCACCAGTCTCAGTGTATGTCCTCAAGTTCTAATACTTCTCTTCCTTTGAAGAATGTTTCCCTCCTGAACTTTGTTAAGACCTTTGATATATTTGAAAGTTTCTATCATGTCCCCCCTTTCCCTTCTCTCCTCCAAACTATACATGTTAAGATCTTTTATCCTTTCCGGGTAAGTTTTGTGATGTAGGCCATGCACCATTTTAGTTCCCTTCTTTGTACACTCTCTAATGTATTTATATCCTTCTGGAGATATGGTCTCCAGAACTGGACACAGTATTCCAGATGGGGCCGCACCAATGACCTATACAGTGGCATTATCACTTATTTTTTCCTGCTACTGACTCCTCTCCCTATGCAACCAAGCATCTTACTTGCCTTTCTCATTGCTTTGTTGCATTGCTTTCCTTTAAATATGAGGGAAGGGAAAGGGGAAATCTACTGCACTAGTGTTAAGCTGTAAATATATTGCAAACAAAATACCCCAAATTGAACTATGCCTGTTAATGACCGGTCACAAGTTGTGGGGGTGCTGCCACACCATATATTGTTGCCAACATATGAAATGAGTTTTGAAAGGAAGGGAAAGAATTGGACTTTGAGTGGTGCACTAAAGCTGAATAATCACACAATAAAATGTAACTTTTATTATTATTAAATTAAAAAAGCCAATAACTACACTGTGTCTTGCACTTGTCTGAATTTATTTTAATATTTCACAGTTATTGGCTTTTTTAATTTAATAATAATAAAAGTAAAATTTTATTGTGTGATTATTCAGCTTTAGTGCGCCACTCAAAGTCCAATTCTTTCCCTTCCTTTCAAAATTGCATTGCTTTCCTGCCTTCAAGTCACTTGAAATAGTGACTCCTAAATCCCTTTCCTCCTCAGTAGTTTCCATTATAGTACCCTTGATACTATATTTAGCCTTTGGGTTTTTGAGACCCAAGTGCATGATTTTGCATTTTTTAGCATTAAACTCTAGTTGCCATGTTCTTGACCATTTCTCAAGCCTACCTAGGTCATCAATTATTTGTTTCACCCCTCCCGGTGTGTCTACCCGGTTGCATATCTTTGTACCATCTGCAAAAAGGCATACCTTCCCTTCAATACGATCTGCAATATCACCAACAAAGATATTAAAGAGAACTGGACCAAGCACAGATCCCTGGGGTACTCCACTGGTAACATTTCCCTCCATAGAATGCACTCCATTAACTACAACTGTCTGTTTCCTATCCTGCAACCAGGTTCTTATCCATTTAACTGTTTTATAATCCACCCCCACGCTTTCAAGTTTATTAAGCAGTCTGCAATGTGGGACAGTGTCAAATGCCTTACCAAAGATATAGATATGCTACATCTACAGCTCCCCCTTGATCTAATATTTTCGTCACAGAGTCAAAAAAGTCAATAAGATTTGTTTGGCGTGATCTCCCACCAGTAAATCCATGCTGTTTTGGATCCTGTAAGTTGTTTGATTTAAGATATTCCACAACTCTTTCTTTTAATAGTTTTTCTATTACTTTCCCTACTACTGATGTAAGGCTTACCCGACACACAAGTAATATTGGATCAAGATGATCAATCGGGCCTAAATATACTTAATGAGCTACCCTCTACAACAAAGAACTAGTGCAATTGAAACCTTCTACAATAAATCCTTAAGTGACTTTCGGACACTTTGTTATAATAAAATACATCCCTGTCTTTACAATTTAAATAATGAAGAGCAAAAAGCCCTTAGACAATTAGCAAATGATACTTCAATAACAATCAAGCCGGCAGATAAGGGAGGGGGGGATAGTGATTCAGGATACATGTGACTATGTAAAAGAGGCCAAGCGCCAACTATCGGATAAAACATTCTATCATGTATTGGCCACAGACCCCTCCTCCAAATATCAGCTAGAATTAAAGAGTCTTTTGGAAACGGCTCAAACTACAGGTGTGATTACTCAAGATGAGTTTAATTTCCTCTACCCCCCTCCACCCTATCGTCCAGATTTACTATCACCGTCCCAAAATTCACAAAACCTTGCACGCACCCCCGCGGCGACCTATTATTTCTGGTATTGGGAGTTTGAGGTCTAATTTGTCCTATTATGTTGATCACTTTTTGCAACCTTGCGCGACATCTCTGAGATCCCATATTAGAGACACCACTGAATTTATTAAACTTGTGGAGGGCCACAATTGGGCCCCCGACTATACTCTAATTACTTGTGATGTACAAGCGTTGTACACTAATATTCCACACTCTAAAGGTGTGCAGGCTGTGAATGTTGCACTCATAAAAATTGGTATGGACTCAGAGATGAAGCGCAATTTCATCACTTCTGCTATTCATTTTATTTTAACACATAATCACTTTTTGTTTGATCACTCTCACTATTTACAGATACTCGGTACAGCGATGGGGACCAGGTTCGCACCGAGTTTTGCAAATATTTATATGGGTGACCTTGAGCAGGTCCATATATGGGAGGGCCCGTACTCGGCGAACCTGGTCCTCTATTGTCGCTATATTGACGATTTATTCTTTATTTGGAAGGGGGATGATATCACTATCACTAACTTTGTTGAATTTTTAAACACTAATGATTATGGTTTATCCTTCACCTGCACACACCATCCTTCACGAATTAATTTTTTGGACGTTACGGTGGAGGTGGTAGAGGAAAAGTTGATGGTGTCAACTTACAAAAAACCAGTTGATACCTGTAGTTTTTTTCCTTACACGAGTAATCACAAAAAGAGCTGGCTAAACAATGTACCGAAAAGCCAAATATTCAGGATTAGACGGAACTGTACATCAGATTGTACATTTGCTGAACAAGCTGAGGGACTCATTACCTTTTTGAGGGAACGTGAGTACCCTGAGGAAATATTGGAAGAGGCTATTGTTTATTCACAAACAATAGATAGAGATATAATTCTTAAAATTAAAGATACATTACCAGCAATTGAGGGTGGAAATATCAATGAACATGTATATTACACAGCAATACCTAATGCTTTGCCAAAAAAATCAAGTAAGAAATTTAGTTATAGTAACAAAAACAATAGTAAGAAAACTCAGAAAATAAATGACTATAATTTGGCATTTAAGTCTAAATTTAATGTGAAAGCAAATAAAATTTCCTGTATAATCAAACACAACTATAAGCTATTAATGACTGATTCGATTCTAAGTGCCACTCTCCCTACGATCATCTTTAAGAAAGCTAGAAACTTTGGAGACATACTGGCTCCCAGCTTTTTTAGTGGATCACGTAAAAATACGAATTTGAGCGAACAGCAAACAATAGTGGGTCCAAAAGTTATGTTTTTTTTTAGATGTAATCACAACAAATGTACAACGTGTAACCATGTAGTTAATAAAATTAAGCATATTTCTGCACCATGTTCAAAAACAGAGTTTAAGATTCAATCATTTATCAACTGTAGCTCGCATTTTGTAATTTATTTGTTGCGCTGTTCCTGTCAATTATATTATGTGGGATGCACCACTAGGGCATTAAAACTGCGATTCATGGAGCATAGGAGAAATATCCTTAAAAGCTACATGAACCACAGTGTTTCACGCCACTATACAGAAGTTCATGCCAGTAATCCTGCATGTTTGCAATTAATCGGTCTCGAACAGATCAAGGTTACCCCAAGAGGAGGGGATCATTTTAAGACACTATGCCGTCAGGAAGCTGCCTGGATCTGGAGACTGCAGTCCTTGAAGCCACATGGGCTAAATGAAACAATAGATCTTGAATTCATTTAGTTAGTGTAAGATCCATGAAACGCTGTGTGCGTGTGCCTTCCTTGGTTTTTCTCTTTTCCCTGTAATAACTCCTACTCATACACTCTCTTCCTTCATTTTACTCTTGGGTTTTTTTTTTAATTCTATGGCCCCATATGTAACTGCACTACTAGGTGGGGGTAATTTCTGGCCAGTGCCCATGACTGCGACCAGATTTGACATTGTCTCTATACTGCTAGAGACATGTCTATTTTAGAGTCTGCTCGCGTCTTTGGGCACAGGTCTATATAATTGTAAAAACTTTTTTAAACAGTTTTTTTAATTGAAGCCACCAAAACTAATTAAATGGGAAGGCCCAATATATGTGTGTTAGTAAAGACAACATAGCTATGGAGCTTTTTTAATTGCTGTAATTCTAATAGATATCGATACATATATGGTACATTGTGAGCGCATGTGCAGAGATGTAGAGCTCTACATCCTGCACAGCGCTACTATAATAAAACTAACGTAATAAAAATAATAATAAAAATATTAGAAGTTTATGTATTTTAGAAAGAGGAGGGAATATTCCTGCACAACCAATTATAAAAAGTAAGTCAACGGTATCACAATGTGTATGTTAGACCAGCAATAAGGAAAGTAGTTAGTGGAGATAATCCAAATGTAATCAATCTGCTGGTGGTGCTCCCCGAGGTAAATGACAAATGAATCACTGAAACAGATTGTTCCTTGAAAGGGATCAGGGAACAGAGAAGTAAACCTCTTTGTGGGGGCACTCTTTAATTATAAATATAATTATCGTTTAAAACGTAACTTTTATTTATTTTCAAATAAAATATGATATTTATCCTTTCTTTAACAGGGTTTTAATGTGATTTTTTTTTATATTTTTATATATTTTAGAAATTAAAAACATAAAATAAAATAAAGATTATATTATCACGATTTTGCTATTCATAAAATTGAGGAATTACATTTTTATTATCAGAGTTTGTAATAGTTTGGAGTAATGATATTAATAAAGTCTCCAATTCTGTCCGCATAGTATTAAGTATCTAATTTTATATGAGCACTTTGTATATGTATTAGTACAATACTATTAAGTACTTTTAAATGTTACTTTTGTTGTAATTTAAACAGACCACTGCAGTGATACTCTGAGCTAAATACTGCTATATGAGAGTGATAATTGCACTACACCTGCTGAGTTTCTATACACACCTGTCCCTACTAATTACAAAGGACAGGGTATAAAAGAATGAAAGAAATGCTCAGAGTAGAACACTCTGCCTCTTGAAGAAGCCGCCTGGGGTGCGGAGAAACGCGTTTAGGGTACAGAGAGAAGGGGTCGCCAACACCTTTATTGCCCACAAGAATCACCTCGTGTCCTCATAGCAGCTGATTACAGCATTTGCCGGCAACTGCATATTTTCAACGAGATTGCACCACTAACTTTCCTTTACCACACTGGGAACGCCTTATACCCTGTCCTGCTGAGCACTATTCCGGTTGTGCTGAGGGTATAGAACGGCGTATTGGTGCATCCACACTGTGCCAGAGAGTGGAGAGCGGCTCCCTGCTTGCGCCGCAGAAGGACTGTGCCATTAACGAATCCTGCCGCGGACGGATGTCTCACCCGTGCACAGGGTTATATAAAGCGGCTCGACATAAATACCTGCGGTGCAGCGAGGATTAGTCCACATAGACTGTGAGTAATAGTTACCATACAACTCCATATTCCGGCACCACTCACATATTCAGTGGATTTTAAAGTTGATGAACTTTTTCCAGCTGGAATTGAACTTTTAGTAATTGAGGACACTCACATGCACGGCCGTGTTAGAATCTTTGTGCTTCCATTGTGGGCAAGTATTCAAACAAAGATAAAATTAAACAGAGAATTATCTCTTATTTAAGGTTTTGCGACTGCCTTCCAAGTGCTTGCAATTAGTGCATTTTAATACATATCATAGAGGTTTTGAAACCTCAGCTTTGTACGACTATTTTTCTGTGGTCTTATTAATTTAATTGTTATATGTTTTCAGTTTGTTTAATAAACTGTTTTATTAATTTTTGTGTACATCATTGGCATTGAGCGCTAACCTGGTAACTCCTTTACACTTACTGGTCTGTAGTTACTTGCTTCTTCCTTGCTTCCACTTTTGTGCAGTGGAACTACATTTGCTCTTTTCCAGTCCTCTGGAATAGCACCTGTATTTAGTGACTGGTTAAATAATTCTGTTAAAGGTGTAACCAGCACATCTTTTAGCTCTTTGAGTATCCTTGGGTGTATCCCATCTGGTCCCATTGATTTATCTACTTTTAATTTGGAAAGTTCTGTTAGGACCTACTCCTCTGTTAATGTACTTTCATCTACCTTATTTTTATGAATGTCCTTGCAACTTAATTGTGGCCCCATCCCTTCTTCTGTAGTAAATACTGAGCAAAAATAATTATTTAGGTGATCTGCTATTGCCTGGTCTCCCTCCACAAAATGCTCACTCTCCGTCTTAAGTCTTATTATTCCTCCATTTGATTTCCTCCTTTCACTTATATACTTAAAAAAAAATGTGCCCCCTTTATCTACTGACTATCTTACTCCTCAATCTCAGTCGGTTGAACTTTCTGCTGACTGCCATTCTTTCTGTTTTATATTACCCATTCTATGGGTCAAAAATGGATAATTTCTTCTTCGTTTTCTTTATACGTATCAACTGTTAAGCTGTATTTGTAATGTACTATGCTATAATTACCATTTGTTTTTTGTGATCCCACGAATAAAAATTATGTTAAAAAAAAGAAGAAGATCTTACTCCACTACGGCGTTCTAGAAGAGGAGGCGGACTCAGGATGTACTGTGCTGACCATCCTCTTCCACCATTGGAGACAGAGGGTTATGCCAGATGGCTCTGTTATAGAGGTGGCCACTGAGGCGAAGAGGTGCCTGGAGCTTTGTGCAAAAGTTCTACCTTCTATGCCAGTGTCCCAAATAGAGGCAAGTACAACCATACAAGCCACTTACACTAGCACATAATTATTAGTGATTAGAGCTATAGATGCATAGCAGGGGCGTAGCCAGAACTTTGTCAGCCCCATAGCAACATTTTAAAGGGGCCCCTGTCCCAATTCTTCTAGAGAGACACTTCTCCGTAGCAGTTGTTAATGTTATGCCCCATAAGCATGTCCTAGTTTATTTTATGAACTCTAGTAGTGCCCAAGTTCACATGAGGTCACAGTGTGGGGCTCCCAGTACACATTATGCAATACAGTGCACCAATTCACATTATAACATGTGTCCCCAGATCATATTATGCCACACTATAGTGCCTCCACTTCATATTGTGCCACATTATAGTGCCCCAGTTCATATTTGGTAACATTATAATGCCCTCCAGTTAATTTTATACAATGTGCTCACTGTTACGTACTGGTAGAGCCAATATATGGTTATACAATGATATAGTGGAATGTACTGTAATAGAGACAAGATGACAATGAGATTTGGGAAATATTGAACCATTTGATTTTTTTTCTTCAAAAACCACATGCGGGCGCGGCATAGAATACCTCCCATAATACCCAACTGGCGTGAGGTGCAGTCAGACGCAAGGGGTCTGAGTCATTAGTGCAGACTGGTTATTAGGAAGCAACTGTACGTTGCCAACCAGCTGCCACATGGGATCCGTGACCTGGAAATACCAAAGGCTTTTATGAAGTATGTGAATTTGGACGATTAAATTCTACTTCCGAAGGATGTGTCAGCGTAGACACTGAGCTGCCTTAAGATCTGGAGATGATCCTCTGCCACCAGTCCAACCCTCCTGCATATTGTCATGCTTCATCACAGCACAGTATATACTATTCTTACTACAGTGACTTGTATAAGGAGACACATAATCAGGCCTTCAAGCTTCATACACTCTCCTACCAGTATGGCTAGTCCCAGGGGTCCCTAAATTGAATCGCCTAACCTTCAGTGCTGTGACCATTTATTCTGGACCAAATGGATTTGTCAGAGGATCAAACCCCAAGGAAGGACTCAGTCCAAATACTGGCTAGCCATATGGAGAATCAACAAGTTAATCTGAGTCAAACTATGCCTTTCCTTTAAGGCCTGTCTACTTGAATGGATTATAATTAAGTATCTCAAATTTATATAATATGTCACTGTTAGGGAGGTTAGGTTAGGGACCCACCTGATGAGGTCACCGTGACGTGGTAGTTGGGCTCCCATTTTTGGCCAAAAATTGTGCTAAGAACCTCAGTTTTACTCCATGCTATATTGTAGAGTTTATTCTAATTGTTCTGATTACCAGTGTTCTTAGTGCTTGGAGTGTGCATCTGCATTTCTCCTCTTTTCTGTGTCACACTACAAGTCTCAGCAATGTAGCACCTATTATGTTTCAAATGTAGGTGTGCAGTCTAGCCCCCCACCCCTCCTTACCGCTGTAATTGTGTATATGCTGTATGTACACTTGAAGGTAGAGATGCCTTATACTTGGATTAGCACCCCACCCATCTGCCCTTAAGTGTTTTTAATTAGTATGGTTCCTTACATTTGCCGACTCCATATTAAAATGTGCTCTATGATATATAAGACCTGGATAAATATATATAATATATCAGCATTAGGGAAGTTAGGGACCCACCTGATAAAGTAATTGTGACGAGGTAGGTGGGCTCATATTTTTGGCCAAAAACTGTGCTAAGAATCTCAATTTTACTCCATGTTAAATTGTAGAGTTTATTATAATTGTTTTGATTACCAGCAGCTTCACGCAGGGATACTGCAATCTCTCCCTTCTCGTCTGCCTGGTAACAGCTGCCAGTCACAGACTTCCCTGGCAAAGATGCACACTCAGAAAGCTCCAAAGCAGAGGTCACTGTGCAGAGAGCCATCCTGGTCCAGTTTTGACTCTGAGCTCAAAACCTCTATGGTAGGTTGGCTGGGGAGGGACCAGCCACTGTTTATTTATTTATTATTTATTAATAGTTTCTTATATAGTGCAGCATATTCCATTGCGCTTTACAATTAGTACAACAGTAATAGAACAAAACTGGGTAAAAACAGACAGACATAGAGGCCCTGCTCACAAGCTTACAATCTGTATAGCAATATCATAGAGACAGCGTCAGACATGTGATGCCTAGCCTCTGCCCTGGCTGCCACTGGATTATTTGCATAGTGGGCAACACACAGCAACTTCATTGCTCCGGCTACGGCTTGAGCTGTGGAGCGGTAGTTATTGTATATGATCGACCTGGCATTGGGGGAAGCACAGCCACTAAGAAAAGCAAGGGGGCCTAGCCCAGCGGTAAACCATCCTGGCACCCTGGTATGCCAATCTGCCCCTGTATAGATTCATTGTGTCAGAGGTTCCGGATTAACAAATCAAATTTAATTTTACTTTTGGTGTCATTCTTGTATTGTAGATTTGGGGGTTCCCGGATCCTCTGCCATGCCTTGATGGGAACACAACCTTCCAGGAACCAGGTACAATCATATCCAGATTAAGGGGGGGATGCAGGGCATACTGTACCCCGGGCCCCCCTTTGTCAGGGGGCCCCCCGGCCAGAGCACACTGACATCACTAACTTTATCTCTTAAGCAGCAGCAGGAGAACCATAAACCAGAATGCGAGCAGGACAGTATGCAGTGCGGTTAGAGACACAGGAATATTATGTTTCATGAGCTACCAACAGAGCTTTCTGACCAGAGGTGAGATAGGAGGGTGGAGGGAGCTGTAAGTGATACAGGGATCCCAGCTTCTCCTCCTCCCCGCCTGGATGTCTGAGTCTAGTGTAAACTGTTATGCAACTAAATCATTTGGGTCTAGAGATTGAGACACACACAGAGAGTCCTCCTGAGTCCTGTCCCATTGTGTCTGTAGTAGTACAGATTCTTGCATGTGACAAGATAAATTATTTCATTTTTGTATGTGTATTTTAAGGTTAAGTTGTCTTTGTTCCACTACAAGAAAAGTTTATAAAATAGTTGTCTTACAATTAGGTGGAGCTATAAACAGTACTTAGGCATTATTAAACTATTAGTTAGAAGTTAGAACTAATATACACCATTGGTTTAAATTTAATATACACAATCTATACCTCCCACCATGACCCATTCCAGGAGGAACAAAATACTCTCTACCTTGACTTCCTTCTTAACTTATGATTGCAATCACCTGTGTTGAAGTAGCTTTCTTATCAATTAAATAATTCAACACAGTTGACGACAATCATATATTAAGTGGGAAGTCCAGGTAGAGTGCATTTTGTCCCTCCTGGAATGGGACATGTTGGAAGGTATGCACAATTAAATATACATACCCCACCTTCCATCGGGGCGCCCCTGTTTTACGTGCCCCAGGCACCCCCAAGGCTTAATCCGGCCCTGGGTACAATCCACACTACACACAAACACCTACCACTAAGAGTGTCACACCTATATCATATGGGCACTCTATGGACAAGCCCTGCCAAGGGCATCTCTGCTGTGGGAATAGATTGATCCCATCCTTTCAGATTATGATACATTCATTCTACAGGATATTTGATGAGCCTGAGACATCTCCCCCAGCTGCAACAGACATTATGGGGTATTATTTACTAAAGTATGGGTTTTTAGAATTGGAGATGTTGCCCATGCTAACCAATTGATTGTACTTATCATTTATCTAATATCTTTTTTGCCCAAAAATCTGGGCCCATATTTTTGGTCAAAATGATGCTAAGCACCTCAATTTTACTCTATGTTAAATTGTATAGTTTAATATAATTAATCAGATTAGCAATGTTTAGTACTTAGAGTGTGCACCTGCATTTTCGATTTTACTCATTATGTTCAGAATTAAGGTGTTCAGTCCAAGCCCACCCCCTTCGTCCCCCAATATGGGGGTCATTCTGACCCGAGTGCACGCTGCAGTTTATCGCAGCAGTGCGATCGGGTCAGAACTGCGCATGCGCAGGCGCCGCAGTGCCGTCGGCCCGCTACAATCACCTCTGCCTGATTGACAGGCAGAGGTGGTTGCTGGGCAGGGGGGAGGCAGAACGGCGGCGTTTGGTCGCCGTTTCGTGGGCACGGTCTGGCCAATGCAGGTGTGGCCGGACCAAACGGGGGGCGGGCCACAGCGGCTGCATGACGCCACACACAGCTGCTGCGAGCCGGGGAGCAATGGGCAGCTCCCGGCCAGCATGCTAAAGCTGCGCTGGTGGTCGGGAGCTACTCTTGAGGTGCAATGGCATCGCTGCTGTGAGATGCCTTTGTACTTCTGTGGGGGGGGGGGGGGGGGGCGGCACCGACATGCGGGGCGTCCCCCTGCATGTCAGTGTGAATGATCATAGCTGTGCTAAATTTAGCACAGCTACGGTCATCTTGGAATGACCCCCATGGTTAGAGAAAAGGAAGAAAAAATGTACAAAATATCTTTACTGATTTATAATGGATAGTAAAGCCTGTATGTAATAAGTCTCTATTGCACACAAATAAGGCAGAAGTTTTATTAGGCTTAAAATAAGTGTGGGGGATGGTCACATTACCCTCTCTCTTATACCATTTGAATGACAAATGCCAGGCGTAAACAGTGTTTGTGTTAGCACAAATATTCCGGTGTGTTACTCACACTGCCCACATAGCTGTCCTCTGTGCGGGTAGCTTCACATCAGTCACTAACCTGTATTTTGTGCCATAGAAGAACAGTGCCAGTACCAAGGCTGATGTATCTATTATAAAAACCTTTCATGTTTTGAGACTCCCTCAAAGTTTCTCATCATCATATGCGTGTTATGTTTTTAGTGAAACAGAAAAACAGATACCACTGTATATATAGGCGCTCAATTCATATACCACAATTGCTGGTCAAGTATATTTTTGTATAGGAAACATAGCCACTGTTGATCCCTGTCAATGACTCAATGATACAAAAAAACAAAAGGACATCATAGTGCAGATTTATACAGAATAACTTATCTAGTAGTTCACACAATAACTGTAAATGGACATCTACCGGAGATGGTGGTCTACAATTAGTGTAGACATATACGCAGGGTCGGACTGGCCCCCAGGGGGAAACCACCGTTGGGCCCCACTGCCTGTGGGCCCTCCTCCTCCTCTAGGGATCAGGTTTCAGACTCTATCCTAGTGCACTTGAATTATGCATTATACTTATGTTACATTATACTTCACAAGAATATGGTTTATTATATATTTACCATGGGGAACAGGACATATACTCTGTAATGGTTAGCCAAACCTCTGTGGTGGCTGGCCACACCCTTAAGCATGGGCCCCTACAACAGCACCCCCCAGTGGACCCTTCATACCCCAGTCCGACACTGCATATACGCAATCAGTGGAACGGACAATGCCAGTCACCATGTGCCCTTGAAGTCACCATTATTCTCCATTCAATATAACAAGAGAAACAGGAGAAAACTCCAATTAGTGTAATACTGTATTTAATAAAAACAATAAAAAACATACAATAGGTAACAGTGGACTCTGATCAATAGTATCAGTCTTCAGAGAGAGTAGACGGAGCATGTGCATAAATCAAACAGACGTCCTTAGACAGACCAAATGGCACAAACAGGTCAGAGTCCCAACAGTCCCCACGTCCTCCTCACCAACACGAGGGTAAAAGATACCTGCGGGTGACTGGCACTGTCCGCTCTACTGTTTGCGTATATGTGTACACTAATAGTAGACCACCATCTCTGGTAGGAGTCCATATAATTGTGTCAATTACTGTACTAGATAAATGATTCCGTATTAATCTGCACTATGATGTCCTTGTGTTTTCTTTATCTTTGAGTCATTGACTGGGATCACTGGTAAACCGTGTGAAGATCAACAATGGTTGTGTTTCCTATACAAAAATATACTTGACCAGCAATTGTGGTATACGTTTTGAGTGCCTATATATACAGTGGTATCTGTTTTTCTGTTTCAGTTATTCTATGGGGTGTAGGTGACACCCAGTGTCGGACTGGAGCATGAAGAGCCCACCGGGGGTATGCAGTGGTAGGGGCCCATGATTAGAGGTGTGGCCAGCCTCCAAAGGGGTGTGGCCAGCCACCACAGAGGTTTGGCTAACCATTATAGAGTACCTGGTCTGGACTCCTTGATAATTTATGTAGTAATTAATGCTAGTGCATGCATGATAATGTGCCAGATTAATGACAGCAATGTACTGTAGAGAATACATCATAATCCTGTGCAGTATAAGGCAACATATGTATAATATATAATTCAAGTGCACAGTCTAGAACCTGATTCCTAAAGGAGGAGGGCCCCCCAGGCAGTGGGGCCTACCGGTGGTTTCCCCTGTACCCCTGTGGGTCAGTCCGAGCCAGGTGAAACCTCATCCATTGGCTGTGGGCAGCTTTTTGAGTCTAAGCGCAAATATTATTTCTCTTCTCATACGTCCTAGAGGATGCTGGGGTCACCATTAGAATCACAGGGTATAGACGGGATCCGCAGGAGACATGGACACTTTAAGACATTGAATGGGTGTGAACTGGCTCCTCCCTCTATGCCCCTCCTCCAGACTCCAGTTTTAGAATCGTGCCCAGGCAGACTGGATGCACACTGAGGAGCTCTACAGAGTTTCTCGGGAAAATACTTTTGTTAGGTTTTTTATTTCTAGGGAGACTGCTGGCAACAGTCTCCCTGCTTCGTGGGACTTAGGGGAGAGAAGTCAGACCTACTTCTGGTGAGTTTAAAGGATCTGCTTCTTGGCTACAGGACACCATTAGCTCCTGAGGGTCTGATCGCTAGGTACGCCTAGATGCCCGTTCCCAGAGCCAGCCGTCATCCCCCTTGCAGAGCCAGAAGTCAGAAGACCGGTGACTAGAAGAAGTAAAGAAGACTTCAGTGACGGCTTCTGAGGTACCGCACAGCGATCGCGCAGCGCGCCATGCTACCACACACAGAGGCACTGCAGGATGCAGGGCGCGGGGGGGGGGGCGCCCTGGGCAGCATATATATATATATATATATATATATATACAAACGCTCGGCTCCGGCACTCCAGAAATATTTAACCTGCTAAGGTGCCTTCCCTGTGGGACAATCCCACGTAGATATGCAGACAGGATCAAGGCGGCACTCAAAGACTTTCACAGGTAGTGAAAAAGGCATCCGAGCAGGGATGCTGTTTTTAATAAGTGTTACGTTTCGGGGACGTATCCCCTTCCTCAGACAGTGATACAGTGCATCAATACAGATATAAATACAAGAATCTATTAGTGCCACTTACCCCCCTTCCATCACTCACAGCTGCGTGCATCGCGGTGCTCCAGACTTCCCCCGTCCGACACTTCCGGTCTCTGCGTCACAACAGGTCAGGAAGTGACGTACATGGGCCGGTCGGTTGCCATGACGACGCGCCGTGAGCTGTCACATAGAGAGCAATGAACCATAAGCGATAAATGGATTTAAAACATCTAGATACTAGATAAATATACTACACTTTAAAAGACAAACACATTGTGATTTGCAACCAAAACATGACATACATAAAAATTGCGCTAAATGTAAGCTCGAGTATGCCTGGGAGGTGAAAAAAAAGTGTGACAATAAAACGTGCAATATACTAATATAGTACATACACTGGACAATGTGGGACCCCAACCTGGGATATGACATAACATTACAAAGAGGTAATTTATATGTGTCTCCTTATTCATATAATCAATATTTGATGAAATTTAGAACAATTACCAGCATATATCATGCCCTTACCAAACATAACAAAACCTTACCCATAGGCCGTTATGTACGGGCAAATGAGTATATACTCTAACAGTGCCTGCTACTAAACATGATGAACTGGTCATACCTGAAACTATATAAATGATTGATTGCCAACCTCAGAACACAATTACAAAAAGTTAATGAGTCCTAAGGATTCATTTAGACCCCTTGGTGCCATACAGTCCAGTTTAAAAATCCATTTGGATTCTAATTGAAGCAATCTCTTGCCCCTATCACCACCCCGTATAGAGGCCGGGACATGATCTATTGCTTTGTACCTCAGGCTGGCCAAATTATGTCGCTGAGAGGCAAAATGACGGGCCACCGGCTGATCGCTTGTGCCTGATATCAATGCTGCCCGTACAGTGGACCTGTGTTGTGTGAGTCTCACTTTGAGCTGACATTCGGTTTTCCCGACATAGTAAAGCCCGCAGGGGCATACTATGACGTAAATTACAAACCTTGTAGTGCATGTTAATGGCCACCTGATTTTAAGCCGCTTGCCAGTCTGTGGATGCGGTATGGTGTCGCCAATAAGCATGTAGGAACAGGTTGTACATCCTAGGCATTTGAAACACCCATTCTTTCTACTTAGGAAGTTATTGGGTGCTCTTGGTTGGCAGAAGCCTGTTACATCAGTTTTAACAACCATATCTTTAATATTTCTACTGCGAGAATAACTGGGCATCAATCTGTGGTTGTGGAAACATTTCAGATCGGGATCTGAAGTTACCATTTGCCAGAGATCCTTCGCCTGTCTGGTGATCACAGGGCTGCTAGTGTTGTATTCATTAACCCAGGGTGTCACGGCTTTGACTATATCTTTAGCTTTCCTCCTATTTTTCTGGGCAACATTGTGTTTAGCCCTCTCGCATGCTTTGTTTAACTCGGCTTTAGCATAACCTCTATCACAGAAATTGTTGATCATTTCTCCCAATTGTACATCCCTCATAGCTGGGTCTGAGTTATTTCTACATACCCTAATAAACTGCGAATATGGCAGACTACGTATGATGGCCTTGGGATGGAAACTGTCTGCATGGAGAATTGTATTCCTATCAGTAGGTTTTTTATATAACGAGGTAAGTATCTTACCATCCCTTAATTGGATCAGAACATCAAGGTAACATACCTCAGTTTTACTGGCAGTGAGAGTAAGTTTAATGGGGCTGCTAGACTGGTTCTGTTTCTCAATAATCTCTGTCAGCATGGTCAGATCTTTATTCCATATAATTAGGAGATCATCAATATATCTGTAATATAATGACATGGCCCCTGATATTTCCACATTTTCAAAAAACAGACTCCTTTCTACCTCCCACATGTAACAATTGGCGAAAGATGGAGCCACCGGCGAGCCCATAGAGCAACCGGTCAGTACGGTCCGACACAATTTATCTAGAGAAGAATTACTGGCCCTGCGAGAGCTACAAAACACGCGGGACATCATCATAAGGGCAGCTGACAAGGGGGATCCATAGTCATTCAAGACACCACAGCTTACATCGAGGAGTGTGAAAGACTGTTAAGTGATACAACTACTTACAGCGTTTTGGATCAGGATCCCACCCCAACGTATAAACAGAAATTAGATACCATATTGAAACATGCTGTAAGCGAGGGGTTTATTTCGCAAGTGATATGCGACAAACTGACCACTAAGTGGCCGGTGGTGCCCCTTCTGTACACTCTACCTAAGATCCACAAGGACGCACAGAGGCCTCCGGGCAGACCAATCATCTCGGCCCGGGGGTCTCTGTGTGAACCTATTGCTATCTATTTAGATTATTATTTACAACCTTGTGTACAGGATATATTTTCGTATCTTAAAGATTCTGGAATGTTGCTTGAAAAATTGGCATTGTTAGAGCAGGTCCCCAGTGAGGCGATGCTGGTCACACTAGATGTTGCCAGCCTGTATACATGCATCCCGCATCAGGCGGGGTTGGCATCAGTGGCACGTCTCATCACTGGTAACAAGTTATACGAGGGTCCCGATATTGGTTTTTTCATGGAGCTATTGGCATTCACATTGGATCATAATTTCTTTTTATTTAATGGGTGTTTTTTCAAACAACTGACCGGTTGCTCTATGGGCTCGCTGGTGGCTCCATCTTTCGCCAATTGTTACATGTGGGAGGTAGAAAGGAGTCTGTTTTTTGAAAATGTGGAAATATCAGGGGCCATGTCATTATATTACAGATATATTGATGATCTCCTAATTATATGGAATAAAGATCTGACCATACTGACAGAGATTATTGACAAACAGAACCAGTCTAGCAGCCCCATTAAACTTACTCTCACTGCCAGTAAAACTGAGGTATGTTACCTTGATGTTCTGATCCAATTAAGGGATGGTAAGATACTTACCTCGTTATATAAAAAACCTACTGATAGGAATACAATTCTCCATGCAGGCAGTTTCCATCCCAAGGCCATTATACGTAGTCTGCCATATTAGCAGTTTATTAGGGTATGTAGAAATAACTCAGACCCAGCTATGAGGGATGTACAATTGGGAGAAATGATCAACAATTTCTGTGATAGAGGTTATGCTAAAGCCGAGTTAAACAAAGCATGCGAGAGGGCTAAACACAATGTTGCCCAGAAAAATAGGAGGAAAGCTAAAGATATAGTCAAAGCCGTGACACCCTGGGTTAATGAATACAACACTAGCAGCCCTGTGATCACCAGACAGGCGAAGGATCTCTGGCAAATGGTAACTTCAGATGTCAGATCCCGATCTGAAATGTTTCCACAACCACAGATTGATGCCCAGTTATTCTCGCAGTAGAAACATTAAAGATATGGCTGTTAAAACTGATGTAACAGGCTTCTGCCAACCAAGAGCACCCAGTAACTTCCTAAGTAGAAAGAATGGGTGTTTCAAATGCCTAGGATGTAAAACCTGTTCCTACATGCTTATTGGCGACACCATACCGCATCCACAGACTGGCAAGCAGCTTAAAATCAGGTGGCCATTAACATGCACTACAAGGTTTGTAATTTACGTCATAGTATGCCCCTGCGGGCTTTACTATGTCGGGAAAACCGAATGTCAGCTCAAAGTGAGACTCACACAACACAGGTCCACTGTACGGGCAGCATTGATATCAGGCACAAGCGATCAGCCGGTGGCCCGTCATTTTGCCTCTCAGCGACATAATTTGGCCAGCCTGAGGTACAAAGCAATAGATCATGTCCCGGCCTCTATACGGGGTGGTGATAGGGGCAAGAGATTGCTTCAATTAGAATCCAAATGGATTTTTAAACTGGACTGTATGGCACCAAGGGGTCTAAATGAATCCTTAGGACTCATTAACTTTTTGTAATTGTGTTCTGAGGTTGGCAATCAATCATTTATATAGTTTCAGGTATGACCAGTTCATCATGTTTAGTAGCAGGCACTGTTAGAGTATATACTCATTTGCCCGTACATAACGGCCTATGGGTAAGGTTTTGTTATGTTTGGTAAGGGCATGATATATGCTGGTAATTGTTCTAAATTTCATCAAATATTGATTATATGAATAAGGAGACACATATAAATTACCTCTTTGTAATGTTATGTCATATCCCAGGTTGGGGTCCCACATTGTCCAGTGTATGTACTATATTAGTATATTGCACGTTTTATTGTCACACTTTTTTTTCACCTCCCAGGCATACTCGAGCTTACATTTAGCGCAATTTTTATGTATGTCATGTTTTGGTTGCAAATCACAATGTGTTTGTCTTTTAAAGTGTAGTATATTTATCTAGTATCTAGATGTTTTAAATCCATTTATCGCTTATGGTTCATTGCTCTCTATGTGACAGCTCACGGCGCGTCGTCATGGCAACCGACCGGCCCATGTACGTCACTTCCTGACCTGTTGTGACGCAGAGACCGGAAGTGTCGGACGGGGGAAGTCTGGAGCACCGCGATGCACGCAGCTGTGAGTGATGGAAGGGGGGTAAGTGGCACTAATAGATTCTTGTATTTATATCTGTATTGATGCACTGTATCACTGTCTGAGGAAGGGGATACGTCCCCGAAACGTAACACTTATTAAAAACAGCATCCCTGCTCGGATGCCTTTTTCACTACCTGTGCAAGTCTTTGAGTGCCGCCTTGATCCTGTCTGCATATATATATATACCTCAAAACAGACTGGCAAGAGGGGACATAGGTGCGGAGACACTGTCCTACCCCCGCCAGTATAAACATTTACTGAAAAAATGCAGGTCTGAAGCGTGCCATTGCGGGGGCGGAGCTTAGTCCTCTCAGCTCAGCGCCATTTTCTCTACACAGGCTGCAGAGACGCTGGTCCTTCCTCACACTGCTGTACAAGTAACAGTGTGCAAAACGGGGGGGGGGGGGGGCACAGTAATTTTGGTGCATATTATTATTATTATAATAGCGCTGCAGGTCTGAGGCATTAATTTGGGTTTCAGAACCGTTGGTGAAGCGCTGGGCTGTGAGCTGGCAACCTCCCTCTGTGTCTCTCTGACAGACTTTACTGTGGGTCTGTCCCCTATATGCCCAGTGTGTCTGTGAGTGTTGGGTACACATGTGTCGGCATGTCCGAGTGCTCTTCCCAGGAGGAGACTGTGTTGGGGACACAAACGGCTGTGGAAGTGACCCTGTCGGCACCACTGACTCCTGATTGGGTTAATGTGTTGAATGCTTTGAATGCAAATGTGGCTCTTATTAGTAAGAGATTGGATAAATCTGAGTCTCAGAACCAGGTTTGGAAGAAGTCTGTGGAGGATGCATTGTTGCAACTCCAGACCCCTTCGGGGTCACAAAAAAGATTGTTTGTCCAGTTGGCAGACATGGATACCGACACGGACTCTGACTCCAGTGTCGACTATAGTGATGCCAGATTAGATCCAAAATTGGCAAAGAGCATTCGGTACATGATTGTGGCGATAAAAGACGTATTACAGGTCTCGGAGGACCCTGCTGTTCCTGACAAAAGGGTCTGTATGTTTAAGGGAAAGAAGCCTGAGATAACGTTTTATCCCTCTCATGAACTGAACGCTCTATTTGATAAGGTTTGGGAAAGTCCTGACAAAAAGTTTCAGATTCCCAAAAGGATTCAGGTGGCGTACCCCTTTCCTTCTGGGGATAGGGATAAGTGGGAGTCACCCCCCATTATGGACAAGGGCTCTATCTCGGCTGTCCAAAAAGGTGGCTCTTCCGTCCCCGGACATGGCAGCCCTTAAGGATCCTGTGGATCGTAGGCAGGAAAATACATTGAAATCCATTTATGTCACCACAGGTACGCTGCTCAGACCAGCCATTGCATCTGCGTGGGTGAGTAGTGCAATCGAAAAATGGGCAGATAGCTTGTCATCTGATATAGATACCCTAGATAGGGATAGCGTTCTCTTGACTCTAGGTCATATCAGGGACGCCGCAGCATATCTAAAGGAAGCTGCAAAGGATATTGGCCTTTCGGGATCAAAGGCCAATGTCATGGCTGTCTCAGCTAGGCGTGCGTTGTGGATTCACCAATGGAATGCTGATGCTGACTCCAAGAAAAGTATGGAAGCTTTACCATATAAAGGTATGGCCTTATTTGGAGACGGCCTTGATGATTTGGTGTCTACGGCTACCGCGGGTAAGTCATCCTTTTTACCTTATGTTCCTCCACAACAAAAGAAAGCGCACCATTATCAGATGCAGTCCTTTCGGCCCAATAAATTCAGAAAGGGCCGGGGTTTTTCCTTCCTTGCTACTAGAGGAAGGAGAAGAGGTAAAAGATCTCCAGCCTTGTCAGGCTCCAAGGAGCAGAAGTCCTCCCAGGCTTCTGCCACCTCCACCGCATGACGTTGGGACTCCTATGCGGGAGTCCGCACCGGTGGGGGCCCGTCTGAAACTCCAGTCAGTTTTGGGTTCGTTCGAACCTAGACCCTTGGATATTACAAATAGTATCCCAAGGGTACAAGCTGGAGTTTCAAGATGCCCCCCACTCGACGTTTTTTCAAATCAGCCTTACCAGTTTCTCTTCCCGACAGGGAGGTAGTTTGCGACGCAATACAAAAATTGTGTTTAAATCAGGTTATCATCAGGGTTCCCCAGTCACAACAGGGAGAAGGGTTTTATTCGAGCCTGTTTGTGGTCCCGAAGCCGGACGGCTCGGTCAGACTGATCCTAAACCTGAAATCCCTGAATTTCTACCTAAAGAGATTCAAATTCAAGATGGAGTCTCTCCGAGCAGTGATCTCCAGTCTGGAGGATGGGAATTATATGGTGTCGGTGGACATAAAAGATGCCTACTTACATGTTCCCATTTATCATTCGCATCAGGCTTACCTGAGATTTGCAATTCAGGATTGTCATTACCAATTTCAAACATTGCCGTTTGGTCTTTCCACGGCTCCGAGGATTTTCACCACAGTGATGGCGGAGATGATGGTTCTCCTTCGCAAACAAGGAGTCACGATTATCCCATACTTGGACGATCTCCTGATAAAAGCGAGATCGAGGGACCAGTTGGTCCAAAACGTTGCACTCTCCATGACGGTTCTCCAGCAACATGGTTGGCTCCTAAACTTGCCAAAATCACAGTTGATTCTGACGACGCGGTTGTCATTTATGGGAATGATATTGGACACAGAACTACCTGTGGAAAAGGTGCTGGAACTTCAAAGTCTGGTCAAACAAATTCTGAAACCAGCAAGAGTGTCAATCCATCAATGCATTCGGTTGCTGGGGAAGATGGTTGCGGCCTACGAGGCCATTCAGTTTGGCAGGTTCCATGCCAGAGTGTTTCAGTGGGACCTGTTGGACAAGTGGTCCGGGTCCCATCTACACATGCGCCAGAGAATAATCCTGTCGTCCAAGCCCAGGATATTGCTCCTGTGGTGGCTGCACAGCTCTCACCTCCTAGAGGGGTGCAAGTTCGGGATACAGGATTGGATCCTGTTGACCACGGATGCAAGCCTTTGAGGTTGGGGGGCAGTCACACTGGGAGAAAGCTTCCAAGGAAGATGGTCAAGTCAGGAAACTTGTCTCCACATAAATGTTCTGGAGTTAAGGGCCATTTACAACAGCCTCCTACAAGAAGAACATCTTCTTTGAAATCTGCCGGTACTGATCCAGTCAGACAATGTAACAGCAGTAGCGTACATAAACCGTCAGGGCGGAACGAAAAACAGAGCGGCAATGGCAGAAGCCACAAGGATTTTCAGCTGGGCGGAAAAACATACAAGCGCTCTGTCAGCGATATTCATTCCAGGAGTGGACAACTGGGAAGCAGACTTCCTCAGCAGACACGATCTCCATCCAGGAGACTGGGGCCTCCACCATGAAGTCGTCACAGAGATAACAAGTCGTTGGGGAGTTCCTCAAATAGACATGATGGCATCTCGTCTCGACAAGAAGCTTCAGGGATATTGTTCCAGGTCAAGGGACCCTCAAGCAATAGCAGTGGATGCACTTGTGACACCATGGGTGTTTCAGTCGGTGTATGTATTTCCTCCACTTCCTCTAATTCCGAAAGTTCTAAAGATCATAAGAAGAACAAAGATCAGGGCGATCGTCATTGTTTCAGACTGGCCAAGGAGGGCTTGGTATCCAGATCTTCAGGAATTACTCATAGGAGATCCCTGGCCTCTTCCTCTGCGCGAGGACCTGTTATGACAAGGGCCATGCGTGTATCAGGACTTACCGCGGCTGCGTTTGACGGCATGGCGGTTGAACGCAGAATCCTAACCCGTAAGGGTATTCCCAGTGAAGTCATTCCCACACTTATTCAGGCCAGAAAAGGGGTAACGGCTAAACATTACCACCGTATTTGGAGAAAATATATCTCTTGGTGTGAAGCCAAAGGGGCTCCTACGGAAGAGTTTCGCCTGGGGCGTTTTCTCCATTTTCTACAAGCAGGTGTGGATGCGGGCAGGGACGGATTGGGAATTTACAGTGGCCCTGGAAATTCCTAAAGTGGCCCTACAGATGTGTCCTCATACATCCAGCCGCAATACGCCATGCAGTTTGAGATGGCTGGTGTGAGTGAGCCACCAGGTCCCATGTAACTCTGCTAACGTGAGCATCTTTCTTTGTAGAAAATTAGTACCAACACAATGCGACTAGGACATAGCAGGAGACGGTGCTGATTAATGTGATATATGACACTTGTATATTGTGTGTGACTGAGTCTGTATACGGAGCACTGCGGAACTTGTATTGGAAGAAAGCTGCGGCTGCTACATTGTACACAGTCAGAGACTCAGTCACACACAATATACCAGTGTCATTTATCAAATCAATCAGCACAGTCTCCTCGTGCGTCCTGTAATTGTGACATAAAAGATGACTGACACTAGGAGATTCTCCTGCGACCTGGCGTGCCAAGAGGGGCTGTTTGGTGTGACTGCAGTAAAGATGTATTAGGACATATATGTAGGCATGGCCAGGAGCAAATGTTGGTGAGGTTTGCAGACCATTAGCCCTAGTGCTGATAGCACTGCAGGAAACGCTATAAAGCAGCATACCTCCCAACCTTCTAGTAGCAGCGGCTGGGACCTTTACACATGTCAGAGGTGCATGCCAGAAAAAGGAGGTATGGCCTCATGTGAAGCACAGCGCCTGCGAACCACACTAAGGGCATGCCCAGCACTCCACTCCCAGTCAGTCTCTCCATGGAATAGACGCTGCGCGCGGCATCTATTCACCGCTTGCTCCGCAAAGGTAGAGCAGTAGGTGACAGGGGCCTCCGAAACCCACCCACCCCTGTACGCCCTCCCACTGAGCTCTTCCTCACATGACAAGGATGGCCTGATCTCATGATGTTAGGAGATCCTCCATGGGTCACTCTGCTTGCTATGGCAGGCACCGGCAGACTGACAGTCATGCAAGTGTATCACTCCTTGCAGGGCCGGTTTTACACCCAATTAGGGCCCAGGGTGAAAAGTTCTAATAGCACCTCCATTAAAAAATAATAATTTTACATATACTGGTATTTTGTGTGCACTATATATAAATACACCTTACCTATATGGTGGTTTCTCTGCAGCAGGGAACCTCTGAGGAAATTGATCCTCCCAGGGCATACAGTGTCTTCGGTCGCTATTCACTATTCATGTACATCACGTCGGGAGATGTATCTTTGTGTAGAAATATATCCATAGTCATGATCGTACAACAGAGGTTCAACCAGATTTGTAGCCTCTGTGACCTCCTGTCCCTTGTGCCCCCTCCAGCCCACTGTGTCTCTTCACTATCCAGCCCAAGGTCACTCTAATCTCCTGCCCCATGTGACTCCAGCCTCCTGTTTCTCCAGCCTCCTGCCCCATCTCTCCAACCTCCTGCCACTGCAGGCTCCTGTCCTGTCTCTCCAGCCTCCTGCCCCATCTCTCCAACCTCCTGCCACTGCAGGCTCCTGTCCTGTCTCTCCAGCCTCATGCCCCATCTCTCCAACCTCCTGCCTAGTCACTCCAAATTCCTGCCACATATCTCTCAAGCTTCCTGTACCCTATGTCTCCAGTCTCTTATCTCCTGTCACTCCTACCTCCTGCCACTCAAGCCTCCTGCTCCATCTCTCCAACCTCCTGCCACTGCAGGCTCCTGTTCTGTCTCTTCAGCCTCCTACCGCATCTCTCCAACCTCCTGCCACTGCAGGCTCCTGTCCTGTCTCTCCAGCCTCATGCCCCATATCTCCAACCTCCTGCCTAGTCACTCCAAATTCCTCCCCTATATCTCTCAAGCTTCCTGTACCCTATGTCTCCAGTCTCTTATCTCCTGTCACTACTACCTCCTGCCACTCAAGCCTCCTGCCCCATCTCTCCAACCTCCTGCCACTGCAGGCTCCTGTTCTGTCTCTCCAGCCTCCTGCCCCATCTCTCCAACCTTCTGCCACTGCAGGCTCCTGTTCTGTCTCTCCAGCCTCCTGCCCCATCTCTCCAACCTCCTGCCACTGCAGGCTCCTGTTCTGTCTCTCCAGCCTCCTGCCCCATCTCTCCAACCTCCTGCCACTGCAGGCTCCTGTCCTGTCTCTCCAGCCTCCTGCACCGTCACTCCAAATTCCTGTACCATATCTCTCAAGCTTCCTGTCCCCTATGTCTCCAGTCTCTTATCTCCTGCCACTCCAGACTCCTGCCATGTCACTCCAGCCTCTTATCTCCTGTCACTCCTCCCCCTGTGACTCCAGCCTCCTACTTGTCTTTCCAGCCACCTGCCCTGCCCCTCTTACCTCCTGCCACTCCAGGCTCCTACCCCGTCACGCCAACCTCCTGTCCCTCTAGGTCACAGCACTTACCCCAGACTGCTGGATGCTGACTGCTCTGCTTCTGATGCGTGTCTGTTGCATACTTCTGTCTTGGACTGGAAGAACTCTGTGTCTCAGGAGAAGACAGCCTCTTCTCGCAATGTCAGAAGCTTGGTGCTCCTACTTGGGCAGGCCACTGACAGGCCCCGGCGAGCTACTTGGCATACAAGAAAACTGAAGCACTACTGAGGGCTGGCCATGTGACAGGTGGTCCCACAGTCCTCACAGCCCACCGGGGCTCTTACCTGGAAGTAACACGCCCCATCCACCCCTTTTAAACATCAAGGGTTGTGAAAGCTAGGGCCATATCAAATGTATCTTTACTACAATCCCAAATACATGGAACCGGCAGAATTGCTTTAATCTACAAGGGGTTTCTCAAAAGTAAGTTTCCCTATTGCAATGAGAAAAACAATGGTTACGCAAGTACAGTAGCTTGTGGCTTGGAGTGACGTGTGGTCTTGCGTTATGGAGCCGCCACTGCGAAGCGTGTCCGACTGCAAAGTGCATTCAGGACCATTTGAATGAGGACATTAGCCGCTCATCAACTGGACCAATATTGTGTGATGAACTGAATTTCAACATGGACGCTGTCAAGGCTGAGGTGAAATCGTGGCTCCTATCCATGGAGAGTGGCGTCATGTTATGACAAGTGTTTAGCCCCTAATGCTGATTATGTTGAGATGTAGCTTAAAAGTATGTAAATAAAATAAATGAGCCTTTCATTTTTCTTTCCTGGGATGGGGAAATGTACTTTGAGGAGACCCCTCGTCATTTACATTTACACCACAAACGCTTTCCAGATTCTGTAAAGGAAATTGCACTGTGTACTGGTCTGAACCAGCATCAAGTCCTCTTAGTGGTTACAGAAACACTGACACTGTATATAGTATATGGGGATTCTGCACACGGTAATGTCCGCAGTTTGCAATGCTCCATGTCTCACACCTCTTACACAGCATCTTACGTTATCTAATGAGAACAGTATCAGTTCTTACAGACGCTATTAGGCAGGTAAGTGGAAGATGAGCTGTGCGTTACCCGTGTCGCTGCTCTCACTTCCTCTGCTCCTCCATGGGCTGTGGTGTGAGTGGGACTCTGCCGTTGGTATGTGTATGATATACATATAATTCTTACTTGACACTGGCATATATTACATAACGGCACTCAATTCAAAGAGACCTTACCACAAAAACCAGATGTAGTATACACCAAAGCCCCTGATTTACAACAGAGACTAGATCAGAACCACTTTAGGAATAATAAAGAATTAGTACAAACCTCAGTTACAGAGGAAACGGGCGGATCATCCACTGCGGAAAATGCTGTAACCTGAAGAACCTGGGACACAGAAGCACAAAACCCACCATAAGCTTCACATCAAACCAAACCAAACAGCCGTACACGATAAGACAGAGACTGACCTGTGCCTCCACCAACACAACACTGTATATCTGCTGGATGCAGCTCCAACTGGCAGCACGTGGGACGGACAGTAGGATCTATGGGTAGAAAGAACAGGGAGAATATAAGTAATATAAGAAAAGGATTTCAGCGACATAATGCAGCGAAACATGACTGTAACCCTGAAGGTTTGAGATTTATAGCAAGTGACTGTGAACTGGCCAGGAGGGGATTTTGGCACAAAAGGATTTTCCATTAATATTCAGTCTGGCTGGATACAGTGGGTGAGGAGAGTATACATAATCGCCACTGTGTACTGTAGTGTACAACATAAGAAGATACTGGTACGGGACTTATAGACATTCTGTGATACAATTGCCAATCACTATGACATTCCCTAGAATTACATTAGAGTCCGTTACACCTGGATACATATTATTTGGTGACTATCATTTCACTTCTATGCTTAATACCAAAGCCGGACTGAGCGCCGCATGCATTCTGTTATGTCAAAGTCAGAAAAATGTCATGCTACACGTTGCCATATATTCACCTCATGCGCGTGCCTGCTGCACGTGCACATTCTCTCCCGTGCATGTGGATATACGCAGCCGCGTGATGGCGCCTCGGCCATGCGCTCGAGCGCGTGGTATGTGCATTTACGGTAGAGTTTGTGTGCGTCTAGCGGGCGACTCAATCGTTTAATATTAGAACCAAATAGCATGTTTTATAGATAATGTTCCCCTTAATAATGACTGTAAGTTTGGTTAATGTAAATGGTCGCTGGACAGAGGAATTCCTCTTTGTATTGTACGAAGGGTCAGACAGGGTTTGAACAGCTGTGTCTGGTACCTAACTAAAGAACATTTTAATAGCAACAATCCGGTGTTGGTTAGGTAAAGATTAATCGCTCATGCGTATAGTTATGGCCATTAGTAGATTCTGGACATTTCATATATTTGCGATTCATTACCCATGCGGCGGGAATCTTCAGATTCCCTCCCACTTGAGCAGTTTGATATAGTCACAGCCCACCTGTTCAAACTAACCTATGACCTTTTGTTATGATGCGAGGAGACATTCCTGTGTCCAATGAACAATGAGATTATAGGTCCCTTTGTAGTATACTGTACTCAGTCTATATAAGATCAGACAGCCTGAGCAGCTCTCTCTCACTCCACAAACGGTTTTCATATTGACTAACTCGGAGCTGGTACCAGGCTGCGCAGCGATCATTCCCAGTGTGTGTAAGTAATTCTCTGCAAACCAACTTATTCTCTGTGTGTATTGGCCATTCTCTTTCTCTCTGTTATAGTATAAGTTTGTGACGCTATTGTATATTTTCTGTCTAGATAATCTGTTAGAATTATATGTTAGTCTGTAGTGTATGACTTGTGAACTGTTTACCTTTTTCGATATAACTTAAAAGCTTGTTAGTAAAGGTGTTGGATCCTTAGCACGGTATCGTGTGTTCATTACATTGCAGTGGGTAATAGGAGCGTCTCGATCGCTCAAACAGCTTTAGTGTTAATCAGGTTAAACAGCGTTATATCGCTACAGTGTTTCAGTACAAAGGTTTATAGTATAAGAGTATCCTTTCTGTGTGTTACATTCAAGGTTTACTGATTGTCATCTCGTAAGCGTCTGCGCCGCTCGTGATCTCCTTGTGGTCTCGAGCGTCCGCTACGCTGGTAGCGTAGCATTACGGTAGTCGCTCGCCTATAGCGTGCTCGACACCGCGCATTAAGCTGTGAGCGAGCGTGCCGCATGTGCGTCTCGATCACGGCCGAGCGTATGCTACGCTAAGTGCGTACCCTTACGGTACCCCTTACGCCAATTGCGTATTAAGTCTCTTACCCATTATTGTGAAGGTTATAAGGTAATCAAATCAGCATTATCAGTTATTATATGTTCCACAGAGGTTGGACCCCCCTTGCATGCGGGCAGCACAACTAGGCGCTATGCGGACTCTTACTGATCCAGAGCAGTAAAGTCAGCCAACTTCTATTACCATTTATGTTTAGTCCACTAGACCAGATGTTCCCAAATAAATTCCTCAAGGCACCCCAACGGTCCAGGTTTACTTTAAAGTATATTTATGCTTGGCCACAGGTGACTTAATTAGTAGCTCAGTCAATTTGATTTAGCCATCTGCACTGAGCCATGGATATACTTAAAACCTGAACCGTTGGGTGCCTTGAGGCTCGTGTCTGGGAACCTCTGCACTAGACTATAGCAGCCCAGGGAAGTAACACCTGCAGCATAACACAAGGAGCACATACGGGATTATTGGACTCTAGCCGCTGAAGTTTAGATAGGGCCACTGATGGATTTACAAATCTACAAAATACTAGAGGAAGAAATGAGACTACGGTGACACACCTACAGCTTACAATGGAACAAACAACAGGAGGACATTCACAAAGGACTACCTGGACTACACTGCAAATAGAGAGGCCAATCCCGGGTATTTTTTTCAATCCTGGGTATTGGGATTAAAAAAACATCAATCCTGGGATACCCGGGATTGGATAGAAGACCCATCCACACAAATACACACCATCATGGGTGGGAGCTGGGCTCGTGGGCTGTGGGCGGAGAGGTGAGGTCAGGGCGTCTGGCGTCAGACTCATCATCATTGGTGGGAGGGCTAGCAGGCTGCAGGTGGCGAGGTGCGGGCCGGGTGGCGTGGGCGTCTGGCGTCAGACTGCGCAGCGTGACCTCTTACATCATGCTATGTTGCGCAGTACACTGCCGGAGGTAGTGGGAGCCGCGAGAAGGGAGCCAGGCAGCGTCTGAGCCTCCTGAGGACCCTCAACGCTGCCTGGCATTAAAAAACAATGGGGCAGATAAATCCCGCAATCCCCAGGATTGGAACTTCCAATCGCGGGATTGAATCACGGACATTTTTTGGCCTATATCCAGGGATCCCGCTCATCCCGGGATTGGACTCCCTAATTGCAAACTACAGTATCTAAGATTCCAGAAAGAAAATAACACACATAAGGAAGAATAGTTGGAGGAATCCACAGAGAGTGAAGACAAAATTAAAGAATTTTAAATCTACACAAAAGAAATAGACAAGCACCAGACAATCACTAGAACAAGGATGGTGGGACCTAGACCTCACTACACTGAGGAGGGCAACTTACACAGAGAAATGGGGAGACCGTAAGCACAGACCCCCCAAAATTGACAACTTACAGAACGGACACGACTCGCAATAAAATGGGGGGACGATTTTTGTAGAATTAGGTGTGTATAAAACACCAGACACAAGTCAGAACCCAACAATAACAACACAACTGAGAACAACAGGTGGATGGACAAACACAACACTGAAAAGAAAACTAGAAGAGGAGATTGAGGAGGAGAGGGATCTAAAACACTCACCACAGAGGAATCCAACACTAAACCAATAGGAACCTTTCATTTAAGTGGAGAAATCCTGTCAGAATCCCACATCTCACGTTTGAACAAAGGATTAGGGGTCTATTTACTAAGCCTTGGATGGAGATAAAGGTGGTCATTCCGAGTTGTTTGCTCGCTAGCAGATTTTAGCAGCATTGCACACGCTAGGCCGCCGCCCTCTGGCAGTGTATCTTAGCTTAACAGAATTGCGAATGAAAGATTAGCAGAATTGCGAAAAGAGAATTCTTAGCAGTTTCTGAGTAGCTCGAGACTTACTCTTACACTGCGATCAGCTCAGCCCATTTCGTTCCTGGTTTGACATCACAAACACGCCCTGCGTTCGGCCAGCCACTCCCCCGTTTCTCCAGACACTCCGGCGTTTTATCCTGGCACGCCTGCGTTTTTTCCGCACACTCCCAGAAAACGGTCAGTTTCCGCCCAGAAACACCCACTTCCTGTCAATCACACTCCGATCACTTCAACGATGAAAATTCTTAGTTCGGACGTGAGTAAATCTACTAAGTTTTGTGCTAATTTACTTAGCGCATGCGCACTGCGTAACATGCGCATTCGCATTTTTGCCTTAGTCGCTCCGTTGCGAAAATCGTCAACGAGCGAACAACTCGGAATGACCCCCAAAGTGCCAGCCAATCAGCTCCTAACTGCCATTTTTCAAACACAGCCTGTAACATGGCAGTTAGGAGCTGATTGACTGGTACTTTATCTCCATCCAATTTATCTCTGTCCAAGGCTTAGTAAATAGACCTCTACAGTTTGAACCAGTCAAGAAAAAAAAAAAAATTTTGAAACATATTTGGATGGAAACATTTTTGCAGGAACGTTAACACTAAAAAAGCAATTTCTTTACAAACAATGCATGCAACAACACTACAAAAACACACAACAAACAAACACACACACACACACCAACTCAGAGCTAGCGTCAAGCCCAAGTCATCTGCTAGGTAACGTTATGCCAACACATGTATAGGCGGTGCTGGGTGACACTGGCAATTATCACAAATGTCTGAATCTAACAAAATCAGAGAGAAGCATTAGAAGAGGAAGGGAGGGGGTATTGTACTGATGAAGAAGTCCCAATATAAGAGGAAGCACACTGGACATTAGGGGATACAGACACATAATGTAAATGGAAACAGGACCCGCAACAACACTTCAGGAAGTCCTTCATAGTCCACTTCAGGTAGAGAAGGAAGAAGGTATCCTCAACAAATAAGAGTATGAATTCCTCAGTAACCCACACCAAGTGACCCCAGTTTTATTTTCTCCCAAAATACACGAGGATTTGGAGAGAACCCCAGAGAGACCCCCTACATCACATATAAATTCACTGACAGCGAATCTATCAGAATACACTGATGCATACTTACCGATATTCTGGCTGCTCTCTGCGGGAGAGAGCAGCCAGGTCAGCTCAGCGGGCGGGCAGGGGAGGCTGTGATGTAAAGGAGGGGGTGGCCGGAGGCAGGACAGGGGTGGAGCAATGGTGGGACGGGGGCGGAGTCACAGTGACACCTCCGTTAAGCCACGCCCCCGCTCTGTAATGCCACGATCACCGGCATTACACTGCAGGGGGCGTGGCTATGATGACGCGATTCAGCAAGAATCGCGTCATCGACTGCCCAGACCGCCCACTTTGCACACTAAGTGGGCGGATGGGCAGGGGGGACCCCGCAAATCGGGAGACTTGCCTGCTCTTCCGGGGGGCCGGGAGGGTCACCCGATTTTCGGGAGCCTCCCGGCCATTCCGGGAGAGTAGGCAAGTATGCACTGATGTATTTCTACAACCACATGTCAAGAAAGCAAAGATCGTACAGAATATAAGATGTAAGAGCCTAATTCAGATCTGATCGCAAAAGCAAAATCTTTCTATAATGGGCAAAACCATGGCCCTCATTCCGAGTCGTTCGCTCGGTATTTTTCATCGCATCGCAGTGAAATTCCGCTTAGTACGCATGCGCAATAATCGCACTGCGACTGCGCCAAGTAATTTTACAATGGAGATAGTATTTTTACTCACGGCTTTTTCATCGCTCCGGCGATCGTAATGTGATTGACAGGAAATGGGTGTTACTGGGCGGAAACACGGCGTTTTATGGGCGTGTGGATGAAAACGCTACCGTTTCCGGAAAAAACTCAGGAGTGGCTGGAGAAACGGGGGAGTGTCTGAGCGAACGCTGGGTGTGTTTGTGACGTCAAACCAGGAACGACAAGCACTGAACTGATCGCACAGGCAGAGTAAGGTTGAAGTTACTCAGAAACTGCAAAGTAGTTTGTAATCGCAATATTGCGAATACATCGGTCGCAAATTTAAGAAGCTAAGATACACTCCCAGTAGGCGTAGGCTTAGCGTGTGTAACTCTGCTAAATTCGCCTTGCGACCGATCAACTCGGAATGAGGGCCCATGTGCACTGCAGGTGGGGCAGATGTAACATGTGCAGAGAGGTAGATTTGGGCGGGTTATTTTGTTTCTGTGCAGGGTAAATAATAGCTGCTTTACTTTTACAATGCAATTTAGATTTTAGTTTGAACACACCCCACCCAAATCTAACTCTCTGTGCACGTTACATCTGGCCCACCTGCAGTGCACATGGTTTTGCCCATTAGAGAAAAAGTTTGCTGTTGCGATCAGGTCTGAATTAGGCCCAAAGCCCTTAACATTCTAAATCAGCAAGCTTGGAACAGTACACACTAGTTACCTGCAAGTTATGTCACCTCCCTTATATACAATAATACACCAAAGCCCCTGATTTACAACAGAGACTAGATCAGAACCACTTTAGGAATAATAAAGAATTAGTACAAACCTCAGTTACAGAGGAAACGGGCGGATCATCCACTGCGGAAAATGCTGTAACCTGAAGAACCTGGGACACAGAAGCACAAACCCCACCATAAGCTTCACATCAAACCAAACAGCCGTACACGATAAGACAGAGACTGACCTGTGCCTCCACCAACACAACACTGTATATCTGCTGGATGCAGCTCCAACTGGCAGCACGTGGGACGGACAGTAGGATCTATGGGTAGAAAGAACAGGGGAGCATATAAGTAATATAAGAAAAGGATTTCAGCGACATAATGCAGCGAAACATGACTGTAGCCCTGAAGGTTTGAGATTTATAGCAAGTGACAGTGAACAACCGAATTGGCCAGGAGATTTTGGCCCCAAAAGGATCTCCTATATATTAGCCCTGTGACTCTGTGCCTGAATTTCTAACGCTGGGCGGAGTCACAGGCACATGACAGCCCACTCCCCTCTCTACCCCCTTCCTGTATACTCCCTGCACCCTGGTGACACTGCAGCCGGTCACTGCTCAGCTGTCCGGAGCAGAATGCCGTGGACTAACTCTGACTGCGGCACCCACAGCCTCCACAACATCCGCCCCCCCACCCACCCGCAGCACACGCCCCGCACCCTCCCACCCGCGGCACCCCCCACCCGCGGCACTCACTCCCCCACCCATGGCACCCACATCTGCAGCACCACCCGCCCCTCCCCCACCCGCGGCACTCCCGCCCCTCCCCCACCCATAGCAGCCACATCTGCAGCACCCCCACCCCTCCCCCACCCGCGGCACTCCCTCCCCCACCCATAGCAGCCACATCTGCAGCACCCCCCACCCCTCCCCCACCCGCTGCACTACCACCCCCTCCCCCACCCATAGCAGCCACATCTGCAGCACTCTCCCCCACCAGCGGCACTCCCGCCCCTCCCCCACCCATAGCACCCATATCTGCAGCACCCCCCACCCCTCCCCCACCCTCAGCACTCCCGCTTCCTCCCCAACCCATAGCACCCATATCTGCAGCACCCCCCACCCCTCCCCCACCCGCGGCACTTTCCCGCCCCTCCCCCAATAGCAGCAGACGCCCCTCCCCCACCCACGGCACTCCCGCCCCACCCGTAGCACCCACACCTGCAGCACCACCCGCCGCACTCCCGCACCCTCCCCCATCCGCAGCACCCCCCGCCCCTCCCCCACCCACGGCACCCACAGCACCCACCACATCTGTCCTCCACCCACGGTACACACCCCACCCACACCACTCCCGCCCCCTCCCCCACCCGTAGCACCCACAAACCCCGCCGCCCCCCTCCTCTCCCACCCATGGTAGCCCCACCCATGGTACCCACCTCTACCCCCCCTACACCCCCGCACCTCCCCCACCCCAACCCCATACCCACCTCTCACCCCCCGGCACCTTCCCTACCCGTGGCACCCACAGCATCCACCACATCTGCCCCCCACTCGCGGCACACGCACCTCCCCCGTCCGTTGCACTCCCTCCCCCACCCATTGCCCCCCCTCCCCCACCCCACCCCCATACCCACCTCTCCCCCCCGCTACACCCCCGCACCCTCCACCCCACCTGCCCCTCCCCCACCCGCGGCACCCACAGCATCCACCACATCCCCCCCACCCGCGGCACATGCCCCTCCCCCACCCGCGGCACACCCATACCCACCTCTCCCACCTACACCACCGCTCCCTTCACCCCTACTGCCCCGCCCCGACCCTCCACCACCCGCGGCACCCACAGCATCCACCACATTCACCCCCCACCCGCGGTACTTCCGCTCCCTCCCCCACCCATAGCACCCACACCCGCATCACCCCCTCCCCTGCCTGCAACGCATCCAGGCCCCACCACACCCCCGCAGCCGCACCTCCCCCACCCCCATACCCACCTCTCCCTCCACCCCACCCGCACCTCCTCCACCCGCGGCACCCACAGTATCCACCACATCCGCCCCCCACCCGCATAACAATGCCCCTCCCCCGCGCGCTGCACTCCTGCCCTCTCCCCCACCCGCAGCACCCCCGCACCTCTCCCACCCCACCCCCATGCCCACCTCTCCCCCCGCACCCTCCACCCCACCCGCGGCACCTACCACATCCATCCCCCACCCACAGCACACGCCCCTCCCCCACCCGTAGCACCCACAACCCACGGCACCCCCTGCCCCTCCCCCACCCGCGGCACTCCCACCCCACCCCCATACCCACCACACCTCCCCGCTACACCCCCGCACCATAAAACCCGCCCGCTCTTCCCCCACCCACGGCACCCACAGTATCCACCACATCCGCCTCGCACCCCCTACCCCACCCATAGCACCCACACCCGCAGCACCCCCCACCCCTCCCACACACCCACGGCACTCCTGCCCCCACCCGCAGCACCCCCCGCCCCTCCTCCACCCACGGCACCCACCACATCCGTCCCCCGCACATGCCCCTCCCCCACCCGCAGCACTCCCTCCCCCACCCGTATCACCCACAACCCGCACACCACCGGCCCCTCCCCCACCCGCAGTACCCCCGCACCTCCCCCAGCTCTCCCCCCGCTACACCCCCGCACCCTCCCCCAACCCACCCCCATACCCACCTCTCCCACCCCCCCTCACCCTCCACCCCACCCGCACCTCCCCCCACCCGCGGCACACACAGCATCCACCACATCCGCCCCCACCCGTAACTCCCACACCCGCAGCACCCACCACCCGTCCCCCACCCGCGTCACCCCCGCCACCCCATACCCACCTCTCCCCCCGCTACACCCCCGCATCCTCCACTCCACCCACCGCACCAACAGCATCCACCACATCTGCCCCCCAACCGCTGTACGTGCCCCCCCCTCCCACCCACAGCATCCACCACATCCCCCTCCCACCCGCTGCACTCCCGCTTCCTCCCCCACCCGTAGCACCCACACCCGCAGCACCCCTGCCCCCTCCCCTGCTCACAGCGCATCCGGACCCCCACCACACCCCCGCAGCCGCCACTCCCCCAACCACAGCACCTCCGGCCCCCTCCCCCACCCACATCATCTATAGACACCTTCCCCCATTGGTGGACCTACCACACCTCCCCCACCCGCGGCACCCACAGTATCCACCACATCCGCCCCCCACCCGCATAACAATGCCCCTCCCCCGCACGCTGCACTCCTGCCCTCTCCCCCACCCGCAGCAACCCCGCACCTCTCCCACCCCACCCCCATGCCCACCTCTCCCCCCGCACCCTCCACCCCACCCGCGGCACCTACCACATCCATCCCCCACCCACAGCACACGCCCCTCCCCCACCCGTAGCACCCACAACCCACGGCACCCCCTGCCCCTCCCCCACCCGCGGCACTCCCACCCCACCCCCATACCCACCACACCTCCCCGCTACACCCCCGCACCATAAAACCCGCCCGCCCTTCCCCCACCCACGGCACCCACAGTATCCACCATATCCGCCCCCACCCGCGGCATCCACCACATTTGCCTCGCACACCCTACCCAACCCGTAGCACCCACACCCGCAGCACCCCCCACCCCTCCCACACACCCACGGCACTCCTGCCCCCACCCGCAGCACCCCCCGCCCCTCCTCCACCCACGGCACCCACCACATCCGTCCCCCGCACATGCCCCTCCCCCACCCGCAGCACTCCCTCCCCCACCCGTATCACCCACAACCCGCACACCACCGGCCCCTCCCCCACCCGCAGTACTCCCGCACCTCCCCCAGCTCTCCCCCCGCTACACCCCCGCACCCTCCCCCAACCCACCCCCATACCCACCTCTCCCACCCCCCCTCACCCTCCACCCCACCCGCACCTCCCCCCACCCGCGGCACACACAGCATCCACCACATCCGCCCCCACCCGTAGCTCCCACACCCGCAGCACCCACCACCCGTCCCCCACCCGCGGCACCCCCGCCACCCCATACCCACCTCTCCCCCCGCTACACCCCCGCATCCTCCACTCCACCCACCGCACCAACAGCATCCACCACATCTGCCCCCCAACCGCTGTACATGCCCCCCCTCCCACCCACAGCATCCACCACATCCCCCTCCCACCCGAGGCACTCCCGCTTCCTACCCCACCCGTAGCACCCACACCCGCAGTACCCCTGCCCCCTCCCCTGCCCACAGCGCATCCGGACCCCCACCACACCCCCGCAGCCGCCACTCCCCCAACCACAGCACCTCCGGCCCCCTCCCCCACCCACATCATCTATAGACACCTTCCCCCATTGGTGGACCTACCACACCTCCCCCACCCGCAGCACCTCTGGACCACCTCCCACAGCACCTCTGGACCCCATCCACGGCTCCCATGCAGCCACCCCTCCACCCGCAGCACTTCTAGAACCTATCACCCAACCTCAACCCCCCGCAACCCCACCTCCCCTAACACCCCCCCCACTACATCGCCCCTCCCCCCGCACCCACCCCTCCTCCACCAACAGCATCTACACTCCCCTTCCGCACCCGCACCTCCCCCACCCGCAGCACCTCTAGACCCCCTCCCCCATCCGCGCCCCCTCCACGCCTACCCCTCCCCCACCCACAGCACCTCTGCACCCTTTCCGCCATCCGTGCCACTGCACCCACCCCTCCACCACCCACAACACCTCTGGACCCCCTCCTGCACCCACACCTCCACCACACGTAGCACCTCGGACACCATCCACAGCCGCTACAAGTGATTCCCTGAATCGGGGTGATCAGTGGCATGGATAGGCACCTTCACCTCACTGAACCCACCCTCTTTCCAAACACCTCACACACACACTGAACTTCTGTGAGTATAGTTGCTACCAATGGACATTGGATTAATAAAAAAAAAAGTAATACTGTGGCCATTATGTGTCTAAGCGACACTGCTACCTGTGGCCATTGTGTATAAATGGCACAGCTCCCTGTGGCCACTGTGTGTATACGCGGCTCTGGTACCAGTGGCCATTGTGTGTATAAGTGACACTGCTACCTGTGGCCATTGTGTGTATAAGCGCCACTGCTACCTGTGGCCATTGTGTGTATAAGTGGTGCTGCTACTTGTGGCCGTTGTGTGTATAAGTGACACTGCTACCAGTGGCCATTGTGTGTATAAGCGGTGCTGCTAAAAGTGGCCATTGTGTGTATAAGCGGCTCAGCTACCTGTGGCCACTGTGTGTATAAACTGCTTTGCTACCTGTGGGCACGTTGTGTATCAACGTCTCTGCTACCTGTGGGCACTGTGTGTATCAATGTCTCTGCTACCTGTGGGCACTGTGTGTATCAGCGGCTCTGCTATCTGTGGCCACTGTGTGTATAAGCGGCTCTGCTACCTGTGGCCGCTGTGTGTATAAGCGGCTCTGCTATCTGTGGGTATTGTGTGTATAAGCTGCCCTGCTACCTCTGGCCACTGTGTGGATACGTGGCTCTGATACCTGTGGCCACTGTGTGTATAAGCAGCGCTGCTACCTGTGGGCACTGTGTGTATAAGCGGCTCTGCTACCTGTGGGTACTGTGTGTATAAGCGGCTCTGCTACCTGTGGGTATTGTGTGTATAAGCGGCTCTGCTACCTGTGGGTATTGTGTGTATAAGGTGCCCTGCTACCTCTGGCCACTGTGTGGATACGTGGCTCCATTACCTGTGGCCAGTGTGTGTATAAGCAGCTCAGCTACCTGTGTCCATTGTGTGTATACGCGGCTCTGATACCTGTAGCCACTGTGTGTATAAGCTGTGCTGCATACACTAGCAGTATATACTACACTATGTTATTCATTGTGCCCTGTGGCCACTCTTTACGCCCTCACAAAGGGCTACGCCCCCTTGACAATCGCACGCCCTTCCCCCTTGCAATATTTACCCAATAGCATAAACTTTTTTTGCAGGTAATACTCCATATAATAACAATTATAGCACAGCTGAAGCCCGTGCAGGGGTTAACGGGTCGTAGCCTATTGCAACGGTATTTTCTGTCTAACACCTTGCCTCTCTTTATCCTCTACCTACCACCCTGCCTCTCCCTATCCTTTACCGATCGCACAGCGTTTCTGTACATTCCCTTTCTCCCCCCCCTACGCCTCTCTATCTTTTCTCAACCGGACACCATTTCTGTATGCCCTCTATACTGCCCTGTGTTTCTGATTCTGTTATCTACCGGCCTGCATATGTCCAAAGGTGTACAGGGGTAAACGGGGCGTTGCCCCTAACGACGGTGAGAAGAGCGCCCGTAGGGCGCGATGAATCACCTAGTTTTCCTATAATATTCAGTCTGGCTGGATACAGTGGGTGAGGAGAGTATACATAATCACCACCGTGTACTGTAGTGTATAACATAAGAAGATACTGGTACGGGACTTATAGACATTCTGTGATACAATTGCCAATCACTATGACATTCCCTAGAATCACATTAGAGTCCGTTACACCTGGATACATATTATTTGGTGACTATCATTTCACCTCTATGCTTAATACCAAAGCCGGACTGAGCGCCGCCTCCTGCCTGTATTCCTCCTCATTCCTGTGACTTTCTCCCAGCACTAGCAACTGGTGCCCAGAACAGTAAGCTGTGGGGGCTGCAGGGGGAGGAGGGGCAGAAAGAGAGGCTGGTGCTGCAGACCGTTTCTTTAGGAGTGCTTAGGCAGTACAATACAATTTAATAAATAACACATTTCAATATACTGCCATACCCAGGATTCAAACCTATAACCTGTTGCATTCCAGTCTATTCAGGCTGTTCTGGGCCCCACAATTTCTGATGGCAGCCCTGATCAATGCTGCAATTTCCGGATGCCGATCCAATCCACTGATCGGCGACCAAAACCAAGACTGACATATATTACATAAGGACACACAACTCAGAAACTTTCCAACAACAATCAGATATAGTAAGCCCCTGATTTAAAACAGAGACCAGATAAGAAGCACTTTAGGAATTATAAAGAATTAGTACAAACCTCAGTTACAAAGGAAACGGGGGAGATATTCCACTGCGGAGAATGCTGTAACTGCAGGAATCTGGGATACAGAAGCACAAAACCCACAGTAAGCTTTACATCAAACTTAACCACACAGAAAAAAAGAAGAAAAAAGAAAAATGCAGGTGCACACTTCAAACACTAAGATTACTGATAATCAGAATAATTATAATAAACTCTACATTTTAACATGGAGTAGTAATAAGGTTTCTGAGCATAGCAGTCTAAACATTAGAATGGACACTATGAAAGGAAAGTCCTGGATAAATATATACTATATACTGTGTCAGTATTAGGGCTGTAGGGACCCACCTGATAAAGGTGCGCCTTGCCGTGGTAGGAGGGTTCGCACTTTTAGCCAAGCTAAAAAGTTATTTATAATAATTCCGATTATTAGTATTCTTAGTGTTTGAAGTGTGCACCAGCAATTTTATTTTTTCTGTGTGCCACTACAAGTCTCAGCATGGTAGCACTTCTTATTATGTTTGAAGTTAGGGTGTGCAGTCCGGCCCAGCTCCATCAAACCAAACCAAACAGCCGTAAACAATAAGGCAGAAGCTTACCTGTGACTCCACCAACAGAATACTGTATATCTGCTGCTGCAATCGGCAGTACGTGGGACAGACACAAAGACCTATGGAAAGAAGAACAAGGGTACATATAAGGAACGTAAGAATGGATTTCAGCAACATAGTGCATCCCAACATTTCAGGGAAAAACATGACTGCAACCTTGAAGCCTTGCGACTTATAACAACTGAGTAGATACAACCTAATTAGCAAAGAGGGGATTTTGGCCAAAATTGACAAAACTGTGAGGCAATGGGAACTCAGCATAAAACCTTACAACCTGGAGGTCTAAATATAGATCCATAAGAAATATAATTGTGTGCACAGTTAAGTATGCAAAACTGAGTAGCATATAATGCATAATACAGAGACAATTTAGGGTGTGCAAAACCAAAATAGTATGAACCCAAGAACATACGTTATAGGGTATATAAGCTATAGCAGGACACATGCTATAAATGATTGCCGCTATAATAATCACCAGACTCGCACAAATTCCCGCACTTCCTGCTTCTCAGAGTTATTACATTCAGCCCTATAAGCTACAAGGGCTAAAATACAATATAGAGACTAAAAAATTCCCACATAGAAGTTATCATTAGGAACAAAATTGGTACAATATGGAAAATAAAGGCTGCACCGCAGTTATGGATGTCGCACAAACACTGAGCAATTATAGTGACTAAAGTACAGAAGGAGAAACATTAGGTGACCACTAGAGGACAACCAGTAGGAACCTTAACCATTGCATTTGATCACCATAAAGGAGAATTTGTAACTAGTATCAGAGCCTGAAGTATAGGCCAACGTAACAGTTACCACGGTGATGCAACAGGATGTCCTATGACAATGCAACTACAGAGTGGCCATAGCAATGAAACAGAAGCAATTCTCAAGGGGATGAGATAGGTAAAGGCATGCATGACAAACATGGTAGATTACCAATAAGAAGTTATCAAAAGCTGGAGAGAGAGATATTTGTGGGATCGTAGAAGCACAGCCACACCCACTGAGGAAATCACACACATGACAAAACGCGTTGGTCCACTATCACCACTGACCAATCACGCTAGGATTAGCAAGGAGAGATATGAACAGGAGAAAGCAGCCAATGGGGTCTGTGCATATGGCTGCCGGTCCTCCTATGTCTATTTTACTTCATTTAGAGATGGTTAGTTATATGATGGTAATACAGTAAAAATACATTTTAGATGAAGCACACAAGTGATTTTTATTATATATCATACACATAACATACCAATCACAGATACCCACTCACACCACAGCCCATGGAGGAGCAGAGGTAGTAACACTGGTAAGTACTGTAATGTGCAACTCACCTACCACTTACCTGCCTAATAGTCTCTGTGAGTACTGATACTGTGCCCATTAAAACGAGGTTTTGTGTAAGAAGCGTGAGACATGGAGCATTGCATACTGCGGACATTACCATGTGCAGAATACCCATATACTATATACAGTGTCAGTGATTCTATTACCACTAAGAGGACTTGATGTTCAAAGTTATTATTTCTCATATATGCATGTATATTTAGATTTTTATTTTATTTTTAAGATTCAGGATTGGTGGATAAGTATTTCTCCATTAATATATAGTCTGGCTGGATACAGTGGGTGAGCAGGAGCGTATACAGACTGGGGCGTAATCACCAGATTGGATTCTAGTGTGTAACATAAGACGCTATTTGTATAGGACTTATAGACATATTTTGTTATAGGTGACATTCGCTGTTTGATATTCCCTTTGTATAAGAATCTGTTACACCTGGATACATATTATTTGTTGACCATCATTTCTCTTCTATACATAATACCAAAGCCAGATTGTGCGCTGCATGAATTCTGTTATTCTATGTAACATAGAGGCTGGAGCCCTCTCACATGCAGGCGGCACAACAAGGTGCTATGCGGACTCTACTGATCCAGGGCCCTAATATCTGTCACTTTCTATCATCATTTTATCATATAAATCCTTTGTGGGCTGACAATGCCCCCTCTAGTTCCTGGTCACATACACACCAGGGTCATTTCACCCCAGGGCCTAGTCTTACACTAACTTACCCTTTACCAGACCCATTGAGTAGATAGGAGTATAAGTGAGGAAGGATATATACCCCCTGGGGCAGTCAGGTGACATGGAGGTAGGCTACATACCCACCGGTGCTGTCAGGTGACATGGAGGTAGGCTACATACCCCCCGGTGCTGTCAGGTGACATGGAGGTAAGATACCCCTGGGGCTGTCAGGTGACATGGAGGTAGGATACATACCCCTGGTCACAAAAACAGGAAATTATTCTGTCATCAAAATGGTTACTCACACAGCAGTCTGTCGACGTGTTTCGGTCTCTTGGACCTTTTTCAAGACATGACCTGCTTTGTGGGGAGACAGGTATTTATAGTACTAGTAGCCAATTATGTCCTAACAGGAAATCAATAGACAGGAAATGACCTAATCCTGTAGTCACCACATAAATATATATTTAAAATACCTGGCTCCCAGGGGGAATTGAGGCATGGAAGTGGTTCTTTATTATCTATTATCTTTATAAATTTGATGACAGAATAATTTTACGGACTAATATTCTATGAATTTATGTTTTTAATTGATGTAAACGATTTTTATTGTTTTTTTCCTGTTTTTGTGACTTTTTTAAGAGACTCTTGTTGTCTTAAACAAACTGTGGTTTACACAATTTTTTTTGCACATGAGTGCATGTTTGGGACTTTTATGTATATTTTTTGAGGAATAAAAATTTGGATAATCTTTTGGAGCTCAAGAGTTTCCGTTTGAAAGGTCTTGCTTAAAAGGTCTCCATTGAAATCAGTTGTGAAGGAAAGAACGAGTAAAAGATACCTTGATGGGACTCAGCCTACATACTTACCTGTGAGTTGGGGTACGCCCATCAGATGCATTGTGTACAATTTAAAAGATACCGTTATAGGATTCACCCCAACATTCACTGTGTGAGTTAGGGGTACGCAGATTCAATTCTGGTTAATTGGTGAAGGGTCCATATGTCGATAATGCACATATAATTATAAAGATACTGGACACATTGGAGTTAACCAGGGGGAATTGAGGCACGGAAGTGGTTTATCTTTATTATTTTCTTGCTATATATGGTATGTAATAAAAGGAAACACTGCACATTGGATACCCCTTCTTTTATTTTCTATGCTAAACTAGACCACTATATGGGAAGGACACTTCAGGAACCACATTGAGACGACAGCTGAAAGAAACCTTGATAGGAGTCCAGATTTCTATTGCTGTGTGAGTTGGGGTACGATATACAGGATTACCCTCAGACTTTGAATCCCACGTAGGAAAGGAAAAAGATACCTTTATGTGTTTAGCTCACTCTATAACAGCGTGAGTGGGGGTACGCAGAAAAAGATTAAATCAACAATCCTAGTTAGGAAAGTAAAATTATTATTACATAGTTGTTTCCCATGCGCCAAAGGAAGCCATTGACTCTATCTTGTTCGATATATATGCTTTTTGGATTAGGGGTGTTATCCAGTTGAGTCAATAGTTTCCACGGGCAGCATTCCCTTGCGCCAATTTGTGGTGTTTACAAAAATATCTTTTTCCCACATTGTATACCTCTGGAGCTGTCAGGTGTGTCAAAGTCAGAAAAATATCACTATGCACACTGCCATATTTGCACCTCATACATGTCCGCTCTGCGCATGCGTACACTCTCCCGTGCGTGCGCATACCCGCTGTTACGTGCACCCGCAGGTGCACGGTATGCGTATTTACGGTAGAGTTTATGTGTTCGTAGCGTGCGACTCAATCGTTACATATTTTAACTATATAATGTATTTTGTAGATCATGGTCCCTTTGATAGAATCTGAAAGTTTAGTTAATGTAGCATGTTCCTGGACAAAGAGATCCCTCTTTGTTTGATACGAAGGGTCCGACATGGGTCATACAGTGGTGTTTAGTATCCATCGGAAGAGTATTTAATTAGCAATATTCCGGTGTTGGTTTGAAGCGGATTAATCGCTCGTGCGAATAGTTATGGACATAAGAAGTTATGTCCATTTACTATTATTTGCACTTACTTAGCCATGCGGCGGGAAACCTAGTTTCCCACCCACCTGAGCAATTGGGAATAGACACAGCCCACCTGTATGAATCAACCTATGACCTTTTGTTATAATGCGAAGACGAATTCCTGTGTCCAATGAACAATGAGATTGTAGGGACCATTGAATTGTATTGTGTGTGGGGCATAAATAGACAAGCCGATGATATCCAGCTCACTCTCTTCAACGATTCTCATCACTGATAATCGGGAGCTGGATATTCAGAAAGGCGCATGCGATCGTTCCCTTTGTGCGTAAGTTTTCTCCGCAATCATATTGTCTTTATTGTTATTGTGAGCCATATCTCTCTCTCTCTCTCTCTCTTCTCCTCTTTCTCTCTTATTTTCCCTTAAACGTAATTGTATTGTATTGTATTTCCTGTGTAGTTATCTGGTTAGGTAGTCTATGTTATATTGTAGTGTATGACTTGTATTGTATTATTCTTTTTGCAAGTATAATATTCATATAAGGCGTTAGACCCTAAGCCCGGTATTTGTGTATTTCTTATAGTGTTAAGTATTCTCAGAGCGTCGGTGACGCTCAAACAGCTTTTAAGTTAATAAGGTTACACTGTGTTGCATTTACACCCTATCACTACACTAAGGTTTTACTGCATATTACATTGTTTATGGTTTACATATAAAGGTTTAACATTGTGAGCGTCTGCGCCGCTGGTGATCTCCTCGTGGTCCCGAGCGTCCGCTACGCTATAGCGAACCATTACGTTAGTCGGCAGCCAATAGCGTGCCTGCCTGTGATCTCTTGGCTGTGAGCGAACGTGACGCTTGAGCGTCTCGACTACGGCTAATCGATTGTTACGCAACGTGCGTACCCTTATGGTACTCCATACGTCAATAGTGTACAGTGTTCTTAGACCTCTTAAAGGGTTTTAAATAAGATAAATATTTAGCTTTATCAATTGGCGGCTCGTCCAGTCCTTCACATATCTCTGCTAGGTAATTTCAGCAGACATTATCCATCAGCAAAGGGCGGGAGATCATATTCCTCGCAGTGCTGTTTGGATAAGCGTCTGCTTCGCTTAGTAAAGGGTGCTGAGGGAATCCGGAACCGGAGGTAAGAACAAAACACTAATGTCTTTTAAAACTGTTTATTTCTGTCTTGCGTACGCACACACGCATATCTGCATTTCTTTTCATTCGTGTATTTTCATATATCACTCTCCTGTTTGCCATTTTATAATTGATAAACGTGCTAAGAGAGATTTGTCGCTATTTCATAGTTAAAGTGTAAAAGTAATACATTAAGGGATAAATTGCAAAGCTCGCACGCAGCTCTACCTAAAGATACAAGGAGAGATTGGTGCGGTGCTCGGTAGATGATCAAGGATCATCTACATTGATAAACGTGTTAGTTGTGTTACGGTGGACATTTGCTTTGTGTACACGTGTCTCTAACAAAGGGCTGAGACTCGCGTACGCAAAGGCCGACGCACGCAGCGTATATTACGCAACGGAGCGTCCGGGTATGCCCACGTAACTCAAATCACACGATAAGTGTTATTTTAGCAGGCGAAGAGGTGGCAACGCGATAAATAGCGCAAGTCTATTTTAGTGTCCGAAATTTAGACTAACAGATCCTGCTCCAAATTTACAACACATCTGGTCTAAAGAAAAATTTCTGCGCAGAAATAGAAATAGAAACAAAAGTGTACATGTGGTGAGTGAGTGTTTTACATATATAAGTTTATACAATTTTTGAGGTTGAACCACAAAGAAGTCGAGTTCTCGTGAGGTACATGCATGTAAGTGACGTACATGGTGGCTAGGGAGGCATCCCTTGGTTAAACATAAAATTTGAGCATTAGAGTGTAGCAGACCAGGAGGTCACACTGTAGCAGCAGACCAGGAGGTCTTATAACAAGACCAGGAGGTCCAGTTACAGCAGACTAAGAAGTCCGCTATAGAGACGAGTAGCACAACACCAGGAAGGGTTGGTGCGGAACCCATATAGGCTATAAAGCTCTGGCTGAAGGAATTCACAGCCGAAATTTTCGATTCCGTTGGTCGCTCCGTACATAAGATTAGTTGCTTATGTACTGAACGATTGTACCGCACGTAATTGTGTGCATTAGTTAGTCTGACCAGTGCCATTTGTGTACAAACTGGTCATAAACACTATTTGTACATTCTAACGTGATTTGTGTAAAAAAAAAATTATTTTAAGGGAAGTTCGCTGGTCACTCAGGAACTATCCAGCAACCAATAGTTACTGGAAAGAGTAAGTGTTCTGCGGATAACCCTCGCATGTTCCAGTAAATAGAGGTTCAGGTCGCAGGGGCCCTGGGTCGAGTACGCCAGCACTAGAGCAGTGTGTAGGTCGTATTGGTCGGCGTGGGCGAGTGAGTGGGGTACTCGGTAAACCGCCACCGTCAGCCTATTTTGAACATTTTGGTTTTGTAAGGGTTGGCTGAAGAAAGCAACACCTTCAAACTATGGGGGCCAATTGTTCAGGTAGGGGGCGATCAACCTCGGTTCGGGTTGATTCAGTAAACCGACCATTCGGGTCGGCAAGGTATGTTATGTGTGAAAAATACGGTTCACACACAGAAGTTTTATGTGATGAATGGGAGAGAATGACAGTACATGACGGGGAGAAATTCCCAAGAGTAGGCAGCTTTAGCCCAGAAGTGTTACAAAATCTAAGGAGGAGGATATGTCTCATTAAATCAGCAAAGAGACGAATCAAACATTATGATTATTTGCAGTTGTGGCAACAGGAGGGTGAAATACAGAGAGGATTGGCTCAGGCGGCGGGATCTAACCCTATCAGGAAACTGATAGCCACGGCCCCACCGCCACCATACATATCAGGAGAGAAATTGGTTGCGGAGAATGACGCACTAGGGTGTAACAAACAAACACTTAGCAACTGTGTAAATGTTAATAAGTTAACCAATGCAAGTATTAACCCGTGCAAGTTGTACCCTGTTTTGAACTTTCCCCAGGAGTGTGATCAAGAGGACGAATTGGCAACAATATCGGCGCTCTCTCTAGCAGCCACCATAGCAGAGACAACAGTAGGCACGGCTCCACCCCCGAGATTAGTAACAAAGGCCCCTAGTGGAGGGACAGGTGAGGTCGTATCAACGGGTAAGTACGGCACCATACACTATGCTGAAACTGTTTCACCACAGGCTGTAGAATCTACACAGAATGAGGTTGCTAGACTTAATCCTGTTAGGGTAATAGCAGTGCCAAATGGGAAAAAGGACACTTCAGGAGTCACTCCTGTTAGGAACATTGCCACATACAGCCCGTTTTCCCGAATGGAATTAAGAACCATAGTGTCTGAATTCCCTGACCCTAGGAAAGACTTAGTTGCTAGCCAAAAATACATCAGAGACCTAGGGAACACTTTAGAGCCTAATAACAAAGACTGGCAGATACTGCTGAGGGCTTGTTTACCCTCTAATGTCGACGCAGCTCAATTTTTAGCTGACTGTGGATTGGATCAGGATGTACCTCTTACAGATGTGTACAGCAAAGATAATGTAAAAAGGATAAGTTTACAGTTAAAGGAGTATTTCCCAGCTGTAGTTAAATGGAACAAGATATTCTCCATTAAACAAAAGGAGTTAGAAAAAGCTGCAGAGTATTTTCACAGGGCATTATTAGAAATGGCAAAATACACAGGCATAGAGGACATTAAAACAAACATAAACCATCGAGAAGTAGCAGTATCTGTACTAATGGATGGTTTAAAAGAAGCATTAAAGACAAGGGTACAGACCACGCAACCATGTTGGCGAGGTCTGTCGGTGGCTACTTTGAGAGAGGCTGCTATTGATCACGATCGGAATATCACCAGACACAGGGAATTACAAGGTGATAAATTAATGGCCGTAAGTATACAGGCCCTGACCACAAGGCAGCCTTTGTATAAATCACCAAACCCTGTGGGTAAGTCAAATGTGGTAACTTGTTATTCTTGTCATAGACAGGGACACATGGCACGAGACTGTAGAGTGAAAAATTCACAAAACTCATACCAACCCCCTAGACAACGACACGACACACGACATTGGGATCAGGGTCCGCAGAAACGGAGTTATGAGCCACATGCAGGGGAAACAAAAAGATACCCCCCGAACAGAGACTGGCACGCCTCTGGTAGTTCCCAGTTAACTCCCTCACAAGTAGTTGCTGCCAGCGGGATTCAGGGAGGTCACCATACCCAATAGGGGTGTGGCCATACCTGTAATCTGCAGCCAGTAAAATTGATTGCAAGTCTTGGAAGTGAACCCGAAATTGCAATTAAAGTAGCTGGTAAATCATTAAACTTTCTTGTAGATACGGGGGCGGCCAAATCAGTGATAAATTCGACAGTGGGCATGAGAACCACTGGTAAGACAATTCCAGCCATGGGAGTAACGGGAGTAGTCCAGCACTACCCTGTTAGCAAACCAGCCGAGATTACAATAGGGCCTTTACATACCAAGCATTCCTTTTTGCTGGCTGCATCGGCACCGACTAATCTCCTGGGAAGAGACTTATTGTGTAAAATGGGGTGCGTCATTTATTGCACTCCTGAAGGTGTATTCTTGGACATACCTGAGAATCACGCTCAGGAAGTGCGAGACATGTTAGACTCCCCATCAAAATTAATGTCACATACCATTATGACAAATAGGACTCCATCCCAAGTAGAAGAAATGACATCTCAGATACCAGAGTCACTTTGGACTAAAGATGGACAGGACACTGGATTAATGGCAAACGTAGCTCTGGTAGTTGTACAAGTAAAAGATGGTAGGATAGCTCCAAAAATCCCACAGTACCCTCTGAAGCCAGAGGTGGAGTTAGGAGTTTACCCAGTAATAGAGCGCTTGCTACAACAGGGCATTCTGGTAAGAACATCCAGCACTGCCAATAGTCCCATCTTCCCTGTCAAAAAGAGTGGGGGGAGGGGTTACCGGCTAGTGCAGGATCTAAGGGGGATTAACAAAATAGTTGAGAGTCAGTTCCCCGTAGTGCCAAATCCAGCTGTCATCCTTATGCAAATCCCTCCCACTGCGAAATTTTTCACTGTTATTGACCTCTGCTCCGCTTTCTTTTCGGTACCTCTGCACCCTGACAGCCAATATTTGTTCGCATTTACATACAGAGGAGTCCAATACACATGGACTCGATTACCACAAGGTTTCATAGACAGTCCAAGTATATTTTCCCAGGCTTTGCATGATTGTTTACAGTCTTTCCAACCAGAGAGTGGATCAGTATTGATACAGTATGTGGACGATTTACTGCTGTGTTCAGATTCATTGGAAGCATCCCTGAAGGATACGAAACAGCTCCTGTTTCATCTTTCAGACACAGGACACAAGGTTTCCAAAGACAAGTTACAATTATGCCAAACTAAAGTAAAGTATTTGGGACACTGTTTAACACAAGGACTGAGACACCTGACCGCTGATAGAACTCAAGCAATTAGAGACATGACTCTGCCACAAACTCAGCAACAGATCAGAACATTTTTAGGAATGTGTGGGTATTGCCGTAACTGGATCCCAGGATTTTCCATTCTAGCGTTACCTTTGCAGGAGATGGTCTCCTCAAACAAACCGGATCGGATTTCGCATACAGACGAGTCCGAAATGGCATTTGAGAGACTTAAACAGTGCCTAACGCAGGCGCCAGCATTAGGTATGCCAGACTATGGGAAACCCTTTGAGCTGTACGGAACAGAAAGTGCTGGTTGCGCGGCAGGAGTCCTAACCCAAAAGCACGGTGATGCCAGCAGGCCAGTAGCATACTACAGCGCTCAGCTAGACACGGTAGCGCGATCCCTCCCCACATGCTTGCAAAGCGTTGCTGCTATAGCATTGCTAGTAACGAAAAGCGAAGATGTAGTGCTAGGTCACAACCTCACAATTCATACACCACATGCAGTGTCAGCCTTGTTAAATTCTGCCCAAACCAGGCACGTCTCATCAGCGCGGTTTACAAGATGGGAATTAGCACTAATGGCCCCCGTAAACATCACCATAAGGAGATGCAGCGCATTAAATCCTGCAACATATCTCCCAGGTGTGCCTGGACAGGCACAAAGGGTGGAGGATGAGAGTGGTGGGGAAGGAGGATTTAATACAAAGGAGGACACACATGATTGTATGGAATATTTGACCCAAAATTTTACCGCAAGGCCTGACATCAGTGACAACCCACTGGAAGAGGTAGAGCTTACTTTCTACACGGACGGTAGTTGTCACAGACAGTCAGACTCGGGAGACTTGTGTACTGGATACGCAGTCGTAGATGACCAAGGCACCATAGAAGCTGAACCGCTAGGCCCACCTCACTCAGCCCAGGTTGCTGAACTGGTCGCCCTAACCAGAGCATGTGAATTGGCTAAGGGCAAATCAGCCAATATCTACACCGACTCTAGATACGCATTCGGGGTAGTTCATGATTTCGGAGCCCTATGGCGCCTCAGAAATTTCATGACGGCAGCTGGTACACCGGTAGCGCATGCAGCTCACATCAAAAGGCTTCTAACAGCGATACAGGAACCCGACAGAGTGGCTGTTATCAAGTGTAAAGCACACACATATAGCCAGGACCCAGTATCACTTGGTAACAGCCGAGCAGACGAAGCTGCTAAGTTAGCAGCTGGTACCCCCAGACAGACAGACACCACACAACTGATGGTATTTAATACCATCAACACACAGAAGCTGTGCGAAATGCAAAATTTGTGTTCCACACAGGAAAAGGCAGTCTGGAAGGCAAAGGGATATGGCCAGGAGTCTTCAGGACTCTGGACGGATGGACAAGGTAAACCAGTGGCCCCCAGAGCATATCTTCCATGTTTAGCTGAAGCAGCTCACGGGCTGACTCATCTGGGCAAGGAGGGAATGTGCAAGTTGGTAAGAGCATATTGGTGCGCCCCAGGATTTTCATCTCATGCAAGTAAGAGAGCAATGTCATGCCTTACCTGTTTGAGGAAGAATATCGGAAAGGCAATACCAACAGAACCATCTCATATCCCACCTACAGGCGGTCCTTTTCAGGTAATACAGATTGACTTTATTCAATTACCCCCTTGTCGAAATTTGAAATATGTACTTGTTTGTATAGATGTATTCTCAAATTGGGTCGAAGCATTTCCTGCGGCCACAAATACCGCTATGTTTACTGCTAAGAAAATTGTGCAGGAATTTGTATGTAGATATGGTATCCCTAGAATAATTGAAAGTGATAGGGGTACCCATTTTACAGGTGATGTCTTTCAAGGAATGTGTAAGTTGATGGGAATTGATAGCAAGCTGCACACTCCATACCGTCCACAGGCGAGTGCGAAGGTGGAAAGAGTAAACAGCACTATTAAAAATAAACTGAGCAAAGTTATGGCAGAGACAGGATTGACATGGCCAGAAGCTTTACCCATTGTACTATACAGCATCAGAACCACTCCCAGGTCCCCTCTAAATCTGTCTCCCTTTGAAATCTTGTTTGGTCGACAACCGCATGTTATGATTAACCCTCAGGATGATTTGAAGTGTAACAATGAAGTGATTGTAAAATACTTGATTAACATGAGTAAACAGCTAAGGAATCAAAATGATAATTTGAAGTTAGTGATTCCTGATTTACCAGATAGTAATTGTCATGACATTGAACCTGGGGATTATGTAATGATACGGAATTTTCTACGCTCAGGTTGCCTTATTGACAGATGGGAAGGACCATACCAAGTCTTATTGACTAGCACTACAGCATTGAAGGTTGCCGAGAGAGAGACTTGGGTTCATTCGTCCCACTGTAAGAAGGTTGCTGATCCAGAGAGGTCCCGTGATAAGGAACAGACGGTAGAGGAAGTTGTATCACTGGAGTGTCTGTTCCAAGAGGACTGAGGCGGCACCTGAGCATTGAAGATCACAAGATCAAAAGCAGTTGTCGATTCCCTGTTCCCTTTTATTGTTTTTCTCCACTTCCCATCCCCTCTCCCTCAATTATTTCTTTCCCCCTTCTCATTCTTCTCCGTTTCCTCCTATAAGATGGACTTGCCCCAAGAGACTGTGATCCGGATTTTCCTGTTGACCATGATGTTGACCAGAGCAGTCTGTTCCGGCGAGAGTACCATGGAGGTCGAGAGAGGTTCTGGAATGGGTTCTGATGACAAAGATGGAGGCGTAGTTTTCCAAGAACAACTTAATCAACAAGTAAAGGCGAGTATCAGAAAACGATCCGATAGCATTGACAATAGAAGGAATTGTGAAGGATTGTTAGCTGAAGAAAACTGTATCTGTAGGCTCTGTAACAATGTAGTCGAGGATGGGTGCATCAAGAAATGCCAATCCAGTTTTAATATCCACATGGACCGGCATCCTTTGAGTGACTATCACTCCTTAGTGGGTAGTGTGTTAAATCAAACAGATTGTTGGGTATGCTCTCAAGTACCTCAAGGCCATAGCAAATCAGGACTAGTACCATTTCCTTTAACGGTAGGGGAGGTACTTGAGCTAAAGGGTGGGAGACCGGTGGACAGGAGGTTTAATATCTCCAGTCCTCCTAGTTTGAAGCTCCACCAATATCATGTGGATAAGTCCCTAATATGTTTTAACATTTCCAATCCCCGAAAGCCGGGAAATTGGGAAGTGTCATGGAGTAACCAAACCATGACCTTTTCATATAGAGCAGATAGAATGCCGACAGATACAGAGCTTATACGCCACATAGCCAGTAGAGAAAAATCTTTCTGATATAGGTATACCCTAGGAAGTAGGATTACGAGAGTTGGAGAGGTATCACCAGGATACTGTGCACATATCGTACAAACTGATACGTGTACTAGACAGATGGGAGAATTAGGGGTAGGAGATTTCACATGGAGGATGTGTAATATGGTAATGTCCTACTCCGTCCCATATGTTCTCCCCGATGATGCATATTTCATATGCGGGAGGAAGACGTATAAGTGGCTTGCCCCAAACTCTGAAGGATTGTGTTATATTGGAAAAGTACTGCCTGAAGTAATGACTGTATCACATGCCAAAATGAAAGATATACACCGTGGTGCCCAAGCTCCTTATACTCACACTCATTACGAGCACGTAGTTAAAAGGCAACTGACAGAAAGGACAGAGCATCCGGCCTCTGATCTGATCCATGAATCCACCGGGATTCAGGTTCTGCTTGCGTTAGATTTCACTCGCACCGCTCGAGGAGTGATGAACTATAGATACATCTCTGCGCTTGCAAATTTGTTAGACAATATCACGGAAATGTATGATGACACGTTTAGGTATACTGGAAGAGAACTTCAAGCTTACAAAACAGAACTGGTTCAGCATAGAATGGTTCTTAATTATCTCACAGCAGTGATAGGTGGATATTGTGTCACACTGGCAACGCAGTACGGCGTGAAATGTTGCACATATATTACAAATAGCACCGAGGATCCGGTCGAGGTCATAGACCAAAAGATGGACGATATTCTCCAATTAAAGTGGGAATTTCGCAGGAGACACAATCTCACTCTTGCTGCTGTGGGTAATGAGCTGACTGGTTGGGTGTCATGGTTGAACCCGCGAAATTGGTTCTCTGGTTTAGGAGAATGGGCTCAAGGAGTCATAATGGATGTAGGGAAGTTTCTCCTATGTATCTTAGGTGTTGTCGTATCAATTGGCTTGATATTTAGATGCGGTCAGGCTTTAATGAAGTGCAAACGTAGTACCAGGGTAATGAGTCTGAGGAGTGAGGAAATTGTAATTCCAATGGATTTGATCTATGACCCAACGGTAGAGACAATGATGTGATGAAAATGCGATTATACGGTCCGTTTCTTTCACCTGTTTTTCCGTTTTCTCCAAGGTAAAAAGACCCATTTGGACGAGGAATTTGATGATCCTGTATACAGACAACTGATGGATTAAAGAAGAAGTTTTGACAACCTTATACACAGATATTTGATGAACTATGCCATAGAACCCCAGATTCCCTAGAAATTTTAAATTTACGCTAGCCCAACACTTTTGTAAGTCTATGGACATTGACAAAGCTTTTTGCTCGCACCTTTTGGGCAAAAGCACAAAGAAGACTGCATTCAACAGACACCGAACATGACTTCAACCGACAAATGTTCATTAACCTGACATAGAATACCACTGCATTTACCATAAGTGTTCTTTATCTTAATTTCTACAACCCTCAGGTAATGACACACATAGTCGATAGGGAATACAGGCACAGATATCAGCAATCACATACCTCCCCCATTCATGTATCATCAACTAAAATGTTCTTCCCCATTTTGTTACAACCACAGCCGAAAAGAGCTCGGTAGAGTTTGACAGCCCATCCACAGACCCTTAATACGGGATAAGAAGGAATTCAAATGTATACTTCGCAATACCTCGAAGCTTGATGTACAACACGTACGGCACGATGATACATGACCCCCCAAACATGGATTCATACACACATGCTTCTGCTATCTCACTAGGTCATACCCTTTTCACACCTTCCTCTCTCCTCCCTTACCCAACCATGGAAATGTATTTACACTTGACATATATTTTTCTCTTTTTGAAATGTTTTAGAAGGTGGCAGTTATTGTTGACTGCCAAAGGGTAGACTGTCAAAGTCAGAAAAATATCACTATGCACACTGCCATATTTGCACCTCATACATGTCCGCTCTGCGCATGCGTACACTCTCCCGTGCGTGCGCATACCCGCTGTTACGTGCACCCACAGGTGCACGGTATGCGTATTTACGGTAGAGTTTATGTGTTCGTAGCGTGCGACTCAATCGTTACATATTTTAACTATATAATGTATTTTGTAGATCATGGTCCCTTTGATAGAATCTGAAAGTTTAGTTAATGTAGCATGTTCCTGGACAAAGAGATCCCTCTTTGTTTGATACGAAGGGTCCGACATGGGTCATACAGTGGTGTTTAGTTTCCATCGGAAGAGTATTTAATTAGCAATATTCCGGTGTTGGTTTGAAGCGGATTAATCGCTCGTGCGAATAGTTATGGACATAAGAAGTTATGTCCATTTACTATTATTTGCACTTACTTAACCATGCGGCGGGAAACCTAGTTTCCCACCCACCTGAGCAATTGGGAATAGACACAGCCCACCTGTATGAATCAACCTATGACCTTTTGTTGTAATGCGAAGACGAATTCCTGTGTCCAATGAACAATGAGATTGTAGGGACCATTGAATTGTATTGTGTGTGGGGCATAAATAGACAAGCCGATGATATCCAGCTCACTCTCTTCAACGATTCTCATCACTGATAATCGGGAGCTGGATATTCAGAAAGGCGCATGCGATCGTTCCCTTTGTGCGTAAGTTTTCTCCGCAATCATATTGTCTTTATTGTTATTGTGAGCCATATCTCTCTCTCTCTCTCTCTCTCTCTTCTCCTCTTTCTCTCTTATTTTCCCTTAAACGTAATTGTATTGTATTGTATTTCCTGTGTAGTTATCTGGTTAGGTAGTCTATGTTATATTGTAGTGTATGACTTGTATTGTATTATTCTTTTTGCAAGTATAATATTCATATAAGGCGTTAGACCCTAAGCCCGGTATTTGTGTATTTCTTATAGTGTTAAGTATTCTCAGAGCGTCGGTGACGCTCAAACAGCTTTTAAGTTAATAAGGTTACACTGTGTTGCATTTACACCCTATCACTACACTAAGGTTTTACTGCATATTACATTGTTTATGGTTTACATATAAAGGTTTAACATTGTGAGCGTCTGTGCCGCTGGTGATCTCCTCGTGGTCCCGAGCGTCCGCTACGCTATAGCGAACCATTACGTTAGTCGGCAGCCAATAGCGTGCCTGCCTGTGATCTCTTGGCTGTGAGCGAACGTGACGCTTGAGCGTCTCGACTACGGCTAAGCGATTGTTACGCAACGTGCGTACCCTTACGGTACTCCATACGTCAATAGCGTACAGTGTTCTTAGACCTCTTAAAGGGTTTTAAATAAGATAAATATTTAGCTTTATCAGGTGACATGGAGGTAGGATACATACCCCTGCGGCAGTCAGGTAATATGGAGGTAGGATACATACCCCCTGGGGCTGTCAGTTGACATGGAGGTAGGATACATACCCCTGGGGCAGTCAGGTGAAATTGGAGGTAGGATACATACCCCCTGGGGCTGTCAGGTGACATGGAGGTTGGATACATACCCCTGGGGCTGTCAGGTGACATGGAGGTAGGATACATACCCCTGGAGCTGTCAGGTGACATGGAGGTAGGATACATACCCCTGCGGCAGTCAGGTAATATGGAGGTAGGATACACACCTGCTGGGGCTGTCAGGTGACATGGAGGCAGGAGCGTAGCCAGAACTTCATGGGCCCCGTCAGAGCCGGCCATAGGCATAGGCAAACTAGGCAATTGCCTAGGGCATTTGATATGCCTAGGGGCATCAGCAGCTTCTGTTGATTAAAATGATATGCGGCATGCCTATATTCTGTGTGTAGCATTTCATATGCAGATACAGCCACAGTCTCACACAGTATATAGGCATGCTGCATATCATTTTAATCAGCAGAAGCTGCTTGTGCATCCTAGCCACATAGCAATGCAAATAAGATGCATTTTCATAAAAAAAGGTGTGCCCGACGTTAGCATTGAGGAAAGATTTATGAGGACACATCTGTATCCAAGCAGAGGCAGAGGTCACAGTGTTAGTGGTAGTGTGAGTGCTGTGTGCATGTGAGTGGCTGGGTTGTTCAGTAGTGTTCGATATATGTGTAAGGAGCATTATGTGTGTCATGTAAAAATGCATTGATAATGTGCAACATATGTGTAAGGGGCACTATGTGTGTCATTATGTGTATAAGGGCATTAATTATGTGCGGCATATGTGTAACAAGGTACTACTGTATGTGTGTCATTATGTGTATAGGGGCACTAATAATGTGCAGCAAATGTGTAGGGGGCACTATGTGTGTCATTATGTGTATAAGGGCATTAATAATGTGTGGCATATGTGTAAGGGACATTATGTGTAAAAGGGCATTAATAAAGGTTGTCATAATGTGTATGGCGCATTATGTTTATAAGGACATTAATAAGGTGTCTCATATGTGTAAGGGGCAGTACTGTGTGGAATTAGGTGTATAAATGCATTACTAATGTATGGCATTATATGTATAAGGTGCTCTACTATGTGGCGTTGCATATAGAAAGGGCACTACTGTGTCGTCTAATGTGAATAAAGAGCAATAGATTGTGGTGTAATGTGAATAAGGAGCAATTCAGTGTAATGTAATGTGAATAAGGGGCTGTACTGTGAGGAGTAACGTTTATAAGGTAAAGTGATACTGCTGTGGGATGTAATATGAATTATGGACACTATTGCATGATCAAATGTGAATAAAGTTGCAGTACTGTGTGGCGTAATTGGAATTGGGGTTACTATTGTGTGGCCATGCCAGAAGCCTGCAAAAACACACCCCTTTTTGGGCTGTGCGCCAAATGTGCGAACTGTTCCTATTTATAATATAGGGGGTACAAACGCCAAAATAAGGACTGCTATAGGTGAGGGGTGATGGTGCTGGGAAAGAGGTGCAAGGTCAGAGGCGGAACCAGCGGTGGTGCTAGGGGGCACCAGCCAAAATCTTGCCTAGGGCATCATATTGGTTAGGGCCGGCTCTGGGCCCCGTAGTAAAATTTTGAGACTGCAGGAGTTGTTAATTTTATGCCCCATAATAGTGCCCTTGCTCATATTCTGAACCATAGTAGTGCCCTAGTTCACATTATATCACAGTGTAGGGCTGCCAGTACACATTATGCAACACAGTATCACCAATTCACATGGTCACATAAAGTGTTCCCAGTTCCTATTTTGCCACACTATAGTGCCCCAGTTCATATTATGTAACATTATAATACATTAATTTTAAAATACATTCATTTTTTCATACATTATAATCCAGTTTATTTTATACCACATTACAATGAGCAGGTCCAGTTGCATAACTAGATATATTGTAGGTCCCAAGGCAAATGTTTTTTTTTATCACCCAATGGTGAAAAATGTATATAACACATAACTTTGACAGGGAAGGTGGGCCCCTCTCAGCTCTGGGCCCCATAGCAGCTGCACTTTCTGCACCTATGGTAGCTACACCCTTGCATGGAGGTAAGATGCATACCCCCTGGGGCTGTCAGGTAATATGGAGGTAGGATACATACCCCCTAGGGCTGTCAGGTATATAGACTCTGTCAGTTGACATGAAGGTAAGATATAGAGTATAACCCCCGGGGCTGTCAGGCAGGGCCGTAACTAGGTGTGTGCCAATGGTGTCTTGCCCACAGTGCAAATGCACTGAGGGCGAACTATCTGGCAGCACACCCCCACCCGCACGTCCGCTTTCTCACTACTCACTCCCGCCGCCGCCTGTCTCCTGGGACGCTGCTGCACGGGACATGTCTGGCCTGCGTCCCCCCGCCGACACCACCAGCGCCCAGCTGCATTGCCTGGCTACCTCTCACATAGGTAGCCGGACAGCACTGCAGCTCTCTCCCACCCGTGTGCTAGGAGAGATGACATCTCTCCCAGCCCTCCCACAATGCACTGCGCTGCGAAGAGCACAGCGTAGGGCGGTAAGGAGAAGAGGAGAGGCCTGCCAGTTGGTCACATGTAAGTAGAATACTCTCTCTCAGACTCTGCCTGCCTAATGTGTAAAAAGGAGGACTCTGCCTGCCCTATGTGTAAAAAAGGGGACTCTGCCTGCCTTAGGTGTAAAAAGGGGCTCTGTCTGCCTTATGTGTAAAATGTGGCTCTACCTGCCATCAGGTGACATGGAAGTTAGATATATAACCCCTGGGGCTGTCAGGTATACATAGACCCCGTGTCAGGTGATAGGGGATAAGGATATATACACCACGTGGGTAGTGACAGGAGATGGATGCTGATGCCTCAGGCGGTTGCCAGGTAACGACGATCAGCTGCAGCCAGGTCTCCCGGCTTCTGATGCTGACACTCTGGTGCCGCCTCCTCACAGCAGCCAATCAAGAGACTCAGCACCACGATAGCAGGGATCGACAACAACAAATCAGGAGACTTCTGAGAGAGATGGTTTCCACGGCAACCAGCTCCGCTCGAACCAGGGGGCGTCTCTTTCCAAGATGTGGGCGGTGTCTTGAAGACGGCCGGGTCAGGGTTCCAGAGCTCGGAACAGAGCGGCGGAGACCGTGGCCGCACCGGCAGGATGGGAAGGGTGAGTGCTTCCTGGCGTCTGCGCTGTGTGACGTGTCTGTACAGTAGCAGGCTAGGTGTGCTGCTGTGACGTAGGATGATGTCACAATGTGTGTTCTGTATATATGTCACATGTGCTGTACAGAAATTCTATATATCTCACATCATTTAGATATTCTCATGTCATGTACAGTGTATATTATGTAGATATATCACATGCTGTACAGTGTATATTTATATATATCTCCCATACTGTACAATTGATAGTGTACATATACTACTTGCTGTACAGGTTGTGTGTGTGCAATGCATATATATATATATATATATATATGGAGAAAAAGGTACAGGTGCGCTGGTGATCCTATAATGAAAGTTTGTCAGTCCACAGTGAGTGAATCCCTGGGCTGTAGCACTGGTGTAACCAACACCGCTGCAAATCTCCAAATGAAGCTCAGGACTCCTTGAGCAAATTGTGTCTGGAAAAAATCAGGAGAATGCGCCCATAGTGCAGATAAATTTATTTCACACATAAATTAAAAACAGGACATTCCATGGATTATAAAAGACTCATACCATAAAAGACCCACTCTTTGGGCCAGTTAAAACACATGAAACAATCCACCAGGCTATCCACCAAACCTGCTGCAGTCAAAGACCGGACCATGCACCGCGCCGGTAGAAGCCGAACTCGTCAGGTCACCCACAGTGAAGCAGCCGGGATGTGTAAGCCGGGTGGGAAAAGACGCACGTCTGGCAAGCCCCGCCTCTACGCGTTTCGTAGTTACTTCGTCAGGAGGTCAAAATACCGACATGAGTTTTTCATGATTTTTTTAATTGAAATCGACTTGTTCATACTTTACCATCCCAGTGGACCTGGAGGGGGAATATAATAGTGTGCCGAGCGCAGCGAGGCACCATGCCCGAAGCATGGCGAGCGCAGCGAGCCATGCGAGGGGACGCGGTACGCTTTATATGGTGTCCATGTTGACTTATGTCGACATACACACAAAAAACCAACAAAAAACGCATGTCGGTATTTTGACCTGTCGGCATTTTACATGTCAGTATTTTGACCTTGTCGGTATTTTAAATGTCGGTATTTTGTCCATGTCAGGATTTTGACCTTGTCGGGATTTTGACCATCGGTCAATTGGTGTCGGGATTTTGAACGTCGGGATTTTGATTGGAGGTATTTCATACCGATCCCTTACAGCCTGCCTATTTATGCTTAGTGCCCAGATCACTTGATTTAGCTGGAAGGGTCACTTAAATTAACTGGGCCTTGTGCCCTCTACTGTATCCACAGGCCCAAGGCCCGATCGACATTATGTTGACATAGCCATTATGGCGACATTGCCAGAATGTTGTCATGGTGAAAGGTCTACAGTCGGCACGTCGATAATGGGATTTCCCATTTACTGTTACTCTGACCCTAACCACAGGCTAATCCTAATCTAACCCTAATCAATTCTGAAAACTCAGCTTTATTTAAAAAAACAAAAACAAAAGCCTGATAGGAAAAACTCAGTATAAAAAGTATACATATGGGGGAACCCCACCAAACCCTCAGGACACAGTTGTTATTGATCAGTGGTATTTAGTGGAGGTTTACTTGTGGTTACTGTAAATGGTAAATGTACAAATATTTAAAAGTATATGTCTTTTTGCCTGTCTGTTTTTTATCCTTTCAGGTGGAGTTATCCTTTATCACAGTGGTTCCTAAACTGTGTGCCACGGCGCAATGGCGTCCCTACCATTGGTGACTCCCAGAGTGGGAGGACATGTAGTTTGTGCGCACCGGCAAAACGGGTGTGTGGCCTGCTGAGTAGGGGGAGTGGCCTTTTGTCCCGAACCCCTGTATTCGTCACTCCAGGGTTCCAGGGAATGGTGGGCTACCCTCGGAAGAACACTCCGTGTGCAGTGCTGGCTCCTACACTGGGGGTAATTCCAAGTTGATCGCAGCAGGAATTTTGTTAGCAGTTGGGCAAAACCATGTACACTGCAGGGGAGGCAGATTGGATTTGGGTGTGGTGTGTTCAATCTGCAATCTAATTTGCAGTGTAAAAATAAAGCAGCCAATATTTACTAGAGATGAGCGGGTTCGGTTTCTCTGAATCCGAACCCGCCAGAACTTAATGTTTTTTTTCACGGGTCCGAGCGACTCGGATCTTCCCGCCTTGCTCGGTTAACCCGAGCGCGCCCGAACGTCATCATGACGCTGTCGGATTCTCGCGAGGCTCGGATTCTATCGCGAGACTCGGATTCTATATAAGGAGCCGCGCGTCGCCGCCATTTTCACACGTGCATTGAGATTGATAGGGAGAGGACGTGGCTGGCGTCCTCTCCGTTTAGAATAGATTAGAGAGACACTTGATTTACTAATTTTGGGGAGCATTAGGAGTACTCAGTACAGTGCAGAGTTTTGCTGATAGTGACCAGTGACCACCAGTTTTATTTATAATCCGTTCTCTGCCTGAAAAAAGCGATACACAGCACACAGTGACTCAGTCACATACCATATCTGTGTGCACTGCTCAGGCTCAGGCCAGTGTGCTGCATCATCTATTATCTATATATAAATAATATTATATATATCTGTCTGACTGCTCAGCTCACACAGCTTATAATTGTGGGGGAGACTGGGGAGCACTACTGCAGTGCCAGTTATAGGTTATAGCAGGAGCCAGGAGTACATAATATATTATATAGTGAGTGACCACCAGACACACAGTGCAGTTTATTTAATATATCCGTTCTCTGCCTGAAAAAAGCGATACACACAGTGACTCAGTCAGTCACATACCATATCTGTGTGCACTGCTCAGGCTCAGGCCAGTGTGCTGCATCATCTATATATATTATATATCTGTCTGACTGCTCAGCTCACACAGCTTATAATTGTGGGGGAGACTGGGGAGCACTACTGCAGTGCCAGTTATAGGTTATAGCAGGAGCCAGGAGTACATAATATTATATTAAAATTAAACAGTGCACACTTTTGCTGCAGGAGTGCCACTGCCAGTGTGACTAGTGACCAGTGACCTGACCACCAGTATATATAATATTAGTAGTATACTATCTCTTTATCAACCAGTCTATATTAGCAGCAGACACAGTACAGTGCGGTAGTTCACGGCTGTGGCTACCTCTGTGTCGGCACTCGGCAGCCCGTCCATAATTGTATATACCACCTAACCGTGGTTTTTTTTTCTTTCTTTATACATACATACTAGTTACGAGTATACTATCTCTTTATCAACCAGTCTATATATTAGCAGCAGACACAGTACAGTGCGGTAGTTCACGGCTGTGGCTACCTCTGTGTCGGCACTCGGCAGCCCGTCCATAATTGTATATACCACCTAACCGTGGTTTTTTTTTCTTTCTTTATACATACATACATACTAGTTACGAGTATACTATCTCTTTATCAACCAGTCTATATATTAGCAGCAGACACAGTACAGTGCGGTAGTTCACGGCTGTGGCTACCTCTGTGTCGGCACTCGGCAGCCCGTCCATAATTGTATATACCACCTAACCGTGGTTTTTTTTTCTTTCTTTATACATACATACTAGTTACGAGTATACTATCTCTTTATCAACCAGTCTATATATTAGCAGCAGACACAGTACAGTGCGGTAGTTCACGGCTGTGGCTACCTCTGTGTCGGCACTCGGCAGCCCGTCCATAATTGTATATACCACCTAACCGTGGTTTTTTTTTCTTTCTTTATACATACATACTAGTTACGAGTATACTATCTCTTTATCAACCAGTCTATATATTAGCAGCAGACACAGTACAGTGCGGTAGTTCACGGCTGTGGCTACCTCTGTGTCGGCACTCGGCAGCCCGTCCATAATTGTATACTAGTATCCAATCCATCCATCTCCATTGTTTACCTGAGGTGCCTTTTAGTTGTGCCTATTAAAATATGGAGAACAAAAATGTTGAGGTTCCAAAATTAGGGAAAGATCAAGATCCACTTCCACCTCGTGCTGAAGCTGCTGCCACTAGTCATGGCCGAGACGATGAAATGCCAGCAACGTCGTCTGCCAAGGCCGATGCCCAATGTCATAGTACAGAGCATGTCAAATCCAAAACACCAAATATCAGTAAAAAAAGGACTCCAAAACCTAAAATAAAATTGTCGGAGGAGAAGCGTAAACTTGCCAATATGCCATTTACCACACGGAGTGGCAAGGAACGGCTGAGGCCCTGGCCTATGTTCATGGCTAGTGGTTCAGCTTCACATGAGGATGGAAGCACTCAGCCTCTCGCTAGAAAAATGAAAAGACTCAAGCTGGCAAAAGCAGCACAGCAAAGAACTGTGCATTCTTCGAAATCCCAAATCCACAAGGAGAGTCCAATTGTGTCGGTTGCGATGCCTGACCTTCCCAACACTGGACGTGAAGAGCATGCGCCTTCCACCATTTGCACGCCCCCTGCAAGTGCTGGAAGGAGCACCCGCAGTCCAGTTCCTGATAGTCAGATTGAAGATGTCAGTGTTGAAGTACACCAGGATGAGGAGGATATGGGTGTTGCTGGCGCTGGGGAGGAAATTGACCAGGAGGATTCTGATGGTGAGGTGGTTTGTTTAAGTCAGGCACCCGGGGAGACACCTGTTGTCCGTGGGAGGAATATGGCCGTTGACATGCCAGGTGAAAATACCAAAAAAATCAGCTCTTCGGTGTGGAGGTATTTCACCAGAAATGCGGACAACAGGTGTCAAGCCGTGTGTTCCCTTTGTCAAGCTGTAATAAGTAGGGGTAAGGACGTTAACCACCTCGGAACATCCTCCCTTATACGTCACCTGCAGCGCATTCATAATAAGTCAGTGACAAGTTCAAAAACTTTGGGTGACAGCGGAAGCAGTCCACTGACCAGTAAATCCCTTCCTCTTGTAACCAAGCTCACGCAAACCACCCCACCAACTCCCTCAGTGTCAATTTCCTCCTTCCCCAGGAATGCCAATAGTCCTGCAGGCCATGTCACTGGCAATTCTGACGAGTCCTCTCCTGCCTGGGATTCCTCCGATGCATCCTTGCGTGTAACGCCTACTGCTGCTGGCGCTGCTGTTGTTGCCGCTGGGAGTCGATGGTCATCCCAGAGGGGAAGTCGTAAGCCCACTTGTACTACTTCCAGTAAGCAATTGACTGTTCAACAGTCCTTTGCGAGGAAGATGAAATATCACAGCAGTCATCCTACTGCAAAGCGGATAACTGAGTCCTTGACAACTATGTTGGTGTTAGACGTGCGTCCGGTATCCGCCATTAGTTCACAGGGAACTAGACAATTTATTGAGGCAGTGTGCCCCCGTTACCAAATACCATCTAGGTTCCACTTCTCTAGGCAGGCGATACCGAGAATGTACACGGACGTCAGAAAAAGACTCACCAGTGTCCTAAAAAATGCAGTTGTACCCAATGTCCACTTAACCACGGACATGTGGACAAGTGGAGCAGGGCAGGGTCAGGACTATATGACTGTGACAGCCCACTGGGTAGATGTATGGACTCCCGCCGCAAGAACAGCAGCGGCGGCACCAGTAGCAGCATCTCGCAAACGCCAACTCTTTCCTAGGCAGGCTACGCTTTGTATCACCGCTTTCCAGAATACGCACACAGCTGAAAACCTCTTACGGCAACTGAGGAAGATCATCGCGGAATGGCTTACCCCAATTGGACTCTCCTGTGGATTTGTGGCATCGGACAACGCCAGCAATATTGTGTGTGCATTAAATATGGGCAAATTCCAGCACGTCCCATGTTTTGCACATACCTTGAATTTGGTGGTGCAGAATTTTTTAAAAAACGACAGGGGCGTGCAAGAGATGCTGTCGGTGGCCAGAAAAATTGCGGGACACTTTCGGCGTACAGGCACCACGTACAGAAGACTGGAGCACCACCAAAAACTACTGAACCTGCCCTGCCATCATCTGAAGCAAGAAGTGGTAACGAGGTGGAATTCAACCCTCTATATGCTTCAGAGGTTGGAGGAGCAGCAAAAGGCCATTCAAGCCTATACAATTGAGCACGATATAGTAGGTGGAATGCACCTGTCTCAAGTGCAGTGGAGAATGATTTCAACGTTGTGCAAGGTTCTGATGCCCTTTGAACTTGCCACACGTGAAGTCAGTTCAGACACTGCCAGCCTGAGTCAGGTCATTCCCCTCATCAGGCTTTTGCAGAAGAAGCTGGAGGCATTGAAGAAGGAGCTAAAAGGGAGCGATTCCGCTAGGCATGTGGGACTTGTGGATGCAGCCCTTAATTCGCTTAACAAGGATTCACGGGTGGTCAATCTGTTGAAATCAGAGCACTACATTTTGGCCACCGTGCTCGATCCTAGATTTAAAGCCTACCTTGGATCTCTCTTTCCGGCAGACACAGGTCTGCTGGGGTTGAAAGACCTGCTGGTGACAAAATTGTCAAGTCAAGCGGAACGCGACCTGTCAACATCTCCTCCTTCACATTCTCCCGCAACTGGGGGTGCGAGGAAAAGGCTCAGAATTCCGAGCCCACCCGCTGGCGGTGATGCAGGGCAGTCTGGAGCGACTGCTGATGCTGACATCTGGTCCGGACTGAAGGACCTGACAACGATTACGGACATGTCGTCTACTGTCACTGCATATGATTCTCTCAACATTGATAGAATGGTGGAGGATTATATGAGTGACCGCATCCAAGTAGGCACGTCACACAGTCCGTACTTATACTGGCAGGAAAAAGAGGCAATTTGGAGGCCCTTGCACAAACTGGCTTTATTCTACCTAAGTTGCCCTCCCACAAGTGTGTACTCCGAAAGAGTGTTTAGTGCCGCCGCTCACCTTGTCAGCAATCGGCGTACGAGGTTACATCCAGAAAATGTGGAGAAGATGATGTTCATTAAAATGAATTATAATCAATTCCTCCGCGGAGACATTGACCAGCAGCAATTGCCTCCACAAAGTACACAGGGAGCTGAGATGGTGGATTCCAGTGGGGACGAATTGATAATCTGTGAGGAGGGGGATGTACACGGTGATATATCGGAGGGTGAAGATGAGGTGGACATCTTGCCTCTGTAGAGCCAGTTTGTGCAAGGAGAGATTAATTGCTTCTTTTTTGGGGGGGGTCCAAACCAACCCGTCATATCAGTCACAGTCGTGTGGCAGACCCTGTCACTGAAATGATGGGTTGGTTAAAGTGTGCATGTCCTGTTTTGTTTATACAACATAAGGGTGGGTGGGAGGGCCCAAGGACAATTCCATCTTGCACCTCTTTTTTCTTTTCTTTTTCTTTGCATCATGTGCTGATTGGGGAGGGTTTTTTGGAAGGGACATCCTGCGTGACACTGCAGTGCCACTCCTAGATGGGCCCGGTGTTTGTGTCGGCCACTAGGGTCGCTAATCTTACTCACACAGTCAGCTACCTCATTGCGCCTCTTTTTTTCTTTGCGTCATGTGCTGTTTGGGGGGGGGTTTTTGGAAGGGACATCCTGCGTGACACTGCAGTGCCACTCCTAGATGGGCCCGGTGTTTGTGTCGGCCACTAGGGTCGCTAATCTTACTCACACAGCTACCTCATTGCGCCTCTTTTTTTCTTTGCGTCATGTGCTGTTTGGGGAGGGTTTTTTGGAAGGGACATCCTGCGTGACACTGCAGTGCCACTCCTAGATGGGCCCGGTGTTTGTGTCGGCCACTAGGGTCGCTAATCTTACTCACACAGCTACCTCATTGCGCCTCTTTTTTTCTTTGCGTCATGTGCTGTTTGGGGAGGGTTTTTTGGAAGGGCCATCCTGCGTGACACTGCAGTGCCACTCCTAGATGGGCCCGGTGTTTGTGTCGGCCACTAGGGTCGCTAATCTTACTCACACAGCTACCTCATTGCGCCTCTTTTTTTCTTTGCGTCATGTGCTGTTTGGGGAGGGTTTTTTGGAAGGGACATCCTGCGTGACACTGCAGTGCCACTCCTAGATGGGCCCGGTGTTTGTGTCGGCCACTAGGGTCGCTTATCTTACTCACACAGCGACCTCGGTGCAAATTTTAGGACTAAAAATAATATTGTGAGGTGTGAGGTATTCAGAATAGACTGAAAATGAGTGTAAATTATGGTTTTTGAGGTTAGTAATACTTTGGGATCAAAATGACCCCCAAATTCTATGATTTAAGCTGTTTTTTAGTGTTTTTTGAAAAAAACACCCGAATCCAAAACACACCCGAATCCGACAAAAAAAATTCGGTGAGGTTTTGCCAAAACGCGTTCGAACCCAAAACACGGCCGCGGAACCGAACCCAAAACCAAAACACAAAACCCGAAAAATTTCAGGCGCTCATCTCTAATATTTACCCTGCACAGGAACAAAATAACCCACCCAAATCTAACTCTGTCTGCACATGTTATATCTGCCTCCCCTGCAGTGCACATGGTTTTGCCCAACTGCTAACAAAATTCCTGCTGCGATCAACTTGGAATTACCCCCATTATGGGGTAAATTTACTAAGATAGCAGTTCTATTTAAAATGGGATGTTGCCTATAGCAACCAATCAGATTCCAGGTATTATCTTCTAGAAGGTGCTACATAAATGAGAAGCAGAATATGATTGGTTGCTATGGGCAACATCCCATCTTAAATAGAACTCCCGTCTTAGTAAATTTACCCCTATGACAGGAGCCGAGTGCTGCACATTAAAGAAACTTTGGGCCTCAAGTGCCAGGAAATATATGCTGATACTCTGGGGCACCATAATTCAAGAAAGTTTGGAACCACTCCTACATCAGATCACTATTACAACACATGCTACCTAATTTCTATAACCTGAACCGTTTTAAGTAAATTTACACAGTGTGAAGCCCTCATTTACACAATAAATGTGAGAAAATGGAAAATGAATTTGTTCTGTTAAACTAAGTAAATAGAACACTACCTTTCAGTGGGGGAAATTAGTCACTTTATTGTTGATAGATGTCACATTCCTCTCTGTGTGTTGTACATTTTACATAGTTTATGTCACGCTTTAAGTGCTAATTTTATAATGTACATTCCATTGTTGTCCCTGGAAGGTGGTGTACTTTTCTCTTGAAACCGCCTGTACTTTCTTCTTTATGATTACTTATTAATGTGAAGGGAATTTATCCATTCTGTTAATGACAGAAAAATAAGAAAAACACCTGTGAGAGGCCATTGGCCAATAACAATGAGAGATATTAAAATACATATAGGGGGTATTCAATTTGGTGATTTTTTTTTTCACCTAGGCAAAACACTGGCACTTTTTGCTACTTTTTAGGACGAATGGGGATTCGCCCTATTCAATAACAGGATTGTTTTTTCGCCTAGGCAAAAAATTCAGCAGGAGCTAAAAACATGTGGATTGGTGAATCTACACGTTTTCTCTCCTGCACCAGTGAAAATGCTGTCTGTTTTACACGATTTTGAGGCGTTTTTCTCCAATGTCTAGTCACTAAAAAAAGAAACGTGAAAAGGCATTGGTGAAAATGCCTTCAAAATGGGTGAAAACGGCTCGCAATTGAATACTCAGTGGGGTAAATTCGATAGCTCCAGAATTGCTGGAGCTAATGGAATACCCCCCTAATAATATGTGTATGAAATATTATATAAAATGGAAATCAGTGGTTGAAGTCAGCTAGTATAATACAGTAAAATATACAAGCTCCTTCTCTGTCTAACCCACCACCTTGTGAGCAATTGTCAAGCTCCCCCTTTCAAGCTTCAGGGAAGAGGGACCTTAAGATCCATATCCCAGTAAGGAGCCTTACTGGGTTAGGGGACAGGAAGAACGAGGCCAAAGTCGTGGTCCTCCAGCGCAATTTCAGCACTGCACTGGGTGATTCTAGCACATACCTTGGGGGTCTATTTATGAAGCTGAGAAAAGTGTGAAGAAGTGAGCCAGTGAAGAAGTTGCCCATGGCAACCAATCAGCATTGAAGTAACATTCATAATTTGCATACCATACAATTGTACGGAGCAGATGATTGGTTGCCATGGGCAACTTCTCCACAGGCTCACGGCTCAGTCTTTTCACTGCTTCATGAATAGACCCGAAGATAAATCTGTAGATCTAGTGAATATAGAAAAGGCTTGTTTTCCCATCCATATAAACTGAGTAATATTTAGTTGCACATTTAAAGGTATTCCCTGCATATACTGTATTTCTCTGACGTCCTAGTGGATGCTGGGAACTCCGTAAGGACCAGGGGGAATAGACGGGCTCCGCAGGAGACTGGGCACTCTAAAAGAAAGATTAGGTACTATCTGGTGTGCACTGGCTCCTCCCACCATGACCCTCCTCCAGACCTCAGTTAGATTTCTGTCCCTGGCCGAGCTGGATGCACACTAGGGGCTCTCCTGAGCTCCTAGAAAGAAAGTTTATTTTAGGTTTTTTATATTACAGTGAGACCTGCTGGCAACAGGCTCACTGCATCGAGGGACTAAGGGGAGAAGAAGCGAACCTACCTGCTTGCAGCTAGCTTGGGCTTCTTAGGCTACTGGAAACCATTAGCTCCAGAGGGATCGACCACATGGAACTGGCCTTGGTGTTCGTTCCCGGAGCCGCGCCGCCGTCCCCCTTACAGAGCCAGAAGCAAGAAGAGGTCTGGAAAATCGGCGGCAGAAGACTTCGGTCTTCACCAAGGTAGCGCACAGCACTGCAGCTGTGCGCCATTGTTCCTCATGCACACTTCACACTCCGGTCACTGAGGGTGCAGGGCGCTGGGGGAGGGCGCCCTGAGGGCAAAATATGACACCTTGGCTGGCAAATCTACATCATATATAGTCCTAGAGGCTATATAGATGTAAAATTACCCCTGCCAGTATTCCAGAAAAAGCAGGAGAAAGTCAGTTGAAAAAGGGGCGGGGCTTCTCCCTCAGCACACTGGCGCCATTTTCTCTTCACAGTGCAGCTGGAAGACAGCTCCCCAGGCTCTCCCCTGTAGTTTTCAGGCTCAAAGGGTTAAAAAGAGAGGGGGGGGGGGCACAAAATTTAGGCGCAATATTGTATATACAAGCAGCTATTGGGAAAAATTCACTCAATATAGTGTTAATCCCAAAATTATATAGCGCTCTGGTGTGTGCTGGCATACTCTCTCTCTGTCTCCCCAAAGGGCTGTGTGGGGTCCTGTCCTCAGTCAGAGCATTCCCTGTGTGTGTGTGCGGTGTGTCGGTACGGCTGTGTCGACACGTTTGATGAGGAGGCTTATGTGATGGCAGAGCAGATGCCGATAAATGTGATGTCGCCCACTGTGGGGCCGACACCAGAGTGGATGGATAGGTGGAAGGTATAAACCGACAGTGTCAACTCCTTACATAAAAGGCTGGATGACGTAACAGCTATGGGACAGCCGGCAGACACAGATGTCGACACGGAGTCTGACTCCAGTGTCGACGAGGTTGAGACATATACACAATCCACTAGGAACATCCGTTACATGATCCCGGCAATAAAAAATGTGTTACACATTTCTGACATTAACCCAAGTACCACTAAAAAAGGGTTTTATGTTTGGGGAGAAAAAGCAGGCAGTGTTTTGTTCCCCCATCAAATGAGTGAATGAAGTGTGAAAAAGCGTGGGTTCCCCCGATAAGAAACTGGTAATTTCTAAAAAGTTACTGATGGCGTACCCTTTCCCGCCAGAGGATAAGTTACGCTGGGAGATATCCCCTAGGGTGGATAAGGCGCTCACACGTTTGTCAAAAAAGGTGGCACTGCCGTCTTAGGATACGGCCACTTTGAAGGTACCTGCTGATAAAAAGCAGGAGGCTATCCTGAAGTCTGTATTTACACACTCAGGTACTAGACTGAGACCTGCAGATAGTGCTGCTGCAGCGTGGTCTGTAACCCTGTCAAACAGGGATACTATTTTGCGAACATAAGACTTCGTCTTATATATGAGGAATGCACAGAGGGATATTTTGCCGGCTGGCATCCAGAATTAATGCAATGTCCATTCTGTCAGGAGGGTATTAGAGACCCGACACTGGACAGGTGATGCTGACTTTAAAAGGCACATAGAGCCTTATAAGGGTGAGGAATTGTTTGGGGATGGTCTCTGGGACCTCGTATCCGCAGCAACAGCTGGGAAGAACATTTTTTACCTCAGGTTTCCTCACAGCCTAAGAAAGCACTGTATTATCAGGTACAGTCCTTTCGGCTTCAGAAAAGCAAGCGGGTCAAAGGCGCTTCCTTTCTGCACAGAGACGAGGGAAGAGGGAAAAAGCTGCACCAGTCAGCTAGTTCCCAGAATCAAAATTCTTCCCCCGCTTCCTCTGAGTCCACCGCATGACGCGGGGGCTCCACAGGCGTAGCCAGGTACGGTGGGGGGCCGCCTCAAAAATTTCAGCGATCAGTGGGCTCGCTCACAGGTGGATCCCTGGATCCTTCAAGTAGTATCTCAGGGGTACAAGCTGGAATTCGAGGCGTCTCCCCCCCGCCGTTTCCTCAAATCTGCCTTGCCGACAACTCCCTCAGGCAGGGAGGCTGTGCTAGAGGCAATTCACAAGCTGTATTCCCAGCAGGTGATAGTCAAGGTGCCCCTACTTCAACAAGGACGAGGTTACTATTCCACACTGTTTGTGGTACCGAAACCGGACGGTTCGGTGAGACCCATTTTAAATTTGAAATCCTTGAACACATACATAAAAAAATTCAAGTTCAAGATGGAATCGCTCAGGGCGGTTATTGCAAGCCTGGAGGAGGGGGATTACATGGTATCCCTGGACATCAAGGATGCTTACCTACATGTCCCCATTTACCATCCTCACCAGGAGTACCTCAGATTTGTGGTACAGGATTGCCATTACCAATTCCAAACACTGACGTTTGGACTGTCCACGGCACCGAGGGTCTTTACCAAGGTAATGGCAGAAATGATGATACTCCTTCGAAAAAAGGGAGTTTTTAATTATCCCGTACTTGGACGATCTCCTTATAAAGGCGAGGTCCAAGGAGCAGTTGTTGGTCGGAGTAGCACTATCTCGGGAAGTGCTACAACAGCACGGATGGATTCTATACATTCCAAAGTCACAGCTGGTTCCTACCACACGCCTACTATTCCTGGGGATGGTTCTGGACACAGAACAGAAAAAAGTGTTTCTCCCGCAGGAGAAAGCCAAGGAGCTGTCATCTCTAGTCAGAGACCTCCTGAAACCAAAACAGGTATCGGTGCATCACTGCACACGAGTCCTGGGAAAAATGGTAGCTTCTTACGAAGCAAAATTCCATTCGGCAGGTTCCATGCAAGAACCTTTCAGTGGGACCTCTTGGACAAGTGGTCGGGAACGCATCTTCAGATGCTTCGGCTGATAACACTGTCTCCAAGGACCAGGGTATCTCTACTGTGGTGGCTGCAGAGTGCTCATCTTCAAGAGGGCCGCAGATTCGGCATACAGGACTGGGTCCTGGTAACCACGGATGCCAGCCTTCGAGGCTGGGGGGCAGTCACACAGGGAAGAAATTTCCAAGGACTTTGGTCAAGTCAGGAGTCGTCCCTACACATAAATATTCTGGAACTGAGGGCCATTTACAATGCCCTAAGTCTGGCAAGGCCTCTGCTTCAAAACCAGCCGGTACTGATCCAATCAGACAACATCACGGCAGTCGCCCATGTAAACCGACAGGGCGGCACAAGAAGCAGGATGGCGATGGCAGAAGCCACAAGGATTCTCCGATGGGCGGAAAATCACGTCTTAGCACTGTCAGCAGTGTTCATTCCGGGAGTGGACAACTGGGAAGCAGACTTCCTCAGCAGACACGACCTACACCCGGGAGAGTGGGGACTTCATCCAGAAGTCTTCCAACTGTTGGTAAACCGTTGGGAAAGGCCACAGGTGGACATGATGGCGTCCCGCCTAAACAAAAAACTAGATATTGCGCCAGGTCAAGGGACCCTCAGGCAATAGCTGTGGACGCTCTAGTGACACCGTGGGTGTACCAGTCGGTTTATGTATTCCCTCCTCTGCCTCTCATACCAAAGGTACTGAGAATAATAAGAAAACGAGGAGTAAGAACGATACTCGTGGTTCCGGATGGGCCAAGAAGAGCTTGGTACCCAGAACTTCAAGAAATTATATCAGAGGACCCATGGCCTCTACCGCTCAGACAGGATCTGCTACAGCAGGGGCCCTGTCTGTTCCAAGACTTACCGTGGCTGCGTTTGACGGCATGGCGGTTGAATTCCGGATCCTAAAGGAAAAGGGCATTCCGGAAGAAGTCATTCCTACGCTGATAAAAGCCAGGAAAGAAGTAACCGCAAACCATTATCACCGTATTTGGCGAAAATATGTTGCGTGGTGTGAGGCCAGGAAGACAGAGGAATTTCAGCTGGGTCGTTTTCTGCACTTCCTACAGTCAGGGGTGACTATGGGCCTAAAATTGGGTTCCATTAAGGTCCAGATTTCGGCTCTGTCGATTTTCTTCCAGAAAGAACTGGCTTCACTGCCTGGAGTTCAGACATTTGTAAAGGGAGTGCTACATATTCAGCCCCCTTTTGTGCCTCCTGTGGCACCTTGGGATCTCGACGTGGTGTTGAGTTTCTTAAAATCACATTGGTTTGAGCCACTTAAAACTGTGGATTTGAAATATCTCACGTGGAAAGTGGTCATGTTATTGGCCTTGGCTTCGGCCAGGCGTGTGTCAGAATTGGCGGCTTTGTCATGTAAAAGCCCTTATCTGATTTTCCATATGGATAGGGCAGAATTGAGGACTCGTCCCCAGTTTCTCCCTAAGGTGGTATCAGCTTTTCACTTGAACCAACCTATTGTAGTGCCTGCGGCTACTAGGGACTTGGAAGATTCCAAGTTATTGGACGTAGTCAGGGCCTTAAAAATGTATATTTCCAGGACGGCTGGAGTCAGGAAAACTGACTCGCTTTTTATCCTGTAGGCACCCAACAAAATAGGTGCTCCTGCTTCTAAGCAGACTATTGCTCGCTGAATTTGTAGCACAATTCAGCTGGAGCATTCTGCGGCTGGATTGCCGCATCCTAAATCAGTAAAAGCCCATTCCACGAGGAAAGTGGGCTCAGCTTGGGCGGCTGCCCGAGGGGTCTCGGCTTTACAATTTTGCCGAGCTGCAACTTGGTCAGGGGCAAACACGTTTGCTAAATTCTACAAAATTGATACCCTGGCTGAGGAGGACCTTGAGTTCTCTCATTCGGTGCTGCAGAGTCATCCGCACTCTCCCGCCCGTTTGGGAGCTTTGGTATAATCCCCATGGTCCTTACGGAGTTCCCAGCATCCACTAGGACGTCAGAGAAAATAAGATTTTACTCACCGGTAAATCTATTTCTCGTAGTCCGTAGTGGATGCTGGGCGCCCATCCCAAGTGCGGATTGTCTGCAATACTTGTGTCACGATCCGGGTATCTGGACGCCATTACTTACCCTTCAGATGCCTCCTAAGGCTGGCTCAGCGTTCCAGGACCGGATCCCGCTGTTCCTGAGTTTCCACATGCAGAATGTCAGAGTGGTGATTTCATCAGCCGCGGCCTCCGCTGTGCCCGCGTGGTTAAATGTGCGCTTGTCAGTCTGGCGTCTCCTGTCTCCTGTGGCCGGCGTCGCCATTACTGTTTCAATTCTCACATGGATTACAAACCAAACTTCCCTCCAAGTGTCTGCATGGGCGCAGCCATCTTGGATTTTGTCATCTGATTATTTCCACCAATCTGCTGTCTGTATTGTTGATTTGCATAATTGCCTAGCCAACCCCTTCCTTGCTGCAGGTATAAGTAAGCTGTGCCTGAGCAAGGAAGGCGTCAGTGCTTTGGTTGTCTAACCTAGTTCCAGTTTGTCTCTCTCCTGTGGTTGTCTTCCAGGTTCCAGCTCCTGTCTCCAGACTTCTGCTATAGAGACCCGCACCAGCATTCCATCTGCGGTGTAGCCTGACTCTCCGATCCATTCTGGACTCACCTGTTTCCAGCTACAACAATCACCTGCTTCCAGCCCAGCTTCCAGCAGTGTACAGCTTCTCTTAAAGGGCCGGTGTCCTTTCTGCAGTTTACCACTCTACACCGGTATTATTATTTCACCGCTCTCAAACAATCACCTGCTTCCAGCCCAGCTTCCAGCAGTGTATAGCTTCTCTTAAAGGGCCGGTGTCCTTTTCTGCAGTTTACCACTCTCCACCGGTATTATTATTTCACCGCTCTCAAACTCCAAACTTCATTATTATTTCATCGCTCTCAAGTTCGTTTATTATTTAACTGGTTCCAGCCAGTATCCACTCCGTACCAACAACAGTCTGGTTCCAGCCAGTATCCAGAGCAGCCGTTTTACCTTCAGCAGCCCAGCCGTTCCTGGAACATCAGCTGGTACGATCCTGGGTTCTCTCCATTGCTACAGTCAGGCCTGGTAAGGACTTTCCAACTAGAAGATTATAAGAACTGTCTCACACTACCAGTGCCTGTGGCCCTTGCCACCCTGTAGTACCCAGGAATTGTATTTATCCTCTGTTGACTTTTATGTTCCTTTTACTGCTGCTGTGTTACGGAGTTTGTCATAATAAACATCATTGACTTTTATCCTGGTTGTCGTGGTCACGCCTTCGGGCAGTTATTCTACATGTTACTTACATGTCTAGGGGTCTGATACAACCTCCCAGGTTCCGTTACATCTCAGCCCCTACAACTGAGGCTGCCTCCCGTCAGCTCAGGCCCTCAGTTGTGACAGTAAGCACTGACCTAATGAATCCAGCCGGAGACCAGGATCAAGCGGCCAGGCCGATGCAAGAACTGGCAGCCCGACTTGAACATCAGGAGGCTGCACAGGGCCACATCATCCGCTGTCTCCAGGATCTCTCTACACGGCTGGATGGGATTCAAACGACCCTCCGTGGACCTGGCACGTCCGGTGCGTCCACTACAGTAACACCAGCTGTAACCCCACCCACCTTACCCATTTCCAATCCACATCTTCATCTTCCAACGCCAGCAAAATTTGATGGATCTCCAAGGTTCTGCAGGGGATTTCTCAATCAATGTGAAATCCACTTTGAGCTTCTACCTGGCAATTTCTTCAGTGACCGTACCAAAATTGCCTATATCATCTCCCTTCTCAGTGGCTCAGCCCTTGACTGGGCATCACCTTTATGGGAGAAGTCTGATCCCCTGCTATCCTCCTATACTGACTTTGTAGCTACATTCAGGCGCATCTTCGACGAGCCAGGCCGGATAACATCTGCTTCATCTGAGATTCTCCGTTTACGCCAGGGAACACGTACTGTGGGACAGTATCTTATACAGTTTAAAATCCTGGCATCCGAACTGGCATGGAACGACGAGGCCCTGTATGCTGCATTCTGGCATGGCTTATCAGAACGCATCAAGGATGAGTTAGCTACCAGAGACTTGCCCTCTAAGTTGGATGAGCTAATTTCTCTTTGCACGAAGGTTGATCTACGTTTCAGAGAGAGAGCAACCGAGCGAGGAAGATCATCTACTCCTAAATCTTCTGCTCCTCCTCCTCGTCAACCATCTCCATCCAAGGATGAGCCTATGCAAATTAGTCGTTCCCGTCTATCTCCCGCTGAGCGCCGAAGACGTCTCTCTGAGTCTCTCTGTCTCTACTGTGCAGCTCCGTCGCACACTATCAATGCCTGTCCCAAACGTCCGGGAAACTCCAGATCCTAGCTCGCCAAGGAGAGGGCCGGCTAGGAGTAATGATCTCCTCTCCATCTCCTCATGACTGTAACCTCCCAGTGTCGCTCCAAATTGCTCAACGTTACAGGAACGTCATTGCCCTCCTTGATTCTGGAGCAGCTGGGAATTTCATAACCGAAGCTTATGTTAAACGGTGGTCCCTACCCACCGAGAGACTGTCCTCGTCCATCTCTTTGACTGCCGTGGATGGCAGCAAGATTTTTGACGCAGTCATTTCCTTAAGGACTCTTCCAGTTCGTCTGAGAGTGGGAGTTCTTCATTCTGAGTATATTTCTTTTTTAGTGATTCCAAGAGCCACACATCCAGTGGTTTTAGGCCTTCCATGGCTCCGTCTCCACAACCCATCAATTGACTGGACGACTACGCAAATGCTGGCATGGGGTCCCTCCTGTGCTGAGACTTGTTTAGCCAAAGTTCTTCCTGTTTGTTCTTCCTTCCCCAGGTCATCTGATGTTCCGCCTCCTCCATATCAAGACTTCACGGACGTGTTCAGTAAAGCCTCTGCTGATATCCTTCCTCCTCATAGAGAATGGGACTGCCCTATCGACCTCATTCCAGGGAAGGTTCCACCGCGAGGCCGAACTTATCCGTTGTCTCTGCCTGAGACACACTCCATGGAAGAGTACATCAAAGAGAACCTGGCGAAGGGTTTCATCCGACCATCTTCTTCTCCAGCCGGCGCAGGCTTCTTCTTCGTTAAGAAGAAAGACGGTGGTCTGCGTCCGTGCATCGACTACAGAGGTCTGAACGACATTACCGTCAAGAACCGATACCCTTTACCCCTGATTACCGAGCTCATTGATAGAGTTAGTGGTGCAACTATTTTCACAAAGCTGGACTTGAGGGGTGCCTACAATCTCATCCGAATCCGTGAGGGTGACGAGTGGAAGACCGCCTTTAACACCCGTGACGGACATTATGAGTACCTCGTCATGCCCTTCGGATTGAGCAACGCTCCAGCAGTCTTCCAGCACTTCGTGAATGAGATTTTCAGGGACATCTTGTACCGCCATGTCGTGGTTTATCTAGACGACATCCTCATCTTTGCTAATAATCTCGAAGATCATCGTTTCTGGGTAAAAGAGGTTCTTTCCCGTCTCCGTGTCAATCACCTCTATTGTAAATTGGAGAAGTGTGTGTTTGAAGTTAAAACCATTCCGTTTCTAGGTTACATTGTGTCCGGTTCCGGACTAGAGATGGATCCTGAGAAACTCCAAGCAATCCAGAATTGGCCTATACCCTTAAGCCTCAAAGGGGTCCAGAGGTTCTTAGGGTTCGCCAATTATTATAGAAAATTTATACGAGACTTCTCCACCATCGTGGCGCCTATCACTGCATTAACCAAGAAAGGTGCTAATCCGTCCAAGTGGTCCGAGGAAGCTACACAGGCCTTTCACCTTCTGAAGCAACGGTTCATCTCTGCACCAGTTCTGAAACAGCCCGACACCGACTCTCCTTTTATCTTAGAGGTAGATGCCTCCTCCGTTGGAGTAGGAGCAGTGTTATCCCAGAGGGCCAAAGATTGACATCTACATCCTTGCAGTTTCTTCTCCCGGAAGTTCTCCCCAGCTGAGCGCAACTATGCCATTGGCGATCAGGAGTTGCTAGCCATCAAGCTCGCTCTGGAGGAGTGGAGATACCTGTTGGAGGGAGCTTCCCACTCAATCACCATACTTACCGACCACAAAAATCTTTTATATCTCAAAGGCGCACAATGTCTGAATCCTCGTCAGGCCAGATGGGCACTTTTCTTCTCTAGGTTTGACTTTAAACTCCAGTTCTGTCCGGGTTCTCAGAATCGTAAGGCCGATGCCCTTTCCCGCTCATGGGAGCAAGAAAATGAGTCCGAGTCTGCAGACAAGCATCCTATTATTAATCCGTTGGCATTCTCCACGGTAGGGATGGACTCTACGCCTCCACCAGGGAAAAGTTTTGTTAAGCCAGTTCTAAGGAAGAAGCTCATGCATTGGGCCCATGCTTCCCGTTTTGCTGGACATACAGGCATTCAGAAAACCCTTGAATTTATTTCTAGGTCCTACTGGTGGCCAACTCTGAAGAAGGACGTTATGGAATTTATTGCCTCCTGCCCAAAGTGTGCCCAACACAAAGTCTCCCGCCAGTCACCTGCGGGGCAACTGGTTCCATTATCTGTTCCCCGTCGACCTTGGACCCATTTGTCGATGGACTTTGTTTCCGATCTACCTATCTGCAACAAGTTTAATACCATCTGGGTGGTAGTTGACCGGTTCACCAAGATGGCACATTTCATCCCTCTCACCGGTCTTCCGTCAGCTTCCAAGTTGGCTCAAGTGTTTATACAAGAGATCTTCCGACTTCACGGTCTTCCTGAAGAGATCATCTCGGATCGTGGAGTACAATTTGTAGCCAAATTTTGGCGAAGTTTGTGTCAAGCCCTCCAAGTCAAGTTAAAGTTTTCCACGGCTTACCATCCTCAGACCAATGGTCAAACCGAGAGGGTGAATCAGGACTTGGAGGCCTTCCTCCGTATATATGTGTCTTCCTCTCAAGATGACTGGGTTCAACTCCTTCCTTGGGCCGAGTTCAGCCACAACAATCAATACCATTCCTCATCTTCTTCTACACCATTCTTCATTAATTATGGATTCCACCCTAAAGTCCCAGAATTCCAACCGCTTCCCGCAACTTCTGTTCCAGCAGTGGATGTCACCTTGCGTCAGTTTTCAAATAACTGGAGGAACGTCCGCGCAGCCCTGCTTAAAGCCTCATTCAGGTATAAGAAGTTTGCCGATAGGAAGCGTAGAGTGGTTCCTGCTCTCAAGGTGGGTGATCGTGTGTGGCTGTCCACGAAGAATTTGAGGTTGAGAGTTCCCAGCATGAAATTTGCACCTCGCTACATCGGACCCTTCAAGATTGAACAAGTCATCAATCCTGTTGCCTACAGGTTACAGTTACCATCCTTCTTGAAAATACCCAGGACATTTCATGTTTCTTTGTTGAAACCGCTGATCCTGAATCGGTTTCATTCCGCACTTCCTCCAGCTCCCAAAGTTCAGACTCAACGGGGAGTCGAGTACGAGGTGTCCAAGATTTTGGACTCACGTTTCCGTTACGGTCAGTTACAATACCTCATTGACTGGAAGGGCTATGGTCCTGAAGAACGCTCTTGGACCAATGCCTCAGACGTCCATGCTCCTGCCTTGGTCCGAAATTTCCACGCAAAGTTTCCTTTAAAGCCTAAGAAGTGTCCTGGGGCCACTCCTAAAGGGGGGGGTGCTGTCACGATCCGGGTATCTGGACGCCATTACTTACCCTTCAGATGCCTCCTAAGGCTGGCTCAGCGTTCCAGGACCGGATCCCGCTGTTCCTGAGTTTCCACATGCAGAATGTCAGAGTGGTGATTTCATCAGCCGCGGCCTCCGCTGTGCCCGCGTGGTTAAATGTGCGCTTGTCAGTCTGGCGTCTCCTGTCTCCTGTGGCCAGCGTCGCCATTACTGTTTCAATTCTCACATGGATTACAAACCAAACTTCCCTCCAAGTGTCTGCATGGGCGCAGCCATCTTGGATTTTGTCATCTGATTATTTCCACCAATCTGCTGTCTGTATTGTTGATTTGCATAATTGCCTAGCCAACCCCTTCCTTGCTGCAGGTATAAGTAAGCTGTGCCTGAGCAAGGAAGGCGTCAGTGCTTTGGTTGTCTAACCTAGTTCCAGTTTGTCTCTCTCCTGTGGTTGTCTTCCAGGTTCCAGCTCCTGTCTCCAGACTTCTGCTATAGAGACCCGCACCAGCATTCCATCTGCGGTGTAGCCTGACTCTCCGATCCATTCTGGACTCACCTGTTTCCAGCTACAACAATCACCTGCTTCCAGCCCAGCTTCCAGCAGTGTACAGCTTCTCTTAAAGGGCCGGTGTCCTTTCTGCAGTTTACCACTCTCCACCGGTATTATTATTTCACCGCTCTCAAACAATCACCTGCTTCCAGCCCAGCTTCCAGCAGTGTATAGCTTCTCTTAAAGGGCCGGTGTCCTTTTCTGCAGTTTACCACTCTCCACCGGTATTATTATTTCACCGCTCTCAAACTCCAAACTTCATTATTATTTCATCGCTCTCAAGTTCGTTTATTATTTAACTGGTTCCAGCCAGTATCCACTCCGTACCAACAACAGTCTGGTTCCAGCCAGTATCCACAGCAGCCGTTTTACCTTCAGCAGCCCAGCCGTTCCTGGAACATCAGCTGGTACGATCCTGGGTTCTCTCCATTGCTACAGTCAGGCCTGGTAAGGACTTTCCAACTAGAAGATTATAAGAACTGTCTCACACTACCAGTGCCTGTGGCCCTTGCCACCCTGTAGTACCCAGGAATTGTATTTATCCTCTGTTGACTTTTATGTTCCTTTTACTGCTGCTGTGTTACGGAGTTTGTCATAATAAACATCATTGACTTTTATCCTGGTTGTCGTGGTCACGCCTTCGGGCAGTTATTCTACATGTTACTTACATGTCTAGGGGTCTGATACAACCTCCCAGGTTCCGTTACATCTCAGCCCCTACAACTGAGGCTGCCTCCCGTCAGCTCAGGCCCTCAGTTGTGACAACTTGTATGTAGTTATTGCCTAACTAAGGGTTATTGTTCAGCCATCTGTTGAGAGGCTCAGTTATATTTCATACTGTTAACTGGGTGTAGTATCACGAGTTATACGGTGTGATTGGTGTGGCTGGTATGAGTCTTACCCGGGATTCAAAATCCTTCCTTATTGTGTCAGCTCTTCCGGGCACAGTATCCTAACTGAGGTCTGGAGGAGGGTCATGGTGGGAGGAGCCAGTGCACACCAGATAGTACCTAATCTTTCTTTTAGAGTGCCCAGTCTCCTGCGGAGCCCGTCTATTCCCCATGGTCCTTACGGAGTTCCCAGCATCCACTACAGACTACGAGAAATAGATTTACCGGTGAGTAAAATCTTATTATTTACAAATGACTGGAAAATTGTATGTGCTGTACTGGATAGTAAATTCCCATTGAAGTCTCTATTATTCATTTCTAGTGTTATTAGTATTACTACACTCTGCATGGAATGTTAATCTAATCTGCAGCTACTGTATGTATACTAGGTGCGTAAAACAAACAATCAATGACAGAAATACAGTGAGAGACTTTAATCAACCGCAGATTCCTCAAACGAGAGCACACAATGTACAAGAAGACCGCAGTGTTGTTGAGGCCAAAGGCTGGTTGGGATTTACCCACTGAACTACAAAGATCATTATTGCCTCTCGATCTAGAACACACACAGCCAATAGTGACAGTGGATAATTTAAGGATGTTCCATTCAGTGTCGGACTGGTGCATGAAGGGCCCACCAGGGGAACGTAGCAGTAGGGACCCATGTTTAGGGGTGTGGCCAGTTTCCAGAGGGGGTGTGCCTATCTGGCACAGAGGCTTGACTAACCATTAGAGAGTGCATGGTCTGGGCCCTTTGATAAATATATATAGTAAATCCTGCTATGTGTATGCATGATAATGTACCAGATAACAGCAATGCACTGTAGAAAATATACCATGGGGGTCATTCCGAGTTGACCGCTAGCAGAAAATGTTCACTGTGCAGCAATGATGCAAAATAATGGCACTTCTGCACATGTGGCGCAATGCGCACGCGCGACTTACTTTCACAATGCCCGATGCAGTTTCACACAAGGTCTAGCGAAGCTTTTCAGTCGCACTGCTGGCCGCAGAGTGATTGGCATGAAGTGGGCGTTTCTGGGTGTCAACTCACCGTTTTCAGGGAGTGTTCGGAAAAACGCAGGCATGCCAGGAAAAACGCAGGCGTGGCTGGGCAAACGCAGGGCGTGTTCGTGACGTCAAAACAGGAACTGAACAGTCTGAAGTCATCGCAAGCGCTGAGTAGGTCTGAAGCTACTCTGAAACTGCACAAAATTATTTTGTAGCCGCTGTGCGATCCTTTCATTCGTACTTCTGCTAAGCTTAAATACACTCCCAGTGGGAGGCGGCACAGCAATTGCAAGGCTGCTAAAAACAGCTAGCGAGTGATCAACTCGGAATGACCCCCCATATTCCTGTGCAGTATAAGCTAACATGTGTAATGTATAGTACAAAATGAATAGTCTGGTCCCTAATCCCTAGATGAGGAAGCGGGCCCCCAGGCAGTGAGGCCAGCCAGGCAGTGGGCCCACCGGGGGGTTCCCCTGTGGGCCAGTCCAACCCTAGTTCCATTCCCCTTGGACCTTTGCAGCCAGACATTCATATTTGCCTGCACCACCTATGAATGCTACTGTATCTGAGACAACATTTTAGTTCCACAGACAAATGCAGAGGGGGTTTCCAGTTGCCTGGAAACCCTGGTCAGCAGCTCAAATTATGCCTACAATGGCAGCAGTATATTATACAATTCTATTAGAGCTGCGGCCATAACATGCAGTATAAGGAACGGAGCTCCTGCTATTGCCAAGTGATAGCAGCTTCTCCTGTCATGTCGGCTATGTGTATCTGAGTGAAAGTGCTTGCTTCTTTTGCCACTCTGCCAAACTCCAATGCTTCACAGAGTCAGTGGCGTCAGAAGGCGGGTGCGGGGGGTGTGGCACGCACCCAGGTGTCACCCTCGGAAGGGGTGACACCAAAGTGACGGCTCTTCTGCAGTAACAGGAGCCGAGTGCTGCAGTGTAATAATCCTCTGCAGCACTCGGCTCCTGTCACAGATTTGCACAGTTTCCGGGGGCAGCCAGCATCTCCGCGGAAGCTGGACACGCCCCCGGAGTGAAGGAGAAGTGGAGATCTGTGAGGCCACGCCCCTTTAACTTAGGCGACGCCCACCTGGTGACGCCTTTGCACAGAGCAGAGGACTTGAATGACTCTGCACATTGTATGTGGCAAAATATATAATTGCTTTCAAATCAAGCATTTGCATCCCCCCACCCCCAAAAATCCAGTGTGCAGGAGGTCCGTCTGGGCCCCCTCATCTCTAGCCAGCAGTGCTGTAGAGCTCTGGGCACTAGGGTCCATAGGGGACCCTAACGCTGTCCCAGAGCCTAGAGGGCATGCACAGATCTCTGGAAAAATGGCGTCCATTTTCCCAGTGACTTTCCTACTGCGCATATGCAAAACATTGGGAAAATGGCGCCGCACCATTTTCCCAGTGATTTCTGTAGCGCTGCTGCTGCACCGTGGGACTGCAGAGGGTGAGTATTAAAAATAATGGGTGCAGGGTGTGCGTTGTGGGCCCCCCTGGCCCCCGGGAGCCCTTGTGCACCGCACACACTGCACCCTTTATAAATACACCAGTGCACCCCCTGCAGGCTCTCCACTTTGGCTGACAAACAGGAATTGAAGATGTTTTTCCTTAGAACTGAAGGAAAAATGCTGCGATTCCACACAAAATAACCATGGCCCTCATTCCGAGTTGTTCGCTCGCTAGCTGCTTTTAGCAGCATTGCACACGCTAAGCCGCCGCCCTCTGGGAGTGAATCTTAGCTTAGCAGAATTGCGAACGAAAGATTCGCAGAATTGCGAATAGAAATTTCTTAGCAGTTTCTGAGTAGCTCCAGACTTACTCTGCCATTGTGATCAGTTCAGTCAGTTTCGTTCCTGGTTTGACGTCACAAACACACCCAGCGTTCGCCCAGACACTTCCCCGTTTCTCAAGACACTCCCGCGTTTTTCCCAGAAACGCCAGCGTTTTTTCGCACACGCCCAGAAAACGGCAAGTTTCCGCCCAGAAACACCCACTTCCTGTCAATCACAGTACGATCACCAGAACGATGAAAAATCCTCGTTATGCCGTGAGTAAAATACCTAAATTTGTGTAAAATAACTAAGCGCATGCGCAGTAAGCGACTAATCGCAATATAGCGAAAATCGGCAACGAGCGAACACCTCGGAATGAGGGCCCATAGGCGGAAATGACAGAAGGGAAATCTGGAATATACAGCCTGAGATCAAACACGTGATGTATCCACAAATGGACAGACATAATGTAATGTATTCCCCAATATGAAAGACGTCATACAGTAACTCAGCACTTTTGGCACAAAACTGCTAGCACCGTATTTCACTGCAATCATTACACTCGCTACCGTAGGGATCGTTAATCTTAATTGTAACATCCAGTTTCAGCTGCAATGTTGACAGGATGTCCCATCTACATATAGATGGTCATTCCGAGTTGTTCGCTCGTTGACGATTTTAGCTATGCTGCGATTTGTTGCTAAATGCGCATGCACATGGTACGCAGGGCGCATGCGCTTAGTTATTTAACTAAAAACTTAGTAGATTTGCTGTGGATTCTGCGGCGCTTTTCAGTCGCACTGCTGATCGGTGAGTGATTGACAGGAAAGGGGCGTTTCTGGGTGGTAACTGAGCGTTTTCCAGGAGTGTGCTAAAAAACGTAGGCGTGCCAGGGAAAAACGCGGGAGTGTCTGGAGAAACGGGGGAGTGGCTGGCCGAACGCAGGGCGTGTTTGTGACGTCAAACCAGGAACTAAACGGACTGAGCTGATCGCAATCTGTGAGTAGGTCTGGAGCTACTCAGAAACTGCAAAGAATTATTTAGTAGCAATTCTGCTAATCTTTCGTTCGCTATTCTGCTAAGCTAAGATACACTACCAGAGGGCGGCGGCCTAGCGTGTGCAATGCTGCTAAAAGCAGCTAGCGAGCGAACAACTCGGAATGAGGGCCATAGAGCAAACTTTAGCTATTTCTATTTTCCGAATAATTTTAATGATCATTACCGGAGACTAATAAATTAAGTCCTCAAAGGCAAAAAAAAAAAACGAGATCTTTTGAAAATCTTTTTTTCATTTCATATAATTGTTTTTTATTATTTAAAAAAAAAAAGTGCCGCTTTTTTTATGAATTGGGAATTGGAAGTCTGTGTCATTCCTAAATATGTGCTAAATACAGTGCATCCGGAAAGTATTCACAGCGCTTCACTTTTTCCACATTTTGTTATGTTACAGCATTATTCCAAAATGGAATAAATAAATGTTTCCCCTCAAAATTCTACACACAATACCCCATAATGACAATGTGAAAAAAGTTTTTAGAGATTTTTGCAAATTTATTAAAAATAAAAAACTAAGAAATCACATGTACATAAGTATTCACAGCCTTTGCTCAATACTTTGTTGATGCACCTTTGGCAGCAATTACAGCCTCAAGTCTTTTTGAATATGATGCCACAAACTTGGCACACCTATCTTTGAGCAGTTTCGCCCATTGGCACACCTATCTTTGGGCAGTTTCGCCCATTCCTCTTTGCAGCACCTCTCAAGCTCCATCAGGTTCAATTGGATTCAAGTCTGGGCTCTGGCTAGGCCACTCAAGGACATTCACAGAATTGTCCTGAAGCCACTCCTTTGATGCCTTGGCTGTGTGCTTAGGATCATTGTCCTACTGAAAGATGAACCGTCGCCCCAGTCTAAGGTCAAGAGCGCTCTGGAGCATGTTTTCATCCAGGATGTCTCTGTACATTGCTGCATTCATCTTTCCCTCTATCCTGACTAGTCTCCCCGTTCCTGCTGCTGATAAACATCCACAGCATGATGCTGCCACCACCATGCTTCACTGTAGGGATGGTATTAGCTTGGTGATGAGCGGTGCCTGGTTTCCTCCAAACATGATGCCTGGCATTCATGCCAAAGAGTTCAATTTTTGTCTCATCAGACCAGAGAATTTTGTTTCTCATAGTCTGAGAGTCCTTCAGGTGCATTTTGGCAAACTCCAGGGGGCCTGCCATGTGCTTTTTACTAAGGAGTAGCTTCCGTCTGGCCACTCTACCATACAGGCCTGATTGGTGGATTGCTGCAGAGATGGTTGTCCTTCTAGAAGGTTCTCCTCTTTCCACAGAGGAATGCACAAACCAATCAGAGCTCTGACAGAGTGACCATCGGGTTCTTGGTCACCTCCCTGACTAGGGCCCTTCTCCCCTGATCGCTCACTTTAGACAGCTGGCCAGCTGTAGGAAGAGTCCTGGTGGTTCCAAACTTCTTCCATTTACGGATGATAGAAGCCACTGCGTTCATTGGGACCTTCAAAGCAGCAGATATTTTGTGTACCTTTCCCCAGATTTGTGCCTCGAGACGATCCTGTCTCGGAGATCTACAGACAATTCCTTTGACTTCATGCTTGGTTTGTGCTGAAACATGCACTGTCAAGTGTGGGACCTTATATAGACAGGTGGGTGCCTTGCCAAATCATGTCCAATCAACTGAATTTACCACAGGTGGACTCCAGTTAAGCTGTAGGAACATCTCAAGGATGATCAGTGTGAATACTTATGTACATGTGATTTCTTCGTTTTTTATTTTTAATAAATTTGCAAAAATGTCAAAAAAAACTTTTTTCACGTTGTGATTATGGGGTATTGTGTGTCGAATTTTGAGGGCAAAAAATAAATTTATTTCATTTTGGAATAAGGCTGTAACATAACAAAATGTGGAAAAAGTGAAGTGCTGTGAATACTTTCCGGATGCACTGTTGCTATTGCTAGTATTACACTGCTATTATTATTACATACCTCCTAACTTTTGATGCCGCTGACCCAGGACCTGCTGCGAAGGAAGCGCAGCCGCGGCCGAAAAGGTGGCATGGCCTCGGGGGAGTAGGTGGGAGCTTCGTGGTCTAGCGCTGCAATCCCCATTTTCATCATTTTGGGGGCGTGTCCAGCGATCCCTGAGGAACCTGAGCAGCTCCCGGCTAGCCCTCCCTGCACTGATACACACGGCATCTATTAAGTGATCACCGGCTGCTTTGCAGAGCAGAGCAGCGGTGATCACTGACTCTCCCAATCTGCCCCCACGCGGGACACTGCGACCCACGGGAGGTACAGCGGGAGAGTGTCCGCTGTATTCGGGACAGTTGGGAGGTATGTTATTATTGTTATTATAGCTATTGCTATTTAGTCCTTGTGACGGCCACAAGTGGCGATACCTAGCAATGGCCATCGTATGTGTAGAGATGTGCCCTGTATCGCAGGGCACATCAGAGCAGCAGCGGCGGGTGCCCGGTACAGGGACAGCATATTGGTTCCCTGCACCGAACCTGAAGTGGCGACGGGCGCCGCCGCAGCAGTGGCGCTTCAAACTTGGTGCAGTTTTGGCAGCCAATCTGAAGCGCCGGCAGGCGGGATTTAAAATCCGCCGCCGTCCGCCAGCCAATCACGGCTCGCAGGTCAATCATGGGCGGGCGCGGCGAGACAATCGGCGCTCGCCGCATCATAGGCCCCGCCCTGGCGTGACGCCGCCGGGAGCAGATTAAAATGGGAGGCCGCGCCGAAGAGCGGTGAAGAGTCGGGCAGCGCTGAGCAGAAGAGGACGCCGCGGGAAGTGTCCGGTGGCCGCGGAAGAGGCCAGAAGATGCCTGCATCCAGGAGGAAGATGTCCAGCATCGATTGGAATCGCAGAGAAGAGGCGGCGGCAGAAGAAAGCGGCTGAGGACCCAGAGAGGCCACCAGGGGAGGAATGCAAAAGAGCTAACAAAGCTCCCCCCTGGTGCCTCTCCCAATGGACAGGTAGGCCCTCGGTCACCAACCCTTCCTGCCAAGACCACCAGGGATCGGGCATTAGACCCGTGGGCACAGTCAGTGCAGGCGAGCACTAGGCCCATGGGTAACATCGGGCATTAGGCCTGTGGTGTCATTAGAGGGCATTAGGCCCTAGTTCATTTACGGCCGCTTAGGGATATAAGGTGACCCTGGGCATTAGGCCCAGGTCACCTATCGGGCCCCATGTTAGGCGGCCGCTAGGCCTAAGGGTACAGTCAGGCCTCTGGCCTGTGTGCATTTAGGGGGAGGGGAGGGGCAGTAGGCCCAAGTAAGTGTGCGGGAAGTGGGTAGGCCGTACGGCGCCCACTTCCTGGTAATCTGAAGCCGTTAGGTAATCAAAGGGACAGCACCGTGGTAGTTACTTGCACTGTTATTGTGATTTGTGATGTGTGTTGTTCCCGTACAGGGCCAAGGTTGCTTATAGTTTGTTTAGTTTTGTTGCACCACACACACAGAGCTAGTTTGAGGGCTCTGCCGTTGTAGTTAGTGTAGTGGTGTTACATCAGGATAGAGTTATGCCCTGCACGGCTGTTGTTTGGTTGCCTCCTTACAGGGACCTGTAAGTGGAGAAGAAGATTGCAGTGCAAGACTGACAACGGTGAGTAACATCTGTGTACGTCTGTCCCTTTGTCTGTCCCCGAGCGCCGGACTAGTGGTTTGCTCACGGACGTGAGAAACCCCTTTATCACACTAGAGTGCGGGTGTGTGAAAATTGGGTGGCTGAGGCCTTAGGACTGGTGAAGGTCGCCGCCACCCCTGGGGTATCCTCTTTTCCGGTGGAAGAAGGGTTGATACCCCCCTTAATTTGGTTTACTTTCTCCCCAGTTCGTCCGTCGCTGGCTCCGAGAGGATATTGCCGTGTCCGGGTCCAACTGAAGGTTTCCAGGTCCGTTGAAGATTCCGTGACCTGAAGGTGAGAGAGTGCGACGCGAGGTAAGCGGTGGGACGACACCTGCACGGCAGCAGGCACTGCACCCGCACCGCCACACTCTTACACATGCTATAGAGGAAATCCCTAAATATGTAATGTTTTGCTGGGCTTAGGTATAGTCTCCATCTCACAAACGGATGCTTTAGGGGTCTATTCATGAAGCAGTGAAAAGAGTGGAGAAGTGAGCCAATGGAGACGTTGCCCATGGCAACCAATCGGCTGCTCTGTATAATCTTATAGTATGCAAATTATAAATGTTACTTCAATGCTGATTGGTTGCCATGTGCAACGTCTCCGCTGACTCACTTCTCCACTCTTTTCCCTGCTTAGTACATCTCCCCTTGAATCACACATGCAAATTTCTGTGGTAATATGCGGTTAGATGATCACACATGCATACATATCCTGCAAATTGCACAATGCCCCAAACATTTAGCAACACCCGCCAGGTGTGCTGTCTGTATGATGATAACTCACTTTAAATTCATCAGGCATTAATGTCCTCAGAGGAAAGAATAAGAATTTCCTAATGTTTTCCAGAATCTATTAGTCTCAGCTTCAAACAGATTCCTCCCATGTTTCTGACACATTGCTGAGATAAAAGTGCTTTTGCAGGAAATTAATGGCATAGGGTCTATCTGAGGCGTTGTCAGACTGGTTTATACAGGGCAATAAGTCAGTTCAGAATAATAGAATGCATGTAAACATTGCATGAAGCAGACATCTAATACTTAGTTCATGGTTGCTGTGTGGTAAAGTTACTTTCCCCTTGGGAGCTGGTGATGTTATGGAGGCAATGAATAAATAAGTCCACAAGATGGCCGCCCACTCTGTGTGTGAGCAATGTGTGCGCTTTAAGAGAACAAAAATAAGAATTTACTCACCGGTAATTCTATTTCTCATAGTCCATAGTGGATGCTGGGAACTCCGTAAGGACCATGGGGAATAGCGGGCTCCGAAGGAGGCTGGGCACTCTAGAAAGATTTATGACTACCTGGTGTGCACTGGCTCCTTTCACTATGACCCTCCTCCAAGCCTCAGTTAGGACACCGTGCCCAGACGAGCAGACATAATAAGGAAGGATTTAGAATCCCGGGTAAGACTCTTACCAGCCACACCAATCACACCGTACAACTCGTGATACTATATCCAGTTTGACAGTATGAAAAACAACTGAGCCTCTCAACAGATGGCTCAACAATAACCCTTTAGTTAACAATAACTATTTACAAGTATTGCAGACAATCCGCACTTGGGATGGGCGCCCAGCATCCACTACGGACTACGAGAAATAGAATTACCGGTGAGTAAATTCTTATTTTCTCTAACGTCCTAGTGGATGCTGGGAACTCCGTAAGGACCATGGGGATTATACCAAAGCTCCCAAACGGGCGGGAGAGTGCGGATGACTCTGCAGCACCGAATGAGAGAACTCCAGGTCCTCCTCAGCCAGGGTATCAAATTTGTAGAATTTTGCAAATGTGTTTGCCCCTGACCAAGTAGCTGCTCGGCAAAGTTGTAAAGCCGAGACCCCTCGGGCAGCCGCCCAAGATGAGCCCACCTTCCTTGTGGAATGGGCATTTACAGATTTTGGCTGTGGCATGCCTGCCACAGAATGTGCAAGCTGAATTGTACTACAAATCCAGCGAGCAATAGACTGCTTAGAAGCAGGAGCACCCAGCTTGTTGGGTGCATACAGGATAAACAGCGAGTCAGATTTTCTGACTCCAGCCGTCCTGGAAACATATATTTTCAGGGCCCTGACAACGTCTAGCAACTTGGAGTCCTCCAAATCCTTAGTAGCCGCAGGCACCACAATAGGCTGGTTCAGGTGAAACGCTGACACCACCTTAGGGAGAAAATGGGGACGAGTCCTCAATTCTGCCCTATCCATATGGAAAATCAGATAAGGGCTTTTACATGATAAAGCCGCCAATTCTGATACTCGCCTGGCTGAAGCCAGGGCCAATAACATAACCACTTTCCACGTGAGATATTTCAGATCCACGGTTTTTAGTGGCTCAAACCAATGTGATTTTAAGAAGCTCAACATCATGTTGAGATCCCAAGGTGCCACAGGAGGCACAAATGGGGGCTGAATATGCAGCACTCCTTTCACAAATGTCTGAACTTCAGGTACTGAAGCTAGTTCTTTTTGAAAGAAAATCGACAGAGCCGAGATCTGTACTTTAATGGAGCCTAATTTTAGGCCCATATTCACTCCTGCTTGCAGGAAATGCAGAAATCGACCTAGTTGAAATTCCTCTGTTGGGGCCTTTTTGGCCTCGCACCATGCAACATATTTCCGCCATATGCGGTGATAATGCTTTGCCGTAACATCTTTCCTGGCCTTAATAAGCGTAGGAATGACTTCTTCCGGAATACCCTTTTCCTTTAGGATCCGGTGTTCAACCGCCATGCCGTCAAACGCAGCCGCGGTAAGTCTTGGAACAGACAGGGCCCCTGTTGTAGCAGGTCCTGTCTGAGCGGTAGAGGCCACGGGTCCTCTGAGAGCATCTCTTGAAGTTCCGGGTACCACGCTCGTCTTGGCCAATCCGGAACCACGAGAATGGTGTTTACTCCTCGCTTTCTTATTATTCTCAATACCTTTGGTATGAGAGGCAGAGGAGGGAACACATAAACCGACTGGTACACCCACGGTGTCACTAGAGCGTCCACAGCTATCGCCTGAGGGTCCCTTGACCTGGCGCAATATCTTTTTAACTTTTTGTTGAGGCGGGACGCCATCATGTCCACTTGTGGTTTTTCCCAACGGTTTACCAGCATCTGGAAGACTTCTGGATGAAGTCCCCACTCTCCCGGGTGGAGGTCGTGTCTGCTGAGGACACTCCCGGAATGAACACTGCTGACAGTGCTAGTATATGATTCTCCGCCCATCGGAGAATTCTTGTGGCTTCTGCCATCGCCATCCTGCTTCTTGTGCCGCCCTGTCGATTTACATGGGCGACTGCCGTGATGTTGTCTGACTGGATCAGCACCGGCTGGTGTAGGAGCAGGGATTTTGCTTGACTTAGGGCATTGTAGATGGCCCTTAGTTCCAGAATATTTATGTGAAGGGAAGTCTCCTGACTCGACCATAGTCCTTGGAAGTTTCTTCCCTGTGTGACTGCCCCCCAGCCTCGAAGGCTGGCATCCGTGGTCACCAGGACCCAGTCCTGTATGCCGAACCTGCGGCCCTCTAGAAGATGGGCACTCTGCAGCCACCACAGTAACGACACCCTGGTTCTTGGAGACAGGGTTATCAAGCGATGCATCTGAAGATGCGATCCGGACCACTGGTCCAACAGGTCCCACTGAAAGATTCTGGCATGGAACCTGCCGAAGGGAATTGCTTCGTAAGAAGCCACCATCTTTCCCAGGACCCGCGTGCAGCGATGCACTGATACCTGTTTTGGTTTCAGGAGGTCTCTGACTAGAGATGACAACTCCCTGGCTTTCTCCTCCGGGAGAAACACTTTTTTCTGGACTGTATCCAGAATCATACCCAGGAACAGTAGCCGTGTTGTCGGAACCAGCTGTGACTTTGGGATATTCAGAATCCAGCCGTGCTGGTGCAGCACCTCCTGAGATAGTGCTACTCCCACCAACAACTGTTCCTTGGACCTCGCTTTTATTAGGAGATCGTCCAAGTACGGGATAATTAAAACTCCCTTTTTTCGAAGGAGTATCATCATTTCCGCCATAACCTTGGTAAATACCCTCGGTGCCGTGGACAGTCCAAACGGCAGCGTCTGGAATTGGTAATGGCAATCCTGTACCACAAATCTGAGGTACTCCTGGTGAGGATGGTAAATGGGGACATGCAAGTAAGCATCCTTGATGTCCAGGGATACCATGTAATCCCCCTCGTCCAGGCTCGCAATAACCGCCCTGAGCGATTCCATCTTGAACTTGAATTTTTTTATGTATGTGTTCAAGGATTTCAAATTTAAAATGGGTCTCACCGAACCGTCCGGTTTCGGTACCACAAATAGTGTGGAATAGTAACCCCGGCCTTGTTGAAGTAGGGGTTCTTTGATTATCACCTGCTGAGAATACAGCTTGTGAATTGCCGCTAGCACCGCCTCCCTGTCTGAGGGAGCAATCGGCAAGGCAGATTTTAGGAACCGGTGGGGTGGAGACGCCTCGAATTCCAGTTTGTACCCCTGAGATACTATTTGAAGGATCCAGGGATCCACCTGTGAGCGAGCCCACTGATCGCTGAAATTCTTGAGGCGGCCCCCCACCGTACCTGGCTCCGCCTGGGGAGCCCCACCGTCATGCGGCGGACTTGGAAGAAGAAGCGGGGGAGGACTTTTGCTCCTGGGAACCTGCTGTTTGTTGCAGCCTTTTTCCCCTACCTCTGCCTCTGGACAGAAAGGACCCGCCTTTTCCACGTCTGTTTTTCTGGGTCCGAAAGGACTGAACCTGGTAAAACGGCGCCTTCTTAGGCTGTGAGGGGACATGGGGTAAAAATGCTGACTTCCCAGACTTTGCTGTGGAAACTAGGTCCGAGAGACCATCCCCAAATAATTCCTCACCCTTATATGGTAACACTTACATGTGCTTTTTTGAATCTGCATCTCCTGTCCACTGGCGAGTCCATAAGCTTCTCCTAGCAGAAATGGACAATGCACTTACTTTAGATGCCAGTCGGCAGATTTCCCTCTGTGCATCTCTCATATATAAGACTGAGTCTTTTATATGGTCTATGGTTAACAGGATCGTGTCTCTGTCTAATGTGTCAATATTTTCTGACAGTTTATCTGACCACGCAGCGGCAGCACTGCACATCCAAGCTGACGCAATAGCTGGCCTAAGTATAATGCCTGTGTGTGTGTATACACAGACTTCAGGATCGCCTCCTGCTTTCTATCAGCAGGTTCCTTGAGGGCGGCCGTATCCGGAGACGGTAGTGCCACCTTTTTAGACAAACGTGTGAGCGCTTTATCCACTCTAGGGGGTGTTTCCCAACGTGACCTATCCTCTGGCGGGAAAGGGAACGCCATTAGTACCTTCTTAGGAATTACCAATTTTTTATCAGGGAAAGCCCACGCTTCTTCACACACTTCATTTAATTCATCTGATGGGGGAAAAACTACGGGTAGTTTTTTCTCTCCAAACATAATACCCTTTTTAGTGGTACCTGTACTTATATCAGAAATGTGTAACACCTCTTTCATTGCCTCAATCATGCAGTGAATGGCCTTAGTAGGCATTAGGTTAGACTCATCGTCGTCGACACTGGTGTCAGTATCAGTGTCAACATCTGGGTCTGCTTGTGGTAGCGGGCGTTTTAGAGCCCCTGACGACCCATGCGACGCCTGGGCAGGCACGAGCTGAGAAGTCGGCTGTCCCACATTAGGCATGTCGTCAATTTTCTTATATAAGGAGTCTATACGTGCACTCATTACTTTCCATAAGCTCATCCACTCAGGTATCTGCCCCGCAGGGGGTGACATCCCTTCTAAAGGCATCTGCTCCGCCTCCACATCATAATCCTCATCAAACATGTCGACACAGCCGTACCGACACACCGCACACACACAAGGAATGCTCCGAATGAGGACAGGACCCACAAAAGCCCTTTGGGGGGACAGAGTGAGAGTATGCCAGCACACACCAGAGCGCTATATAATGCAGGGACTAACTGAGTTATGTCCCCTATAGCTGCTTTTATATTATATATATATATATTGCGCCTAAATTTAGTGCCCCCCCTCTCTGTTTTTACCCTGTTCTGAAGTGTAGACTGCAGGGGAGAGCCAGGGAGCTTCCTTCCAGCGGATCTGTGAAGGAGAAATGGCGCCAGTGTGTCTGAGGGAGATAGCTCCGCCCCTTTTCCGCGGCCTATTCTCCCGCTTTTTCCTGGATTCTGGCAGGGGTATTTACCACATATATAGCCTCTGGGGCTATATATTGTGGTATTTTTGCCAGCCAAGGTGTTTTTATTGCTGCTCAGGGCGCCCCCCCCCAGCGCCCTGCACCCTCAGTGACCGGAGTGTGAAGTGTGCATGAGGAGCAATGGCGCACAGCTGCAGTGCTGTGCGCTACCTTGGTGAAGACTGATGTTTTCTGCCGCCGTTTTTCCGGACCTCTTCTTGCTTCTGGCTCTGTAAGGGGGACGGCGGCGCGGCTCCGGGACTGAACACCAAGGACTGGGCCTGCGGTCGATCCCTCTGGAGCTAATGGTGTCCAGTAGCCTAAGAAGCCCAATCCGGCTGCAAGCAGGCGAGTTCGCTTCTTCTCCCCTTAGTCCCTCGCTGCAGTGAGCCTGTTGCCAGCAGGTCTCACTGAAAATAAAAAACCTAAATCTATACTTTCTTTCTAAGGGCTCAGGAGAGCCCCTAGTGTGCATCCAACCTCGGCCGGGCACGAAATCTAACTGAGGCTTGGAGGAGGGTCATAGTGGGAGGAGCCAGTGCACACCAGGTAGTCATAAATCTTTCTAGAGTGCCCAGCCTCCTTCGGAGCCCGCTATTCCCCATGGTCCTTACGGAGTTCCCAGCATCCACTAGGACGTTAGAGAAAAGAAATAATTTCCATTGCTATCTGATGACACCTAATCTTTAATAGGGCCATTAACCCAAAATACTCTGGGGGAGATGTATTAAATCTTTGGGGGAGATGTATTAAATATTGGTGAGAGATAAAGTGGAGAAGTTGCCCCATACTAACCAATAAGCTTCTCACTGTCAGTCTCTAGAAGCTGATAGCTAGAAGCTGATTGGTACTACAAGCAGTGGTGCAGAGGGGGGGGGGGGGGGAGTAGTTACTAATTACCCAGGCCTGATAGAGGGGCCTGGTTTCGCAACTCGTGATACACCCCCCTTAATCAGCTCCAGGCTTGAGGGGTACAACAGCGCCCCCATGTGGAGCGTGCGGCATCGACGGCACAAATACTATTTTTAATTTTATAATTGTTGTAAAGAGATGAGGCCACGCCCCTTACATTAAGCCATACCCTCATCACCCGAGACCAGCTCACTGTCTACAGTTATGACTGCAGGCAACTTCTCCACTGTATCTCTCTTTAAGGTTTGATACATGTCCCCCTCTGTATATTTAATTTTACATCTGCCTTTTAGATAAATGGTTTTTGCTAAGTATTCAAACCACATCAAACTGCAGACCTCGGAAAATGTTATATAGATAGATTTAAGTGATGAAATAACTCCTTCTGGATGAGCTGCATTAAATGGGGAAATATGCTTTCAACCAGCAATAAAAAAAAAAAAAATATATATATATATATATATATATATATATATTATACAAAGAAAAAGCTAATCAGCTGTGTCAGAAGTACATGGTGACTGCAATTACTGGCATTTAGTCATTTTTTAAAAAGAAAAGAAAAAGAAAATGCCTCTTCAGTCTTAACTAATGACTTTATTTCCTTCCTGCAACTCTGGGAAAATCTTTGAAGCTGATTTATAAGGTTTAAGATGGAAAATATGTTGCAGCCATTAAGGGAAATCCGTTCGCTCCCCAAACCCACTGACATGCCCTCCCGGCTAGGCTGAGATCCTATTCCTGTGTCTGACCACTTATTATTATTAATCATTTTGTCAAATATAGGCAGTATTATTATTCCCATGTAGAAAGACTATTCATTTCTGTTTAGTGTATGTTGCAAGTTAAGTACCTTTTATATATATTTTCCCTTGTGAAAATAATTTTCTCCTTTTCAAAATCTCCCTGGTAGTTGCAGGGTGCACTCCAAAGCCTCTCTTCTCACTAAGGGGGAGATGTATGATGCCTTACAAAGAGATAAAGCGGAGAAGTTGCCCAAACCATACTTGCCTACCCTCCCTGAATGTCCGGGAGGCTCCCGAAGATCGGGTGGCCCTTCCGGACGCCCGGAAAGGTGGGCAAGTTTTCCGCTTTTTCTGCCAACCCCCCTCACCCCACCTCAGCCACCCACAGCAGAGAACAAGTGGGCGGTCCAAGGAGAGCCAATGATGCAATTTTCACTGAATCACGTCATCGTAGCTCCGCCCCCTGCTCTACAGTTTCTGTTTTCTCAGCTCTGTAGAGCAGGGGCGGAGCCATGATGACACAATCGTGATGACATGTCCCAGTACTGCCAATCTCCTTGCTGACCGACTACACCCCCGTACGGCCCATCTTGTCACTGGCCACGCCCCCGGACAGCCCACATTGCCACCGACCACGCCCCTGGAGGAGGGGACAGCAAAGTAGGCAAGCGTGGCATAAACCAACCAATCAGCATCTGCCATTTATCTAGCACAGTCTGAAATGACTTAGTTGCTTTGATCATACATTGATAATATATAGTCTCCAGGGTTTGATACATCTCCCTCCACATGACTTGCAATGTGACTGTGGTTGCTAGGGTTATACATTACATATTGCAGAATTCTAAATCGTTAATGGCAGCCTGAGAAAATACACTAAGAAAAAAAGTGCACAGAAATGTATTTTCATCAGATTGCTGCTTTACTATGAAATTAAACATTTACAATTTTGCAGCGGTAGGTAAAATCCAATGTCTTAGCTTTCATTGTTGGCGGAACATGTGTTGTCAGTTATCACTGCATGCTTGCCATAAATCTGAGAAAGTCCATCTCACATTCCAAGTCACTGACTTGCACTGCCATGTTTAAGATAATTGTGCTTTCTTTATGTATCCCCATCCATGGCAGACAATTGCTTTGTGTTTGCTGCATCACGCATATACAGCTAGGATATAAAGGATGCAATGAATAATCACCTCTCACCCTCTCCCTAAACCAGCCCATATTGTATCTGTGAATAGGAGAGTAGCATGTGTGGGACGCGACTCCCGGGAGAGAGTAGAACCGTCCCTTTGCCAGCCTTCCTTTGAGAAACAGGAGGTTCCAGGTAGCTACTGTATATCTATAGACAAATGTTCCATGATTGTCCAAGGTTTCTGTCTCATAATTACGGGCTTCCTACAGTAGAGGACCAATTCTCCACCGTTTTTGGTATATTACATTAATTATATATAAATGGAACATGAATGAACCATGCCAAACCTAGCAATCAACAAAATATTACTCTACAGAAATGTAAATAAAACTATTTCCCTAGGGAAGGGGAACCTTGCACAATGTGCATCTCATAGGCAAACGCAGGGGGGGGGGGTGTTCCGCTTGCCCAGAAACCCCCCTCCTCTTGACAAGTGGCAAATTATGACAACAATATCAATGGTATATAATACAATTACTAGAGCTGCCGCCACATCATGCAGAGCTGTGGCACAAGCCCAGTGATAGCTGCTTTTTCTACCAAGTTTACTGTTCTGAGCCCTCATTCAGTGCACTGGACCAAAGAGTAGCTACCAGAAAGAAGAGACAGGAACCTTACCCTGAGGTGGGAGTATGTGTGCTTAGAAAATGCAGTACTGGTTCTCTAATGTTTGTGCATTTATTATAATATGTTTAACCTTTTTTTCTGACCACTTATCTTATTTATATTATTTAAATATGTTTGATACAGCCTATACTATAGATCATCTATACTGTATTCCATGTTTTGCAGAGTGGAATATTTGCAGATTGCATTTGGAAACCCCTCTCTAGAAATCCTGCGTTTGCCACTGCATCTATCTACTGCAGGTTACGCAGCGCTGTGCAGAACTGGATCATGTTACAAACCATACTGTATATGTATCATGACTTTAAAGTAGAAGGTGAAAGAGGCCTTGACAAATGAGCTTGCAATCTAAAAGATTCATATAGCACTTGATACCTAGAGCCGGCTCTAGGCATAGCCCACATAGGCAATGGAAGGCACTCAGGGGGCACAGCGGCCTGTACCCACATCACCCACCGCACGCTGACCTGTCTGCAGTGGCGCTACAGCCAGTGCTGTTGTCTGCTGGCAGCTCCTCTGTGCGTTTCTCCACCCCGTCAGTGCCAATGAGGAGACGGACGGGGTAGTCACCAGCAGACCACATGACCTCTCACAGTCACATGATCCAACACCATGTCATTTGCAATAAGTTAAATAAAATGTATTAAAGAGGTAGGAGAACTGTATTAAACTTCAGGCCTACAGGGTTATCCAGAGGTCTGCAGCACTATGCATAAGGAATAACAACCCTACAAGACCCTTGTCCAGTCAAACCTATTGGTAGGGACACTTGAGAACCCATCAAGAGTTGTTTAATGGACTCCTATAGGGCAGAGCGTTCCATAGGTGGAGATGTGCTGGGGAAGAGAGACAGGTGTGTGAGGGATGAGTATATGAGGGAGGCTGACATTAGGAAATGGCTGGACCTGCACTGGACACTGCTTGCTGAGTTCTTGAATCTTTTCTTGCCTCTAGAACTGAGATCTATTAGCATCTTCTTGAGCCAGCACCTGCCTTGCTTCAAGATCCCCAAATTGCAACCATGTACCCTACATACTGATATTTGTACAGTAATGGTGGCAATAATCTCAGCGATCACTCTGCACCATGGGCCGGATTCAGGTGTGGCTGGAGGTGTTAGCCGCAACGATAGCACTGATATGGTAATGTAGCGGGGGTATCACACCTCCTGCTGCATTCCCGATAGGAGCTGTGTCCTAGGTATCAGATCATCTCTGATACCATTGGCTAGCCGCGTTACCCATGAGCAATCTTCCAAGAGGACAGGATATCTCCATCCTCTGTGGAGAGCGTTTGGAGAAACGGAGTCCAGCACCGCCCCCAAATGGCATCAGACTTTCAATCGCTGACAGTCTAATGACGTAGTGCGATCGACATCGCAGACCCGTACAGCACATGCACAATACCGTTCCGGCACATGAGCAAAGTACCAAGCATCGGTACTTTGCGGCACGCGCTGCACTAACAACCGGACCTGAATCAGGCACCATGTCACTAGATAGTTTTGGAATCAATATGCGCTACAGTAATTGTGGCTACAATCGATCAGTTCTACCTCCATGATGTTGATATTCAGGTCACTTAACGGTTCTGTGTTATACACCTTTTCCACTAGCTAAATTTACCCGTGTTTTTGCACTGGGCGCGCATCGACTCGGGTTTTTAGTAAGTGGAAACGGCTCAGCACGGGTTGAGTGACCCTGGAATCCTACCCGGGTAGCTACCTGGGTTGAACATGGTAATGACCCGGGTAATTGTGCAGTGGAAACGGTCATTACCCGTGTTTTCAGACCTAAGTAACACTCTGAGATGCTGATTGGTGCTTCTGGGTCACAGGAAGATGATGTAATCTCTGGGAGACACGCTGATATTTATTGCAGCATCTTCCAAAGAAACAGACACTATACAGCAGCAGAAGCGCCAGCACATCCATTGCTGCAATGCTGTGAGCAGGACCCACCCCTCCCTTTTGTTCCTTTTCGTGACATCATCTTGATGAGACAGTAAAAAGTCAATTTTAATGACATCAATAGGCTTTTACAGAGCTTACCTGGGTTAAGCGGAAACAGACACGACTCGGGAATAACCCGTGTCGAAGTGCAGTGGAAACGGTGGGGCCGACACGGGTTGTAGCCGGGTTAAACATCCCGGATCGGACCCGGTACTCAGGTGGGAAAGGGGTATTATATTGATAAGCTGAAAGGAGAAACCGTATACCACATATTTCCAATTATATGCTGCATATATTCATTCACAGTCCACACATGTACAGTACAGATTGGAGGTGGTTCAATCAGAAATTCACAATATCGTTTACTTTTGTTTGCTGCCATATTAACAAGAGGTTAATATGTTGCCATATTAAATGCCAACATTTAGATATATTCTGATTACCAGTAGCGGATTTTGCCACGGGCAAGCATGGCAAGATCCGCCACTGTGCCCCCCCCGCTGCCCGCTGTGTCCCCAGCTGGTCCCCCCGCAGTGAAGGGAACTAGACGCTATCCGTCTAGTTTCCCTTCGTGGAGAGGACCTTTGCTGTGCGGTGCGCGATGACGTCATCGCGCACCGCACAGCATTGTGGGACTGGCACAGACGCTAGGAGTCATGATTGACCTCAAGTGTCTATGCTGTGCTATGGGAGAGACGTCATGACGTCTCTCCCATAGATCCGAGGAGAGGAGCGGTGGCGGCGGCGGAGGTCTGCAACGGCCGGGACTCAGGAGCGGGGATTGTAAGTATCCTTTTTTTTTAAGCGGCGCTACTGGGGGCACAAATGGCGCTACTGTGGGCACAACTCTACAGGGGCTGTAACTGACCACGCCCCTGTATGAAGCCACGCCCCTATTTTCCACCCGGGGCGCCTCAAGGGCTAGAACCGGCCCTGCTGATTACTTCCGGTTTACTGCACTACTTAGGTATGCCTACTTGTGGGATTATAGCAGTAATATATTTTGGTATTTATTTTTAGCACTAACTGCAGAAATACAGACAGCGAGTGTGAGACATAAAACAGTTACAGTGATGCAGAACACATTTGCAGGAATGACACACAAAAGAAAAATACAGTGCAGGTTATATATTACCACTTGGTTTTGTTTGGAAGATGTTTGGTGCCATCTGTAGGGCATATACAGTACTGCAGCAAAGAATATCTATAGTTAAATACAGTAATACCAGTGGTTCACACACTGGGTGATATTCAATTAGCAGCGCCGATAACTGACTTTTTGCGCGAAAAGTCCAGTTTTCGCGTGAAAAACCAGACTTTTCCCGTGAAACGTAATTACAGCCTATTCAATTTTCCGGGAAAATTTATTGGTGATAATTTTTTCACTAATTTCACTTCACCTAACTCTGAGCAGGTGAAAAGTTGTGAAAAGTCACTATTTTAAGGTAAAAATGTTTGGATATGGTACAGAACTCCTGGGACACCCCCATTAATTACTAATTAGGCACGTTGAAGTTTTTAATTATTTTTAATTGGCCAATAATGACATGTCATTTTTTGGGGTGAAAAAGTACAAAGTGATGGAAATTGGGGTTCAAGGTATGGGACAGGTATATTGGGGTGCTTTATGAGTGGGACAGGTGTTTTTAGGCTTGCAGATGGGAGTAATCGGTCTGTTTCCACTTTTTTTTTAAGTACCCTAAAATGACCCAAATATATACTTATACCCATTTTCATGTACCCCAAATTTAATGAGAGCATTTATTTTGCTCAAAAAAACTTGCTTTCTATAATTTTTTGCATTTTTAAAAAAATGCATATAACAGCCATTTCACACAATTTAAGTCCCCAAAAACTCTCTAATGTGATCTCTAATACACTTCTCTTCTGTTTTTCTGTTAGTTTAGCATTTTTTGGGGTACAGGCTGATTTCCCCATTTTCACCTGCACTTTTCACCACAAGAATTTTCACGTGAAACCCGTTTGGAATTAAATAGGTCGAAAAATGGAGCGTTTTCGCGGCAAAAATTGCAGCGAATTTGCGGATAATTGAATACCCTAGACTATCTTGAATCACGGCACAGTAGAGTACCAGTGGGGGGGTTTCACAGCACCCCTAGGCCAAAAGTTTCTTATTCAGAGAAGAAATTATTAAATTGGATAATTTGTGCGAACCTGTCATCCTTGGGTTCAGTTATGTGGTGGTAGCCAGTATTATGCTTGTTTTTGTCTACATATTTATGATTGGTTTTGCTTATCACATGGACCATAAATAAATTTGATTTGATCCTGGACCATGACCAACCTATGGCTCCTCTGCAAGTGCCCTATAGCACCCTGTTTGGTAATCACTGCTATATACTGTAGATATTTTTAGTTGGTGCATACAGGATAATACCACCCTGCAAATAAATAAGGGAATCATATTGAGGTGCTTTGTATCCACCAATTTTAATGGGATGTTTCAAGACTGCAGGCTGTTCCGTTAGAAAAAGTACATAACATTTTCTGGTATATTTTGTTTGAAGTATAAAATGTCAAAATTATACAGATCAGATCTTAAGGGGGACATTTACTAAGCAGTGATAAGAGCGGAGAAGTGAGCCAGTGGAGAAGTTGCCCCATCAACCAATCAGCAGCTCTGTATCATTATAAAGTATGCAAATTATAAATGTTACGTAAGTGCTGATTGGTTGCCATGGGCAACTTCTCCACTGGTTCACTTCTCCACTCTTATCACTGCTTAGTAAATGTCCCCCTGTGATACTTCTGTTATGGACAGTAAAACTAGTCCCTTACTCTCCATAATGGGAGACAAGCAATATAGGACTGTTATAGTAATGTCAGTACTTAAGATATCAGTGTTTAAGCCCCTCTTACACAAACATGAAAACTGGGCTGCAATTGGCAAATAGATAACCCAACAAAAATTGATAACCAATAGATTAATAGCATCATTAATAGCATCATTATACAACTCACTATTGCACGCCTCACGATTTTTGCGGGACAGTCCCATTTTGTGGGACTGCCCCGCTGTCCCACCCCCGGGCCGCAGTGTCCCATGGTGAGGGGGGGGGGGGGGAGGCAGTTGGCAGGCTCCTGTCACTGCTGCTCTGGAGACAGGGGGACCGGGGGGCATGCCAGCAGCTCACAGAGCGCTAGGCATGCCCCCTCACTGACAACAACGGGGGCATGAATGTCGATTACAGGACTGCCGCGAAGCTACACCTCTTTTCCATAGGCCACACCCCTTTTCAGGCACGCACAGAAGTCCCTCTTTGTGGACTTCAAATGTTGGGAGGTATGCTATTGTCATGGATAAATTACATTTAAAATAACACATTTGTTTTCACTATGGTAGACAGCAACGGTTAGAAAAAAAAATAAAGAATACAGAATTTTAAAAGAATTTAAAAACACAGTATTACAAGTTAAAAATCAGGCACAAAAATAAAGCATAAAAGAAAAATGAAATTCTTACTTAAAACTGCAATGCATTTCCCAGCACCTGGCCACCTCTTCACGCAGCATTTCCCAGCACCTGCCCACCTCTTCACGCAGCATTTCCCAGCGCCTGGCCACCTCTTCACGCAGCATTTCCCAGCGCCTGGCCACCTCTTCACGCAGCATTTCCCAGCGCCTGGCCACCTCTTCACGCAGCATTTCCCAGCACCTGCCCACCTCTTCACGCAGCATTTCCCAGCGCCTGGCCACCTCTTCACGCAGCATTTCCCAGCGCCTGGCCACCTCTTCACGCAGCATTTCCCAGCGCCTGGCCATCTCTTCACGCAGCATTTCCCAGCACCTGGCCACCTCTTCACGCAGCATTTCCCAGCACCTGGCCACCTCTTCACGCAGCATTTCCCAGCACCTGGCCACCTCTTCACGCAGCATTTCCCAGCACCTGGCCACCTCTTCACGCAGCATTTCCCGGCACCTAGCCACCTCTTCACGCAGCATTTCCCAGCACCTGGCCACCTCTTCACGCAGCATTTCCCAGCACCTGGCCACCTCTTCACGCAGCATTTCCCAGCGCCTGGCCACCTCTTCACGCAGCATTTCCCTGCGCCTGGCCACCTCTTCACGCAGCATTTCCCAGCGCCTGGCCACCTCTTCACGCAGCATTTCCCAGCACCTGGCCACCTCTTCACGCAGCATTTCCCAGCACCTGGCCACCTCTTCACGCAGCATTTCCCAGCACCTGGCCACCTCTTCACGCAGCATTTCCCAGCACCTGGCCACCTCTTCACGCAGCATTTCCCGGCACCTGGCCACCTCTTCACGCAGCATTTCCCAGCACCTGGCCACCTCTTCACGCAGCATTTCCCAGCACCTGGCCACCTCTTCACGCAGCATTTCCCGGCACCTGGCCACCTCTTCACGCAGCATTTCCCAGCACCTGGCCACCTCTTCACGCAGCATTTCCCAGCACCTGGCCACCTCTTCACGCAGCATTTCCCAGCACCTGGCCACCTCTTCACGCAGCATTTCCCAGCACCTAGCCATCTCTTCACGCAGCATTTCCCAGCACCTGGCCACCTCTTCACGTAGCATTTCCCAGCACCTGGCCACCTCTTCACGCAGCATCTCCCAGCACCTGGTCACCTCTTCACGCAGCATTTCCCGGCACCTGGCCACCTCTTCACGCAGCATTTCCCAGCACCTAGCCACCTCTTCACGCAGCATTTCCCAGCACCTAGCCACCTCTTCACGCAGCATTTCCCAGCACCTCTTCACGCAGCATTTCCCGGCACCTGGCCACCTCTTCACGCAGCATTTCCCGGCACCTGGCCACCTCTTCACGCAGCATTTCCCGGCACCTCTTCACGCAGCATTTCCCGGCACCTGGCCACCTCTTCACGCAGCATTTCCCGGCACCTGGCCACCTCTTCACGCAGCATTTCCCAGCACCTGGCCACCTCTTCACGCAGCATTTCCCAGCACCTGGCCACCTCTTCACGCAGCATTTCCCAGCACCTGGCCACCTCTTCACGCAGCATTTCCCAGCAACTGGCCACCTCTTCACGCAGCATTTCCCAGCAACTGGCCACCTCTTCACGCAGCATTTCCCAGCACCTGGCCACCTCTTCACGCAGCATTTCCCAGCACCTGGCCACCTCTTCACGCAGCATTTCCCAGCACCTCTTCACGCAGCATTTCCCAGCACCTGGCCACCTCTTCACGCAGCATTTCCCAGCACCTGGCCACCTCTTCACGCAGCATTTCCCAGCACCTGGCCACCTCTTCACGCAGCATTTCCCAGCACCTCTTCACGCAGCATTTCTCATCACCTGGCCACCTCTTCACGCAGCATTTCCCAGCACCTGGCCACCTCTTCACGCAGCATTTCCAAGCACCTGGCCACCTCTTCACGCAGCATCTCCCAGCACCTGGCCACCTCTTCACGCAGCATTTCCCAGCACCTCTTCACGCAGCATTTCCCAGCACCTGGCCACCTCTTCACGCAGCATTTCCCAGCACCTGGCCACCTCTTCACGCAGCATTTCCCAGCACCTGGCCACCTCTTCACGCAGCATTTCCCAGCACCTGGCCACCTCTTCACGCAGCATATCCCAGCACCTGGCCACCTCTTCACGCAGCATGTCCCAGCACCTGGCCACCTCTTCACGCAGCATTTCCCAGCAACTGGCCACCTCTTCACGCAGCATTTCCCAGCACCTGGCCACCTCTTCACGCAGCATTTCCCAGCACCTGGCACCTCTTCACGCAGCATTTCCCAGCACCTGGCCACCTCTTCACGCAGCATTTCCCAGCACCTGGCCACCTCTTCACACAGCATTTCCCAGCACCTTGCCACCTCTTCACGCAGCATTTCCCAGCACCTGGCCACCTCTTCACGCAGCATTTCCCAGCACCTGGCCACCTCTTCACGCAGCATTTCCCAGCACTTGGCCACCTCTTCACGCAGCATTTCCCAGCACCTGGCCACCTCTTCACGCAGCATTTCCCGCAGAGCCGGCCCTAACCAATATGATGCCCTAGGCAAGATTTTGGCTGGTGCCCCCTAGCACCACCGCTGGTTCTGCCTCTGACCTTGCACCTCTTTCCCAGCACCATCACCCCTCACCCATAGCAGTCCTTGTACCCCCTATATTTTAAATAGGAACAGTTCGCACATTTGAGGCACAGCACAAAAAGGGGAATCTTCTTGCTGGGACGGGGCATGGCCACACAATAGTAACCCCAATTCCAATTACGCAACTTTATTCACATTTTATTTTGCGATAGTGTCCATAATTCATATTACATCCCACAGTAGTATCACTTTACCTTATAAACGTTACTCCTCACAGTAGAGCCCCTTATTCACATTACGTCACACTGAATTGCTCCTTATTCACATTACACCACACCTTATTGCTCTTTATTCACATTAGACGACACAGTAGTGCCCTTTCTATATGCAACGCCACATAGTAGAGCACCTTATACACATAATGCCCCACATTAGTAATGCATTTATACACAATTCCACACAGTAATGCCCCTTACACATATGAGACACATTAATGTCCTTATAAACATAATGCACCTTACACATTATGACAACCTTTATTAATGCCCTTTTACACATAATGTACCTTACACATATGGCGCACATTATTAATGCCCTTATACACATAATGACATACCTAGTGCCCCCTACACATTTGCTGCACATTATTAGTGCCCCTATACACATAATGACACACATACAGTAGTACCCTGTTACACAAATGCCGCACATTATTAATGCCCTTATACACATAATGACACACATAGTGGCCCTTTACACATATGTTGCACATTATTAATGCATTTTTAAATGACACACATAATACTCCTTACACATATTCCGAACACTACTGCACAACCAACCCACTCACATGCACACAGCACTCACACTTCCACTAACACTGTGACCTCTGCCTCTGCTTGGATACAGATGTGTCCTCACAAATCTTGCATCAATGCTAACGTCGGGCACCTTTTTTTAATGAAAATGCATCTTATTTGCATTGCTATGTGGATAGGATGCACAAGCAGCTTCTGCTGATTAAACTGATATGCAGCATGCCTATATACTGTGTGAGACTGGCTGTATCTGCATATGAAATGCTACATACAGAATATAGGCATGCCGCATATCATTTTAATCAGCAGAAGCTGCTGATGCCCCTAGGCATATCAAATGCCCTAGGCAATTGCCTAGTTTGCCTATGCCTATGGCCGGCTCTGATTTCCCGGCATCTGGCTGCTTCTTCATGCAGCATTTCCCTCTGGTAGCGTTTCCCCGCATATGGACGCTTTCTTAGGGTGCGTTTCCCGGCACCTAGCCACTTCCTCAGGTAGCGTTTCTCATCACCTGGCCACCTCTTCACGCAGCATTTCCCAGCACCTAGCCACCTCTTCACGCAGCATTTGCCAGCACCTGGCCACCTCTTCACGCAGCATTTCACAGCACCTAGCCACCTCTTCACGCAGCATTTCCCAGCAACTGGCCACCTCTTCACGCAGCATTTCACAGCACCTGACCACCTCTTCACGCAGCATTTCACAGCACCTAGCCACCTCTTCACGCAGCATTTCCCAGCAACTGGCCACCTCTTCACGCAGCATTTCACAGCACCTAGCCACCTCTTCACGCAGCATTTCACAGCACCTAGCCACCTCTTCACGCAGCATTTCCCAGCAACTGGCCACCTCTTCACGCAGCATTTCCCAGCAACTGGCCACCTTTTCACGCAGCATTTCACAGCACCTAGCCACCTCTTCACGCAGCATTTCCCAGCACCTTGCCACCTCTTCACGCAGCATTTCCCGGCGCCTGGCCACCTCTTCACGCAGCATTTCCCAGCACCTGGCCACCTCTTCACGCAGCATTTCCCGGCGCCTGGCCACCTCTTCACGCAGCATTTCCCAGCACCTGGCCACCTCTTCACGCAGCATTTCACAGCAGCTAGCCACCTCTTCACGCAGCATTTCACGGCACCTGGCCACCTCTTCATGCAGCATTTCCCAGCACCTGGCCACCTCTTCACGCAGCATTTCCCAGCACCTGGCCACCTCTTCACACAGCATTTCCCAGCACCTGGCCACTTCTTCACGCAGCATTTCCCAGCACCTGGCCACATCTTCACGCAGCATTTCCCAGCACCTGGCCACCTCTTCACGCAGCATTTCCCAGCACCTGGCCACCTCTTCACGCAGAATTTCCCGGCACCTGGCCACCTCTTCACGCAGCATTTCCCAGCACCCCTTCACGCAGCATTTCCCAGCACCTGGCCACCTCTTCACGCAGCATTTCCCGGCACCTGGCCACCTCTTCACGCAGCATTTCCCAGCACCTGGCCACCTCTTCACGCAGCATTTCCCAGCACCTGGCCACCTCTTCACGCAGCATTTCCCGGCACCTGGCCACCTCTTCACGCAGCATTTCCCGGCACCTGGTCACCTCTTCACGCAGCATTTCCCAGCACCTCTTCATTCAGCATTTCCCAGCACCTGGCCACCTTTTCACGCAGCATTTCACAGCACCTAGCCACCTCTTCACGCAGCATTTCCCAGCACCTGGCCACCTCTTCACGCAGCATTTCCCGGCACCTGGCCACCTCTTCACGCAGCATTTCCCAGCGCCTGGCCACCTCTTCACGCAGCATTTCCCAGCACCTGGCCACCTCTTCACGCAGCATTTCCCAGCACCTGGCCACCTCTTCACGCAGCATTTCCCAGCACCTGGCCACCTCTTCACGCAGCATTTCACGGCACCTGGCCACCTCTTCATGCAGCATTTCCCAGCACCTGGCCACCTCTTCACGCAGCATTTCCCAGCACCTGGCCACCTCTTCACGCAGCATTTCACGGCACCTAGCCACCTCTTCACGCAGCATTTCACGGCACCTGGCCACCTCTTCATGCAGCATTTCCCAGCACCTGGCCACCTCTTCACGCAGCATTTCCCAGCACCTGGCCACCTCTTCACGCAGCATTTCACGGCACCTAGCCACCTCTTCACGCAGCATTTCCCGGCATCTGGCTGCTTCTTCATGCAGCATTTTCCTCTTGTGGCGTTTCCCCGCATATGGACGCTTTCTTAGGGTGCGCTTCCCGGCACCTGGCCGCTTCCTCAGACAACGTTTCCCATCACCTAGCCACTTCCTCAGGTAGCGTTTCCCATCACCTGGCCATTTCCTGATGCAGCATTTCCTGGCACCTGGCTGCTTCCTCAGGCAGTGTTTCCCGGGACACCTGGCCTCTTCCTCAGGCAGTGTTTCCCGGAACACCTGGCCTCTCCCTCAGGCAGTGTTTCCCGGCACCTGGCTGCTTCCTCAGGCAGTGTTTCCCGGGACACCTGGCCTCTTCCTCAGGCAGTGTTTCCCGGGACACCTGGCCTCTCCCTCAGGCCATGTTTCCCGGCACCTGGCTGCTTCCTCAGGCAGAGTTTCCTGGCACTTGGCTGCTTCCTCAGGCAGAGTTTCCCGGCACCTGGTTACTTCCTCAGGCAGAGTTTCCGAGCACCTAGCTGCTTACTCAGGCAGTATTCCCGGCAGCTGGCAGCTTCCTCAGGCAGCGTTTCCTGTCACCTGGCCGCTTCCTCAGGCAGCATTTCCCAGCAGCATTTCCCAGCACCTGGCTACTTCCTCAGGCAGCGTTTCCCGACACCTGGCCGCTTCCTCAGGCTGCATTTCCTAGCAGCATTTCCCAGCACCTGGCAGCTTCCTCACGTAGCATTTCCCAGTACCTGCCGGCCTCCTCAGGCAGTGTTTCCCAGCATCTGTCTGCTTCCTCAGGTAGTGCTGATTTAGTGGACATTCCAGGAAAGTAACAAAGTTCGCTAAGCCACATCTGCTTCCGACTCAGAATCAGGCCCACAAAGAGGTGAGAGGGCCCTGCTCACAAGCTTGCAATCATGTATATCGGTTTTATTTGTGCAAAATATACATTGCACACGTGCACCAGAAAGGTCATGCTAGCATCCATATGCAGTATGGGTTATTTCTTGTGGTTGGAAAGACATAATGGGGAAATGGTAAACTTTCCCACTGATCCTCCTGTGGATCTGGGAGGGGGAGGGAAGCGGAGAAGGAAGGGGATGTGGCACCAATAATAGCACCAGTTTGGTCCCGCCCTTCTGAGATAATGCTGCAATTCCCTGGGCTTCAAATCACATCTTCATGCCCCGTCCACTTCTCAGCAGTACTGTAGTGGACCAGTTGTGGGAAACTTTACTATTATCCCAGGATCAGGGAGACCTTTCTCAAAATCATGGGTGGTAGGTACAGGAAGAGGAGGTGAGGGATAAGCAAGCATGGGCCAGGTACTGTAAGGACATTCTCATGTAGTGCTGACCAGACCAATGGAGACCTAAACACAGGCACATGGCATATTGTATACCTGTCCGGAGGCATTTGTATTTCAGGAGTGCTGCGACAATATGCACTGGTGAGGATTATGACGATTGCCAGTACTAACTAGTTGCTTCTAATTGGATGTCTGCAGATTCACCTCTTTGACAGTACTGCATTTATTAGTGTGTCTGGCAGAGTACATCAGAAAAATATTTTTACAGTGGGAAATAACAGATGTCCTATGGTCAGTACAACCTATGACTATACTCAAAAAGATTCCAAAATGCAATTTACTGTTCAGCTAAGATTGTAGCGACATCTAGTGGACGATGGTAGAATTAGGTTCAGCTTTAACTGTGACAATTGTTTACATTTTTCACTGACAGATGCATCTAATACTACCAGCGCTGCAAATATGGCGGTACGGGGCAGTACAGATATCCGTAAGAAATTCCCAGCCGGTACGCCATACCGCCTGGCCGTCCACCATACTGCATCCCACTGGCTTCTGTGTGAGGGGAGGAGAGCGCAGCACCTCTCCTGTCCCTCAATTCTCTGTGATGCCCGGTCTCACCGTCTCACTCTCCAACAGCGTCAGCGGGGTCAGTCTCAATAAGGCACCGGTTTGCTAGCCAATCAGAGCTTGCGGACCGGCAGCCGCAGCTCCTGATTGGCTGCCAGTCTGCAAGCTCTAATTGGCTAACGAACCGGCGTCTCATTTGAGATACCCGCCGCTAGAGACCTCACTGGACTTCTGGAGCATTGAGGGGCAGGAGAGGCGCTGCGCTCTCCTTCCCTCACATAGCAGCAACAGAGTGGGGCAATGTATATCTGGCACAGTGGGGCAATGTATATCTGGCACAGTGGGGCAATGTACTGTATATCTGGCACAGTGGGGCAATGTATATCTGGCACAGTGGGGCAATGTATATCTGGCACTGTGGGGCAATGTATATCTGGCACAGTGGGGCAATGTATATCTGGCACAGTGAGGCAATGTATATCTGGCACAGTGGGGCAATGTATATCTGGCACAGTGGGGCAATGTATATCTGGCACAGTGGGGCAATGTACTGTATATGTGGCACAGTGGGGCAATGTATATCTGGCACAGTGGGGCAATGTATATCTGGCACTGTGGGGCAATGTATATCTGGCACAGTGGGGCAATGTATATCTGGCACAGTGAGGCAATGTATATCTGGCACAGTGGGGCAATGTATATCTGGCACAGTGGGGCAATGTACTGTATATCTGGCACAGTGGGGCAATGTACTGTATATATCTGGCACAGTGGGGGCAATGTATATCTGGCACAGTGGGGCAATGTATATCTGGCACTGTGGGGCAATGTATATCTGGCACAGTGGGGCAATGTATATCTGGCACAGTGAGGCAATGTATATCTGGCACAGTGGGGCAATGTATATCTGGCACAGTGGGGCAATGTGTATCTGGCACAGTGGGGGCATTTGTGTATCTGGCACAGTGGGGGCATTTGTGTATCTGGCACAATGGGGGCATTTGTGTATCTGGCACAGTGGGGCAATGTATATCTGGCACAGTGAGGCAATGTATATCTGGCACTGTGGGGCAATGTATATCTGCACTGTGGGGCAACGTGTATCTGGCACTATTGAGGTCATATGTGTATCTGGCCTCCCCATATGCGTAGCACCCCCCCATTTTCATTGTCCACCCCCATGTGGCATTTGGCCACACCTATTTTTTGGGGCGTGCGCCTTCTGCGCGCGCACACAGTACCTATAAGACATTTTTTCTACTTGCACCACTGAATACTACAGACTCAATGTCAGTAAATTTACTGATGTTGGTAACCCAGCATTGGAGGCAATTACTGTTCATTTTATTGCATCCACAAATTTGACAGAATAAGGGGGTTATTCAGGTTTGTTGGCAAACCAAAAAAAGCACACTAATGGGCAACACCAGCGGGGTCATTCCGAGTTGATCGCTCGTTAGCATCTTTTTGCAGCGCAGTGATCAGGTTAAATCTCGGCAAAACTGTGCATGCGTATGCACCACAAAGCGCAGGCGCGTCGTACGGGTACAAAGAGTGTTGGGTGATGGATTTAACGAAGAATCCATTCGCACAGCCGATCACAAGGAGATTGACAGGAAGAGGGCGTTTGTGGGTGTCAACTGACCGTTTTCTGGGAGTGTTTGCAAAAACGCAGGCGTGTCTAAGCATTTGCAGGGCGGGTGTCTGACTTCAATTCCGGGACCAAAAAGACTGAAGTGATCGCAGCGGCTGAGTAAGTCCAGACCTACTCAGAAACTGCAAAAAAAAAAAAGTTTTTGTGCCATCGGCTGCAACAACACTCCCCCATAGGCATCGCAGAGCTGCAAAAAGTGAGCGATCAACTCAGAATGAACCCCCATGTGCAGTGCGGGGGGGGGGGGGGGGCAGATGTAACATGTGCAGAGAGAGTTAGATTTGGGTGGGTTATATTGTTTCTGTGCAGGGTAAACACTGGCTGCTTTATTTCTACACTGCAATTTAGATTTCAGTTTGAATACACCGCACCCAGACAAACCTGAATAAGGCGCTAGATCCTTTGGTTGTGTAACTGATGTTGAGTAGGGGAAATAATTGTAGCATACTCTGGATGGGTGGTCTCCAGTATGCCCCGGCAGGGATCCCGGCAACCAGCATACCGGCGCCGGAATCCCGACTGCCGGTATGCCGACACATATATTCCCTCTTGGGGGTCCACGACCCAGCTGGAGGGAGAATAAATAGCGTGGCGAGCGCAGCAAGCCCGCAAGGGGCTCATTAGCGCTCGCTCAGCTGACGGTATGCCGGCGGTCGGGATCTCGGCTGCCGGCCACTCATACTACACCCCTCTGGACAGCTCTACGGGCTTCACAAGTTAATCCGGCATTCTAAACAGAGCCGGATTAACAACAGGGCGGTCGAGGCAGTCGCCCAGGGTACACTACATCTAGCAACATAATCACCAGCTGGTGGGGGAGGGGTGGTCATTGTGGCATATGTGTACTGGGGGTACTTCAGCGTGCTTAAAACAATTTGTGGTGCTGGGCGTATTTACACTATACATTTTAATAACATCGCCTCATATCTTATTGACTATTTCAGTGATAGGAGCCCCCACTAGTAAATTGCCCTGGGGCCCCTACAAAGCTTAACTTGGCCTTGGTTCTAAGGGTGCTCCAGAGCGTCTCTGCGGCGGTTGTCTTCGCTGTCGGTTGCTGTTCTAGCCTTGTGTGTAAGAAATAATAGTTTAAGATATATCCGCGGGGGATGAGGTCAATTTACCTGCAATCAAAATCCTGACGGTTAAAATAGGGACAACATTTGCCCAACGGTCAGAATCCTGACAAGGTCAAAATACCGACATTTAAAATACAGACAAGGTCAAAATACCAACATTTAAAGTTTCGACAGGTCAAAAAGTCGACGTGAGTTTTTCATGGTTTTTGTCATTGAATGTGACTTGTTCATACTTTACCATCCCAGTGGACCTGGAGGGGGAATATAATCTTGCCCGAAGCACGCGAGCTATGCAAGGGGACTTGGTACTCTTATACGGTGTCCACGTGGACCTATGTCGACATACACATTTTTAAAAAATGTCTGTATTTTAAATGTCTGTATTTTAAATATCGGGATTTTGTGCATCGGTCAATTATTGTCGGTATTTTGACTGTCTGGATTTTGGTTGTAGGTATTTCATACTAAACCATCCAGGGGTGTTGAAGGGATAGATATAGATTACCCACGGCCCCCTGGATGCCACAACCAATGCCCCCAGTGCTCCATGGCGGTGTAGGGCCTAGTAATGTATACTACTAAGCAGGGCTGCAACTAGGGGGGGCGAAGGGGGCAAGCACCCCGGGTAACGAAAATCATAGTTTCGGCCCTGCACAAGGGGGTATAGCCATGCCCCCTCCATCGTCTATGATCCCCCAGCCGCCCAGGATGTGTCCTTCATTTCAAGAATTCTGCCTTTGCCTGTACATTTAATAACAGTGACATTGATTAAAAGCTAAATCAGAAGTGTGGGGGTTTCATGCATATAATTTATGTACTTCTAAAATAAGTTGTTGTGCAAAACAGATTCCCGAGTGCTGATATTATATTTAGGAATGAAACAGATGGCTCTTACAGCGACTTGTCATAGTTACTGTACCTATTGCTCCATCTTCCCACTGTGTTACACTCTGTGTCATTAACTTAAGAGTTCTCGGTAGTAACAGGAATTGATTCTGATCCAAAGTCTGCAAGAAAAAAAAAACGCTTGCAATTTAGACTTGAGACATAATTGAAAGGCGTCAGTTATTTGTGGTGATATCAGTACAACGGGTGGGAACAAATGATAAGTCTTTTCCAGTAAATTGCTCTTTGGATGGCTTCTTACTGAACAGATTAATCTATGTCCTCGCATAGACCTCATCTGTGCCTGGCTGTGTGACGGTATTTGTTGCTTTTTTCTGCTGCAACATCTCTTAACTGTATCAAATTAGGGGTCTGATTCAAAGCTGCATGCAAGCGGCAAGCCCGATGGTTTGCGTACAACTACAATGGTGGGAGGACTGCGCATGTGCAGAACGCGTCCTGCATTGTTGCAAGTGGTGTGCCCCCTAAGCTGCAACCTGATTGGCAGGCAGCGTTCCCGGGAAATGTGGGTGTGACGGCCCCGTTTTCTGGGAGTGCTGAGGAACGTGTGATTTACTGGTCCCTGAAGCCTGAACAACCAGTCCATCCTGAGTAACCTTGACCCACTTTTAGGATTTTTTCCAAACTATGCCATCCCAGCCAATTGCGACACTAGTATGGTGATATTGTAAGGATGTGCCCTGTGGGCACATCCATGTTGCCGTCCCTAGCTGGGGACAGCGCTGGGGCAGCTTGTCTGTCCCCAGCGCTTGGTGCGTGGCGGCGGGTGTCCGGTGCAGGGATTACCTTTTTCCCTGCACCGGACCAGAGACTGCGGGGGCATTTAAATCTTGGCGCCCTCCGGGAGCCAATCGCGGCTCCCGGAGCGGCAGCCAATCGGAGAGTGACGCGGCGAGCCAATCGGCGCTCGCCGCGTCATAGGCCCCGCCCCCGGCGTCTGACGTCAGACGCCGGGCGGGAGCCGTTCGTAAAGGAGGCCGCGCCGAAGAGCGGCGAAGAGGAGGAGCCCGCGCGCAGGAGCGGGAAGAAGAGGATCGCGTGGCTGAAGAGAAGACACGGCCGGGAGCAGCGGAGGAGGTCGTCGGCGCGCCGGAGCGCAGAAGAGGATCCGGCGCCGAGGAGAAGACGACGACCGCGGGGAGAGGAGGTCCTGAGGCCGCGGAAGAGGCCAGAAGACGTCGGCCTGCAGAAAGAAGATGTCCAGCGGCGGCTGGACGCAGGGAAGAGACGGAGGCGCCGCTGGCCAGGACGGGTCAGCGGCAGAAGACGGTGGAGGCCCCCAGGTTAGGTAAGGCCTCAGTGAGGCTATCCTCCCCCTCCCCTTTTCCTCCCTCGACCACCAGGGACGGGCATTAGGCCCGAGGACACAATTCAGGCGCTAGGCCTGGGCGCAGTTAGGAGTTTGGGCCCCCAATATTTGATGAGGTGGTTTGGGCATTAGGCCCAAGCCACCCCACTCATGCGGCACCAGTTAGGCGGGCACTAGGCCCGGGGAACAATCTAGGCACTAGGCCTGTGGCTAATAGAGGGCGTTAGGCCCTAGGGTATTTGTGGCCAAATCAGGGATACGATAAGGTGACCCTGGGCACAAGGCCCAGGTCACCCAACGGGCGGCAAGTAGGCGGGCGCTAGGCCCGTGGGCAAAGTCAGGCCTCCGGCCTGTGGGCAGTTAGGGGGCGCTAGGCCCAGCGAAGCAGTGTTTCCCTGAGGTGAGTAAAGGTGGTACTGGGCGCTAGGCTCAGGCCACCCTGAGAGTACGGTAGGTGGGTGAGCTGTGCGGTCCCCACTACTGGGTGTTCTGGGTCGGGTAGATAAAGGGACAGCACCGTTTTATGTTGTAACTCCGATAGTGTGTTATATGTTGTTACCGTGCAGGGCAAAGTGTATGTGTTGTGTAAGTTGTGCATAGTTGTGTTGCACCACACCCACAGAGCTAGTTTGAGGGCTCCGCTGTTGTAGATAGTATAGGGTGTGACACTAGGTCAGAGTTAGGCCCTGCACGGCTGTTTCTCTTTGCCTCCTTACAGGGACCTGTAAGTGGAGAAGATCGGAGTGCAAGACTTGTGACGGTGAGTAGCATCCGTGTACGTCTGTCCCTTGTTTGTCCCCGAGCGCCGGAGTTAGGATTGCTCACGGACGTGAGAATCCCTTTCATCACACTACGTGCGAAAGCGCGAGTGTGTGAAAGCTGGGTAGCTGAGGCTTTGTGCCGGTGATGACCATTCACCCAGCCGGTGAAGGTCGCAGCCACCCCTGGGGTATCCCCTGTTCCAGCGGAAGAAGGGTCGATACCCCCTTTAATGTAAACCCTTCTCTCCTCAGCTAGGTCGTCGGTCAGCTCCGAGAGGGAATCGCCGTGTCCGGATCCGACTGAAGAATTCCAGGTCCGTTGAAGGTTCCGGTACCTGAAGGTGAGAGAGAGCGGCGCCTGGTGAGTACCGCGTCTACACCTGCACGGCAGCAGGCACCACCACACGCACTCGCAGGCCCCCGCACCGCACCTCTCACAATATTGTGGATATTCTGTAACTGTGGCAAATCACCATCTCTGAGTGTCTGTTTATCCTTCAAATGTATATTCTTTGGGGTAAATTTACTACGATGGGAGTTCTATTTAATATGGGATGTTGCCCATAGCAACCAATCAGATTCCAGGTATTATCTTCTAGAAGGTACTAGATAAATGAGAAGTAGAATCTGATTGGTTACTATGGACAACATCCCATCTTAAATAGTAAATTTACCCCTTTGTTTCCAGTGTTTCCAGAGGCAAACACCACTCAGGAATACCAACCCTGCATTACTGTCCTATTGTTAGGATAGACTGTACTATTTTTTTTTTCCATTCTTTTCACCCCAGTCCATTGGTGGACCACTTATCATCCTATTCATAGGATATATTGAGGCGATGTATTAAGCTTGGAGAAGTTATAAAGCAGTGATAAGTGCAAGTTGATAACGCACAAGCCAATCAGCTCCTAACTGTAAATTTACATATTGGAGCTGATTGGCTGGTACGTTATCACCTTGCACTTATCACTGCTTTATCCCGTCTTTATCCCTTCTCCAGGTTAATACATCTGCACCATTATGTGCTGGATCTAGTACTGACACTTTTACTCTAAACCATTTGTGAACTTTTTATATCTCTATCCCGAATAAAGTAAATGGGCCAGATGTAACGATACCCGAGTACATCGGCCGTGCGGGACATTTTTTTTTAAAGGGGCAAACACTTACAAGGCAAAACCATGGTTTGTAAAAAAAAACCCAACTTTAAAAAAACCTTTAAAAAAACATCTGAGTCCGGCCGGCATCACGCCTGGCCGCCGAAATTGGGCGTCATTACATCTGGCCCAATGTATTACACCAAAGGATACTGGGGCAGATGTATTAGCCTGGAGACGGCATAAAAAAGTAATAATCCAGTGATAAGCGCAAGGTGATAAATGCACCAGCCAATCAGCTCCTAACTGTTAATTTACATATTGGAGCTGATTGGCTGGTGCATTTATCACTGGTTTATCACTTCCTTATGCCTTCTCCAAGTTGATACATCTGTGCCAATATGAGATAGGTTAAACGTTGAAAACACACACACACAAACAGGGATATGGGATTTTATTTTAATGTATACTAAATAAAAGATATTTTATTACTTTACTTTAACTATTATCCTTTCTTAAGAGTGTGCCACAAAAGGAATCTTCTTTTTTTCCTTGTTTTTATTATTAATGATAATCATAATAATAATAATAGTATAATAATAATTTCATTTATAGTGCGTTCTTTCATCAATAGGACTCCGGGCACTTTACAAAATGAACATAATACAGAAACAATGGAGTACAGAAAAGCTTTTCAGAAAATGCAGAGAGCATGGGGATACTAAAGGGACAATTATGGAAATGCTGAGTAAACATGAGAGTCTTGAGTCTGTTATTGAAGGATTCTAGAGTGGGGTCCTCTCATACTGTGCGGGGAAGCGAGTTCCATAGAGTCAGAGCCGACGATACGTCACATCCAGGAATCTGACCTCAGTACCTATTTGTCGAATGTTGGTAATTCTCTCAAATATTTACATGACTATTTTTCCAACTGGTGCGGGAGCTCCTCCCCCTTTTTTGCTATTAACCTGACAGTTACTTGGATAACCAATGTTCACGCAAATGATGTGATGTTGCGTCTTCAGATGCAGCAGTGGATGGCACAAGCATGTAGGAGGAGTCTATTTGCACAAGACACCTTCTGCAGCATTAACAAATTATAGCAGAGTAACTGCATTTAAATACACAGCTACTGTGCTATTGCGTCCATTCCTAAATCAGGCCCTATATACCTTTGTTGCAAGGGTGATTTAAGAAAGGAGAGGGCCGGTATGCAGGCTCTGTGCGGCCCCCTCCTCTCTGGTAGTGCAGTAGGCTCATGCGCAGGTCTCCGGAAACATGGCGCCCTGTGCATTGCTCCTGGAGACTTCTCTACTGTACATACGCAAATCACCCTGTGATTTCTGGCTGCAGGGCCACATGGAACCCTGGAGGCTGTTGAGAAGACAGTATAACTGTATTATAGATACGCCATTGCTTTGCTATTTGCATTTTAATTGGCTTTTAAATGTAACCTCATTTTGATACAGAACAAAAAGACTTCAGTACTATCAATACGTGTGTCCTGTGTGTCCTGATGACGGGGGAGAGTACCCCGAAAAATTGAAGTAAAGCACGTTACTTTTCTCCCTATACTGAGTCCAGGAGCGCCGCCTCTATATCATTCTGCATATATATCTCCTATATAATACTATAATAGCCCTATTCTGTGACTTTGTGATTCATTTGCTAACGCTGGGCGGAGTCACAAGACTGGGCGGAGTTAGTCAAATGAGTCACAGATCTGGCCAAATCTACAGGAGACTAGGAGCAGAAGCAGATAGTATGGGCATGGCACAGGCAGGGGTGCATACCTCCCAGCTTTCTGCAGGAGCTGTCTTCAGGCAGAAGGAGGGACACAGACACACACACACACACACACACACACACACAGCGAAAAGGGGGCGTGGCTTCACGGGAGGGCCCCGTTTTCGTCAGTGAGGGGGCATGCCCAGCGCTCTGTGAGCTGCTGGCATGCCCCCAGGAGCTGATTATGAGTCCGGGGGGCCCAGGGCACTTGAGACAGTGGAGCCCTATCTCATTGCTGTGCCTGCTGTGGGGTTAGGGGCGTGGCCTAATCGCGGCCCGCGCGGCCACGCCCCCTTATGCAAATTCCGATTTTTATTTTTATTTTTTAAATGGGATTTTGGCCCCTCAGCTAGGGCTAAATCCAGAGGGGGTGGTCGCTCCCCCCTACACACCCGCACAGGCAGAACAAAGCAGGGAGACTGCTGCCTCCCTGTAACACCACAGACCTGCCAATACACAGCAGCGTGTGCTGACTGTAGCACAATGCTGCCGCTGTTGCTGGTAGGACGGGGGAGCTTCTGAGATGGGACAGAGCTACTCGAGCCGGGGGGCCCCCTAAAACTGTGGGGCCAACGGTACGTACCCCCTGCCCCCCCCCTCCCTAATCCGGCTCTGCTGCTGGAACCCCCCCTTAATCCGTACCCCCTGATGCCCCCTCTCCCTCTGTCTCCACTATTCACCGCTGCTCTGCTGCTCTGCTAAGCAGAACAACGAGTACAGGAGCTTTCCAACTGCCCCCCCCCCCCCCACCGCGGGACACTGCGACCCGCGGGTGGGACAGCGGGACAGACCCCAAAAAATGGGACTGTCCCGCGAAAATCTGGACATTTGGGAGGTATGGGGGTGGGTGAGGGGTATGTCATACAGACAGACGGGCACCGGCTCACTGTGTGCTTGACCCCCCACATCGGCATACTCAGCAGGGTCTCTCTGGCGCGGAGGAGCGTCACTTTCTAGCACACTCCACGCTTCTTAGCTGCAGTTTTGTGGGGCACCTGCCGCTGTGCAGGTTCCGTACTGCCTCTGTTATCTCCAGCCCCGGCAACCCCACCGCTAGCTGCAGTGCTGCCACCCGCAGTGAGGTGCGCCCAGCTCATTCACACACTTTAGCTGGCGGGTAGCGCTGCAGAAATCCAAGCTGCATGCTATGACCCCCTCCTCCCTCCAGCCGCAGCATCTCCTGGGGGCTAACCAGTCATTTCCAGTCTCACCTTACCACAGTGCCCGGCAGCTGCGCGAGGTCTGCAGTGTGTGACTGAGGAGGGGGGGAGGGATGCGGACGGGCAGAGGAAGCAGGACTCCAGCCTGAGAGAATAACCATGCCAAGTCTCCAGCAGCAGCAGATCCCAACAGGTTGGAGTGGAACAGCAGCAGCCAGCAGCAGTGACTCCGGTAAGACACATCTGTCTGTCACCACTGTTTTGTCCCTAATACCAATCTCTCCCGTGCCCTGTGTTCTGTCATGTCCCTGTCACCCCTGGCCTTGCCCTGCCACCCTTATCCTGGCCCTTTCACCCTTATCCTGGCCCTGTCACCCTTATCCTGGCCCTTTCACCCTTATCCTGGCCCTGTCACCCTTATCCTGGCCCTGTTACCCCTATCCTGGCCCTGTCACCCCTGTGCTTGCCCTGTCAACCCTATACTGGCCCCGTCACCCCTGTCCTGGTCCTGCCGCCCCTACCCTGGCCCTGTCACCCCTATCCTGTCCCTGTCATTTCTGTTCTGGCCCCGTCGCCCCTGTCCTGGCCCCGTCACCCCTGTTCTGACCCTGTCACCCCTGTCCTGGCCCCGTCAACCCTGTTCTGATGCTGTCACCCCTGTCCTGGCCCTGTTACTGCTTACCCTCCAACTACCTTTTATGGCATGTACAGTACCCGCAGCGCCTCCAGACCTCTCCCCAATGCACCACACCTCCGCACCTTCCCCTCCACCACATGCGGCACTCCACCCCTCCCCCACATGCTGTGCCTCCAGACCCCCTACACCACCCGCGGCTCCCACTCCTCCGCCCCTTCACCACCCACAGCACCTCCAGGCCCCCTCCACCATTCACCCCCCTTATATGTCTCCCCCCCACACCTGCCCCCCTCCACCCACAGCATCTGCAGACACCCTCCTCCATCCGCGGTCCCCCCCTCCCCCACCAATGGCACTTCCGCACCTGCCCCTCCACCACCTGCAGCACCTCCGGACCTCCTTTCCCATCCACCGCACCACCCGTACCTGCCCCTACCCTACCCATGGTGCCTGCGGTCCCCTACCCCACCCCCGGGACTCCCATCCCTTCCCATCCCACAGCACCTCCGGAACCCTTCACCCATCCACAGCATCCCCACACCTGCCCCTCTCCCACCTGTGGCACCCCTGCCCCTCCCCCACCTGCAGTGCCTCCGGACCCCTCCCCCATCTGCATCCCCCACTCCTCTGCCTCTCCCCCACCCGCAGTACCTCCCGAACCTTCCCCATCCGGCCCCCCCCCACTTCTGCCCCCCCCTCCACCCGCAGCATCTACATACACCATCCGCAGTCCCCCCCGCACCCGCTACATTCTGTACATCGTGCCCTGCAGGTGCTGTTCACGCCGTCGCAAGGGGCTGTGCCTCCTTCACCATCGCACGCCCTTTCATTGTGCAATATTTAACCACTAACAAAGGAATGCAGGTAATACTCCATATAATACAAATATTAAACCCCAGAAAGGCATGCAAGGGTTAAGGGGGCGTAGCCCCTTGCGACGGTGTGAAGAGCGCCCGTAGGGCGCGATGAAGCACCTAGTATATATATATATAGTATCAACTTGCGCCCAATTTAGTATTTTGTCTGTATTTTACCAAGTCTACTACCCATATGCCTGCTACTATACTAGCAGTAGACTGCTAGTATAGTGCAGGAGTATTTAATGTCTGATCCATGTTTAATGATAGCCATAACCTGTCAATTGGCCCCAAAATAAATAACAGCATGCATTGCATGAAAATGACACCAGTGCCCGATAATGATCCTATTGACATCCATAGAATCGATAGCATCAATGTGTGATAACTGGTCACCTTCCAGGATCACTAACAGGCCATAGTAATCCATGAGAGGCCGCTTCTGATTGGCTGGCCACATACTAAGTAGGCAGGTTGACTGGGCATTAACCAGTTTTCAACAGGAGTGCCTAGGGAGCAGTCTGTGTTGCTGCTATGGAAGTTGTGTTGGTGGGGAGAGCACTCCGCACACTGTCTCCCCATGTAGATTCTGCGACATTGGTACGACCTCTGGACCTTAAGCTCCTCCACTCGCTGTCTGAATTGATCCTCTATGGTGAGAAGATGTGTTCCAAGTCTCTCCTGACTTAGACATAATTTTAATGTTGACATTCTGATTGTTGACGTTTTGACTACATACCTCTGTTGCAGTAGTGGCTGCTTTCTCCAAGCCGTGAATTATAGTTTATGCTTCTGTTGGATGTAGCAGGATGTCCGGATGCTCTTCAGCTTTCTCCCTTTCGTGTACAGAGCTTTTGGTCCGCTCTGAAGTGTGTCTTTGAACTTTTCATCTTGTAGTGTTTCCTGAGGATGTACTTTAGGGGTTTGGAGTGGATGTAGGATTGCACATTGAAAAGGATGTCATCTTCTGGTTCTTCTCTTTATGATTGTAGGCAAGTAGCCATTTTCTCTCTGTTTCAGTGACTTTCTTATACGGTACTCCTTGCTTACAAGCTCTGGGCCGTATTATCTTTGTATGAATCTTTCTTTTCATTGGGGGGTGGGGGTGAGCTTGTTCCTTGAAATTCTGGTGCTTGGAGCACTTTCTCTGTAGATGATTGAAGTGGCCTCCTGGAATGTCTATGAGCCCTGGGCTGTGGTGGTAACTGGTGGCTGCAAAACACATTGATTTTTAAGAGTTTAACAGAGCACGAGATATATATGAGTAACTAATTGTAGAGTTGTCAGAACATTCTGACTATAGATAGAGAATACGTCTAATCTTCAAGTGTCAATAGGAAATCTGCACAGCTTCTACCAAGGGCAATAGATGAGGCATGGCCACCCCACAAATAACCCCCCTAGTACTGGGGGGTGGCCGATCTTTCTAGTATATACAAACATAACTACTGCTTCCTTGCAGCTACAAACACCACCACCAGGGCTGCCACCAGAAATTGTGGGGCCCGGGACTGACAAAATAGGCAGGGCATTCCCCCCGCTTTTACAAAAAATATTTTAGGCAAATATTTTGGCCAAAAATGATCAGGGCTGCCACCACGTCAAGGTAGACTCTTTAGGCAGATACCTAACCACCCTCATTAAATAAACCCTAGTGCCAGATATGCCCCCAGTGCCACATACAGAAATGCCCCCACAGTGCCTGCCAGATATGCCCCCAGTTCCAGATAAAGAAATGCCTGCACAGTGCCTGCCAGATATGCCCCCCAGTGCCAGATACATATATGCCCCCAGTGCCAGATACAGAAATGCCCCCACAGTGCCTTCCAGATATGCCCCCAGTTCCAGATATGCCCCCCAGTGCCAGATACATATATGTCCCCAGTGCCAGATACATAAATGCCCCCACAGTGCCTTCCAGATATGCCCCAGTGGCAGATATGTCCCCCGGGCCAGATACATATATGTCCTCAGTGCCAGATATGCCCCCATTGCAAGATACAGAAATGCCCCCTCAGTGCCTGCCAGATATGCCCCCAGTGCCAGGTACACATGTCCTAACAGCCCCTGGGCCCCCTTCTCACAAAACACACAGTCACAGTCAGACAGAGACATACAACATTACTTACCTTTACAAATCCGTCCTCTTTGCTCTCTCTCCCACGCTGTCTGTTGCTGCCGGCCTGCTCCTGTCCCTAGCTTCGCAGCTCCTCTTCATCCGACGCGGCGTGATGTCATGACGTCACGCTGCATCACATCCGAATAAAATAAACTTTATTAAAAAGAACAACAAGCAGCAGCTTGCTGTGATCAGCGGCGGGCTGGCGGGATATGAAGGGGCAGCCGGCCAGCCACGGTCAGTGTCACCAGTGGCGGCCAACACCGGGAATGGCCACGGCTGGCTGTGTGTGCAGCCCGAGCCCTCCACTCTGTCAGAGTGGCCGGGCCCGAGACAACTGTACACAGGGCACTCCCTTGATGGCGGCCCTGACTACCACTGCTTCATAGTAGTTCCAAGCACCACTGTTTCCTAGTAGTTACAAACACTAGTGCTTCATATAGTAGTTCCAACACCACCACTGCTTCCTAGTAGTTAAAAACACCACCACTGCTTCTTAGTAGTTACAAACACCACCAATGTCCTCAAATACATCACATTGTTCACATGTCCAAAAGTAGGAAATAACGAAGAGGAAAAGATAGGAGGGAGAGAAGAATTCATGGATGGAAGTGGGTAGAGAAGAGTGGAGGGCAGAGCCTGGACTGACCACCTACTGTACCAGCATTTTAGCACCCACACCAGAGGACATTTGTTTACAACAAACACATCAGCTCACTTAGCTACTGCTAGGGTTGTTGTCAGGGTTGCTGAGAGGGGGTGTGGCTAAGTCCAGATGCTACGCTTCTTGCAGGGGTCCCCGGTATTCATCTATACACAGTGCTGAAAGTAGGGAGGTACGGAGTGGTAGGGAGTACCATTAAGAAATATGGTGGTGCAGTACCAGCCCACCGCTGGGGCATAATTTATAATGGGCATTTTTGTAAAATGGTGTCAGTGGCATAACTGTGTGTGGTATAATATGTAATAAGCATTATGGTGTGTGGTATAATATGTAAGGTATTACAGTGTGTGGCATAATGTGTAATGGTCATTACGGTGTGTGGCATAATGTGTAATGGGTATTATGGTGTGTGGCATAATGTGTAATAAGCATTACGGTGTGTGGCATAATGTGTAATGGGTGTTACGGTGTCTGGGATAATGTGTAATGGGCGTTAAGGTGTGTGACATAATGTGTAATAAGCATTATGGTGTGTGGCATAATGTGTAATGGGCATTATGGTGTTTGGCATAATGCGTAAGGGGCATTACAGTGTGTGGCATAATGTGGCCATGCCCCTATTGTCATGTAGCTACTCCCCTAGTTTTGTGTGACCACGCCCCCTCATGACACGTGACCACGCCCATTTTTACTATCAGTACCACTAAGAAAAAAATTCTACTTGCACCACTGCCTATACATACACTTGGTCTTACCACCTATTACTGGGGCCCAAAAATCTCTAGACTGTTCTGTTTATTGTACCCCTCTCACTTTAAAATTGAGGACATCTCTGATGTGCAGGAGTTGACGTTGAGAAATAAAAACAATGTCAGACCTTATCCAATACCAGTAGCGGATCTTGCCACGGGCAAGCAGGACTTTTGCCCGGGGCGCCGCCTTTCCGGAGGGCGCCAGCGCCTTCCGGAGGGTGCCGCACCATGGCAAGATCCGCTGCTGCCGTGCCCCCCGCTGCCGGCTCTGTCCAGCTGCCACTGCCTCTGCCCCCCGCTGTGAAGGAAACTAGAACCGTAGCGTCTAGTTTCCCTTCGTGGAGAGGACCTTTGCTGTGCGGTGCGCGATGACGTCATCGCACACCGCACATCATTTCAGCGGCGCTACTACTGTACAGGGGGCGTAACTGACCACACCCCCTGTATGAAGCCACGCCCCTATTTGGCTGTCCGGGGCGCTAGAAGGCCAAGAACCGACCCTGTCCAATACACCTTAAGAATAATTGTAAAACTAATAAATTGATATTGCTTTGTGCTGCTTAATATTTAGGCAATGTTGCACAGCCAGCCCATCACATTTAATTAAAATTATACAATTAAAAGAAAGATTAACAGATCCATACTTATCAGTTAAGATCTTTTTCCTATTAATTGCATTGCTCAGATATCACTAACAGCAGCCGATGGAAATGTGGCCCATAACTACAGCAGCGGAACTCAGGGGTTCCATCCCAGAATCCTCTGCAGCAAATGTGGAGTCACACAGCAAAATCTAAAATAATAATAATAATAATAATAATAATAAAAAAAAGAAAATTCTGTATTTTCAGTCTTTTGTTTCATTTTTCTCATAACATTTTAAAGCACGTGCAATAAAATAAAAATTAAAGGCAAAAGCACTTAAATCCAATTTTGCTGTTTAGTCTGCTAATCGCTCGGCACAGTTGCCAGGGTGCGGGAAGTGCGGGGAGATGAAAGCTTCCACGGTTCTTGTGAGCACAACTCCCCTGCAAAAACTCACTCAACTCACTCTGCCTTTAAAATGTCAAATTAACTTGTTAAGATCAGACAGGAAATCCCCCAGAGGAAATCATAAAAAGAGACATCACTTTGGCAGACGGGAGGATTAATCTTCAAAACATGATAACAGCCATTTTATCACTTGCCAGAATACTATGTAAGTCCTCATGGACTCGGCTAACTCTCAGTTCTTCATATTTCTGTAACTGTTGTCATGCTCCTGACAGACCTGCGTTAGGGAACTCACTACTGTTGTTTATGTTAGGTAAAGAGCAAGTGATTAATGTATATCTACCAACCTCTCAACTGTCCCCATTTTGGCGGGAACAGTCCCGTTTTTCTGGGACTGTCCTGCTGTCCCACCTGTGGGTCCAGTAGCGGATCTTGCCACGGGCAAGCAGGACTTTTGCCCGGGGCGCCGCCTTCCGGAGGGCGCCGGCGCCATCCAGAGGGCGCCGCACCATGGCAAGATCCGCTGCTGCTGTGCCCCCCGCTGCCCGCTCTGTCCCGCTGCCGCTTCGTGGAGAGGACCTTTGCTGTGCGGTGCGCAATAACGTCATCGCGCACCGCACATAATTTCAGCGGTGCTACTACTGTACAGGGGGGCGTAACTGACCACACCCCCTGTATGAAGCCATGCTCCTATTGCCGCCCGGGGCGCAAAAAGCCCCTGAACCGGCCCTGTGTGAGTCGCAGTGCCCCTCGGTGGGGTTGGGGGGGGGGCAGTTGGGAGACCCTCTCTTACTTGCTGCTCTGCTTGCTTTGCAGAGCAGCGGTGAGAGAGGGTCTCCCAACTGCCCCAACTGGGAGGGAGGGACGGGAGGGGGGGGGCATGCCAGCTGCTTACAGAGCACTGGGCATGCCCCCACTGCGACGCGAACAGGGGCATGACCCGCGATTGCAGCACTTCAATGAGGCCACGCCCCCTACCCACGAGGCCACTACCCTTATTTTTGGAGGCACACTTCTGTGTCCCTCCTCCCAAGGTAGATGCTAGAATCAAGTGGGCTAAGGGACCTTTTCCGTAAGGGGGAGGAGTTACGACGCAAGGGGGAGGAGCTAGGCCAGCGGGATAGTTCCTCTACTATCCACGCCACCAACTATTACCTTTAGTAATTAGGTGGTGAGCGGAGCGGAGCGGAGCGAGCCACCGTGCCCGAAGCGTGGCGAGCGAAGCGAGCCCGCGAGGGTACTTTTCGGGTACCCTGTTCGCCCGTAGCTCCTCCCCCTGGTGACGTAGCTCCTCCCCTCAATACGTCACAAGGTCCCTTCAGCCCCTCCGATATAGAACCAACCCTCCTCCCAACTTTCTAAAGTTAGGAGGTATGTATCCACACATGCCGACTTCTCAATGAGGCAGATGGCATGTGCAGGAATCGTGGTGCTGTGAAGCCACTCCCAGGCATTGGAGAGTGGGACTGGTAACCTAACAACCAGTGCCGGATCATAGCAGGGGCAGTCGTCCCGGGGCCCCAACATATTAGGGCCCCCCGCACAATTGACCACTGACAGCCAGATGAGGTATTGTGACAGCTAGCATACCCCGCCTCAATCTGCCTCTGGAACCCAGGCGCCGCATCTCCGTCTCCTCTCAACTTTCCCGGCACTTGTGGTCCCCTCCTTCAGCAGCCGCCAGCAGTCCACGCACTGCCCGTGCCCGGACATCCTCCACACAGCGGCTCCGTTCTCGGCAAGTTTGCCCTCTCACACACAGCCTGCTCTGCGCCGCTCTCCAGCAATCCGCAAGGGGACGCAGCAATGGTTAGTGGATGGGGAGGTGGGGATGATATAACTTTCTCTGGTCCTGCAGTCCCCATACCATTTCTATAGATACTTATAAATATGTGTGTATATATATATATATATATATATATATATAAATTTAATTTTTTCAGATATATTAATTTATTACTACTAGGGGCCCCTACAAGTGTTTTGTCCTGGGGCCCCCACAGACCTTAATCCGGCCCTGATATCAACCATCAAAGAACAACCAGGGAAAGTCAGGCAGGTAAGATCCAACAGATAAAGGGGGTCATTCCGACCTGGTTGCACGCAGGCTATTTTTAGCACTGCTGCGACCAGGTAATCGCTGCCTACAGGGGAGGGTGGTTAGGGCTGTGCAGGGCTGCAATCGGTTGTGCAGAGAGCTGCACAAACAAAAAGTTTGTGCAGTCTCTGTATAGCTTTGGAGTCACTCACCCGTTGCGATGATCAGGCATTGACCTGACGTCAGGAACCCTCCTCTTCAATGGCCCACCACGCCTGCATTTTTCCGGACATTCCTCAGAAACGGTGAGTTGCCGGCCAGGTCTGCCTTCGTCCTATCAATCTTCTTGCGTTGGCCGCTGCGAACGCTTTCTTCGGCTCCCACGTCGCTGCCTGGTGACGACCGCGCGCAGATGCAGTTTCGACCCGTTTGCACGGCTGCAAAAAGTTGCAGTGTGCGAATGGGTCGTAGTGACCCCCAAAGGGCCTAATTCAGATCTGATCGCAGCAGCAAATTTGTTAGCAAATGGGCAAAACCATGTTGGACTGCAGGAGGGGCGGGGGGCAGATATAACATTTGCAGAGAGAGTTAGATTTGGGTGGGTTATATTGTTTCTGTGCAGGATAAATACTGGCTGCTTTATTTCTACACTGCAGTTTAGGTTTCAGTTTCAACACACCCCACCCAAATCTAACTCTCTCTGCACATGTTATATCTTCCCCACCTGCAGTGCACATGGTTTTGCCCATTTACTAACAAATTTGCTGCTGCGATCAGATCTGAATTAGGCCCTAAAAGGTCTGGATCTACCACTGTAGCGCCGTATAAAAACTCTGAAACACACCCCATTCAACACCTTGTGTGTGCTCTGTTCTGGAGCATGTGCAATGCCAAAACCAGGGCTGTCAAGAGCTCCAACAGGCCTGGTACTGGTGGGCATAGCCAAATCAGGGAGGAGTGGCCTCTCCACCTGGTCTGGGCCCAGGAAAGTATTACCTCCATCCCAGTGGTACAAGTAGAATTTTTGGTCTTAGTGGTACTGATAGTAAAAATGGGTGTGGTCATGTGTCATGAGAGGGCGTGGTCACACAAAACTAGGGGAGTGGCTACATGACAATAGGGGCATGGCCACATTATACCACACACCGTAATGCCCCTTACACATTATGCCAAACACCGTTATGCCCATTACACATTATGCCACACAACGTAATGCTTATTACACATTATGACACACACCGAAATGCCCATTACACATTATGCCACACAACGTAATGCCTATTACATATTATACCACACACAGTTATGCCACTGACACCATTTTATGTCCCACACACAAAAATGCCCCTTTTAAATTATGCCCCAGTGGAGGGCTGATGGTACTGCGTACCACCACCAAATTTCATAATGGTACTCCGTACCACCCTACTTTCAGCACTGCTCCATCCCCTCAGCAACCGTGGTCAAAGCATGCAAGACACACTACATTCAATACCAACATTACAGCATAAACCACAACCAAATAGAGATGTAGCCTTGCTCATCTTTGCTGTGATGCAGCATGCTTCAACATGGCTTGCTGCATGGCGGGCCAGGCTGCGACTATTCTCAGCTGGCGATCACTCCATTAATTCCTAAAGGAATAAGTATCCCCACAAAGTATTACAATGGTTCACATATATTTGCTGCGCTTTCCGTTTCCAATCGCAATAGCAATGGCGGTAGCCATTGTAGTCTATGGGCTACATATTACATCATTTACTGGGAGAGGGATTATCTGGGTCCCTCCCTAGTAACAGCCACTGGTGCATGCACCGTCTAATGACCACGCATGCACAGTAGGTCCCCAGCATAAAGTAAAGTGATCCCTGATGCGATCACTGTAGCTTACACATTGCTGGGATGGGCTCCTATCGGATGTGATTTTTAATACATCTTGGCGGAAATTAAATTCTTATTGCCCAAATAGCGGCAATAAGAAATTGTTTTTATCGAGCCTAACCCTCAATAAACAGTAAATGGGACACTTATTTTTGGATTTTTCTTCTGATACACTATTTGCTGCATTCCCCATAGTGTTCTCTATGCTGTTTTTTACATAAATGTGTGTGTGTATGTATATGAGATAGATTTCTCTGTCATCAGGTAGGTGGTGTGGCAGGTAAGTCCAACTGACCCTGAGGGGGAGACATTCAGCGATATAGAGATGCCAAAATGAAATGATATCTTGCCCCCCAACCATAAAGTGTGTGGCCCCCCTGACTGCAGTGACTGTTACATCTGTAGTGCAGTCTTGTTTGGGTCATCACTGAACTGCTTACATTGTGCATTCATCTTACATTCTGCCTGTGTGTGACGTCACCATACTGCAATCTATCGCTCTCAGTGTGATAGGCGTGACTCATCTCCCACAGTATAACATATTGTGCTCCTTCAGCAAATGGAGACGGAATTAGGTTGTTGACCCGACTGAAATTTAACTTGAAGGAAACTGGGAGAATGACCCATGGCCATTACCATTCCTTTTCTACTGAATATATCTCAGAAGAGTACCCAGGATTAGACGCGCTCAAAATTGTTATAAAGTGGTTTCTTGAATTGACGAAAGTTTGAAAAATCCTGATAACTTCTTGAACTTTCAGTCAGATTTGCCACATTTTTCTGTCTTCTCTACGGGAGAAGCCCAGAGAGGAGATACTGCTGGGCACTTCGGGAGGATTGGTATTGGGATTCTGGCACTTAGAATACCGACAGTGGCATCCCAACGCGCAGTATCCCGACACCTGTTCGGTAAGTATACTAACACAAACCCCCTACCCCTTTTGCCCTTCCCTTTCCTCCCAGCACCTTAACCCTACCCCTCTTCGAAGCCTAACCCTAACCTTCTCCGGTGGTGCCTAACCTTGACCCTTCCTCCCCGCAGCCTAAATCTAACCCTCCTTCCGCCTCAGCCCAACCCTATCCCTCCAGGTGGTGCCTAACCCTAACCCCACCTCCCTGTAGCCTAACCCTAACCTTCCCTCCCCCCACCCAGCTTATCCCTAAACATCCCCCAACAGCCTAAACCTAACCCCCACAGCCTGACCCTAACCTGGTCTGGCATACTTACGATCATAATGTCGGCAGTCGAGTTCCAGCGCTGGACTTCTGACCAGTGTCGGGATTCCGACATCGGCATTTCCGACTGCTGGCATCCCAATTGCCGGTATAGTGACTGAATCCCACTTTAGAGTTGAGCCTGGCTGTCCCGCACCATGGAAAAAATGCTGCGATTTGTGAGTCTACATACGGGGGTGGGGTTAAATTCTGCAAATTGCCCTCTCAATAAGGCACCATGATTCCGGTGATTATCTCCCCATCATGTCCTCTTCACTAAGAAACAGCAGGGATGCGGGAGATCAGCCTACTCTTGCGGGGGGTCTGAGGGACTACCCAAAACAAATGTGGAGTCTCCGACAACTTCTGGGAGACTCGGGCAAGTATGCTTCGCGTAGACTTCAAAATTTGAGCTAAATTCAAGCAAGGACATTTTTCGAGCATAAATTATTACGTTGTGCAGTAATTTTGATAGTTTTCCATGCAAACAATGAGCACAGACTGCAAATTGGACACGATAATATTAGCTGCTTGGATTCATTTTTATTTTTTGAATACTGTACAATGCCGGAATTTAAAACTGCATTACCACCTACAGCGGTCCACCACTTTTAAATGGCTACAGAATTGGGGTGTGAGCATACCTCCCAACTGTCGTGCTTATTGCAGGACAATCCCACCTTTGCCGGCCTGTCCTGCAGTCTCGCGATCAAGGTGTTTGGTGGGTTGGGAGGTGTCTCCACAACATAAAACATTTTGTTTTTTTTACTATATGCTCATCAGGTCAGTAACATGCCCAACAGGGGTTTGGCCAGGGCCGAAACTAGGGGGGGGGCTAGGGGGGCAGGCGACCTGGGCGCCGGATTGGAGGGGGCGCCGAGACCCCCTAACACCCTCTCCCTATGCGCCAGTGCCGTTTCTTGCGGCGGGCGAGCCGTGCAACCGCACGGGGCACCCGCCGCGGCACTTCTTTGTACTTTGAAACCCCCTCCTCCCGAGTGCCCAGCTCGGGGGGGCGGGGTTTCGCGGAATGACACGATTGCGTCGTGACGTCACGACGCAAACGCGTCATTCCACGAAACCCCGCCCCCCGAGCTGGGCACTCGGGAGGAGGGAGAAGGGGGAGCCGCGCGGACGAGGAGGGAGAGGCGGCTGAAGAGCGGCGAGAACCGCTTCAAATGTAAGTCAGCCCCTCTCCCTCCCTCTCTCTCTCTCTCTCTCTCTCTCTCCCCACCACCTGCCGGAATGTGTAAAATGGGGACCTGTCTGCCGCAATGTGTAAGATGGGGACACTTTTTCCTGCCGCAATGTGTAAAATGGGGACACTTTTTCCTGCCGCAATGTGTAAAATGGGGACACTTTTTCCTGCCGCAATGTGTAAAATGGGGACACTTGCCTGTCGTACTTTGTAAAATGGGGACACGTGCCTGCCGCAATGTGTAAAATGGGGACACTTTTTCCTGCCGCAATGTGTAAAATGGGGACACCTGTCTGCCGCAATGTGTAAAATGGGGTCACCTGTCTGCCGCAATGTGTAAAATGGGGACACTTGCCTGTCGTACTGTGTAAAATGGGGACACGTGTCTGCCGCAATGTGTAAAATGGGGACACTTGCCAGCGTACTGTGTAAAATGGGGACACGTGCCTGCCGCAATGTGTAAAATGGGGACACTTTTTCCTGCCGCAATGTGTAAAATGGGGACACCTGTCTGCCGCAATGTGTAAAATGGGGTCACCTGTCTGCCGCAATGTGTAAAATGGGGACACTTGCCTGTCGTACTGTGTAAAATGGGGACACTTTTTCCTGGATATGAAATTTATGTTAGAAAAGGCAATTTTTCAGGTAAAAAAGTTCTGAAAGATATATATATATATATATATATATATATATATATATATATGATATATTATATTATTCATTTATTTATTTATTTTAAAATGTTTAGTTTTTTTATTTTTTTATTTATTTATTGTAAAAATGAAAAATCTTTTTTTTTTTTTTTTTTGGGGGGGGGGGTGTCAAATGACTACCTTGCCCCGGGTGACAAAAATCCTAGTTTCGGCCCTGGTTTGGCAGCACCCCTTTTCCAAAACAGCCATGAACGTGTCCTGTCATCATCAAGACCTGTACGGTGTGAGTGGTTTGACCAATCAAAAGCTGCAATGATCATGATTTTACTTCAAATTTTTCCTCATCTTACTCCATTTAACAACAGCATTCAATAGTGGCGACATATTTCATTTAGTATCACTGTGACCTAGTGAACATACCTCCAGTATATAACATAACGTACCTTTCAGAAGTGGCTCTGAGAGGGGGGGGGGGGGGGGGGGGTAGTGGATGCTAATTAGCTGGGCCCGGGCTCCTTGAAGGGGCCCAACACGTGACACCCCCCACCGTTTACCTATCACCGGCAGCAGCTGTCTTTTCCCAGCCCACGCTGCTGTGTCCTTGGCTGCAGTAGGTCCAGGGAGTCTGCTGCTGCTGACTGCCTGCAGGGGGGGAGGAGCGATTGCACGGATTGCTCCCAGGTTTAGACCATGGCTGAGGTGCATAAGAAGTTATTTCTATATTTCTATGCTATTTTTTTAAGGGACTGCTCACCTCCCCCCCCCCCCCTCCCCACACACATCATGCGGGGGGAGAGAGGACACTGCCTCTGCAGCTGCCTCTCTCTACAGCGCAGCGCACAGCAACCGCTGTCTACGTCTACAACAGGCCCAGGTAAAGAGTACCCGCTCCCCCCTCTGCGTTACTGGGTGTAAGCTACACAGTCACAAGAAGCAGCAAGCTAAGCTTGCGCAGTTTTACTACATACTGGGGGTCATTCCGAGTTGATCGCTATCTGAAAATGTTTGCTGCGCTGCGATTAAGTAAAAAAAGGGCACTTCTGCGCATGCGCAACATACTTTCACAACGGCCGATGTATTTTCACACAAGGTCTAGCGAAGCTTTTCAGTCGCAATGGCCGCCGCAGAGTGATTGACATGAAGTGGGCGTTTCTGGGTGTCAACTGACTCAGGGAGTGCTCGAAAAAATGCAGGCATGCCAGGAGAAATGCAGGCATGGCTGGGCGAACGCAGGGCGTGTTTGTGATGTCAAATCCGGAACTGAATGGTCTGAAGTGATCGCAAGCGCTGAGTAGGTCTGAAGCTACTCAGAAACTGCACAATATTTTTTTGTAGCCGTTCTGCGATGCAATCGTTCGCACTTCTGCGAAGCTAAAATACACTCCCAGTGGCCGGCGGCATAGCGTTTGCACGGCTGCTAAAAACTGCTAGTGAGCGGTCAACTCGGAATGATCCCCACTGAACGGAGCTCATAAGCCCACTAGCGAGGGTTATGGCGTGTTCTTTAATAATGCGTATAATCGAAGGAAGAGAGAGAGGGGCGTGGCCTGGGGTAGCTAGGTAAAGGGAACTTTTGCCGGCTCTCCCGCTCATATCCTTGAATATATCCTGTTTTTGTAGCTGTTTCTCCCCTGGATTCGGTTCTGCAGTGGTGTATTGTCTGCTGATCACCAGGAGCTCCGGGGAAGGATCCTGCGTGGTGCCTTTTGTCAGTTTTACAGAGATCTCTGCAGCCGGGCCTTCTCACACTGCGGCTTGGTGTCTCGTCTGCAGCTCCTGCGGCTGTTCTGGGACATTATACATACCTGAGTGCTGCCTCTTGGTTGTCTCCCGGCTGTGTTCTCCAGGATCGTGTGTAACCCCTGCAAGTGGCTTCTCCTCGACATACGCCTGTCTGCTGCTGTGTTTGGGGCATGCTGGGCGCGGGCTGCCGCCATCTTGTTGCTGTCCTCTTCGGCTGCAGCACGGATCCCCTGTCTGCTCCCACGCCTTTTGGGTGATGGATGCGGTCTTTCCAGCGTGACAATACTTCTGCTGCGGCTGTGTCTCCTTGTTATGCCCTGCTGCTGTGGTCATCTGGCTGGTGGCTCCCGCTGTAGGTCTATTGGTGGGCTCTGGTGGTGTGCTAGCCGCCGCCATCTTGCCACGGGCCTCCTGTTTGGCTTGAATTTACAACTTACCGATGGCTAATTCTGTGCAGCAAACCCTTCAAGCAATCCTTGCCTCTACGCAGAGGCTCCTTACGAAGCTCGGAGATGTGGTAGCTGTACCTCTGCATTCTGTCACTGTGGTCTGCGCTCATGGTGTCCCGTCAGTTTCTGGATTTCTCCTTCCTGAGGGATGTGATTCCAACTGTTATGGATATTGCCTTAGTCCGTGGGTGTCAAGACTCCATTATGGGCTTTTTGAAGATCCGTTCTACATCTTCGCTGCCGGTGGTGATATTTCCAGATCAGTTACTCCCATGCCTCAAATACCTTTCGGGACATCCCTGCGCTGGCGGGAGGTTCCTGGACTTATCCTTTAAGTACTTTGTGCCCCGATGTGTCTGTCTTTGGATAACCAGAGACGAGACTGATACTGTGATATGGCACGTGATGGAGGCCTGGCCGGATTGATTCTCATCTTTGTTACCAGTATTTTTGTTTTATTATTTGTATATCTCTATTACCTGTATAATTTTTATTTATTTTTTTATATGGTTGAATCTTCTCCTATCTATGCAATACGTTTATATACTGCTTAGTATGCTATATGGGAGGAACGCTGTATCCTTCTGTAGGAGAGCCGGACTTAGCCTAGCTTAAGGTCATTAGTTTATTGCTCCTATTAGTTTCGAGTCCTATTATCCTTTTGGAATAAGTGTGGGGGGGGGGGTTTGCTAGTTAGCGTAGTTAGAGAGGGGGATGGGGGTTTAGGGATCCAAGTATACCTGGGTTGGGGGTAGGCTATACAGGGTGGGGGGTTACAGGGGTGGTTTGTTTTTGTGGGTTTTGTTTTATTTTTTTTGTGGCTATTTGGCAGACGTTTTATATCCTATTGGATTATACTTAACAATGATGTGTGTTTATGGTGACGTGTTTGGGACTAGGTACTCCCCATTTTATTCTGTGGATAGTATGTATGGGCTCATATGGCGCCTGTGGGCCTCTGCGTACTTTGGTATGGGGAGACAATCTATTTATACTGAATCGTTTGTCATGTGTCCTCTTGATTTGCAATTTTTGTTGTATATTCTATATTCTGCCACGTATACCTGCACTTGCTACAGCATTTTCAGTTTGTTTTGTATTTGTATTTTTACAAACTTTAAAATCTCAATAAAAAATTATTGAAGTAAAAAAAAATAATGCGTATAATCGAGAACCCAATAGGAAAATGGCTGCACAAAGGAGACCCCCCTCCCCTACCCCCTTCCTTGCTCGGGAATGTGCGGATCTGTAATGCTCAGTGCCCTCCCTGAGTGGTCATGGAACTTGAACAGAAGAAAACGTTAAAAAAAATCACTTTTAGAACTTATCACTCAGAAATTTCCCCGTGACAGTTGAACCTAAAATGAACTAGTCCAAAAATCCCCAATGTAAAACGCATTTAAGGGCAAATCCAAGTGTCAATTTGAATTAACCGGTTTGAATAATTTCAGTTTCTCTACTAAATTAAAAGGAAGGTGAATTGCAGTTTTCCCCTATATATTTATTTCACGGGTACCCGCCCCGCTACATTTTAATTGTATTACATTTACATTCATTATATGATAAGAATTTTATTGAAATTCCATAGAAAAGCATTACTCCCTCTGAGAGGAAATGACACACATTCCCAGCAACCTTACAGAAGTCAGCAGACATTACTTCAGCTCTAGAAGACTGCAAGAAAAGGGAAATGGAAGAAACTCAATATAGGAGAAATAAAATCATTAAACAGTGGTACTCCCAGTGGTGAAATTACCACTGTTGTCATAACACGTCTATCTTCTGACAGAAATCTCACACTACACAAGTACCTCATAGTTATCAAAACCTCCCAACTATCACTTTTTAAAAGGGTCACTCCCACTTTTTTATCCCAATTCCCACCAAGACCTAGGTGTAGGAAGGTAAGTGCACACAGTGCATGGAGGAGGGGAATCTATGGTCATCTGAGGGGTTAATAGTCCCAGGGGTGGGGCGTTTAGTTAGTGACTCAAGGGGGTTTATTGCCACTGGTGGGTGGGGGGAATCTATAGTCATCTGTGGGGTCAATAGCTGCGGTGGTGGGGGGTTCGGTTAGTGACTCAAGGGGTCAATTGCCACTGAGGGGGTGGATATCTATAGTGATCTGTGGGGTCAATAGTCGCGGTGGTGGGGGGGGTTTGGTTAGTGGCTTAGGGTGTTAATTGCACTGGGGGGTGGAAATCTAAAGTCATCTGTGGGGTCAATGGTCACGATGGTGGGGGATTCGGTTAGTGACCAAAGGGGGTTCATTACCACTGGTAGGTGGGGGGAAATCTAAAGTCATCTGTGGGGTCAATGGTCACGAGGGTGGGGGATTCGGTTAGTGACCAAAGGGGGTTCAATTGCCAGTGGGGGTGTGGGAATCTATAGTCATCTGTTGGGTCAATAGTCACGGGGTGGGGGTTTTGATTAGCGATCCAAGGGTGTTCATTGTCACTACAGGAGGAAGGGCTTGGTGAGTAATGACTCTGGGGGATCTGCTACCAATGGGGGTGTGGGGGGTAATGCCAGTGCGGGTTCAACTGCCACTGGGGGATCAATTGCACCAGCAGAGTGGGGCGTGATATTACAATGGGTACCTATGAACAATGGTGGGGGTGGAGGACACCCCTAGGGATATTTTTTACTAAAATATTTCTAGAATTTATTTTTACATTTTGATAAATTAAATGATATTTACAAAAATCCACAATTATTAGGTGTTCATTTTTGAAAAAGAAAATTGTCAGTTAAGTGGTTAATGATTCTTTTTGAAATCAACAAAGTAAAAAAAACTAATTCATCAAGTAAACAAAAATATAAATGTTTTTCGCTGACCGGAGTTATTTCCAAACTTTTTAATGCTTTAGCCCACATCCCCGGAAACCTCCTCCTGAGAGCTGGTAATGCCTCTCTGTGTGTCTCACAAGGGGGGAACTAGAGCAAGCTTGCATAGTCTGATACAGTTATGGGGTGCTTAATAACCACTGCTCTATTAAATATAAATTATTCAGGAAGCAGTAAAAATAACCCTGGCAGAGCTGCCAAATCTGGGTGGCCTTGAGCGCTCTGCGTAACATTTATAGTAATTGTACATTTTTAAATCCCTATAGGAAGTGCAAATGAAACCAACAAAACCACATAAAACAAATCTAAATTTATATATCATTAAAAAGTTTACAAAGAAACTGATAACGGATCAGAGAAACATTCTATATTTAAACACCCTGAATGGTTGCGCTCTTGTATTGTACCTGGGGTCTGATTTTTGCGGAACTGTTCTGATTTCCAGAGGCCAAAAGATGACCTGATAAAAAAATGTGTCTGGCCTTATGAGGACCTGGGTGTGCCACGGAGAGATGGGGCTGTGGTTTGGGCGATCGGGGTGTGGTCAATCTGAAATGTTGTGAAATATGGCGGCTACACACTTTTATTTAATAGGGTAAACTATCCTAGTGCACTGACAGGCCGCACTCTCATGTATGTTATTTGACCCTAATAAAATTTATGACGGTCAAATGACATACATGAGAATGTGGCTTGTCAGTTTACTAGGATAGTTTACCATATCAGGGCTGGTGTTGGGTTGCCAGGATTGGTGCTGCGTTGCAGGTCAGCCATCAGGGGGGGACTGTGGGGACTGGTGTCCCGGGCACTTACAGAGAGTGGGGCCAACCCCTGGCTCATACCACTAATACTTGAAGAGCTGCACTATGCTATAAAACAACAGTGGACTGTTGCGGAGGGAGGACTTCTTAAAATGAGCCTTACCTGTGCATCAGCTTTCACATAGGGGTGGAGCAATGCATCAGAATCTTTTTTTTTTCCGGATGGAGAGGCCCTGTCTATTTTGTCAGTCTCGGGCCTCACAATTTCTAATGGCAGCCCTGCTGGGTTGTCAGGTCTGGTGCTGGATTGTCAAGGCTGCTGTTGGGCAGTCAGGGCTGGTGTTGGGTTGTCAGGTCTGGTGCTGGGTAGTCAGTGCTGCTGCTGGGTAATCAGGGCTGGTGTTGGGTAGTCAGGTCTGGTGCTGGGTAGTCAGTGCTGCTGCTGGGTAATCAGGGCTGGTGTTGGGTAGTCAGGGCTGGTGTTGGGTAGTCAGGGCTGGTGCTGGGTAGTCAGTGCTGCTGCTGGGTAATCAGGGCTGGTGTTGGGTAGTCAGGGCTGGTGTTGGGTAGTCAGGTCTGGTGCTGGGTAGTCAGTGCTGCTGCTGGGTAATCAGGGCTGGTGTTGGGTAGTCAGGGCTGGTGTTGGGTAGTCAGGGCTGGTGTTGGGTAGTCAGGTCTGGTGCTGGGTAGTCAGTGCTGCTGCTGGGTAATCAGGGCTGGTGTTGGGTAGTCAGGGCTGGTGTTGGGTAGTCAGGGCTGGTGCTGGGTAGTCAGCACAAACCCGGTGACCAGAAGGAAGTTGCCAGCTCCCAGGGACAGAAGGTGAGTGTAGCTGCACATTGGGAGGGAGGAGGTGAGTCCTTGTAGAATGGAGAAAAAGAGCCAAAACCGGGACATCACCTCCCCAGGCTGTGCCCCACTATAGGCCTCAGGGTACCTCTCGCAAGACAAACCCCTGAGAGCCCTCACCAACGCACCTGGGAACAAGTCCAGGGCCACAACTCTCCCCACCCAGGCCTGCACCCACTCCCCTTCTTACCTGGCTAGCTCACGCAACCCATTGGTATCCGGGGACAAAGATTTATAGCCGGAGAAGCGGAACGCTGCACTCCAGCATTTGCACAAACCAAACGGAATATTCCAAATCCTCTAACACCAAGGACCTGAAACTTTCCCTATATTCATGACCTGAGACTACTGCACCATAACTGTGTTACGTATGGTCAAGTATATTTACTGCAAATTCTGCATTACTGTCACTGCGGCTGTCACTATCAGCATATTAGGTCGAGCACTAGTCTTTCTTCTAAAGTTACTAAAAGTACCCCGACGAGGAGAGTGACCCTCGGCGGTAACAGCTAATATCCCTTTGCCCCTGACAGCCCTGTCCCCATCCCGTTATGCCGCCACTGGAGAAGACAGCTGATGGTAAGTGACCCCTCCTGCTAGTTACACCTGGGACACTTAGCTCCGCCGTAGGTGCCTATGGCAGCACTGAAAGACCCAGGTGCAGTGCAATATCCTGGCCTTCACTTTACGATAGCAGACAGCAGTCAGAGAAAATCCCATAGTACAATTCGATAAGCGGTATGTAAAGGGATTTTCTCTACATTTACCAGTTGCCCCCTTATCTCCTGTTAGTAAATAGACCCCTTTATCTTTCTCCACTTTATCTCTCTCCACATTTACACGAAAGAGCTGAAGAATACGATATCAGACTTTTCCTGTCCAAATTAGGTACATAGCCATTGGCTAAATTATCAACCAAGTCTAGTATTTTGTAAACTTGTGGAGGGAATGAAACAAATCAAGACCCTGGAGGTGGATTGAGAGCAATGAGAAGGCATTAATCTTCCATGACTCTTGTGTCCAACTTCCGGACACAAATTGGCCAATTTCCACTGTCATTGGAGAGGTGGAAAGATCGATTACTTTGGACCTCAAGACTGAATAAAGGAGAAATTGAGGTCAGGGTTTTAGGCTTCTACTAAGTTGTTCCCTATGCCCAGATTGTATTGTGCGGAAAGCAGGGGCGTTTCTATAGAGGAGGGGGCCCGTGTGCACCTCCGGGTGGGCCCCCTCTTCTGTACGGCGCTGTAGACTCCGGCATTGTGCCGGAGTCTACTGCGCATGCGCAGGTCTCCGGATACATGGTGCCCGCCATGATCCGGAGACCAATCTGGCTACCGCGCATGCGTGGCGGCCATTTTGGCGGCCATTTTCGCTGCGATTGCAGCTCCCAGCGTTGGACTCCGGAAAGGTAAGTATTAAAATGGGTGCGCCGCACCCATTGCACCCATTATAGAAACGCCAGTGGTGGAAAGACGGAATTTGTTGTCGGAAATCCAAGTCTACCAGCGATGTTATAACAAACAACAAAGTATCAGAGCTTGAGCCCAAAGTCAAACTTAGGGGTATATGTAATAGAGGGAGAAATCCATGATCTGGCGCCATCTCGTGATTAAGGGACATATTTATTAATTATCAAGTTTTAGCCCTGATAATTATAATTTCTTATCGCCACTTATCGTGGCAATAGGAAATAAGATATTGGGGGTAATTCCAAGTTGATCGCAGCAGGAACTTTGTTAGCAATTGGGCAAAACCATGTGCACTGCAGGGGAGGCAGATATAACATGTGCAGAGAGAGTTAGATTTGGGTGTGGTGAGTTCAATCTGCAATCTAAATTGCAGTGTAAAAATAAAGCAGCCAGTATTTACCCTGCACAGAAATAAAATAACCCACCCAAATCTAACTCTTTCTGCACATGTTATATCTGCCTCCCCTGCAGTGCACATGGTTTTGCCCAATTGCTATCAAAAATCCTGCTGCGATCAACTTGGAATTACCCCCATTGTACACACAAGCAGGGGCGTAACCAGAACTTTGTGGGACCCATAGCAACATAATGAAGGGGCCCCTGTCCCAATGCTTCCTGAGAGACACCTCTCCGCAGCAGTTGTTAATGTTATGGCCCACGAAAGTGGCCTAGTTTATTTTATGAACCATCGCAGTTCCCTAGTTTACATGTAGTCACATTGTAGGGCTGTCAGTACACGTTATGCCACAAAGTATCCTCAATTCACTGAGGGCGGGATGTACTAATGTACATCGCCGCCCATCATCGCCCTGCGCCACAATGCTGATTGCATATGTACTAACATATGCGATCAGCATTGCGGAGGACAGCTCTTCAGATAAGAGCTATCCTCCGCGATGCGCAGCGGCAGCCTGACTTCCGGGATTCGGCCCCAGGAGTCAGTCTGCGCATGCGCGGGGTGACGGGGGCGGCCGCAGGGCATGCTGGGAGGGATCCGATCGGATCCCTCACACAGCGTCGCGGAGAGAAGCCCATAGGCTTCTATGGACGTACGCCAGCTCGGCGCTGTCCTGCCGGCCGGGGGTTAGTACATCAGGAAAATGCGGTAAACAGGGAGTTTACCGCATTTTCCGCTTAGTACATCCCGCCCTTTATGACATAGTGTCCCCAGTTCATATTATGCCACATTGCTGTGCCCCCTGTTCATACTCTACCACATTAGAGTGCCCTTCAGGTAAAAGAATGCCACATTAGTGTCCCAGTTCATATTATGCCACACTATAGTGCCTCCGTTTCATAGTGTGCCACATTACAGTTAGAGATGAGCGCCTGAAATTTTTCGGGTTTTGTGTTTTGGTTTTGGGTTCGGTTCCGCGGCCGTGTTTTGGGTTCGACCGCGTTTTGGCAAAACCTCACCGAATTTTTTTTGTCGGATTCGGGTGTGTTTTGGATTCGGGTGTTTTTTTCAAAAAACCCTAAAAAACAGCTTAAATCATAGAATTTGGGGGTAATTTTGATCCCAAAGTATTATTAACCTCAAAAAACATAATTTACACTCATTTTCAGCCTATTCTGAACACATCACACCTCACAATATTATTTTTAGTCCTAAAATTTGCACCGAGGTCGCTGTGTGAGTAAGATAAGCGACCCTAGTGGCCGACACAAACACCGGGCCCATCTAGGAGTGGCACTGCAGTGTCACGCAGGATGTCCCTTCCAAAAAACCCTCCCCAAACAGCACATGACGCAAAGAAAAAAAGAGGCGCAATGAGGTAGCTGACTGTGTGAGAAAGATAAGCGACCCTAGTGGCCGACACAAACACCGGGCCCATCTAGGAGTGGCACTGCAGTGTCACGCAGGATGTCCCTTCCAAAAAACCCTCCCCAATCAGCACATGATGCAAAGAAAAAGAAAAGAAAAAAGAGGTGCAAGATGGAATTATCCTTGGGCCCTCCCACCCACCCTTATGTTGTATAAACAAAACAGGACATGCACACTTTAACCAACCCATCATTTCAGTGACAGGGTCTGCCACACGACTGTGACTGATATGACGGGTTGGTTTGGACCCCCCCCAAAAAAGAAGCAATTAATCTCTCCTTGCACAAACTGGCTCTACAGAGGCAAGATGTCCACCTCATCTTCACCCTCCGATATATCACCGTGTACATCCCCCTCCTCACAGATTATCAATTCGTCCCCACTGGAATCCACCATCTCAGCTCCCTGTGTACTTTGTGGAGGCAATTGCTGCTGGTCAATGTCTCCGCGGAGGAATTGATTATAATTCATTTTAATGAACATCATCTTCTCCACATTTTCTGGATGTAACCTCGTACGCCGATTGCTGACAAGGTGAGCGGCGGCACTAAACACTCTTTCGGAGTACACACTTGTGGGAGGGCAACTTAGGTAGAATAAAGCCAGTTTGTGCAAGGGCCTCCAAATTGCCTCTTTTTCCTGCCAGTATAAGTACGGACTGTGTGACGTGCCTACTTGGATGCGGTCACTCATATAATCCTCCACCATTCTATCAATGTTGAGAGAATCATATGCAGTGACAGTAGACGACATGTCCGTAATCGTTGTCAGGTCCTTCAGTCCGGACCAGATGTCAGCATCAGCAGTCGCTCCAGACTGCCCTGCATCACCGCCAGCGGGTGGGCTCGGAATTCTGAGCCTTTTCCTCGCACCCCCAGTTGCGGGAGAATGTGAAGGAGGAGATGTTGACAGGTCGCGTTCCGCTTGACTTGACAATTTTGTCACCAGCAGGTCTTTCAACCCCAGCAGACCTGTGTCTGCCGGAAAGAGAGATCCAAGGTAGGCTTTAAATCTAGGATCGAGCACGGTGGCCAAAATGTAGTGCTCTGATTTCAACAGATTGACCACCCGTGAATCCTTGTTAAGCGAATTAAGGGCTGCATCCACAAGTCCCACATGCCTAGCGGAATCGCTCCGTGTTAGCTCCTTCTTCAATGCCTCCAGCTTCTTCTGCAAAAGCCTGATGAGGGGAATGACCTGACTCAGGCTGGCAGTGTCTGAACTGACTTCACGTGTGGCAAGTTCAAAGGGCATCAGAACCTTGCACAACGTTGAAATCATTCTCCACTGCACTTGAGACAGGTGCATTCCATCTCCTATATCGTGCTCAATTGTATAGGCTTGAATGGCCTTTTGCTGCTCCTCCAACCTCTGAAGCATATAGAGGGTTGAATTCCACCTCGTTACCACTTCTTGCTTCAGATGATGGCAGGGCAGGTTCAGTAGTTTTTGGTGGTGCTCCAGTCTTCTGTACGTGGTGCCTGTACGCCGAAAGTGTCCCGCAATTTTTCTGGCCACCGACAGCATCTCTTGCACGCCCCTGTCGTTTTTTAAAAAATTCTGCACCACCAAATTCAAGGTATGTGCAAAACATGGGACGTGCTGGAATTTGCCCATATTTAATGCACACACAATATTGCTGGCGTTGTCCGATGCCACAAATCCACAGGAGAGTCCAATTGGGGTAAGCCATTCCGCGATGATCTTCCTCAGTTGCCGTAAGAGGTTTTCAGCTGTGTGCGTATTCTGGAAAGCGGTGATACAAAGCGTAGCCTGCCTAGGAAAGAGTTGGCGTTTGCGAGATGCTGCTACTGGTGCCGCCGCTGCTGTTCTTGCGGCGGGAGTCCATACATCTACCCAGTGGGCTGTCACAGTCATATAGTCCTGACCCTGCCCTGCTCCACTTGTCCACATGTCCGTGGTTAAGTGGACATTGGGTACAACTGCATTTTTTAGGACACTGGTGAGTCTTTTTCTGACGTCCGTGTACATTCTCGGTATCGCCTGCCTAGAGAAGTGGAACCTAGATGGTATTTGGTAACGGGGGCACACTGCCTCAATAAATTGTCTAGTTCCCTGTGAACTAACGGCGGATACCGGACGCACGTCTAACACCAACATAGTTGTCAAGGACTCAGTTATCCGCTTTGCAGTAGGATGACTGCTGTGATATTTCATCTTCCTCGCAAAGGACTGTTGAACAGTCAATTGCTTACTGGAAGTAGTACAAGTGGGCTTACGACTTCCCCTCTGGGATGACCATCGACTCCCAGCGGCAACAACAGCAGCGCCAGCAGCAGTAGGCGTTACACGCAAGGATGCATCGGAGGAATCACAGGCAGGAGAGGACTCGTCAGACTTGCCAGTGACATGGCCTGCAGGACTATTGGCATTCCTGGGGAAGGAGGAAATTGACACTGAGGGAGTTGGTGGGGTGGTTTGCGTGAGCTTGGTTACAAGAGGAAGGGATTTACTGGTCAGTGGACTGCTTCCGCTGTCACCCAAAGTTTTTGAACTTGTCACTGACTTATTATGAATGCGCTGCAGGTGACGTATAAGGGAGGATGTTCCGAGGTGGTTAACGTCCTTACCCCTACTTATTACAGCTTGACAAAGGGAACACACGGCTTGACACCTGTTGTCCGCATTTCTGGTGAAATACCTCCACACCGAAGAGCTGATTTTTTTGGTATTTTCACCTGGCATGTCAACGGCCATATTCCTCCCACGGACAACAGGTGTCTCCCCGGGTGCCTGACTTAAACAAACCACCTCACCATCAGAATCCTCCTGGTCAATTTCCTCCCCAGCGCCAGCAACACCCATATCCTCCTCATCCTGGTGTACTTCAACACTGACATCTTCAATCTGACTATCAGGAACTGGACTGCGGGTGCTCCTTCCAGCACTTGCAGGGGGCATGCAAATAGTGGAAGGCGCATGCTCTTCACGTCCAGTGTTGGGAAGGTCAGGCATCGCAAACGACACAATTGGACTCTCCTTGTGGATTTGGGATTTCAAAGAACGCACAGTTCTTTGCGGTGCTTTTGCCAGCTTGAGTCTTTTCAGTTTTCTAGCGAGAGGCTGAGTGCTTCCATCCTCATGTGAAGCTGAACCACTAGCCATGAACATAGGCCAGGGCCTCAGCCGTTCCTTGCCACTCCGTGTGGTAAATGGCATATTGGCAAGTTTACGCTTCTCCTCCGACAATTTTATTTTAGGTTTTGGAGTCCTTTTTTTTCTGATATTTGGTGTTTTGGATTTGACATGCTCTGTACTATGACATTGGGCATCGGCCTTGGCAGACGACGTTGCTGGCATTTCATCGTCTCGGCCATGACTAGTGGCAGCAGCTTCAGCACGAGGTGGAAGTGGATCTTGATCTTTCCCTAATTTTGGAACCTCAACTTTTTTGTTCTCCATATTTTATAGGCAGAACTAAAAGGCACCTCAGGTAAACAATGGAGATGGATGGATTGGATACTAGTATACAATTATGGACGGACTGCCACGGTTAGGTGGTATAAAAAAACCACGGTTAGGTGGTATATATTATAATAATAATACAATTATGGATGGACGGACTGCCTGCCGACTGCCGACACAGAGGTAGCCACAGCCGTGAACTACCGCACTGTACACTGGTTGATAAAGAGATAGTAGTATACTCGTAACAACTAGTATGACACTATGACGACGGTATAAAGAATGAAAAAAAAACCACGGTTAGGTGGTATATATTATAATAATAATACAATTATGGATGGACGGACTGCCTGCCGAGTGCCGACACAGAGGTAGCCACAGCCGTGAACTACCGCACTGTACACTGGTTGATAAAGAGATAGTAGTATACTCGTAACAACTAGTATGACACTATGACGACGGTATAAAGAAAGAAAAAAAAATACCACAGTTAGGTGGTATATATTATAATAATAATACAATTATGGATGGACGGACTGCCTGCCGACTGCCGACACAGAGGTAGCCACAGCCGTGAACTACCGCACTGTACACTGGTTGATAAAGAGATAGTAGTATACTCGTAACAACTAGTATGACACTATGACGACGGTATAAAGAATGAAAAAAAAACCACGGTTAGGTGGTATATATTATAATAATAATACAATTATGGATGGACGGACTGCCTGCCGACTGCCAACACAGAGGTAGCCACAGCCGTGAACTACCGCACTGTACACTGGTTGATAAAGAGATAGTAGTATACTCGTAACAACTAGTATGACACTATGACGGTATAAAGAATGAAAAAAAAACCACGGTTAGGTGGTATATATTATAATAATAATACAATTATGGATGGACGGACTGCCTGCCGACACAGAGGTAGCCACAGCCGTGAACTACCGCACTGTACACTGGTTGATAAAGAGATAGTAGTATACTCGTAACAACTAGTATGACACTATGACGACGGTATAAAGAAAGAAAAAAAAATACCACGGTTAGGTGGTATATATTGTAATACAATTATGGATGGACGGACTGCCTGCCGAGTTCCGACTGCCGACACAGAGGTAGCCACAGCCGTGAACTACCGCACTGTACTGTGTCTGCTGCTAATATAGACTGGTTGATAAAGAGATAGTATACAATACATACAACAATATACTACTATACTGGTGGTCAGGCACTGGTCACCACTAGTCACACTGGCAGTGGCACTCCTGCAGCAAAAGTGTGCACTGTTTAATTTTAAATTAATATAATATTATGTACTCCTGGGGGCTCCTGCTATAACAACCTGCAGTGCTCCCCAGTCTCCCCCACAATTATTATAAGCTTTGCCTTTTATACATTGATGTGCAGCACACTGGGCTGAGCTGAGTGCACACAGACTGAGTCACACTGTGTGACTGGCTGCTGCTGTGTATCGTTTTTTTTCAGGCAGAGAACGGATATAGCAGAGAACGGATATATTATATTAAAATAAATAAAAGTTAACTAACAACAACTGCACTGGTCACTGTGGTAAACTCTGTCTGACTCTGCACAATCTCTCTCTCTCTTCTAATCTAATTTCTAATGGAGAGGACGCCAGCCACGTCCTCTCCCTATCAATCTCAATGCACGTGTGAAAATGGCGGCGACGCGCGGCTCCTTATATAGAATCCGAGTCTCGCGAGAATCCGACAGCGTCATGATGACGTTCGGGCGCGCTCGGGTTAACCGAGCAAGGCGGGAGGATCCGAGTCTGCTCGGACCCGTAAAAAAAACATGAAGTTCGTGCGGGTTCGGTTTCAGAGAAACCGAACCCGCTCATCTCTAATTACAGTGCCGCAGTTCTTATTATGTAACATTTTAGTGCCCTCCGCATTACAATTAGCAGATCAGATTATGACATATTACAGTGCCCTACAGTTCATATTGTGCCACATTACAGTGCCCCCTTAAAATTATAACATCAACTATACACACCTCTCACAAAATGTAATGTCACATTATCCAGGCTGGGCAATGGATCAGATCCAATTGCTTAGTAAGCAAATCCGGACAATTGATATGCAACTTCATAACCTGGGTCCAGGCCCCCCTAAGCCTCTGGGCCCCATGGCCAGTGGTGCAAGTGGGTGGGTACGGCGAGTACATCTGTATATCTGGCACTGTGGGGCAATGTATATCTGGCACTGTGGGCAATGTATATCTGGCACTGTGGGGCAACGTGTATCTGGCACTATTGGGGTCATATGTGTATCTGCCCCCCCCCCCATATGTGTATCAGGCCCCCATTTTCATAGGCCCCGCCCCATGTGACATATTTAACACACCCATTTTTTGGCGCACACAGTACCTATAAGACATTTTTTCTACTTGCGCCACTGCCCATGGCAATGGCACCCCATGCGTCCACTATTGTTATGCCCATGCATACAAAAGATACTTAATATTTATGAAAACACCCATTTCAGTACATCCCATTCCATTGATCTTTGGAATAGAATTTCCCCAATTAATGAATAACTAGCACCAAGGGCCGCCACCAGGGGGCTGCAGCTGGTACTAATGTACCAGGCTCAGGCTCAGAAGGGGGCCTGCTGATAATCTCACCTGTGAACTGCTTCTTGTTCACTGACACACAGCGGGCCCTTGTGTTAGCATACCTCCCAACTGTCCCGATTTCAGCGGGAAAGTCCCGCTAATTGGACACTGTCCCGCCGTCCCTCCCGCGGGTCGCAGTGTCCCGCGGGTGGGGTGGGGGGCAGTTGGGAGATCCTGTGATCACCGCTGTTCTGCTTTGAAAAGCAGCCGGTGATCACACTGAATAGATGGAGAAGCTTAGTGGATATACCACAATAGAACTGCGCTCAACCCCTAAGGTGTGTGTGTTTAGCTAACTGTCACGATCCGGGTATCTGGACGCCATTACTTACCCTTCAGATGCCTCCTAAGGCTGGCTCAGCGTTCCAGGACCGAATCCCGCTGTTCCTGAGTTTCCACATGCAGAATGTCAGAGTGGTGATTTCATCAGCCGCGGCCTCCGCTGTGCCCGCGTGGTTAAATGTGCGCTTGTCAGTCTGGCGTCTCCTGTGGCCGGCGTCGCCATTACTGTTTCAATTCTCACATGGATTACAAACCAAACTTCCCTCCAAGTGTCTGCATGGGCGCAGCCATCTTGGATTTTGTCATCTGATTATTTCCACCAATCTGCTGTCTGTATTGTTGATTTGCATAATTGCCTAGCCAACCCCTTCCTTGCTGCAGGTATAAGTATGCTGTGCCTGAGCAAGGAAGGCGTCAGTGCTTTGGTTGTCTAACCTAGTTCCAGTTTGTCTCTCTCCTGTGGTTGTCTTCCAGGTTCCAGCTCCTGTCTCCAGACTTCTGCTATAGAGACCCGCACCAGCATTCCATCTGCGGTGTAGCCTGACTCTCCGATCCATTCTGGACTCACCTGTTTCCAGCTAAAACAATCACCTGCTTCCAGCCCAGCTTCCAGCAGTGTATAGCTTCTCTTAAAGGGCCGGTGTCCTTTTCTGCAGTTTACCACTCTCCACCGGTATTATTATTTCACCGCTCTCAAACTCCAAACTTCATTATTATTTCATCGCTCTCAAGTTCGTTTATTATTTAACTGGTTCCAGCCAGTATCCACTCCGTTCCAACAACAGTCTGGTTCCAGCCAGTATCCACAGCAGCCGTTTTACCTTCAGCAGCCCAGCCTTTCCTGGAACATCAGCTGGTACGATCCTGGGTTCTCTCCATTGCTACAGTCAGGCCTGGTAAGGACTTTCCAACTAGAAGATTATAAGAACTGTCTCACACTACCAGTGCCTGTGGCCCTTGCCACCCTGTAGTACCCAGGAATTGTATTTATCCTCTGTTGACTTTTATGTTTCCTTTTACTGCTGCCGTGTTACGGAGTTTGTCATAATAAACATCATTGACTTTTATCCTGGTTGTCGTGGTCACGCCTTCGGGCAGTTATTCTACATGTTACTTACATGTCTAGGGGTCTGATACAACCTCCCAGGTTCCGTTACATCTCAGCCCCTACAACTGAGGCTACCTCCCGTCAGCTCAGGCCCTCAGTTGTGACAGTAAGCACTGACCTAATGAATCCAGCCGGAGACCAGGATCAAGCGGCCAGGCCGATGCAAGAACTGGCAGCCCGACTTGAACATCAGGAGGCTGCACAGGGCCACATCATCCGCTGTCTCCAGGATCTCTCTACACGGCTGGATGGGATTCAAACGACACTCCGTGGACCTGGCACGTCCGGTGCGTCCACTACAGTAACACCAGCTGTAACCCCACCCACCTTACCCATTTCCAGTCCACATCTTCATCTTCCAACGCCAGCAAAATTTGATGGATCTCCAAGGTTCTGCAGGGGATTTCTCAATCAATGTGAAATCCACTTTGAGCTTCTACCTGGCAATTTCTTCAGTGACCGTACCAAAATTGCCTATATCATCTCCCTTCTCAGTGGCTCAGCCCTTGACTGGGCATCACCTTTATGGGAGAAGTCTGATCCCCTGCTATCCTCCTATACTGACTTTGTAGCTACATTCAGGCGCATCTTCGACGAGCCAGGTCGGATAACATCTGCTTCATCTGAGATTCTCCGTTTACGCCAGGGAACACGTACTGTGGGACAGTATCTTATACAGTTTAAAATCCTGGCATCCGAACTGGCATGGAACGACGAGGCCCTGTATGCTGCATTCTGGCATGGCTTATCAGAACGCATCAAGGATGAGTTAGCTACCAGAGACTTGCCCTCTAAGTTGGATGAGCTAATTTCTCTTTGCACGAAGGTTGATCTACGTTTCAGAGAGAGAGCAACCGAGCGAGGAAGATCATCTACTCCTAAATCTTCTGCTCCTCCTCCTCGTCAACCATCTCCATCCAAGGATGAGCCTATGCAAATTAGTCATTCCCGTCTATCTCCCGCTGAGCGCCGAAGACGTCTCTCTGAGTCTCTCTGTCTCTACTGTGCAGCTCCGTCGCACACTATCAATGCCTGTCCCAAACGTCCGGGAAACTCCAGATCCTAGCTCGCCAAGGAGAGGGCCGGCTAGGAGTAATGATCTCCTCTCCATCTCCTCATGACTGTAACCTCCCAGTGTCGCTCCAAATTGCTCAACGTTACAGGAACGTCATTGCCCTCCTTGATTCCGGAGCAGCTGGGAATTTCATAACCGAAGCTTATGTTAAACGGTGGTCCCTACCCACCGAGAGACTGTCCTCGTCCATCTCTTTGACTGCCGTGGATGGCAGCAAGATTTTTGACGCAGTCATTTCCTTAAGGACTCTTCCAGTTCGTCTGAGAGTGGGAGTTCTTCATTCTGAGTATATTTCTTTTTTAGTGATTCCAAGAGCCACACATCCAGTGGTTTTAGGCCTTCCATGGCTCCGTCTCCACAACCCATCAATTGACTGGACGACTACGCAAATACTGGCATGGGGTCCCTCCTGTGCTGAGACTTGTTTAGCCAAAGTTCTTCCTGTTTGTTCTTCCTTCCCCAGGTCATCTGATGTTCCGCCTCCTCCATATCAAGACTTCACGGACGTGTTCAGTAAAGCCTCTGCTGATATCCTTCCTCCTCATAGAGAATGGGACTGCCCAATCGACCTCATTCCAGGGAAGGTTCCACCGCGAGGCCGAACTTATCCGTTGTCTCTGCCTGAGACACACTCCATGGAAGAGTACATCAAAGAGAACCTGGCAAAGGGTTTCATCCGACCATCTTCTTCTCCAGCCGGCGCAGGCTTCTTCTTCGTTAAGAAGAAAGACGGTGGTCTGCGTCCGTGCATCGACTACAGAGGTCTGAACGACATTACCGTCAAGAACCGATACCCTTTACCCCTGATTACCGAGCTCTTTGATAGAGTTAGTGGTGCAACTATTTTCACAAAGCTGGACTTGAGGGGTGCCTACAATCTCATCCGAATCCGTGAGGGTGACGAGTGGAAGACCGCCTTTAACACCCGTGACGGACATTATGAGTACCTCGTCATGCCCTTCGGATTGAGCAACGCTCCAGCAGTCTTCCAGCACTTCGTGAATGAGATTTTCAGGGACATCTTGTACCGCCATGTCGTGGTTTATCTAGACGACATCCTCATCTTTGCTAATAATCTCGAAGATCATCGTTTCTGGGTAAAAGAGGTTCTTTCCCGTCTCCGTGTCAATCACCTCTATTGTAAATTGGAGAAGTGTGTGTTTGAAGTTAAAACCATTCCGTTTCTAGGTTACATTGTGTCCGGTTCCGGACTAGAGATGGATCCTGAGAAACTCCAAGCAATCCAGAATTGGCCTATACCCTTAAGCCTCAAAGGGGTCCAGAGGTTCTTAGGGTTCGCCAATTATTATAGAAAATTTATACGAGACTTTTCCACCATCGTGGCGCCTATCACTGCATTAACCAAGAAAGGTGCTAATCCGTCCAAGTGGTCCGAGGAAGCTACACAGGCCTTTCACCTTCTGAAGCAACGGTTCATCTCTGCACCAGTTCTGAAACAGCCCGACACCGACTCTCCTTTTATCTTAGAGGTAGATGCCTCCTCCGTTGGAGTAGGAGCAGTGTTATCCCAGAGGGCCAAAGATGGACATCTACATCCTTGCAGTTTCTTCTCCCGGAAGTTCTCCCCAGCTGAGCGCAACTATGCCATTGGCGATCAGGAGTTGCTAGCCATCAAGCTCGCTCTGGAGGAGTGGAGATACCTGTTGGAGGGAGCTTCCCACTCAATCACCATACTTACCGACCACAAAAATCTTTTATATCTCAAAGGCGCACAATGTCTGAATCCTCGTCAGGCCAGATGGGCACTTTTCTTCTCTAGGTTTGACTTTAAACTCCAGTTCTGTCCGGGTTCTCAGAATCGTAAGGCCGATGCCCTTTCCCGCTCATGGGAGCAAGAAAATGAGTCCGAGTCTGCAGACAAGCATCCTATTATTAATCCGTTGGCATTCTCCACGGTAGGGATGGACTCTACGCCTCCACCAGGGAAAAGTTTTGTTAAGCCAGTTCTAAGGAAGAAGCTCATGCATTGGGCCCATGCTTCCCGTTTTTCTGGACATACAGGCATTCAGAAAACCCTTGAATTTATTTCTAGGTCCTACTGGTGGCCAACTCTGAAGAAGGACGTTATGGAATTTATTGCCTCCTGCCCAAAGTGTGCCCAACACAAAGTCTCCCGCCATTCGCCTGCGGGGCAACTGGTTCCATTATCTGTTCCCTGTCGACCTTGGACCCATTTGTCGATGGACTTTGTTTCCGATCTACCTATCTGCAACAAGTTTAATACCATCTGGGTGGTAGTTGACCGGTTCACCAAGATGGCACATTTCATCCCTCTCACCGGTCTTCCGTCAGCTTCCAAGTTGGCTCAAGTGTTTATACAAGAGATCTTCCGACTTCACGGTCTTCCTGAAGAGATCATCTCGGATCGTGGAGTACAATTTGTAGCCAAATTTTGGCGAAGTTTGTGTCAAGCCCTCCAAGTCAAGTTAAAGTTTTCCACGGCTTACCATCCTCAGACCAATGGTCAAACCGAGAGGGTGAATCAGGACTTGGAGGCCTTCCTCCGTATATATGTGTCTTCCTCTCAAGATGACTGGGTTCAACTCCTTCCTTGGGCCGAGTTCAGCCACAACAATCAATACCATTCCTCATCTTCTTCTACACCATTCTTCATTAATTATGGATTCCACCCTAAAGTCCCAGAATTCCAACCGCTTCCCGCAACTTCTGTTCCAGCAGTGGATGTCACCTTGCGTCAGTTTTCAAATAACTGGAGGAACGTCCGCGCAGCCCTGCTTAAAGCCTCATTCAGGTATAAGAAGTTTGCCGATAGGAAGCGTAGAGCGGTTCCTGCTCTCAAGGTGGGTGATCGTGTGTGGCTGTCCACGAAGAATTTGAGGTTGAGAGTTCCCAGCATGAAATTTGCACCTCGCTATATCGGACCCTTCAAGATTGAACAAGTCATCAATCCTGTTGCCTACAGGTTACAGTTACCATCCTTCTTGAAAATACCCAGGACATTTCATGTTTCTTTGTTGAAACCGCTGATCCTGAATCGGTTTCATTCCGCACTTCCTCCAGCTCCCAAAGTTCAGACTCAACGGGGAGTCGAGTACGAGGTGGCCAAGATTTTGGACTCACGTTTCCGTTACGGTCAGTTACAATACCTCATTGACTGGAAGGGCTATGGTCCTGAAGAACGCTCTTGGACCAATGCCTCAGACGTCCATGCTCCTGCCTTGGTCCGAAATTTCCACGCAAAGTTTCCTTTAAAGCCTAAGAAGTGTCCTGGGGCCACTCCTAAAGGGGGGGGTGCTGTCACGATCCGGGTATCTGGACGCCATTACTTACCCTTCAGATGCCTCCTAAGGCTGGCTCAGCGTTCCAGGACCGAATCCCGCTGTTCCTGAGTTTCCACATGCAGAATGTCAGAGTGGTGATTTCATCAGCCGCGGCCTCCGCTGTGCCCGCGTGGTTAAATGTGCGCTTGTCAGTCTGGCGTCTCCTGTCTCCTGTGGCCGGCGTCGCCATTACTGTTTCAATTCTCACATGGATTACAAACCAAACTTCCCTCCAAGTGTCTGCATGGGCGCAGCCATCTTGGATTTTGTCATCTGATTATTTCCACCAATCTGCTGTCTGTATTGTTGATTTGCATAATTGCCTAGCCAACCCCTTCCTTGCTGCAGGTATAAGTATGCTGTGCCTGAGCAAGGAAGGCGTCAGTGCTTTGGTTGTCTAACCTAGTTCCAGTTTGTCTCTCTCCTGTGGTTGTCTTCCAGGTTCCAGCTCCTGTCTCCAGACTTCTGCTATAGAGACCCGCACCAGCATTCCATCTGCGGTGTAGCCTGACTCTCCGATCCATTCTGGACTCACCTGTTTCCAGCTAAAACAATCACCTGCTTCCAGCCCAGCTTCCAGCAGTGTATAGCTTCTCTTAAAGGGCCGGTGTCCTTTTCTGCAGTTTACCACTCTCCACCGGTATTATTATTTCACCGCTCTCAAACTCCAAACTTCATTATTATTTCATCGCTCTCAAGTTCGTTTATTATTTAACTGGTTCCAGCCAGTATCCACTCCGTTCCAACAACAGTCTGGTTCCAGCCAGTATCCACAGCAGCCGTTTTACCTTCAGCAGCCCAGCCTTTCCTGGAACATCAGCTGGTACGATCCTGGGTTCTCTCCATTGCTACAGTCAGGCCTGGTAAGGACTTTCCAACTAGAAGATTATAAGAACTGTCTCACACTACCAGTGCCTGTGGCCCTTGCCACCCTGTAGTACCCAGGAATTGTATTTATCCTCTGTTGACTTTTATGTTTCCTTTTACTGCTGCCGTGTTACGGAGTTTGTCATAATAAACATCATTGACTTTTATCCTGGTTGTCGTGGTCACGCCTTCGGGCAGTTATTCTACATGTTACTTACATGTCTAGGGGTCTGATACAACCTCCCAGGTTCCGTTACATCTCAGCCCCTACAACTGAGGCTACCTCCCGTCAGCTCAGGCCCTCAGTTGTGACACTAACGAATGCACATCAGATGTAATAAAGGATAATGGGGGAGATGTACTAAGCCTGAAAAGTGATAAATATCACAGTGATAAAGCACCAGCCAATCGGCTCCTAACTGCCATGTTACAGGCTGTGTTTGAAAAATGACAGTTAGGAGCCGATTGGCTGGTGCTTTATCACTGTGATATTTATCACTTTTCAGGCTTAGTACATCTGGCCCAATGTATGAACAGACCGTTAGTTAAACACACACACCTTAGGGGTTGAGCGCAGTTCTATTGTGGTATATCCACTAAGCTTCTCCATTTACATATAGGTGGGTTGGAACACCCACCAGAACGAGCAGCACACCCCGGCTAGCTATAGAATAAAGACACAAATGCTGCATTCACACCGCAAATGCCGGGTCCTACCCGGTAAGACAAACGTGTACTTACCGGGTGGGATCCGGCATTTGCGCTCCGTTGCAGGCTTCCCGACCCGGCAATATACCGGGTCGGTTGCCATGACAACGGAGGCCGCAGCAGCAGCAGGGGCGGGGGTGGAGGCGGCGTCGGGAGATGAGCTCATCTCCAGCGCCGCCTCTCCCTATCTTGTGAATGGGAACCGTGTCGCATCGACACGGCTCCCATTAACACCGCACCTGACCCGGTAATCAACCCGGGTAAAACCCTTCTTTTTTACCGGGTTGATTTACCGGGTCAGGCGACCCGCTAAATCGCCCAGTGTGCTTTCACATCGCACACTGACCCGGTTCGACACGGCAATATGCCGTGTCGGTACCGGGTTATTTGTGCGATGTGAAAGGGGTATCAGTGCGCAGAACCCTCCAATTTATAGTATCACACTGAATAGATCTATCAGCACAAGGAGGAGAGCCGGGGGCTGTCCAGCAGCTCATGGAGCGCTGGACACTCACCTAAAATGACGAAAACGGGTGTCGCGGCAATAGGCAGCACCCCCTTACCAAGAGGCCCCACCCCTCTGCTCGAAACTCCACCCCCTTTTTGCCCGCGGCCACGCCTTTGGCGCGGCATGTCCCTCTTCCAAAGGGACAAAAGTTGGGAGGTATGGTTAGTGTGCAATGTTCTGCTGTTGCTTGGGAGACAGGACAGGTAGACTCCTGCATATACTGTACAGCTTCAGTATGCAGGTGCAAATAGCTCCATGTGGAAGTTGTCTGACTGCAATGTGTGAGAGATTCTGGGCTTGAGTCCCAAGCATGACATAATTGAGGAATCTGTGTGTAAAATAAAGGAGGATGTACAGTGACTGAATGACAAGGTGCTTATAAATCACTTTATCACTCATAGCTCTGATAGCTGAATATGGTGCAGGACAATTGGCGTTCAATTCCCTTTCTTGTTCTGAAAGTCTGTAATATTGCTTGTTATCCATATAAAAGAGGATCTGGTGCAGACAGTAGTAATTAGCTTTGTCGTCCATTAACAGCACTGTATAATCATTTCTCTCTGTCAGTTCTGTGGGATGAGGTCACCAGAATAATGAGCGTTCAAAGCTATTTATCAATTGACTTCAAAAGTTTTCATGTTTCCTAAGGGTTTTGCACAAACAATTTACTTGTAGCCCAAACCCCCCTCTCTCCCCATATCACCACTAGGAGGTGAGAGGGATTTCATACAGGGCTGTCAGCAGTGGCGGAACTTGTGAGTGGTGGGCCCAGATGCAAAAAATATAATTTGGGTCCCCCTTCCTCCACCCCAGCCCAGGTTCACAATATGCCACACAGCAATAGGTGACAGGAGAAGGCAGAGGGTGACAGTGTAAGACAGGGGAGGCAGAGGTTAACATAGAGAGGCAGATGGTGACAACGGAAGGCAAGGAGGAGGCAGAGAGTAACAGAGAGAGGCAGTGGGTGACGGGTACACGCACAATGTCCTGCAGGGTGTTGAGCACAGGGGGCATGTACCTTGGTGGGGGCAGGAACACAGCGGCCTCTGCTCTGTCTGTGACAGGGGCCCCCACCCATTGTGCTTTCCTCAGTTTGGCACTTGGGCAGGCAGACTCTGACAGTGCCAGGTACACTGGGTGTGAGCTGCCTTTAATCCCCAGACAGCAGTGACTCAGAATAAATGTACAGCTGGCTGTTAATTAGAGGCAGTATGAGACTGTGATCATCAGCACGGATAGGTGGCAGGACTCCTATAGACATATCCTCTATTTAGGTCACGCCTCCCCACCACACCCCATCCCCAGTACCAGGCCCGGCACTCCTCTGTATAGCCCAGATCGTGAAGAGGGGAAACCAGGCCGCTCTCGGGTGGCTCCCCAAGCTGTATGGGGCAGACTGTAAGTCAAATACAACTATCAGAGGTGCCCTGGGAAGTAGCAGTGATTGCATCACCCTAGTTAGGGTTCTGGCGATCATCCTCTGTCTGGCATGCCATCCTCTGTCTGGTACGCCATCCTCTGTCTACGCCATCCTCTGTCTGGTACGCCATCCTCTGTCTGGTACGCCATCCTCTGTCTACGCCATCCTCTGTCTGGTACGCCAACCTCTGTCTGGTACGCCAACCTCTGTCTACGCCATCCTCTGTCTGGTACGCCAACCTCTGTCTACGCCATCCTCTGTCTACGCCATCCTCTGTCTGGTACGCCATCCTCTGTCTGGTACGCCATCCTCTGTCTGGTACGCCAACCTCTGTCTACGCCATCCTCTGTCTACGCTATCCTCTGTCTGGTACGCCGTCCTCTGTCTGGTACGCCATCCTCTGTCTGGTACGCCAACCTCTGTCTACGCCATCCTCTGTCTACGCCATCCTCTGTCTGGTACGCCAACCTCTGTCTACGCTATCCTCTGTCTGGTACGCCGTCCTCTGTCTGGTACGCCATCCTCTGTCTGGTACGCCATCCTCTGTCTGGTACGCCATCCTCTGTCTGGTACGCCAACCTCTGTCTACGCCATCCTCTGTCTACGCCGTCCTCTGTCTGGTACGCCGTCCTCTGTCTGGTACGCCATCCTCTGTCTGGTACGCCAACCTCTGTCTACGCCATCCTCTGTCTACGCCATCCTTTGTCTGGTACACCGTCCTCTGTCTGGTACGCCATCCTCTGTCTACGCTATCCTCTGTCTACGCCATCCTCTGTCTACGCCATCCTCTGTCTGGTACACCGTCCTCTGTCTGGTACGCCATCCTCTGTCTACGCCATCCTCTGTCTGGTACGCCATCCTCTGTCTGGTACGCCGTCCTCTGTCTGGTACGCCATCCTCTGTCTGGTACGCCAACCTCTGTCTGCGCCATCCTCTGTCTACGCCATCCTCTGTCTGGTACGCCATCCTCTGTTTGGTACGCCAACCTCTGTCTACGCCATCCTCTGTCTGCGCCATCCTCTGTCTGGTACACCGTCCTCAGTCTGGTACGCCATCCTCTGTCTACGCCATCCTCTGTCTGGTACGCCGTCCTCTGTCTGGTACGCCGTCCTCTGTCTGGTACGCCATCCTCTGTCTGGTACGCCAACCTCTGTCTACGCCATCCTCTGTCTACGCTATCCTCTGTCTGGTACGCCGTCCTCTGTCTGGCACGCCATCCTCTGTCTGGTACGCCAACCTCTGTCTACGCCATCCTCTGTCTACGCTATCCTCTGTCTGGTACGCCGTCCTCTGTCTGGTACGCCAACCTCTGTCTACGCCATCCTCTGTCTACGCCATCCTCTGTCTACGCCATCCTCTGTCTGGTACGCCAACCTCTGTCTGGTACGCCAACCTCTGTCTACGCCATCCTCTGTCTGGTACGCCAACCTCTGTCTACGCCATCCTCTGTCTACGCCATCCTCTGTCTGGTACGCCAACCTCTGTCTACGCTATCCTCTGTCTGGTACGCCGTCCTCTGTCTGGTACGCCATCCTCTGTCTGGTACGCCAACCTCTGTCTACGCCATCCTCTGTCTACGCTATCCTCTGTCTGGTACGCCGTCCTCTGTCTGGTACGCCATCCTCTGTCTGGTACGCCATCCTCTGTCTACGCCATCCTCTGTCTACGCCATCCTCTGTCTACGCCATCCTCTGTCTGGTACGCCAACCTCTGTCTACGCTATCCTCTGTCTGGTACGCCGTCCTCTGTCTGGTACGCCATCCTCTGTCTGGTACGCCAACCTCTGTCTACGCCATCCTCTGTCTACGCCATCCTCTGTCTGGTACGCCGTCCTCTGTCTGGTACGCCGTCCTCTGTCTGGTACGCCATCCTCTGTCTGGTACGCCAACCTCTGTCTACGCCATCCTCTGTCTGGTACGCTAACCTCTGTCTACGCCATCCTCTGTCTACGCCATCCTCTGTCTGGTACTCCAACCTCTGTCTACGCTATCCTCTGTCTGGTACGCCGTCCTCTGTCTGGTACGCCATCCTCTGTCTGGTACGCCAACCTCTGTCTACGCCATCCTCTGTCTACGCTATCCTCTGTCTGGTACGCCGTCCTCTGTCTGGTACGCCATCCTCTGTCTGGTACGCCAACCTCTGTCTACGCCATCCTCTGTCTACGCCATCCTCTGTCTACGCCATCCTCTGTCTGGTACGCCAACCTCTGTCTACGCTATCCTCTGTCTGGTACGCCGTCCTCTGTCTGGTACGCCATCCTCTGTCTGGTACGCCATCCTCTGTCTGGTACGCCAACCTCTGTCTACGCCATCCTCTGTCTACGCCATCCTCTGTCTGGTACGCCGTCCTCTGTCTGGTACGCCGTCCTCTGTCTGGTACGCCATCCTCTGTCTGGTACGCCAACCTCTGTCTACGCTATCCTCTGTCTGGTACGCCGTCCTCTGTCTGGTACGCCATCCTCTGTCTGGTACGCCAACCTCTGTCTACGCCATCCTCTGTCTACGCCATCCTCTGTCTGGTACGCCGTCCTCTGTCTGGTACGCCGTCCTCTGTCTGGTACGCCATCCTCTGTCTGGTACGCCAACCTCTGTCTACGCTATCCTCTGTATGGTACGCCGTCCTCTGTCTGGTACGCCGTCCTCTGTCTGGTACGCCATCCTCTGTCTGGTACGCCATCCTCTGTCTGGTACGCCAACCTCTGTCTACGCCATCCTCTGTCTACGCCGTCCTCTGTCTGGTACGCCGTCCTCTGTCTGGTACGCCATCCTCTGTCTGGTACGCCAACCTCTGTCTACGCCATCCTCTGTCTACGCCATCCTCTGTCTGGTACACCGTCCTCTGTCTGGTACGCCATCCTCTGTCTACGCTATCCTCTGTCTACGCCATCCTCTGTCTACGCCATCCTCTGTCTGGTACACCGTCCTCTGTCTGGTACGCCATCCTCTGTCTACGCCATCCTCTGTCTGGTACGCCGTCCTCTGTCTGGTACGCCGTCCTCTGTCTGGTACGCCATCCTCTGTCTGGTACGCCAACCTCTGTCTACGCAATCCTCTGTCTACGCCATCCTCTGTCTGGTACGCCATCCTCTGTTTGGTACGCCAACCTCTGTCTACGCCATCCTCTGTCTACGCCATCCTCTGTCTGGTACACCGTCCTCAGTCTGGTACGCCATCCTCTGTCTACGCCATCCTCTGTCTGGTACGCCGTCCTCTGTCTGGTACGCCATCCTCTGTCTGGTACGCAACCTCTGTCTACGCCATCCTCTGTCTACGCTATCCTCTGTCTGGTACGCCGTCCTCTGTCTGGTACGCCATCCTCTGTCTGGTACGCCAACCTCTGTCTACGCCAACCTCTGTCTACGCTATCCTCTGTCTGGTACGCCGTCCTCTGTCTGGTACGCCATCCTCTGTCTGGTACGCCAACCTCTGTCTACGCCATCCTCTGTCTACGCCATCCTCTGTCTACGCCATCCTCTGTCTGGTACGCCAACCTCTGTCTGGTACGCCAACCTCTGTCTACGCCATCCTCTGTCTGGTACGCCAACCTCTGTCTACGCCATCCTCTGTCTACGCCATCCTCTGTCTGGTACGCCGTCCTCTGTCTGGTACGCCATCCTCTGTCTGGTACGCCAACCTCTGTCTACGCCATCCTCTGTCTACGCTATCCTCTGTCTGGTACGCCGTCCTCTGTCTGGTACGCCATCCTCTGTCTGGTACGCCAACCTCTGTCTACGCCATCCTCTGTCTACGCCATCCTCTGTCTGGTACGCCAACCTCTGTCTGGTACGCCGTCCTCTGTCTGGTACGCCATCCTCTGTCTGGTACGCCATCCTCTGTCTGGTACGCCAACCTCTGTCTACGCCATCCTCTGTCTACACCATCCTCTGTCTGGTACGCCGTCCTCTGTCTGGTACGCCGTCCTCTGTCTGGTACGCCATCCTCTGTCTGGTACGCCAACCTCTGTCTACGCCATCCTCTGTCTGGTACGCAAACCTCTGTCTACGCCATCCTCTGTCTACGCCATCCTCTGTCTGGTACTCCAACCTCTGTCTACGCTATCCTCTGTCTGGTACGCCGTCCTCTGTCTGGTACGCCATCCTCTGTCTGGTACGCCAACCTCTGTCTACGCCATCCTCTGTCTACGCTATCCTCTGTCTGGTACGCCGTCCTCTGTCTGGTACGCCATCCTCTGTCTGGTACGCCAACCTCTGTCTACGCCATCCTCTGTCTACGCCATCCTCTGTCTACGCCACCCTCTGTCTGGTACGCCAACCTCTGTCTACGCTATCCTCTGTCTGGTACGCCGTCCTCTGTCTGGTACGCCATCCTCTGTCTGGTACGCCATCCTCTGTCTGGTACGCCAACCTCTGTCTACGCCATCCTCTGTCTACGCCATCCTCTGTCTGGTACGCCGTCCTCTGTCTGGTACGCCGTCCTCTGTCTGGTACGCCATCCTCTGTCTGGTACGCCAACCTCTGTCTACGCCATCCTCTGTCTACGCCATCCTCTGTCTGGTACACCGTCCTCTGTCTGGTACGCCATCCTCTGTCTACGCTATCCTCTGTCTACGCCATCCTCTGTCTGGTACGCCGTCCTCTGTCTGGTACGCCATCCTCTGTCTGGTACGCCAACCTCTGTCTACGCCATCCTCTTTCTACGCCATCCTCTGTCTGGTACACCGTCCTCTGTCTGGTACGCCATCCTCTGTCTATGCCATCCTCTGTCTGGTACGCCATCCTCTGTCTGGTACGCCAACCTCTGTCTACGCCATCCTCTGTCTGGTACGCCAACCTCTGTCTACGCTATCATCTGTCTGGTACGCCATCCTCTGTCTACGCCATCCTCTGTCTACGCCATCCTCTGTCTGGTACGCCAACCTCTGTCTACGCCATCCTCTGTCTACGCTATCCTCTGTCTGGTACGCCGTCCTCTGTCTGGTACGCCGTCCTCTGTCTGGTACGCTGTCCTCTGTCTACGCCATCCTCTGTCTACGCCATCCTCTGTCTGGTACGCCGTCCTCTGTCTGGTACGCCGTCCTCTGTCTGGTACGCCGTCCTCTGTCTGGTACGCCATCCTCTGTCTGGTACGCCAACCTCTGTCTACGCCATCCTCTGTCTGGTACACCGTCCTCTGTCTGGTACGCCATCCTCTGTCTACGCCATCCTCTGTCTGGTACGCCAACCTCTGTCTACGCCATCCTCTGTCTGTTACGCAAACCTCTGTCTACGCTATCATCTGTCTGGTACGCCATCCTCTGTCTACGCCATCCTCTGTCTACGCAATCCTCTGTCTGGTATGCCAACCTCTGTCTACGCTATCCTCTGTCTGGTACGCCGTCCTCTGTCTGGTACGCCATCCTCTGTCTGGTACGCCAACCTCTGTCTACGCCATCCTCTGTCTACGCTATCCTCTGTCTGGTACGCCGTCCTCTGTCTGGTACGCCATCCTCTGTCTGGTACGCCAACCTCTGTCTACGCCATCCTCTGTCTACGCCATCCTCTGTCTACGCCACCCTCTGTCTGGTACGCCAACCTCTGTCTACGCTATCCTCTGTCTGGTACACCGTCCTCTGTCTGGTACGCCATCCTCTGTCTGGTACGCCATCCTCTGTCTGGTACGCCAACCTCTGTCTACGCCATTCTCTGTCTACGCCATCCTCTGTCTGGTACGCCGTCCTCTGTCTGGTACGCCGTCCTCTGTCTGGTACGCCATCCTCTGTCTGGTACGCCAACCTCTGTCTACGCCATCCTCTGTCTACGCCATCCTCTGTCTGGTACACCGTCCTCTGTCTGGTACGCCATCCTCTGTCTACGCTATCCTCTGTCTACGCCATCCTCTGTCTGGTACGCCGTCCTCTGTCTGGTACGCCATCCTCTGTCTGGTACGCCAACCTCTGTCTACGCCATCCTCTTTCTACGCCATCCTCTGTCTGGTACACCGTCCTCTGTCTGGTACGCCATCCTCTGTCTATGCCATCCTCTGTCTGGTACGCCATCCTCTGTCTGGTACGCCAACCTCTGTCTACGCCATCCTCTGTCTGGTACGCCAACCTCTGTCTACGCTATCATCTGTCTGGTACGCCATCCTCTGTCTACGCCATCCTCTGTCTACGCCATCCTCTGTCTGGTACGCCAACCTCTGTCTACGCTATCCTCTGTCTGGTACGCTGTCCTCTGTCTGGTACGCCGTCCTCTGTCTGGTACGCCGTCCTCTGTCTGGTACGCCAACCTCTGTCTACGCCATCCTCTGTCTACGCCATCCTCTGTCTGGTACGCCGTCCTCTGTCTGGTACGCCGTCCTCTGTCTGGTACGCCAACCTCTGTCTACGCCATCCTCTGTCTGGTACACCGTCCTCTGTCTGGTACGCCATCCTCTGTCTACGCCATCCTCTGTCTGGTACGCCAACCTCTGTCTACGCCATCCTCTGTCTGTTACGCCAACCTCTGTCTACGCTATCATCTGTCTGGTACGCCATCCTCTGTCTACGCCATCCTCTGTCTACGCAATCCTCTGTCTGGTACGCCAACCTCTGTCTACGCTATCCTCTGTCTGGTACGCTGTCCTCTGTCTGGTACGCCAACCTCTGTCTACGCCATCCTCTGTCTGGTACGCCGTCCTCTGTCTGGTACGCCATCCTCTGTCTGGTACGCAAACCTCTGTCTACGCCATCCTCTGTCTGGTACGCCAACCTCTGTCTACGCTATCATCTGTCTGGTACGCCATCCTCTGTCTACGCCATCCTCTGTCTGGTACGCCGTTCTCTGTCTGGTACGCCATCCTCTGTCTACGCCATCCTCTGTCTGGTACGCCATCCTCTGTCTGGTACGCCATCCTCTGTCTGGTACGCCAACCTCTGTCTACGCTATCATCTGTCTGGTACGCCATCCTCTGTCTACGCCATCCTCTGTCTACGCCATCCTCTGTCTGGTACGCCAACCTCTGTCTACGCTATCCTCTGTCTGGTACGCTGTCCTCTGTCTGGTACGCCAACCTCTGTCTACGCCATCCTCTGTCTGGTACGCCGTCCTCTGTCTGGTACGCCATCCTCTGTCTACGCCATCCTCTGTCTGGTACGCCATCCTCTGTCTGGTACGCCAACCTCTGTCTACGCCATCCTCTGTCTGGTACGCCAACCTCTGTCTACGCTATCCTCTGTCTGGTACGCCAACCTCTGTCTACGCCATCCTCTGTCTGGTACGCCAACCTCTGTCTACGCCATCCTCTGTCTGGTACGCCAACCTCTGTCTACGCCATCCTCTGTCTGGTACGCCAACCTCTGTCTACGCTATCCTCTGTCTGGTACGCCTACATCCAGCCCAGGAGGTAAATTTACTAAAGATTAACTTTTAGTTCGATTTAAAATTGATCAACATTGACAGGGTGTTTCAGGAACCAAATTCCGTATTTACTAAAAGTCAACATATATTTTTCTTAACCCGATATCGATGTTGACCGATTTTCTTTTAAGCCTAAAATCAGTCAGTTTTTGTAAGTTCCATTCAAAACCACCTACCACTTCTTGCTGATTTTTTATTAGGCAAATCATATCACTTGTAAGATGCTGCCTACATCTCCAATGGTTTGGCATTTGCGATGGTTCGCGTACATCTCCGATGGTGTGGCATTTGCATTGGTTTATGTACATCTCTGATGGAGGGGAATATCTGTGATGGTCTGCATCATACTTGCCTACTCTCCCGGAATGGCCGGGAGGCTCCCGAAAATCGGGTGACCCTCCCAGCCCCACGGAAGAGCAGGCAAGTCTCCCGGTTTTTAAGTTACCCCCTGCCCGGCCGCCCACTTTGAGAGTAAAGTGGGCGGTCCAGACAGTAGATGACGTGATTCTAGTTGAATCACATCATCATAGTCACGCCCCCTGCTGTAAAATGCCGGTTATAGCGGCATTACAGAGCGGGGGGCGTGGTTTAACGGTGTAACTCTGTAACCCCGCCCTCGTTCCGCCTCTGTCCCTCCTCCGCCACGCCCCATTCCGCCTCCTTCCCGCCCCCTTCCCTCGTCATTTTCCAGCCCAGCCCCTCCATTGAGCCGTCCTGGCAGCTCTCTCCCGGAGAGAGCTGCCAGAAAGTAGGTAAGTATGGTCTGCATACATCTCCGATGGTTGGCCGTCTGCGATGGTTTGCATACATCTCCAATGGTGGGGCATCTGCGATGGTTTGTGTATATCTCTGATGGTGGGATATCTGCAATGATTTGCTTACATCTCCAATGGTGGGGTGTCTGCGATGGTTTGCGTACAGCTCCGATGGTGGGTCCTCTGCGATGGTTTACGTACATCTCCGATGGTGGGGCACCTGTGATGGTTTGTGTGCATCTCCAATGGTGGGGCTTCTGCGATGGTTGCGTACATCTCCAATGGTGGGGCACCAGCGATGGTTTGCGTACATCTCTGATGGTGGGGCATCTGCGATGGTTTTTGTGCATCTCCAATGGTGGGGCGTCTACGATGGCTTCTGTGCATCTCCGATGATGGGTCATCTGCGATGATTTGCATACATTTCCGATGGTGGGCCATCTACGATGGTTTGTGTACATCTTCGATGGTGAGGCATCTGCAATGGTTTGTGTGCACCTCCGATGGTGGGGCATCTGCGATGGCTTGCGTACATCTCCAATGGTGGGGCACCTGTGATGGTTTGTGTGCATCTCCAATGGTGGGGCGTCTGCGATGGTTGCGTACATCTCCAATGGTGGGGCATCTGCGATGGTTTGTGTGCATCTCCGAGGGTGGGGCGTCTGTGATGGCTTGCATACATCTCCGATGGTGGGGCATCTGCGATGATTTGTGTACATCACTGATGGTGGGGCATCTGCAATGGTTGCGTACATCTCCAATGGTGGGGCACCTGCGATGGCTTACGTACATCTCCGATGATTTGTGTACATCACTGATGGTGGGGCATCTGCAATGGTTGCGTACATCTCCAATGGTGGGACACCTGCGATGATATGTGTACATCACCGATGGTGGAATGCCTGCGCAGGACCCGCATGTGCATAATGGGTCCTGGGTCATCGCAATGGTTAATTCATTGATGGATGCTACGGTGATCGCGGCTGCTATTGTGCACATTGAGGATGTTCGAAATTGTGCAAAAAAAACCCAACAGTCCTGAAAAGTACAGAGACGTTTAGCGGAGCCATTGCAAGAGCACAGCAACTGCGCACACAGGACCTGGCTCATATTTCTACACAAACCCGATGGTTTAAGTACAAATACAGGGCCAAATGTAATAGAATGAGTTTCAGAAAGTGAGGGATTTGGTAAGGTTTTGCAGTTTGTTTTTTTAAGTGGCAATCTTTTAGACAGCAAGATCAACTTGGTTTTGCAGTGTAAATGATTGCCACTTTAAAAAATAATGAAAAACCTTACCAAATCTCTCACTTTCTGAAACTCTCACTCTATTACATTTGGCCCATTATGTTTGGGGGTCTGCACATGTGCAGAATAGGTCTTGTGATGTCTCTAGCAGCCCCGTTAGGTGCAGCATTACTGACATGTTGCGCCGCGGCGTTTGGGGTGGTGGAACCTGGCACCATTCTTCAACACGGGGGCAAATCGCTGTTTGAGTATGGATTCGCAGGCACAGCACCCCACAACACCCACAAATGATGCCTGACCGTCAATCACTTTGCATGAAGGTAGGGGCTGCAAGTGACATCACATATTAGACTTTGTCGCAGTCTGAATCATAAACCTGCGCAATTTACCGATAATCGGTCAATTACAAAAACATTGGCATATCCGCTGTCATCTCTACTTTTTTAAGCATCATAATGAGGTTTCAATCAGTTACATGTTTTAGAAGTGTAAACAGACCTGTTCCTATAAAGATTAGTGATTTGAGGTCAATTTTGAGTCGCTTTTTAAACCGACTGTTAGTAAATAAGAGATTTGTATAGAAGTCAATGTTAAAGTACAGATGGTTTGTCCAATAGTCTGTTTATGACTGAAGTCGGATTACATTATTTTTCAAGTCGATTTCGCCTATATAGTAAATACACGATTTTCAAAGTCGACAGAAAATCGCCTGAAAAGCAAAATCGACTCTTAGTAAAATTACTCCCTGATCTTCATACAAACCAAAAAGCCAAAAAAAGGGAGACATGTATAAGAGAAAAAAAACTGTTCTGCTGTAGCTGCTGTTTCAATGTACTTTTTACCGTTGCTGCTTTTCAGAGGATTTTTTCCCCCTAAATCACGTTTTCTGAATCTAGTATGGCCCTATGTGCAAGTATAAAAAATACAATGATACAAAGATTTCAGTGGTTCTGTTTTTATAGAATAGTTGCAGGTCTGTTTTATAGAACAGTTGCAGGTCTTTCTGGAACAGTGGGTAAAACTATACCATGAAACAAGGAGGGTGGGAGACTTTTTAGCAAGTCGTTTCGTCTGCTAATAGGGCTCTATTCAGGTCATTATAAACTTAATACAGCAGCAGAAACAAAGACGGACACCCTCGGCCTGTCTTCACTTCTACGTTACATGCACTCCCTCCAGCTTTGACTTATCCCCCTCTTTGCAATCCATCTTGGCCTTTTGAAGATCTTCTTTCCATTGCTTCACTCCGGCCCCAGGCTAGCTATTTATTAGCATGGTGAGATAGGCTCTTTTCACGTATAAAGAAGCCTCGTTTGTGTCCTGGGGTGAAATGCCATTATCTTTACACAGCACCAAAAATACTTATTCTCCTATTTCATGTTTGGAAGTGATTTTTTTCCCCTAAGTCTCCGGAAACCTTCAGTGCAGGATGAATCAGTGTTTGTATGTCCTATATTTATGTCAGACGCCTCATCTCCTTGGAAGTACCCATTGGATACAGATAGGGATACGTGTCAGTCTGAACTTCTTTACAGAGTTAACTATTTCGGAGAGGATAACTTCACACCCTCTTGTGTGAAGTGAGCTGCAGGCTAGACTGGACTACTGACCTGGGTCGGAGCGAATACAAATTCTTTTTGTAATAGACTGTAGTCAAATGAAAGAGGATTAAATAAAATAAAAGACATTAAGGGGGGAGGGGGGGGAATTGTTCCAAAATACCCGGGCCTTCCAATTGGTGTGCCATACCCTCAAGTTGATTTGACCATGAAACCCCACATGGGGCAATATTCAGAAGTGTAGAGAGGGGGGAAGGTGGATACTACTTACCCAGACCTAGGCTCGTTGGAGTGGTCTGGTTAGGGCCCGGGTCAGCTGCCATGGGGCCATTGCCCCCCTTTGTAGGGCTGTGAGGAGGGCAAATTTCCCCCTTGCTTACTGTTTTGTTTTTTTTTTAGTTATTATTAGAGGACATAGCCATATCTCCCTGGGTTGTCCATTGCATCCATCCCCAGTACCCGGGCCCATCGCTACTCCCTGGGCCCTGGCATTATTCACAATGAGGTGTAAACACAACACCCAAAAATGCTGAGTCCATGCTTCCTTAAGTATCGGGGTTCAATATTTTTCTTGGTGCCCCTAGCTGCATTTATAGCCCAGCCACTACTTTGGCCAGGGAGTGTGGTGCTGGTCTATGATGTCACTGTCCAGTTGTTTGCAGCTTCTCCATGTTGGTAATGGGCAGGGAGCATGGTGCTGAGTTAGGATGTCATAGTCCAGTTGGCTCCTGTGCCTCCATGTTGGTAATGGGCAGAGAATGTAGTTCTGGGCTATGACATCATATCCCAGCATCACGCACCCTGGCTGATTAGCACAAGATGCTGGCCCGCCTGCTTTGCACAAGCAAGAACTGGTGAAGGTGGTGTGTCATTGCCTGAAGGAGGTGGGCATCAGAGAAAAGGCTTGTGGGCTGCTTGTCTCTCCTTATAATTACATGCCCTGACCAGCTTGCCCGGCGCATAATGCATTCATGTAATATAAACCTATTACAATAATATATTAATGTTTAAGGCTATGGTCATATACTCATTTTATGTACCTATGGTGATTCGGAATCACAGTGGATTTAATTTACAGCATATATTGCCAGCTGCCATATTTCGGTGCCCCCTCTATGTCTTGAGAGCCCATTTCAGCCTCCGGGGGCAACACGAGGGGAGCGGTGCATTTTAAATCTCAGCTACGTGGAATGCGTGGAATTCTATAGCAGGCTGGGGCAGGAGCCTTGCCTGCTAACCATACAGGAAAGACTGAGTTACCATTAACCCTTTCTTCCTAAAGCAGCAAATCGTTGTCATCATTTGGTAAAGCAATATGCAAGACTTCCATTGAGCTAGGGATGAATCACACTCAACTGTTATGCAATATAACTCCTACAGGCTGACTCCACACTGCTTGTTAAATAAACAAGAAAGCAACAGCTGTATAAAAATGTGTAGGTAGCAATTTATTAAGTGATGATAGCAATGATTCATGTCAATGTTTATCATAACTAGCCGCAAAGTATTCACTGTTATCAGAGCTACTAACAACCTGAAACCCATGTGACATCATATGACATCTACTCAGTGTCGGACTGTGGCATGTAGGGCCCACCGGGGAATGCAGTGGTAGGGCCCCATGTTTAGGGGTGTGGCCAGTCTCTAGAGGGGGTGTGCCCAGCCACCACATTGGCTTGCCTAACCATTTTGCAAGTGTTGGTCCCCTAGATAAATATATACAGTAAATACTGTAGTGCATGCAAGATAATGTACTAGATTAGTAACAGCACAGTCTGGAACCTGATCCCTAGAGGAGGGGGTGGGCCCCCAGGCAGTAAGGTCCACCGGTGGTTTCCCCTGTACCCCTGCGGGCCAGTCCAACCCTGCATCTACTGAAGGTCTTTAAATGCCTGGCTACTGGTGATGTTGCCTGTAGCAACTAGCAACCAATCAGATTCTAAATTTCATTGTATAGAATGTACTAGATAAATGATGTCTATCATCTTTAGAAGGTTTGATAAATCAGGGGTCAGGGTCACAGGCATAGGTTCAGAACGGAAGACAAGCTGTACATGGAGATCAGAATGAAAATAGTATAAATTCTAGAGCACAGAAGGTTTGATGCTCTGGCTCCGGTACGGTGCACAGAGTGAGTTTAAATAATCTGTGCAATCAAGTCATGGCGCCAAGCTGATGTCACTAATCAGATGGCTCGACTGTAGTGCCACGCACCCAACACTAGGGGGCACTACGTCAACATGCCGAGAGCCCACGAGCATGCAAACTGTCAGGGAGGATGACACATGGGGTCCATGACGGTTGTTAGCGACGTAAAGGACACGGCAGCTGAATTCCCAGATCAGCCGTGGACCTATGCGAGAATGGTGGTCCTGGTGCCCTAATAGGTAAGTCAGTTTATGGCTCCGAGCCGTGACATTCTGGGCAGGCTTCCCCCATTAAGGTAAGAGGGTTAACGCCATATTCAGATGGCGTTAGCTAACAAAGACAAGCTCTGAAAATGAAGCTTTATAGAGCTTGATAAATAGCCCCAGTAATGCCGTCTCCAGGGTTGACCATCGACCATAAATGGTTTAGCAATCTTTGATGGTCTGATGTCGATGATGAGTGTTTTCGCATTTGATGGCCAGCCACTGCTGGTAAAATATTGATGGCTGAGCCCGATGGAGAATCACAGCTGCGGCTTGCAAATGCACTGGCACCAACTGCGCATATCCCCAAACAAACAACCTATCAATGGTTGTGCCATGATGGTTTCTACCCGATGGTTCAAAACCATCAATGGTCAATGTTCAACCCTACCACACAAAATGAATCAGAATGGAATATGTGGAAGTATTAACTCTTCCAGTAACATAATTCATACTTACCTACCCTCCTGGAATGCTCCCTTAAATTGGGTGGCACTCCCGGCCACCTGGAAAAGTGGTCAAGTCTCCTGGGCCAGCTGCCACCCCCACGCAGCTGCCCACTTACACGATAAAAGTAGGTGGTCTGGTTGGCAGATGATGCGGTTCAAGCCGAATCAAGTCTTCATGGCCCCACCCACTTCACAATGCTGGCAATAATGGCATTGTGTAATGGGGGTGGGGCCATGATGACCCAATCACATCCTCAGCGTCTATTCCCCCTGCAACTGCCATTGCAGGGCACTGCTGCCCGCGGATGGGACGACAGGACAGTTACAGAAAAACAGGACTGAAAATCGGGACAGTTGGGAGGTGTGCTTTATCTCTCTCCAAGCTTTGATTAATCTCCCCCTTAGTTATCTCCAGCAAGCCAAAGTAGTTTCACTTTAAAGTGCTTGGCTAAACAGGAGATCTGACTGTGTAAATTCGACTTTTATACTTTAACGTAATTGTTTTGGAGAACAATGTACCGTATTAGTGGAGGGAACTGATTTCCTGCTGCAGCATGAAACGTATGGCTGTTCATATAGCACCTTCATGCAGTTATAAAGTGACATTATGCAGCCTTGACCTACATTCTAGACACACAACAGAGGGAGAATCATTCCACCCGATGCGAACGTCCAGCATGACTGATGTATAAAAGTACTGCTGATTCCCCGTAAGGTGACTGAGGCCTGCTGATCGGGATTGTTCTGCGTTTTACAGTTTCTTGTCTATCAAAGACCACTTTGTAAAATTCTAAAGTATGTACGTAGTCTGAAGGTCTGACATTCCATATTTATAGCAGAATTTAGGGCAGGTCGGTGAACCCATCTGTACCAGAGTCCCCACTTTCATATTTCCCCATCGGATCATGATTTTCTCAAGCTCCGGGAACATTTTCACTTTGACTCCATTTCCTAATTTGATAAAAGTCATGCAGCTGAACCTTAAGGGCCCCATACACTAGAACGATAATGCCCGATTTTATCCAATTTCGGGCATTCAGGACGATATATCGCGTGAAATCGGGCATTTTGGATGTGTTTCCGATCCGATTCGATGAGCGTTCCCGTGAGCGTCGGATCGGCTCCCCTAGATCGTTAGTGCTGCACTCGTGATATATCGGTTCCCGCAGGAATGGCTGGGGTCGCATACAATATATCACATGCAAAATGTACCAAATCATATGGAATCGCATGGAACCACTCCCGGGAAGCTCCTGGGAGAGTTCAAGGGAAATCGCCTCCGACTTCAGCCTCAGACATATCGTTCTAGTGCAGGGGTGGGGAACCTCAGGTCCGTGGGCCGTATAAGACCCACAGAGCCACTTGATCCAGCCCAGACAGGCTCACCTAATGGAGGGAGATGCCAGGCACCCACTGAGAATTTTTTACTAGCGGGCACACGGCTTCTTCTCCTCAGCAGCAGCTGGAGGCAGGAGCTCATGCCTGAGCTCCGGCTTCCGGCTCTGGCAGTGTGCGTGTGCGGCTGTGCGGTGCTATGGGAGAGATGTCATGACATCTCTCCCATAGTTCTGAGGAGCGGGCGGGCGGGCGGCCAGGCAGAGGGCGAAGGTCTGGAAGCAGGAGCGGGGCTGGTGAATATTGTGGTTTTTTTTCTTTTAATGTATGTGTGTAAGCGGCGCTACTAGGGGGCAAATCAAATGGGGCATATTTAATGGGGCATAACAACTGACTGGGGCATATCTAATGGGGCATAACAAGTGACTGGGGGCATATCTAATGGGGCATAACAAGTGACTGGGGGCATATCTAATGGGGCATAACAAATGACTGGGGGTATATCTACTGTGGGCATAACTACTGACTGGGGGCATAACTACTGGGGGCATATCTACTGGGGCATAACTACTGAGTGCATATCTACTGGGGGCAGGCTAATTTTTAAGTTGATCATTTTTTTGATGGCCCCTGAAGGATTTTATAAATATCCAAAAGGCTCTTGGTAGAAAAAAGGTTCCCCACCCCTGTTCTAGTGTATGGGGCCCTTTAGGCATATCTGTTGTTGTGGATGCTAAAGCTGTTGTAAAGGCACATATAGACAGGCCGATGCGGGAGAGATGTGTGCTGAGCGAACCGCTCAGCACACATCTCTCCTGCCGCTCAGCACAGCGTGATCTGTGCTGAGCGTGCGGGGGGGAGACGGGGGGGGGGGGGGGCGCTCATTTCACCCAGCGGGTGAAGTGAGTGACCCGCTAGAATGGCCAATCTAGCACCAGCGATAGTGATGCGCGGGGCTGCGCATCGCTATCGCTAAAGGGGGTACACACAGAGCGATAATGCTCAAATTCTAAGCAATCTAGTCAGATTGCTTAGAATATCGCTCCGTGAGTACCCCCCTTAAGAATGATGTTTGCTGATCTTCAGCGCTATATAGCCTTTTGTGATTAGCTGATTGCATACTGACCCCCCACCCCCAGTTAGATGTACTTACACTAACTTGCTCTGCAAACCTAGGCCACTTGGATTATTCCAGAGTAATATTATATGCCTACTGAAATCCATCAGTAAATAGCGTGTGAGTGTGGACTGTGTATTCACTCTGTCTATTGTTTCCATTCACTCTATTGTTATTCAATTCACCTGTAGATGTGCAGGGTTCACTACGATATGCCGGCGGTTGGGCTCCCGGCGACCAGCATACCGGCGCCGGGAGCCCGACCGCCGGCTTACCGACAGTGTGGCGAGCGCAAATGAGCCCCTTGCGGGCTCGCTGCGCTCGCCACGCTACGGGCACGGTGCGCTCCCTCCAGGGGGGTCGTGGACCCCCACGAGGGAGAATAAGTGTCGGTATGCCGGCTGTCGGGCTCCCGGCGCCAGTATGCTGGTCGCCGGGAGCCCGACCGCCGGCATACTGAAGACCACCCAATGTGCAGTATGCTGTAGGTGCAGGGGCTGAAGTTACATCATAGCCATCCACTTGTTATACAGAAAGTGTTTTGTTATACAGGAAGTGCCTCTGCAGCCATTGTTCAGTACGACTGCAGCTAGTAAAGACACACTTCTGCAGCTCTCCAGAATCCATCCATTTTTGAAATTTTTAATTCGCTGTCATGTCTTGGTGCAGAGTCTTAGGTTCCCATGTATACATAGTCCTTGTGCGTTCGCCAGCTGTAACAGAGCAGGTGTTTTAGGATGTTTCATCATTTAACTTGGTTTTAATTAATTCCCAATGAAACGCAGTCCAGTGGGATTAGACTTTGATTGGTCAAGGAAAGCCCACTCACAACATTACGAATGGTTCGTATGGCTGCAGGGCTGGATTAAGACATGGGGGTGGGTGAGTCCGAGGCACTTGAAACAGGGGGGCCTAGGGGAAGGGGGGTGTATATAACATTGTGCATACCTCCCTATGTGACCCATTCCAGGAGGAACAACCTGCTCTCTACCTGGACTTCCCTCTTAATATATGATTGGTGTCACTTGTATTGAACTATTTAATTGATATGAAAGGTATTTCAACAGAGTTGATTGCAATAAAAAATTAAGCTGAAAGTCCAAGTAGAGGGCATTTTGTTTCTCCTGGAATGGGTCATGTTGAGAGGTATGGATTGTGTATATTAAATTTAAACCAATGGTGTATATTAGATTATTAAACTAATAGTTTAATAATGCCTGGGTAGTGTTTATAGCTCCACCTAATTGAGAGACAACTATTTTATAAAGTTTTCTTGTAGTGGGACAAAGACAACTTAAACAACCTTAAAATACACATAGGAAAATATAGATCTCTCCCACCTCCTATCTCTACTCTGGTCGGGAAGCTCGGTTGGTAGCTCATGAAACCTAATACTCCTGTGTCTCTGCCTGCACTGCATACTGTCCTGATCACATTCTGGCTGCCTGGTTCTGCTGCTTCACAAGAGGGAGAGCTAGTGATGTCAGTGTGTTCTGGCAAGGGGGCCACCTGACAGAGGGGGGCCCGGGGTACAGTATGCCCTGCACTTTAATCTGGCTATGTATGGCTGGGATGACCAAACCGACCTATCAAAATACAGCCACCTTTAGCAGTGCTACCCAACAATGTCATCTTGCAATGATTATCTCTGTAATATTGTTGGTTATGACTTTATGCAGCTCAGATAATAACTTTTAATCAGGGCCATTGTGATAGCCACAGGGCCAGGGTACTGAGGGGGAGGGACTGGTCAATTGCACACTGCCAACAAACAAAACACTGCAGAGGGGTCCCGGGTCCCTCGACAGTCCTGGGCTCTGGAAATCAGAACCCGGTCCCCCCCTCTCCTTCCCCTCTTGGCACCTCTTCATGTAATATGGCTGTCCTCAGAGGTGGCCGCTAGCTGAGTGCAATGCTGATGTTTGTGCAGTTAAGCGATTATTTGCTACTGTGCATGCGCAAATTGTTCTGAAAATATGTGTTTCACTGATTATACACATAAAAGCGTTGCTGCGTATGGAGTTGCTGGCATCAGAGATGGTGGACACGATAGTGCACCAATGGTGGACTGTCTAGAACCACTGATGGTGCTACTGCGCAGAGGGGCGCAGAAAGCAGCTACCTCAGTACTTGCACATTCCGGCACAGGTATCTGCAATTCTGCACCCGCGGAAGGATGAAATTAGCATTTGCATATTATCGCAACCACGACTCCGCAGACAAACGTATGTTTTGATTCCTATCTGTAAAGGCCAGGGCTGTTACCTTCCCATAAGCAAACATTAGTACATTACCTTTCCCTCTGAAGGACGCCACAGGTGCAGCTCTCAGGTTCCCAGTCATTGTGCGCCATTGATTGGACTTAAAAGCTAAAACTTCAAAAGTAAAACGAAGTGAAAAGAAACTGCTTTTATGTGACACCAAAGACACCTGTCGCATTCTTCAGCCTCCGCCTGCGCTGCTCGCCCGCTTCCAGTGAGGGCCAGAGAGACGGGAGATTCTGAATGCAAGAATGTTTTGAAATAAATCAAAACCATAAATAAAAGAAGAAAGACGGCTTGGACAAATAGACTATTTACATACAGTATATCTAGGGCTGAGCCAGGTGAATTATGACAATGATTTCCTAAACAACCACGTATTCTCCTATTTGTCTACACTGCTGCTTACCTTCTTAAGCTAGAATTCCCTATTCAGTCTGTATTCTACTTTCCCACGTGAATTACCATATACACCCCCATGCACATCCATGCACAGGGCCTTTCAGAGAAACAAGGGGCACAGGTACTGGGGGGGTGTCAAAAATAGGGGAGGCATGATCATGGCAGGAAGGGGGAGGGGCTATTAGTGTGATCATTTCCCCTCTTGAACCATCGGTTGCACAGCACACTGCATGGTGAGCTGGGCTGGAGAGGGAGACTGCTGCTCCCTTTCTCTCCCTGCCTGAAGTGCTACTGACCTGGGACCCTCCAGCCAGACTGATAAGTAGTACCTGCCCCCCCCTTTCACATGCACACACATTGCATAATTACCTCTTAACGTCCCAGCGGCTCCTCCTCTCCGGCTAGGTCTGCCCTGTCTCCCTACCAATGGTAACGGTTGGTGGGATGGGGCGCACCCTGACTCCCACTGCACATGCATGTAGAAGACGGGACAGAACTTAGAGAATTATTATATAAAATATTGAATAAGACAGCAGTATGCCTGAGCTCTGGTTGGTGGATCACCAGTGCCATCCACCAATCCGTGTGTTACTGCTGCTGCTGTATGAACCGTATGGTCCAATGTAGGTGCTCTCCTTGACCAGAGCTAAGCTCACATGTAGCAGGGGTTTAGTATGAAATACCTTGAATCAAAATACCAACGGTCAAAATACCGACACAATTGACCGACGGTCAAAATCCCAACAAGGTCAAAATACCGACATTTAAAATACAGACAAGGTCAATATACCAACATTTAAAATGTCGAAAGGTTAAAAAGTCGACACAAGTTTTTACCAAAAAGTGTGTGTGTGTATGTCGACAAAGGTGGACATGGACACCGTATAAGTGGACCGCGTCCCCTCACATGGCTCGCTGCGCTCGCCATGCTTCAGGCACTATTATATCCCCCCCTCCAGGTCCACTGGGATGGTAAAGTATGAAGAAGTCGGTTTCAATGAAAAAATCATTAAAAACCCTTGTTGACTTTTTCACCTGTCAACATTTTAAATGTCGGGATTTTGACTGTCGGGATTTTGATTGTAGGTAAATTGACCGCATCTCCTTAGCAGAAGTGCCTTGACGTGCAGAGTGGCTTATCATTTAATGCAAATGAGTGAATCCGCTTACGCTGCATTTATTTACAGATAGAATAATGGCGTTTTACTGGCTTATTGCAGTGTGCTGGGGTAAAAAAACATTGGGAGCAACAATTTATTTTATTTTTTTTGTCTTACCCAAATGTTGTCAGTCCTATGTGCAGTAACCCTGTATTAACATCGGTGATATCTCATTCCTTATACATAAAGTAAACTCATCTGTCTTTCTCCTACTCTGTCTTTTCTAAGCAGGGTATTAGCAGAAATAACTATGCCTCAGTCATGGTTATCAGTGTACCATGACTAAGTAATAGCTGCGAGATCTAAGCTATCCCCTTGTCGTGATTTATTCCAGTCCAGGAAGCTGTACACACAGCATTTATAACCACACTAGGTGCTTCATCGCGCCCTACGGGCGCTCTTCACACCGTCGCAAGGGGCTACGCCCCCTTAACCCTTGCATGCCTTTCTGGGTTTCAATATTTGTGTTATATGGAGTATCACCTGCATTCCTTTGTTAGTGGTTAAATATTGCACAATGAAAGGGTGTGCGATGGTGAAGGAGGCGCAGTCCCTTGCAACGGCGTGAACAGCACCTGCAGGCCACAATGTACAGAATGTAGCGGGTGCGGGGGGTACTGCGGATGGTGTCTGTAGATGCTGCGGATGGAGGGGGGGGCGGAAGTGGGGGGGGGGGGGGCCCGGATGGGGAAGGGTTGGGAGGTGCTGCGGGTGGGGGAGGGGCAGAGGAGTTGGGGATGCAGATGGGGGAGGGGTCCGGAGGCACTGCAGGTGGGGGAGGGGCAGGGGTGCCATGGGTGGGGGAGGGGCAGGTGTGGGGATGTTGCAGATGGGTGAAGGGTTCCGGAGGTGCTGTGGGATGGGAAGGGGCGGGAGTGCCACTGGTGGGGTAGGGGTCCGCAGGCGCCTTGGGTAGGGGAGGGGCAGGTACGGGTGTTGCGGCAGATGGGGAAGGAGGTCCGGAGGTGCTGCAGGTGGTGGTGGGGCAGGTGCGGGGGTGCCATTGGTGGGGGAGGGGTGGGTGAGGGGGGGACCGCGGATGGAGGAGGGTGTCTGCAGATGCTGCGGGTGGAGGGGGGCAGGTGTGGGGGAGACATATAAGGGGGGTGAATGGTGGAGGGGGCCTGGAGATTGCTGGGGGTGGTGAAGGGGCGGAGGAGTGGGAGCCGCGGGTGGTGTAGGGGGTCTGGAGGCACAGCATGTGGGGGAGGGGTGGAGTGCCGCATGTGGTGGAGGGGAAGGTGCGGAGGTGTGGTGCATTGGGGAGAGGTCTGGAGGTGCTGCGGGTACTGTACCTGCCAAAAAGGTAGTTGGAGGGTATGCAGTAACAGGGCCAGGACAGGGGTGACAGGGTCAGAACAGGGTTGACTGGGCCAGGACAGGGGTGACAGGGTCAGAACAGGGGTGACAGGGTCAGAACAGGGGTGACGGGGCCAGGACAGGGGTGACGGGGCCAGGACATGGGCGACGGGGCCAGGACATGGGCGACGGGGCCAGGACAGAAATTACAGGGACAGGATAGGGGTGACAGGGTCAGTGTAGGGGCGGCAGGACCAGGACAGGGGTGACAGGGCCAGTATAGGGTTGACAGGGCAAGCACAGGGGTGACAGGGCCAGGATAGGGGTAGCAGGGCCAGCATAAGGGTGACAGGGCCAGGATAAGGGTGAAAGGGCCAGGATAAGGGTGAAAGGGCCAGGATAAGGGTGGCAGGTCAAGGCCAGGGGTGACAGGAACATGACAGAACACAGGGCACGGGAGAGATTGGTATTAGGGACAGAACAGTGGTGACAGACAGATGTGTCTTACCGGAGTCACTGCTGCTGGCTGCTGCTGTTCCACTCCAACCTGTTGGCATCTGCTGCTGGTGGAGACTTGGCATGGCTGACTCTCTTAGGCTGTATTCCTGCTTCCTCTGCCCGTCCGCATCACTCCCCCCCTCTTCAGTCACACACCGCAGACCTCGCGCAGCTGCCGGGCACTGTGGTAAGGTGAGACTGGGAGTGACTGGTTAGCCCCCAGGAGATGCTGCGGCTGGAGGGAGGAGGGGGTCATAGCATGCACGTGGCGCGGACCTCACGGCTGCTGGGCACTATGGTAAGGGGAGACTGGGAGTGACTGGTTAGCTCCCAGGAGACGCTGATGCTGGAGGGAGGAGGGGGTCAGAGCCTGCAAGCAGCACGGACTTCTGCAGCGCTACCCGCCGGCTAAAGTGTGTGAAGGAGCTGGGCGCAACTCACTGCGGGTGGCAGCGCTGCAGCTAGCGGTGGGGTCGCAGGGGCTGGAGATAACAGAGGCAGTACGGAAAGTGCACAGCGGCTGGTGACCCACAAAACTACAGCTAAGAAGCGTGGAGTGTGCCAGAATGTGACGCTCCTCCCCGCCAGAGAGACCCTGCTGAGTATGCTGATGTGGGGGTCAAGTATGGCATACCCCCTCACACACCCCCATACCTCACAAATGTCCCAATTTTTGCGGGACAGTCCCATTTTTTGGGGTCTGTCCCGCTGTCCCACCCGCGGGTCGCAGTGTCCTGCGGTGGGGGGGGGGCAGTTGGAAAGCTCCTGTACTCGCTGTTCTGCTTAGTAGAGCAGCGGTGAATAGTGGAGACAGAGGGAGAGGGGGCATCAGGGGGTACGGATTAAGGGGGGGTTCCAGCAGCAGAGCCGGATTAAGGGGGGGGGGGCAAGCGGTACGTACCGTTGGCCCCACAGTTTTAGGGGCCCCCCCGGCTGGAGTAGCTCTGTCCCAGCTCAGAAGCTCCCCCGTCCTGCCAGCAACAGTGGCAGCATTGTGCTACAGTCAGCACACGCTGCTGCGTATTGGCAGGTCTGTGGTGTTGCAGGGAGGCAGCAGTCTCCCTGCTTTCTTCTGCCTGTGCGGGTGTGTAGGGGGAGCGACCACCTCCTCTGGATTTACCTCTAGCTGAGGGGCCAAAATTCCATAAAAAAAAAAAAAAAAAATCCCGGAATTTGCATAACGGGGCGTGGCCTCGCGCCCCGCGATTAGGCCACGCCCTCAACCCACAGCATGCACAGCAATGAGATAGGGCTCCCCTGTCTCAAGTACCCTGTGCCCCCCGGACTCATAATCAGCCCCTGGGGGCATGCCAGCAGCTCACAGAGCGCTGGGCATGCCCCCTCACTGACGAAAACGGGGCCCTCCCGCGAAGCCACGCCCCCTTTTCGCCATGTGTGTGTGTGTGTGTGTGTGTGTGTGTGTGTGTGTGTGTGTGTGTGTGAAAGCTGGGAGGTATGCACCCTGCCTGTGCCATGTCCATACTATCTGCTTCTGCAGCTGCTCCTAGTGTCCTATAGATTTGGCCAGATCTGTGACTCATTTGACTAACTCCGCCCACTGTTGTGACTCCGCCCAGCGTTAGCAAATGAATCACAAGATCACAGATCTGGGCTATTATATAGGAGATTGCTTCTCTGCAACCTGCCACTAATTACCAGCATACTTTTCATCAGAGGGGATTACAGTCTCTTTTTACCACCCCCTTCCCGCCTTAACTAGTTTAAATAACCACTAATGAAACATCTGAACTCCTCGTTCCTCTGTTCCCTAATACCGGGATGCAGTCTGTGTAGTACAATGTCTTATTCTCCCAAATTCAGCTGTCATCACTGACAAACACAAACTATTTTCACCATTTCACCAAGTGTTAAACTGCGCCACGCTTAGCATTCAGCTGTCCTTTGGCTTTTAAACAAGCAAAACTTTTTTGACGGACACTGAATGTATTAATCTGACACTTCTTTCAGCGCTAAGTCACAATTTGTATCTCCGCTTAATGCAGTAATGCCAGATGTGTTAGCACTGAGAGGTACTATAATGAAAGATGCCGGAGCAGTGTTACGGGTAACTCTCCCCTCTGCACTGGCTGTATCGCATCAACCTAGTGCTATGCAATAGAGTATGGCTACTGGTGGGTGGACCTGCTGCGCATGATCATGTGAATCCTCATCCTGGGCCTTTAGCACACCACACCAGCAGGACTGGTAACACATAGTGACATACTCAGATGGCACTATGTGTAAAGGGACAAGTTAGGAAAAACTCAGTATCCCACAACCAAGGACGTAGCTACCATAGGTGTAGTGCATAGGCAAACGCAGGGGGAGGGGCAAATTTTCCAGTTGCCTGGAAACCCCCTTCGCTTGACAAGTGGCCCAAATTACGACAATAATAATAATTGTATATAATTCAATTACTAGAGCTGCCACCACATCATGCAGTTTAAAAGACAGAGCAGAGCTGCCGCACATGCCCAGTGGTAGCAGCTTCTATTACCAAGGGGGTAATTCAGACCTGATCGTAGATGTGCTAAATTTAGCACATCTATGATCAGTTTCACAGTCATGTGGGGGGACGCCCAGCACAGGGCTAGACCGCCCCGCATGTCTGGCTCTGTCTCCCCCGCACCGGTACAAAAGCACCGCACGGCGGCGATGCTTTTGTACCGGAGGAGTAGCTCCCTACCAGCGCAGCTGGTCACTCCGGAAAAGGGGGATGTGGTCACTCAAATGGGGGCGTGCCCTTTAATGTAGTGTATCACACCATATATCCCTTATAAACATTATGCACCACAGTAGAAGGACCCCTTACACTATCTAGTACTGGTGCCCCTTACACATTATGCCACACTGAATGATCCAAAATTCCCATGGAATGAGCCAAAATTCACATTACGCCATACAGAATGAGCCAGAATTCACAATATGCCACACAGTATGATATACAATTCACATTATGCAACATAGTATGAGCCAAAATTAAAATTATGCAACACAGTATGAGCCAAAATTCACATTATATCACACAGTATGAGACGAAATTCACATTATGCCAGTATGATCCAAATTCACATTATGCCATACAGTATGATCCAAAATTCACATTATGCCACACTGTAAGAGCCAAAATTCACATTAAGCCAAACAGTATGAGCCGAAATTCACATTATGCAAAACAGTATGAGCCAAAATTCACATTAAGCCAAACAGTATGAGCCAAATTCACATTATGCCACACAGTAAGCCAAAATTCAGGGACAGGGAGAGGGACAGCAGGGGCATAGGGACTGGGAGAGTGACAGCAGGGACGGACAGAGAGAGTGACAGGGAGAGTGACAGCAGGGACTGAGACAGTGACAGTAGGGACAGGGAGAGTGACAGCAGGGACAGTGACAGAGAGAGTGACAGCAGGGACAGGGAGAGTGACAGCAGGGACAGACAGAGTGACAGCAGGGACAGAGAGAGTGACAGCAGTGACAGACAGAGTGACAGCACGGACAGACAGAGTGACAGCAGGGACAGGGAAAGTGAGAGTGACAGGGAGAGTGACAGAGGGACAGAAAGAGTGACAGAGAGACATAGGGAAGCAGGGTAACAGTACATAATGAGCAGCGGAGGGGGCTGTGGTCGGCGGCGGTGTAGAGGCTGTAGCCGGCGGCGGTGACCAGGAGAAGGCCCTGGGTGGTGGTGGTGAGGAGAAGGCCCTGGACAGCGGTGGTGCAGAGGAGGATGTGGGCGGCAGTGGCAGTGCGAAGGAGGACGTGGGCGGTGGTGGAGGTGAAGAGAAGGCCCGGGCCAGCGGCGGTGTGTAGATGGCCTTCGGTCCCTATGACCGCGGCGCCACCATTTGAAATCTGCCGTGGATCGACAGCCAATCAGGAGCGGCCACATGGCTGCTCCTGATTGGCTGCCGGCTCCAGCGCTTGAACAGCGCAGAATTTCAAAGGCAGCAGGGGTCTTCAGTGTTCAAAGTGCTGATATGCCCTGATCTAGTGAATAAAAAGATCAATGTTTACATTAATATCTAGGGTCGTTACTAGGTTCAACTACCGCTCCCCCAGACTCCTGCACTTGCTCCAATGTTCGGCAGAGTGGGAGATTGTGGACTGCATTTGGAAATCCCCCTCTAGAAATCCTGTATTTGGCACTGTACGGAATGCAGCTGCTATGGGGCCCAGAGCTGAGAGGGGCCCACTTTCCCTGTCACAGTTACATGTGTTATATACATTTTCCCCATTGAGTGGTACATAGAGGTCCTTACAAATTTTTGCCTTGGGGCCTATAATGTTTCCAGGTATGCTACTGGACCTGCTCATTGTCACGCGGTATTAAATGAACTGGAGGGCATTATAAATAATGTTACATAATTTGAACTGGGGCATTGTATGTGGCATATTATGAACTGGGTGCACTGTAATGTGGCACAGTATGAAGCGGAGGCACTATAGTGGGGCATAATATAACTTGGGGCACTGTAATTTAGCACAATATAAACGGGGCACTATGTCATAATGTGGATTGGGGGTACTGTGTGGCATAATGTGTACTGGCAGCCCAACAATGTCACCTTACGTGAACTAGGCAACTACAATGGGGCATAACATTAATAGCTGCTACGGAGAGGTGTCTCACCAGAAGCACTGGGTCAGGGGACCCTTCAAAATGTTGCTGTAGGGCCCACAAAGTTCTGGCTATGTCCTTGCCCACAACGTTTTGCCACCGTATCGCGCCAATGGCAAAATCTCTGTTTTGTCCACGATCAGCTTTTAAATACATTTTCGAGACGCAGTAATAGCCCCTTTTTTGTCCAAAATGCCATAAAACAGGTTATCACATGTACCCTTGTGGACACTTTGCCGGAGCTCACTTCCTAACAGACAAAAAGCTTTCTGCAGTGTTCCTACACTGGTATATAAATCATTAGTAGCAACATATACAACAATGATTATAAGCTCTTATGGGCAAGATCTTCGCTACCGTATGTCTCGTGTCTGTCTACCTCCTGCGACCCTGACATCTAATGTTATGATGAATCTTCTGCTGATTGCTCAGCCACTCGCACGGAACTTGTGTCTATGGGGGTAATTCCAAGTTGATCGCAGCAGGATTTTTTTTAGCAGTTGGGCAAAACCATGTGCACTGCAGGGGAGGCAGATATAACGTGCAGAGAGAGTTAGATTTGGGTGGGGTGTGTTCAATCTGCAATCTAATTTGCAGTGTAAAAATAAAGTAGCCAGTATTTACCCTGCACAGAAATAAAATAACCCACCCAAATCTAACTCTCTCTGCACATGTTATATCTGCCTCCCCTGCAGTGCACATGGTTTTGCCCAACTGCTAAAAAAAATCCTGCTGCGATCAACTTGGATTTACCCCCTGTATCCGTTCCAGCTGTCATTGCTACTGTAGCTCTCGACTATCTGTTACTACGCTAACTTCTGTTCGGGTTCAGTATGAAATATATGCTATAATGTTTACTGTATTCATGTTATGTTTATTTCTTTCTTGTATATGATATCTGTAAGCAGTGTCGGACTGGGACATAAAGGGCCCCAGAGCCGGCCATAGGCATAGGCAAACTAGGCAATTGCCTAGGGCATTTGATATGCCTAGGGGCATCAGCAGCTTCTGCTGATTAAAATGATATGCGGCATGCCTATATTCTGTATGTAGCATTTCATATGCAGATACAGCCACAGTCTCACACCGTATATAGGCATGCTGCATATCAGTTTAATCAGCAGAAGCTGCTTGTGCATCCTAGCCACATAGCAATGCAAATAAGATGCATTTTCATTAAAAAAGAAAAGAAAAAGGTGCCAGACGTTAGCATTGATGCAAGATTTGTGAAGACACATCTGTATCCAAGCAGAGGCAGAGGTCACAGTGTTAGTGGCAGTGTGAGTGCTGTGTGCATGTGAGTGGGTTGGTTGTGCATTAGTGTTCAGAATATGTGTAAGGAGCATTATGTGTGTCATGTAAAAATGCATTAATAATGTGCAACATATGTGTAAAGGGCACTGTGTGTCATTATGTGTATAAGGGCATTAAAAATGTGCGGCATATGTGTAACAGGGTACTACTGTATGTGTGTCATTATGTGTATAGGGGCACTAATAATGTGCAGCAAATGTGTAGGAGGCACTATGTGTGTCATTATCTGTATAAGGGCATTAATGATGTGCGGCATATGTGTAAGGAACATTGGCCCTCATTCCGAGTTGTTCGCTCGCAAGCTGCTTTTAGCAGCTTTGCACATGCTAAGCCGCCGCCTACTGGGAGTGAATCTTAGCTTATCAAAATTGCGAACGAAAGATTCGCAATATTGCGAAAAGACTTCTATGTGCAGTTTCTGAGTAGCTCGAGACTTACTCTGCCAGTGCGATCAGTTCAGTGCTTGTCGTTCCTGGTTTGACGTCACAAACACACCCAGCGTTCGCCCAGACACTCCTCCGTTTCTCCAGCCACTCCCCCGTTTTTCCCAGAAACGGTAGCGTTTTTTCACACACTCCCATAAAACGGCCAGTTTCCGCCCAGAAACACCCACTTCCTGTCAATCACACAACGATCACCAGAACGAAGAAAAAACCTCGTAATGCCATGAGTAAAATACCTAACTGCATAGCAAATTTACTTGGCGCAGTCGCACTGCGGACATTGCGCATGCACATTAGCGACTAATCGCTCCGTTGCAAGAAAAAAATAACGAGCGAACAACTCGGAATGACCCCCCTTATGTGTAAAAGGGCATTAATAAAGGTTGTCATAATGTGTAAGGCGCATTATGTTTATAAGGACATTAATGTGTCTCATATGTGTAAGGGGTATTACTGTGTGGCATTATGTGTATAAGGTGCTCTACTATGTGGCGTTGCGTATAGAAAGGGCACTACTGTGTCGTCTAATGTGAATAAAGAGCAATAGGCTGTGGTGTAATGTGAATAAGGAGCAATTCAGTGTGATGTAATATGAATAAGGGATCTACTGTGAAGAGTAAGGTTTATAAGGTAAAGTGATACTACTGTGGGATGTAATATGAATTATGGACATTATCGCATGATGAAATGTGAATAAAGTTGTAGTACTGTGTGGCGCAATTTGAATTGGGGATACTATTGTGTGGCCATGCCCCTTGCCAGCAAAAACACACCCCTTTTTGGGCTTTGCGCCAAATGTGCGAACTGTTCCTATTTAAAATATAGGAGGTACAAACACCAAAATAAGGACTGCTATGGGTGAGGGGTGATGGTGCTGGGAAAGAGGTGCAAGGTCAGAGGCGGAACCAGCGGTGGTGCTAGGGGGAACCAGCCAAAATCTTGCCTAGGGCATCATATTGGCTAGGGCCGGCTCTGAAGGGCCCACAGGGGGAATGCTGTTGTAGGGGCCCATGGTTAAGGGTGTGGCCAGACTCCACTGGGGCGTGGCCAGCCACCATAGAGGTTTGGCTAACCATTACAGAGTACATGTTCTGTTCCCCTTGGTAAATGTATAATAAACCATATTAAACCATATTAAAAGTTAAATGTAACATAAGTATAATGCGCAATTCAAGTGCACTAGATACAGTCTGGAACCTGATCCCTAGAGGAGGAGGGCCCAGAGGCAGTGGGGCCCACCGGTGGTTTCCCATGTTCCCCGGTGGGCCAGTTCAACCCTGTCTGTAAGACTGCCCGACGCTACAGGATCTGTGGGGGCCTATAAATGATAATGATGAAAAACACCCTGACTGACTGATTCAACAAAATGTGCCCTGCGCATTGGCGTATCTATAAAGGGTGCAGTGTGTGCGGGGCACACGGGCCCCCGGTGTCCAGGGGGGCCCACACACACTGCACCCATTTGTTTAATACTTACCTCTCTGGAGTCCCCCGTCGGAGCCATTCCTTCTCGGCAGCGCAATAGAGTTTGAACACTAGGGGGAACAAACTCTATTGCGCTTGCTGAAAACTCCGGAAAGATGGCACAGCGGCCATTTTTCCGGAGCTTCGCGAATGCGCATTAGGAAAATCTTCAGGAAAATGGCTGCCACGACGTGTTCCCGGAGGTTTGCGCATGCGCAATAGAGTCTGTGCTCAGACTCTTATTGCCGCTGCGGGGAAGGGGTCTGGAACTCCAGGTCGACAACAAAAAGGTCGACACACCTTAGGTCGCCGCCAATTGGTCGACACACCTTAGGTCGACATGGACAAAAGGTCGACAGGAACAAGGTCGACATGGAAAAAGGTCGACGTGAGTTTTTTATGTTTTTTTGGTGTCGTTTTCTTCGTAGAGTGACCGGGAACCCCAATTAGTGCACCGCGTCCCCTCGCATGGCTCGCTTCGCTCGCCATGCTTCGGGCATGGTGCCTTCGCTTCGCTCGGCACAGATTACCGTTCCAATCGTAGTCTACGTGGATCGTTAAGTATGAAAAGGTTCCAAAAAAGAAAAAATTGTGAAAAACTCATGTCGACCTTTTTCCATGTCGACATTGTTCATGTCGACCTTTTGTCCATGTCGACCTTTTGTCTATGTCGACCTGAGGTGTGTCGACCAATTGGCGTCGACCTAAGGTGTGTCGACCTTTTTGTTGTCGACCTGGAGTCCGGATACTGCGGGGAAGAATGGCACCGCCGGGGGCCTCCAGAGAGGTAAGTAAAACATGTGCAGAAGGCTGCACACGGGCCTCCTCCTCTCTTAAAACGCTCCTGGCCCTGCGCCAACTACCTCTGAGCAGTCACTGTTAGCGGGCAGCTAACCTATCTATTTCCTCAATGACCAATTCTCAGCCTATAAGTGGGCATCTCAGTGTTTGCAGATTCAGCCGTGCAGATGTACATGAGGTAAGGCGTGTGCAGCGGTATTTGTATAAAGGGGGACATTTACTAAGCAGTGATAAGAGAGGAGAAGTGAACCTGTAGAGAAGTTGACCATGGCAACCAATCAGCACTGAAGTAACATCTATAATTTTCATACTATAAAATGATACAGAGCAGCTGATTGGTTGATGGGGCAACTTCTTCACAGACTCACTTCTCCGCTCTTATCACTGCTTAGTAAATGTCCCCCAAAGTCATGTATGGGTGAGCGCCAATAGACGCTGCTGTGTGCGACTCAAATCTGGCCCTTAATGTTTTGGTTTCATTTTGTGTATTTTCAAAATGCTGGTAAATAAGTATGTTTGCTGGTTTAGAGCAAATGAAAATGTGCAGCCAGGGCCACGGAAAGATGCAAAAGGCGTCTCGTTAGACGTATCAGAGGATGCCCAATCACCATCACCTCAGCGCTGGTGCACACATCAATTCATTTTGCAGAGTGGAAACATCTGTGCGCTCCCAGCACAGCAATGAAGGCCCATAAAACCGTGATTTGTGTGTCTGGTGTGCGGTAATGCTGGTGATACCGCTGGTATGAGGATGGGACAAGGGGAGTCATTCCGAGTTGTTCGCTCGCTGCTATTTTTAGCAGAATTGCTAATAGGCTAAAATCCGGCAGTTCTGTGCATGCGTATGCACAGCAGGGTGCACGCGCTAAGCAATTTTACACAAAACTATGCTATTTTACTCACGGGCGAACAAAGCTTTTCAATCGCTCTGCTGATTGTAGTGTGATTGACAGGAAGTGGGTGTTTCTGGGCGGAAACTGGCCGTTTTCAGGGAGTGTGCTAAAAAACGCAGGCATGCCAGGTAAAAACGCAGGAGTGGCTGGAGAAACGGGGGAGTGGCTGGCCGGACGCAGGGCGTGTTTGTGACGTCAAACCAGGAACTAAACGGACTGAGGTGATCGCAATCTAGGAGTAGGTCTGGAGCTACTCAGAAACTGCAAGAAAATACTTAATAGCAGAATTGCTAATCTTTCGTTAGCAATTCTGCTATGCTAAGATACACTCCCAAAGGGCGGCGGCTTTGTGTTTGCATTTCTGCTAAAAGTAGCTAGCGAGCGAACAACTCGGAATGAGGGCCTATGGAAGGAAGTCAGTAGCTCCTACTTTTAAAGGTGAAAATGGGGGTAATTCAGAGTTGATCGCAGCAGCAAATTTGTTAGCAGTTGGGCAAAACCATGGCCCTCATTCCGAGTTGATCGGTCGCAAGGCGAATTTAGCAGAGTTACACACGCTAAGCCGCCGCCTACTGGGAGTGAATCTTAGCTTCTTAAAATTGCGACCGATGTATTCGCAATATTGCGATTACTAACTACTTAGCAGTTTCAGAGTAGCTTCAGACTTACTCTGCCTGTGCGATCAGTTCAGTGCTTGTCGTTCCTGGTTGACGTCACAAACACACCCAGCGTTCGCCCAGGCACTCCCACCGTTTCTCCGGCCACTCCTGCGTTTTTTCCGGAAACGGTAGCGTTTTCAGCCACACGCCCCTGAAACGCCGTGTTTCCGCCCAGTAACACCCATTTCCTGTCAATCACATTACGATCGCCGGAGCGAAGAAAAAGCCGTGAGTAAAAATACTTTCTTCATAGTAAAGTTACTTGGCGCAGTCGCAGTGCGAACTTTGCGCATGCGTACTAAGCGGATTTTCACTGCGATGCGATGAAAAAGAACGAGCGAACAACTCGGAATGAGGGCCCATGTGCACTGCAGGGGGGGCAGATATAACATGTGCAGAGAGAGTTAGATTTGGGTGGGTTATTTTGTTTCCGTGTAGGGTAAATACTGGCTGCTTTATTTTTACACTGCAATTTAGACTTCAGTTTGAAAACACCCCACCCAAATCTAACTCTCTCTGCACATGTTACATCTGTCCCACCTGCAGTGCACATGGGGGGTCATTCCGACCCGATCGCACGCTGCACTTCGTCGCAGCGGTGTGATCGGGTCGGAACTGCGCATGCATGGCGTGTCGTTGGGTCACAGGGCTACGACGCTGGGAACGAGAAAAGCGATCACAGCGGCCACCGCAAGAATATGGACAGGAGGAAGGCGTGTCGAGGCGTCAACTGACCGTTTTCCGGGAGTGGTCCAGCGAACGCAGGCATGTCCAAGCGTTTTGAGGGCGGATGTCTGACGTCAAATCCGGGGCCTGCATCGCTGGATCTGTTGCAAATGGTGAGTCTAGGACTGGTCTTGTTTTACGTGAAACTTTTTTTAGCATAGCAGGGCTGCACAAGCGATCGCAGCCCTACTATGCTAAAATACACTCCCCCATAGGTGGCGTCAGGTTGATCGCACGAGCAGCAAAAAGTTGCTACGTGCGATAAACTCGGAATGACCCCCATGGTTTTGCCCAACTGCTAACAAATTTGCTGCTGCGATCAACTCTGAATTACCCCCATTGGACCTAATTCAGAGTTGATCGCAACAGCAAATCTGTTAGCTAATGGGCAAAACCATGTGCACTGCGGGGGGGGGGGGGGGGGGGCAGATATAACATGTGCAGAGAGAGTTAGATTTGGGTGGAGTGTGTTCAAACTGAAATCTAAATTGCAGTGTAAAAATAAAGCAGCCAGTATTTACCCTGCACAGAAACAAAATAACCCACCCAAATCTAACTCTCTCTGCACGTTATATGTGCATCCCCTGCAGTGCACATAGGCCCTCATTCCGAGTTGATTGCTCGCTGCTGTATTTTGCAGCATAGCGATCAGGCTAAAAACCGGCTGTTCTGCGCATGCGTGTGGGCCGCAGGGCGCATGCGCCAAGTACTTTCACAAAAAAACTAAGCAATTTTACACAGGGGCGAGTGACGCTTTTCAGTCGCTCTGCTGATCGGTGTGTGATTGACAGGAATGGGGCGTTTCTGGGTGGTAACTGAGCGTTTTCCGGGAGTGTGCTAAAAAACGCAGACGTGTCAGGCTAAAACGCAGGAGTGTCTGGCTAAAACGCAGGAGTGTCTGGAGAAACGGGGGAGTGGCTGGCTGAACGCAGGACGTGTTTGTGACGTCAAACCAGGAACTAAACGGACTGAGCTGATCGCAATCTAGGAGTAGGTCTGTAGCTACTCAGAAACTGCAGGAAAAGAATTTCGAGCAGTTCTGCTAATCTTTCGTTCGCTATTCTGCTAAGCTAAGATACACTCCCAGAGGGCGGCGGCCTAGCGTGTGCAATGCTGCTAAAAGCAGCTAGCGTAGGGGTGGGCAACATGCGGCCCGCGGGCCGCATCTCGTGCCTGGCCCGCTGTGCCCCACCAGAGTGCAATGACAAGCGGCCCGACAGGCCGCTTGTCATTGCACTGCTCTCAGACGCGGCGCCGCTGAGGAAATCCCGGTCACGTCACAGGGTCAGCTGAACGGGATTTCCTCTGTTACCATGCGCGCGCTGGGCGGCACGGGGGGCGGGCACTGCAGTGAGCAGGAGCGGCGGCTGAGTCAGGAGAAGAAGCGGTGGCCAGCGAGCGGGAGCAGGAGAGGCCACATCAGCAGCGACTCCAGGCGTCAGCAGCAGCGCGGATCATCGGACAGTGGGGATCGTCTGCCACTGTGACAAACAGGTAAACCCCCTGTCCAGCCAGCCCCTGGATCAGCGCTTCAGCTGCCATATAGGTTTAGGGGTGGGGAGGCCGCGGAGTTAAAATCTGCAATATGGGTTTAGGGGAAGGGACTGTCTGCCATGATATGTAAAAAAGTGGGACGCTGTCTGCCGTAATGTGTAAAAAGGGGGACGATGTCTGCCGTAATGTGTAAAAAGGGGGAAGATGTCTGCCGTAATGTGTAAATAGGGGGACGATGTCTGCCGTAATGTGTAAAAAGGGGGACGATGTCTGCCGTAATGTGTAAAAAGGGGGACGATGTCCGCCGTAATGTGTAAAAAGGGGGACGATGTCTGCCGTAATGTGTAAAAACGGGGACGATGTCTGCTGTAATGTGTAAAAACGGGGGACGATGTCCGCCGTAATGTGTAAAAAGGGGGACGATGTCTGCCGTAATGTGTAAAAAGGGGGACGATGTCTGCCGTAATGTGTAAAAAGGGGGACGTTGTCTGCCGTAATGTGTAAAAACGGGGGCACTGTCTGCCGGCCCGTAATGTGTAAAAAGGGGGACGATGTCTGCCGTAATGTGTAAAAAGGGGGACGATGTCTGCCGTAATGTGTACGAAGGGGGACGATGTCTGCCGTAATGTGTAAAAACGGGGGCGCTGTCTGCTGTAATGTGTAAAAAGGGGGACGCTGTCTTCCGTAATGTGTAAAAAGGGGGACGCTATCTGCCGTAATGTGTAAAAAAAAAAAGGGCACGCTGTCTGCCGTAATGTGTAAAAAGGGGACTCTTTTTGAGTATTTTGTGTGTGGCCCTCGAATATTCGCTGGAAGTGTTAAGCGGCCCCCCAGCTGAAATAATTGCCCACCCCTGAGCTAGCGAGTGATCAACTCGGAATGAGGGCCATGGTTTTGCCCATCTGCTAACACATTTGCTGCTGCGATTAACTCTGAATTACCCCCAATACGATACCTCCCAATCTGCCTGATTTCAGCAGGACAGTCCCTATTTGAGGGCTCTGTCCCACGGTCACAATCGGGATGGCATAGTCCTGATCTGCCAAGGAGTTGGGAGGCACGTTGCAGTCACTGCAGCAAACAGATTGAAAGGAACACAAAATAATTTGTTACCGTTTAAAGGAAAGACGGAGACAATGAGGTATATGTAATAGGGTGCAACTTTCACTAACCAGCACAATCTCTGCCATTACACCTGTAGATTGAAAACGGCAATGATTTAAAAAGCAAAACCATACTGGTAGTGCCTATTAAATCTACAGGCGTAAGGGCCCCATACACTTGTACGACATGACGGTCCGCCATGTCGTATAAGATTTCCTCCAACCTCCCGGCAGCCTCCCCGTTGGTAGGATAGTATTAGATATATCGTATGCAGTTTTTTTTGCATACGATGTGTCTTTTACTTTCCTATCCATTACTGCGGGATCCGACATATCACGAGTGCAGCACTCGTGATATGTCGGATCTAGGGGGATCCGATCCGATGCTCACGGGAACGCGCATTGGATCGGATCGGGGAAAAGCACACCGAAAAATGCCAGATTTCACCCAATATATCGGGCCGAATGCCCGAATTGGGCTGAAATCGGGCATTATCGGTCTAGTGTATGGTGCCCTTTAGTCAATGGGGTCGCACTGGTTCTGGGAAACCGTACAGTATTACGTAAACCACAATATTTGGGATAAAAACACATTGGAGCAGTATGGATGGTTTATTGGTTACTAGCATTACTGCCTCATAGCACATGGGTTTGATTCCTACCATGACCCTAACTGTGTGGAGTTTGTATATTCTCCCCGTACTTGCATGGGTTTCCTCTGGGTACTCCCACAATCCAAAAATATACTGGTAGGTTAATTAGATCCCAACAAGATTAACCCTAGCGTGAATGTGTGGTGTGCATGTGGTAGGGATATAGATTGTAAGCTCCACTGGGGCAGGGACTGATGTGAATGGCCAAATATTCTCTGTAAAGCGCTGCGGAGTATGTGTGCGCTATATAAATTACTGGAAATAAATAAAAATTAATTTTCAAAATTTTGGACCCTGGAAATTAAGAATCAAACAATGGGGGTCATTCCGAGTTGTTCGCTCGGTAAAAATCTTCGCATCGCAGCGATTTTCCGCTTAATGCGCATGCGCAATGTCCGCATTGCGACTGCGCCAAGTAAATTTGCTATGCACTTAGGAATTTTACTCACGGCATTTTCATCGTTCTGGCGATCGTAATGTGATTGACAGGAAATGGGTGTTACTGGGCGGAAACAGGCCGTTTTATGGGCGCGTGGGAAAAAACGCTACCGTTTCAGGGAAAAAACGCAGGAGTGGCTGGAGAAACGGGGGAGTGTCTGGGCGAACGCTGGGTGTGTTTGTGACGTCAAACCAGGAACGACAAGCAGTGAAATGATCGCAGATGCCGAGTAAGTCTGAAGCTACTCAGAAACTGCTACGAGGTGTGTAATCGCAATATTGCGAATACATTGGCCCTCATTCCGAGTTGTTCGCTCGGTAAAAATCTTCGCATCGCAGCGATTTTCCGCTTAATGCGCATGCGCAATGTCCGCACTGCGACTGCGCCAAGTAAATTTGCTATGCACTTAGTAATTTTACTCACGGCTTTTTCATCGTTCTGGCGATCGTAATGTGATTGACAGGAAATGGGTGTTACTGGGCGGAAACAGGC